>NC_060182.1:32114216-32811716 GCF_021184085.1 Oncorhynchus gorbuscha | reverse complement strand
AAGCCTTTCTTTAGTGAAAATGCTTAATACGGGCCAAATGAGAGCAGTGCTTATCCAGCAAAATTGCTGCTGGATGGAGTAGAAAGTGCACAAATTTTCTATGACACCCCAGTAATGAGGTTTTATATTGACCCAGCGACTTGTGAGTGGAATGGGCCGCTGCTCCTCTCCTCTGCCCCCTTAGCTGCTCCAGCCGCTCATCCCTCTCTCCTTTCCCTCCATTTATTCTGGGTCCTTTCAGTCAAGCACTATCTGGTGGAGCGTCCTGGCCGGCCGGCCTCAGCCATGCAGGTAGCAGAGCACAACTATTCATAAAGCTCCATTATATTGTTGGTTTGAATAAAGGGCTTAGCGACAGACAGGCTTAGGAGAATAACAACTGTGGTTGCTGCCAATATACTGTGTGTAAAGCAAAGGTATATTTGTAGATATGTGACTTTCTATAAGACATTTTTAGGTTATTTGAAAGACTGAGTGACATATCGTTAAGATCAGTTATTTACAGTAAAGTATTACAGCTGCAGTTACAAACCAGTCATACGTCTGGCTAGAGAATAGAATGCTAAAATCTAAGCAATAGTTCTGATAAAAGGCTTTAACAGTCATTTCCTATTACGCCAGACATGTATTGCTTGTGTGTAGTATGTATTCACACATTAAAGTGCTTTCAGCTTGATTTAAACAAGACAATATGAACCCAACAGAGGAGTACTATTATTGTTGGCTTTTATACCCAACTATACAAACACAGGTGGGAACGTGCTGTGCTGTGAATGCTTTGATAACAGTGCATGTTTCCTCTTTGATCAGATTATCACTGAAGAGATCTCTCTCCCAGAATGCTAAGTGCCTGAGGCTGTGGGCCGCGAGGCTCCGTGAGGCTCCGTGAGGCTCCGTGAGGCTCCGTGAGGCTCCGTGAGGCATAGCTCAATATCCCTGAGCTGCCAGTCTTAAAGGTCAGCCCTCTCTGGCTGGATGTGTGTGTGGGGGGGGGGGGCAGGAGGAGAGGAGTTCGGGGGATAGCTAGGCACTGATCTCACTGTGATCTTTGAACAGTTATTGCATTCATAGGTTTGGTGTTCTGTCAAGCACCTAAGAACCCCAAAGTCCTCCTCTCTGAACACTGACATTCAGACCGGAAAAAAACAGGACTCTGACCCATCCATCATGGATTCATGAGATGTGTCCCTTCCTGGATTTCTGGACCCTGACACAGATATATAGTGCTGGACGCTGCCTGCTGGAGCTGGGCCTGTCATGTTAGCCAAGGCTCTCTCTCCTCTCTCTTCTCCTCTGCTCTGCCACCCAGGCTGGGTTGGGTTCTCTCATTAGCAATATTTCTGTATGTCCGTCAGGGTAGCATGCACCAAGCTATTTTAAGTAAATGCATCAACCACCAGTAAGATTTTGCAAAGACTGCAGTCTTCTGATAAATTAAACATGTATGCTTGGATGGGAATAATTTCTGTACTACACCAATGGTAATTATCTTAAAGGGCTACACATATCATTTCTAGAGAGGGACATTATTTACCGTAATTACCCTTCTGAACATTTTAACAAGTAAAGTGAGGGGTTTGTCATTCTTATTATGCTCTAAAAATACATTTAGCCTTTATCTATCTACACATTTCTCACATTTTATCCAAGATGCCAAGAATCAGTCACTGCTTTCAGGCAAACACAACATAAGCCTCAAAGGTTGCCCACAACACATTAAGGCAGTTTCTTTTTGACAGACATCAGACTTTGACCTTTAAATGATTCTTGTTATCAGATAAACCAAACAGGAAAATCAATGGGATGCAGAGGGAGAGCAGAGATTAACGCGCACCAAATTGATCATTCCATTTAATTTTCCTATTGATCTGAGATGCTCCTGGCAACACATCTGACCTCATCACCTTCTCCCTGTTTGTTACACAATACCATGTCTTTCTAATGAGGAAATAATAAAGATGAAGATTCTCCCATTCACATGTACAGCATAAATTGTAAAAAATATATTTAATCTCATTGAGAATAACATGTATAAATAAATGTTAAACAGAACAAGTAAGTGACCATTACGACACAGTGGTTCACAGAGCTCATGATGTCTTACTAGTACCATCAATGAGAGGAAATTAAAGAAACATTTCCCCTTTCAGACAAGCTTATTGGTCCATCGCACAATAAAAAACAAATACATTAATCATCTGAACAACATTGATGGATCATTAATGACTTTCCTTACTGTTGTCACACATTGTTGAATCCATTCACGGATAATCAGAGGAAGTTAATAAAGACAAAACTTTATTAGACAGATGTTTCCGTTACGTACACTGCCATATTTGGACGAGCAGGAAGTTGACTTTTGAGTCTCTTCGATAAAATACAATATTTCCGTTAGGAAAATGCAGCAAACATTAAAAGGAATACCTGTCAAGCCATAATTTGACTATCTTCTCCTGTTTCTATGGCCACGGGTTGGGATAGTTCAAGCTGCAAATGCCAAAGCCTCTACAGTGAACCATGATAACAAAGATGGCAAAGATAGTAAATGAAAAATGGCACTTCTCTTTTACAAGCAGATACATCAGTGTTTATTAAATCAATGGCAGAGAGAGGAATCTGAAGGTAAAATAATGAACCACTTATAAATGATCTCTGCTTCACTGGGCCTTACCTGATCGGGAGCTGCTAGGGGACCACCAATGCAAGGTGTATTAGGAGAGGTCTATTAATCCTCGCCTCTCATAGCTGACTATAAAACGGGAGAGTCCTCTGTGACTTGCTAGGCACATCCTTTATAATTTTCCTATGAAAAAAAAAGAAGTCAAGCCACACGGCTCTCATTGATTGGGTGTGAATGTTTCTGTTTCCCTTTACTGTATCTCCCAGTGCAGCCTGAGCTTTCCCTGCTGGTGCTGTGGAAGCACCTCACACACACACACACACACACACACACACACACACACACACACACACACACACACACACACACACACACACACACACACACACACACACACACACACACACACACACACACACACACACACACACACACACACACACACACACACACACACACACACAGCATCCATGGCAACTGGGGAGCTATGGCTAGGCCGCTCTGCTCTGTTCTCTCAACAGCAATGTGCTTTTAATTGAGTGACATCTAATCAGGCAGTGAAATACAGCGTTGGAGTTAACAAAACAGGTCAACGAGGGACAAGCAGCGCCAGCTGCACCAAACGCCATTCTAGGACAGCTAGGCAGCGCTTCAGTCAAGATACAGAGGTGGCGAATCAGTCTGGTGGTTTAATGAACCAAAATCACGGGGTCGGAGGGATTTCTCAGTGCGATCCTTGGGTGAATGTGTGATTGGATAGGAGGGGAGCTTCAGAAGAGACTACACAAGCTTTGGGAGGAGGAGCGCCTTTGATGTGTTCAGATTACAGAGGCTGAGGGTCTCACCTGCTCCATCTTAACACATATTAAACAGGCTCTTTGCAAAGGAGGAATTTTTCATCGTCACAGAACATAGTGGGGCCGGGTTTAGGTTTTAAGCTGTGTCTATCTGCTATTTTCTCACTCTGTCAGATCGTGCTTGCGAAACATGTTTTCTATTTTTTATCAAATGTCAAATCTATGGACTGGGGGAAACCATCAAGTTTCCAAACATAAATCACAGTGTACAGGCAGGACTGTGATTGTAGAGGTAGAGACATACATAGATAAAGAGGTGACGGCAGACGTAAGACTGTACAATCTCCATCATGTTCTTGCTTGGGATCATTTGAATTCATGGTCTTTTTAGGTCTTTTTATGCTAACCCCAATCCCCTCACTCTCTCTTTGCTCCACCTGATATGGCAAAAACTGTTCACGTCGTTCTTCTTCACTCCCGTCATGTCGCTCTCTCTCTCTCTTCACTCACCGAACACATTCAGGGAATGTATGTGTTCCCTCTGCGTGTGAGAAACCACGGGCTCAACCTTTTTGCAGACAGTGTCATTCAGCACAGCTGAAATAAATGAGATTTTAAATGCCGCTCCTCACGCTCGGCAGCTTGACATGCAGATCCAACTGATTGGATCTCATAGAGGACATTGTTTTTTATACACCCCCCCCCTCAAGTCACACGTAATTGCCAATGAACTTTTGGACCTTCGTCCAGCAGAGCAAGATGAGACTCTCTGACGAGTGTGGTTACTCTTAAGGCCTCAAACCAGAGGGGTGTTGCCCTGGGAACAGCAGCCTACTGTGCTAGCTTCCTGCTTCAGGGGAGAAGAAAAGAAACAGGTTCCTTGATAAGCTCACTGTAGCAAATGTCTCTTTGAAAACCGCTGTATAAAAAAAACTGAAGAGAAGAGAGATTTAGCTGGGTTTGTACTTGTTGTAATGTATGCAAGATGCCGAGTGGGCTGGGCTCTAATCGGAAGCACCTCACAGCATGTGAATGTTACAGTCTGCAGCTCTGTGTACTGTAGGTACCATAGGCTCATACTATAATGGCCTCATTTCCTTATTGGTGGGGGAGACTGTGGTGCTATCTGTTCGTTATTGCTCAAGACAAATTGCATCTCTAGCTGAAGGGTTGGAGGTTGACAGGCAGGGGACGACAGCTAATCACAAAATCTGCCAAACAATCGAGGGTCAGATCCAAAGATGTTCTTCTCTATTTCCCACAATGTTCACTGTTGTTATGCAGCACAGGCACCGATGTGACAGGCTGACTGTCTCTGTATGTGTGTGTGTGTGTGTGTGTGTGTGTGTGTGTGTGTGTGTGTGTGTGTGTGTGTGTGTGTGTGTGTGTGTGTGTGTGTGTGTGTGTGTGTGTGTGTGTGTGTGTGTGTGTGTGTGTGTGTGTGTGTGTGTGTGTGTGTGTGTGTGTGTGTGTGTGTGTGTGTAAGAGCAGTGGCATCTGAGAGGTCCGACCGTGTCACCCTGAACCAGCCAACAGGAGGAGGAGGGGGCAGACAAGATACTTGTTAACAAATGCAGGGCGATGCCTGTCCTGTCATCACACAAAGTGTAAGGGTGTGTGTGTGTGTGTGTGTGTGTGTGTGTGTGTGTGTGTGTGTGTGTGTGTGTGTGTGTGTGTGTGTGTGTGTGTGTGTGTGTGTGTGTGTGTGTGTGTGTGTGTGTGTGTGTGTGTGTGTGTGTGTGTGTGTGTGTGTGTGTGTGTGTGTGTGTGTGTGTGCGTGTGCGTGTGTGTGTGTCTTTGACTATGGTAATGCCTGCGCCCACTGCTTTACACAAGGGTGGAGACTCATTGCTTGTTTTTAGGGGGACTGGGAAGGAGAAGATAAAAAAGGAATGCCTGTGTGCCATGCGGCCTGCTGTGCTAGACAGAGCCAGCAGCCAGTCCCTATCCTCCTCATAGTGTTTCTGTCCACGTCCTTCTCTGTTAGCTATTACTGTGTGCAGACGAGGGGTGATGTTTACTCTGCTGAGACAAGCAAGTCTACTGCTCTGGGTGGCAACCTTGTGACTCCCCTCTCTCTCCTGCTGCCAGCTCGCCTCATGTCTAACCCTGGCCCTCACACAGGCAGCCAGGCAGCCAGACACTCCTTCAGCAGCCTGACACTCACTGGACCAGAGCCTGGGAGTGGAAATGATATTACTTGTCTGTCATCGTATTAACCCGATTGGTGTGTGTCCTTCAAGAATCATTCAGTCAGAATTTGCAGGAGGCGATCCTAAAATATAGTTAGATAACAACAGACCTCTGTTACTTTACAGGAGTATATTTATTTCTCTCTCTCTCTCCTTCTCACACACACAGACACACACACACATGGAGGGGGGGCTGGGGAGGTGTGGATCCTTGGTAATAATAAAAAAACAAAGTCAATGAAAACATGGCTAATTAGATATTCTATCAAATAAACATAAAAATAAACAATAAGAAACAAACACGAGCAAACACACATTCCTATGTTACAGGTCAGGGACAGAGGAGGTAATTGAGCATGCAGAGACAAGGAGGATATAATGAAAAGGACACATAAATAATTGAATAGAAAAAGGCAGTAATTTGTAAATGCCTGAATTGAGAACACATGGTGATAACCAGAAGGGACAAAGGGATGACGGAGAACAAGTAGCAACAAGCATGACAGTCTGGAAACAAGAGGATGATCAACAATGGAGCAAAATTGAGAAATGAATTCAAAATGTTTCAAATGAAAAATGAAATGATTACCAAGATTATGCAGGAGGTCAGGGTTCAGAGGTCAAGTTCAATATAAACAGGAAGGAGGAAAACCAATATGGCGGATGGATGTCTGCCTGCATGGAAGGATGTCTCTGGAAGAAATAAAGCAAGGAGGTGAGGTAAGTACACTTCACTGTTAAGTGGTGGTGAAGTCCTACATCTACCTGACAATATGTAGCACTCAATATTAATGGGACATAGTACTGTAGTAAGCACTAGTTCACAGCAGTATAGTACTTCACAATACTGTACTAAAGATAAAGAAATAAAGTTATCTTCCACTAAGTGACAGTGGTGGGCTACTTTGGTGTTTACTGAATCACAGACACTTAGTTCCCCCCCCCCATATAAAAAGTAGACAGCATCTTTTTACCATCCCATAACAGGGACTAGATCATGAATTATTATATGCTTGCTCATCTTCAAAACCTTTCAGGAAATGAGGAAGCCTTAGCATAACAGCATCATTCACTCTCTATCTCCCACTCATACACTGAGACACAGGCATACATTTGGTGTACAGACCTAAATTCAGGGACGTAAGTGTGCCTGGGTTTAAGCATTCATGTAGACTAGTATGAGAAACTACAACGTAAATATTCAATAAGGAACATAATTGATTAGGCACCAACACACACAAACAAGGCATTTCTACTTCACTGTCTCTGTACAGCTAGGCCTATACCTTTAACGAACACTAAGCCCGATCCCATTGGGACCATACTTGTAAACTTTAGAAAATGTTTAAGATTAAGATGTTGTTGGGCCACCAGAAGGATACATGTAGGGTCAGTGCTAACCTTAATCTTAACCCTTACCGTAACCATTTTAAAGTTCATTGGGTTAGGAATGTCTTGGGCTCCCGAGCAGCGCAGCGGTCTAAGGCACTGCATCGCAGTGCTAGAGGCGTCACTAAAGACCCTGGTTCGATTCCAGTCTGTAATCACAACCGGCTGTGATTGGGAGTCCCATAGATCGGCGCACATTTGGCCCAGCGTCGTCCGGGTTTGGCTGGTGTAGGCCGTTATTGTAAATAAGAATTTGTCCTTAACTGACTTGCCTAGTTGAATAAAATAAAAGGATCCGGATAGCATGGACCATGCAATCCTCTGGTGGCTGAGTTGACATATTTTAAGAAAATTGGTTTGTGGAGAAAAAGTTTAAGATCATTGATAGGCTGATGAGGAATTTGTTATAGGAAATAATCACTGCCACCTGGTGAGGTTAGCATAGGGCTAACTTGTGCCAGGTTATCTGAAGGCACCAGTACTCAACCTTAATGCACACTCTAACTTCACAACAACAATAATGCTGAATGACACAACATCACAACACTAAACAACCTGTTCACAGCACTAGATAACAACATTGCTGCTCTAATTTCACAACATACTGCATTAAACAACCCTAACACTAACTTCATATTCACAACACCAAACAAACATGAACAACCCTCTCCTCTCGCCTGCCTGCCAGGGCCTCCTGCCTACCTGTGTTCGCCACCCATCATTAATAGTCTGTTCACTGTGGAGCCTGGAAGGAAGCAGCATGAGGTAGAGCAGAGCAGATGGAAAATCTCACAGGTATTAGCAGCTAATTGCCATCAACGAAACAAGCTCCACTTTCTGGAAGGAAAAACTATCTACATTGAACAAAAATATAAACGCAACATGTGAAGTGTTGGTCCCATGTTTCATGAGCTGAAATAAAAGTTCCCAGAAATGTTCATACGCACAAAAAGCTTATTTCTCTCACATGTTGTTCACGAATCTGTTTACATCCTTGTTAGTGAGCATTTCTCCTTTGCCATGATAATCCATCCACCTGACAGGTGTTGCATATCAAGAAGCTGATTAAACAGCATGATCATTGCACAGGTGTTATGCAGGTGAAGGAGGACCCAAACGCGACTTAACAGAAACAGAGTTTATTAATGCTCAAAAACCGAGTAACTGAAATCCTCTAGACAGTAGAGGGGAAAACGACTGGAGAAGCGGCCACAGACTGCAGGTCGCTTCGGGTAGGCGCAGGCCGTAGTCAACTGTGACACCTGCTCACACGCAGCGTCTGAAGAAGGCACAAAACACGACAGGACAGGGTGATACACAATCACGGCAAAAAACACGACAGGACAGGGCGAAACGCAATTACAGCATGGAAAACAAAACAAGGAACCGATGGATCAGGAACGGATCACAAAGGAATAAATAGGGAGTCTAATCAGGGGAAAGGATCGGGAACAGGTGTGGGAAGACTAATGATGATTAGGGGAATAGGAACAGCTGGGAGCAGGAACGGAACGACAGAGAGAAGAGAGAGCGAGAGAGTGAAAGGGGGAGGGGGAGAGAGAGGGATAGAACCAAACAAGACCAGCAGAGGGAAACGAATAGCATGGGGAGCACAGGGACAAGACATGACAATAAATGACAAACATGACAGTACCCCCCCACTCACCGAGCGCCTCCTGGCGCACTCGAGGAGGAATCCTGGCGGCAACGGAGGAAATCATCGATGAGCGAACGGTCCAGCACGTCCCGAGACGGAACCCAACTCCTCTCCTCAGGACCGTAACCCTCCCAATCCACTAGGTATTGGTGACCCCGTCCCCGAGAACGCATGTCCATAATTTTATGTACCTTGTAAATAGGTGCGCTCTCGACAAGGACGGGAGGGGGGAGGGAAGACGAACGGGGTGCGAAGAAAGGGCTTAACACAGGAGACATGGAAGACAGGATGGACGCGACGAAGATGTCGCGGAAGAAGCAGTCGCACAGCGACAGGATTGACGACCTGGGAGACACGGAACGGACCAATGAACCGCGGAGTCAACTTACGAGAAGCTGTCGTAAGAGGAAGGTTGCGAGTGGAAAGCCACACTCTCTGGCCGCAACAATACCTTGGACTCTTAATCCTGCGTTTATTGGCGGCTCTCACCGTCTGTGCCCTGTAACGGCAAAGTGCAGACCTCACCCTCCTCCAGGTGCGCTCACAACGTTGGACAAACGCTTGAGCGGAGGGAACGCTGGACTCGGCAAGCTGGGATGAGAACAGAGGAGGCTGGTAACCCAGACTACTCTGAAACGGAGATAACCCGGTAGCAGACGAAGGAAGCGAATTGTGAGCGTATTCTGCCCAGGGGAGCTGTTCTGCCCAAGACGCAGGGTTCCTGAAAGAAAGGCTGCGTAGTATGCGACCAATCGTCTGATTGGCCCTCTCTGCTTGACCGTTAGACTGGGGATGAAACCCGGAAGAGAGACTGACGGACGCACCAATCAAACGACAGAACTCCCTCCAAAACTGTGACGTGAATTGCGGACCTCTGTCTGAAACGGCGTCTAACGGGAGGCCATGAATTCTGAATACATTCTCAATAATGATTTGTGCCGTCTCCTTAGCGGAAGGAAGTTTAGCGAGGGGAATGAAATGTGCCGCCTTAGAGAACCTATCGACAACCGTCAGAATCACAGTCTTCCCCGCAGACAAAGGCAGACCGGTAATGAAGTCTAAGGCAATGTGAGACCATGGTCGAGAAGGAATGGGGAGCGGTCTGAGACGACCGGCAGGAGGAGAGTTACCCGACTTAGTCTGCGCGCAGTCCGAACAGGCAGCCACGAAACGGCGCGTGTCACGCTCCTGAGTCGGCCACCAAAAGCGCTGGCGAATAGACGCAAGAGTGCCTCGAACACCGGGATGACCCGCTAACTTGGCAGAGTGAGCCCACTGAAGAACAGCCAGACGAGTGGAAACAGGAACGAAAAGGAGGTTACTAGGACAAGCGCGCGGCGACGCAGTGTGCGTGAGTGCTTGCTTAACCTGTCTTTCAATTCCCCAGACTGTTAACCCGACAACACGCCCATAAGGAAGAATCCCCTCGGGATCAGTAGAAGCCACAGAAGAACTAAACAGACGGGATAAGGCATCAGGCTTGGTGTTCTTGCTACCCGGACGGTAAGAAATCACAAACTCGAAACGAGCGAAAAACAACGCCCAACGAGCTTGACGGGCATTAAGTCGTTTGGCAGAACGGATGTACTCAAGGTTCTTATGGTCTGTCCAAACGACAAAAGGAACGGTCGCCCCTCCAACCACTGTCGCCATTCGCCTAGGGCTAAGCGGATGGCGAGCAGTTCACGGTTACCCACATCATAGTTGCGCTCAGATGGCGACAGGCGATGAGAAAAATAAGCGCAAGGATGAACCTTATCGTCAGACTGGGAGCGCTGGGATAGAATGGCTCCCACGCCTACCTCTGAAGCGTCAACCTCGACAATGAATTGTCTAGTGACGTCAGGAGTAACGAGGATAGGAGCGGACGTAAAACGTTCTCTTAGAAGATCAAAAGCTCCCTGGGCGGAACCGGACCACTTAAAACACGTCTTGACAGAAGTAAGAGCTGTGAGAGGGGCAGCAACTTGACCGAAATTACGAATGAAACGCCGATAGAAATTAGCGAAACCTAAGAAGCGCTGCAACTCGACACGTGACCTTGGAACGGGCCAATCACTGACAGCTTGGACCTTAGCGGAATCCATCTGAATGCCTTCAGCGGAAATAACGGAACCGAGAAAAGTAACGGAGGAGACATGAAAAGAGCACTTCTCAGCCTTTACGTAGAGACAATTCTCTAAAAGGCGCTGTAGAACACGTCGAACGTGCTGAACATGAATCTCGAGTGACGGAGAAAAATTCAGGATATCGTCAAGATAGACAAAAACGAAAATGTTCAGCATGTCTCTCAGAACATCATTAACTAATGCCTGAAAAACAGCTGGCGCATTGGCGAGACCGAACGGCAGAACCCGGTACTCAAAATGCCCTAACGGAGTATTAAACGCCGTTTTCCACTCGTCCCCCTCTCTGATGCGCACGAGATGGTAAGCGTTACGAAGGTCCAACTTAGTAAAGCACCTGGCTCCCTGCAGAATCTCGAAGGCTGATGACATAAGGGGAAGCGGATAACGATTCTTAACCGTTATGTCATTCAGCCCTCGATAATCCACGCAGGGGCGCAGAGTACCGTCCTTCTTCTTAACAAAAAGAACCCCGCCCCGGCCGGAGAGGAAGAAGGCACTATGGTACCGGCGTCAAGAGACACAGACAAATAATCCTCGAGAGCCTTACGTTCGGGAGCCGACAGAGAGTATAGTCTACCTCGAGGAGGAGTGGTCCCCGGAAGGAGATCAATACTACAATCATACGACCGGTGAGGAGGAAGGGAGTTGGCTCGGGACCGACTGAAGACCGTGCGCAGATCATGATATTCCTCCGGCACTCCTGTCAAATCGCCAGGTTCCTCCTGAGAAGTAGGGACAGAAGAAATGGGAGGGATGGCAGACATTAAACACTTCACATGACAAGAAACGTTCCAGGATAGGATAGAATTACTAGACCAATTAATAGAAGGATTATGACATACAAGCCAGGGGTGACCCAAAACAACAGGTGTAAACGGTGAACGGAAAATCAAAAAAGACATAGTCTCACTGTGGTTACCAGATACTGTGAGAGTTAAAGGTAGTGTCTCAAATTTGATACTGGGAAGATGACTACCATCTAAGGCAAACATGGGCGTAGGCCTGTCTAACGGTCTGAAAGGAATGTTATGTTTCCGAGCCCATGCTTCGTCCATGAAACAACCCTCAGCCCCAGAGTCAATCAAGGCACTACATGTAGCGCCCGAACCGGTCCAGCGTAGGTGGACCGACAAAGTAGTACAGGACTTTGATGGAGAGACTTGAGTAGTTGCGCTCACCTGTAGCCCTCCGCTTACAGATGAGCTCTGGCTTTTTACTGGACATGAATTAACGAAATGTCCAGCAACTCCACAATAGAGGCACAGGCGGTTGGTGATCCTCCGTTCCCTCTCCTTCTTCGAGATGCGAATCCCTCCCAGCTGCATGGGCTCAGTCTCAAAGCCAGAGGGGGGGAGATGGCTGCGATGCGGAGCAGGGAAACACCGTTGATGCGTGCTCTCTTCCACGAGCCCGGTGACGAAGATCTACCCGTCGTTCTATGCGGATGGCGAGAGCAATCAAGGAGTCCACATCTGAAGGAACCTCCCGGGAGAGAATCTCATCCTTAACCACAGCGTGGAGTCCCTCCAGAAAACGAGCGAGCAGCGCCGGCTCGTTCCACTCACTAGAGGCAGCAAGAGTGCGAAACTCAATGGAATAATCAGTTATGGACCGTTCACCTTGGCATAAGGAAGCCAGGGCCCTAGAAGCCTCCCCACCAAAAACTGAACGGTCAAAAACCCGAATCATCTCCTCTTTAAAGTTCTGGAAATCGTTAGAGCAAACAGCCCTTGCCTCCCAGATAGCTGTGCCCCATTCTCGAGCCCGGCCAGTGAGGAGTGAGATGACGTAAGCAACCCGAGCTCTCTCTAGAGTATGTGTTGGGTTGGAGAGAGAACACAATCTCACACTGCGTGAGAAAGGAGCGGCACTCAGTGGGCTGCCCGGAGTAGCAAGGTGGGTTATTAACCCTAGGTTCTGGAGGCTCGGCAGGCCAGGAAGTAACAGGTGGCACGAGACGTAGACTCTGGAACTGTCCAGAGAGGTCGGAAACCTGAGCAGCCAGGTTCTCCACGGCCTGGCGAGCAGCGGACAATTCCTGCTCGTGTCTGCCGAGCATGGCTCCTTGGATCTCGACGGCAGTGTAACGAGCGTCAGAAGTCGCTGGGTCCATTCTTTGATCGGTTCCTTCTGTTATGCAGGTGAAGGAGGACCCAAACGCGACTTAACAGAAACAGAGTTTATTAATGCTCAAAAACCGAGTAACTGAAATCCTCTAGACAGTAGAGGGGAAAACGACTGGAGAAGCGGCCACAGACTGCAGGTCGCTTCGGGTAGGCGCAGGCCGTAGTCAACTGTGACACCTGCTCACACGCAGCGTCTGAAGAAGGCACAAAACACGACAGGACAGGGTGATACACAATCACGGCAAAAAACACGACAGGACAGGGCGAAACGCAATTACAGCATGGAAAACAAAACAAGGAACCGATGGATCAGGAACGGATCACAAAGGAATAAATAGGGAGTCTAATCAGGGGAAAGGATCGGGAACAGGTGTGGGAAGACTAATGATGATTAGGGGAATAGGAACAGCTGGGAGCAGGAACGGAACGACAGAGAGAAGAGAGAGCGAGAGAGTGAAAGGGGGAGGGGGAGAGAGAGGGATAGAACCAAACAAGACCAGCAGAGGGAAACGAATAGCATGGGGAGCACAGGGACAAGACATGACAATAAATGACAAACATGACAACAGGTGCACCTTAGACTGAGGACAATAAAATGACACTCTAAAATGTGCAGTTTTGTCACACAACACAATGCCACAGATGTCTCAAGTGTTGAGGGAGCGTGCAATTGGCACACTGACTGCAGGATTGTCCACCAGCGCTGAATGTTAATTTCTATACCATAAGCCGCCTCCAACATCGTTTTAGAGAATTTGGCAGTACGTCCGCAGACCACTTGTATGGCGTTGTGTGGGGAGCGATTTTCTGATGTCAATGTTGTGAACAGAGTGCCCTATGGTGGCGGTGGGGTTATGGTATGGGCAGGCATAAGCTACAGACAATGAACACAATTGCATTTTATCGATGGCAATTTGAATGACCAGAGATACTGTAATAAGATCCTGAGATCCATTGTCCTGCCATTCATCCGCCACATCCTCCACTAATCACCTCATGTTTCAGCATGATAATGCACAACGTCAATTCCTGGAGGCTGAAAATGTCTCAGTTCTTCCACGTCCTGCATACTCACCAGACATGTCAGCCATTGAGCATGTTTGGGATGCTCTGGATCGACGTGTACAACGACGTGTTCCAGTTCCCACCAATAACCAGCAACTTTGCACAGCCATTGAAAAGGAGCTGAACAACATTCCACAGGCAACAATCAACAGCCGTATCAACTCTATGCGAAGGAGATGTGTCGCACTGCATGGTGGTCACACCAGAGACTGACTGGTTTTCTGATCTACGCCCCTACCTTGTTTTAAGGTATCTGTCACCAACCAAAGCATATCTGTATTCCCAGTCATGTGAAATCTAATGAATTTATTTCAACTGACTGATATCCTAATATGAACTGTAACCCAGTAAAACGTTTGACATTTTTGCATGTTGTGTTTATATTTTTGTTTAGTGTATATTTATTCCTCTTATTTTCTCCTATAGAATACACAACACAATTTCTTGGGCACACAAGTAATGCTTATAGCGTAATTACAACTAATTGTGAAAATAATACCAAAGTTCTCATGCCACCTCCACCCCACCCCGACTCAAAACAAAAGCAATCTTCGCTGTGGAACAGAGAGGGCCCTGGCTGGTAGAATATGAAGGATTCTCTTATTTTCTCCTCTCCCCCTCTCTCTCCCTGTCTCTCTCCGTTCTTTACAGGAAACCTGGCTGGGCTGAGAATGAATCTGCTTCATGGTGAAAAATAATAGAATTGACAAAAGGAACGATAGAGGAAGGGATGGAGGAAAGGAGGAGGGAAGGCTGACAAGGATTCATGGATGTTCCTGAAGCAGACATGCTCTTAAAATGGCTCATCTCTACAACCAAACAATGTGAAGGCCCCAGGAGCTTTGCGCTTCGTGATGGCATCTTTGAGTTTATATCCTCATGACCCTTTTTAAAGGAGAAAAACACAAACAACAAACAAAACATCACCTGTACATCCAGATAGGCTTCTGCTGTATGTTTGACAGCCTAATCCCCTTAATTTGGGGTCAGGATAATATTAGGGCTTTCTCACCGCTCTGGCGGTCAAAGCAAACTTCAAAGATACTGTGTTATTTTCTCTCAGCCAGAGAGGAGAGGAGAAGAGAGGAGACGAGGGGAGAGGAAGAGAGGGCAGGAGGGAGACCAAGGTAATCACTGTCTATTACAGACGAGCCAATCATCAAAGACATATGCTAATTCCAAATGAGATGCAAGTCATCAAAAGATAAGCACTGAGATATTTTGCATCTACAAATTGAAAATGTCTTGCTTTATAATCTTGTTTTTTTAAATGCCATCTTAGGTAAAATTAGTGGTTGGTTGCATTGGCGTAGGGGCAATTTGTCATTAATTGGCATAAACAGTATGGGAATGTCCCGTTATATTAATGGTAGAGCATCATATTATAGCCTAGACTTACTGATGGTAGACATCAAGTAACAAGACACTATTTTTAAACGCCAATCGGTTTCGCATGAATATCACTTGTCATTCATCATCACTGGTTTCCGGTGTAGATTATTTTGTGAGGAAGTCTGCCAAAACGCAGTTAGTTTAAACAATAGAAACACACAGTGATAATGACCCTATCCTCAGTTTAAACAATATAAACACAGATAATGACACTATCCTCAGTTTAAACAACAGAAACACACAGTGATATAATGACACTATCCTCAGTTTAAACAATATAAACACAGATAATGACACTATCCTCAGTTTAAACAATATAAACACAGATAATGACACTATCCTTAGTTTAAACAACATAATCACACATAGATAATGACCCTATCCTCAGTTTAAACAATATAAACACAGATAATGACACTATCCTTAGTTTAAACAACAGAATCACACATAGATAATGATCCTATCCTCAGTTTAAACAACAGAAACACACAGTGATAATGACCCTATCCTCAGTTTAAACAATATAAACACAGATAATGACACTATCCTCAGTTTAAACAACAGAAACACACAGTGATATAATGACCCTATCTATCCTCAGTTTAGACAATATAAACACAGATAATGACACTATCCTCAGTTTAAACAACAGAAACACACGGTGGCAATGACCCTATCCTCAGTTTAAACAACAGAAACATACAGTGGTAATGACCCTATCCTCAGTTTAAACAACAGAATCACACATAGATAATGACCCTATCCTCAGTTTAAACAATATAAACACAGATAATGACACTATCAGTTTAAACAACAGAAACACACAGTGATAATGACCCTATCCTCAGTTTAAACAATATAAACACAGATAATGACACTATCAGTTTAAACAACAGAAACACACAGTGATAATGACCCTATCCTCGGTTTAAACAACAGAAACATACAGTGGTAATGACCCTATCCTCAGTTTAAACAACAGAAACACACAGTGGTAATGACCCTATCCTCAGTTTAAACAATATAAACACAGATAATGACACTATCAGTTTAAACAACAGAAACACACAGTGATAATGACCCTATCTATCCTCAGTTTAAACAATATAAACACAGATAATGAAACTATCCTTAGTTTAAACAACAGAAACACACAGTGATAATGACCCTATCCTCAGTTTAAACAATATAAACACAGATAATGACACTATCCTCAGTTTAAACAACAGAAACACACAGTGATAATGACCCAATCCTCAGTTTAAACAATATAAACACAGATAATGACACTATCCTCAGTTTAAACAACAGAAACACACAGTGATAATGACCCTATCTATCCTCAGTTTAAACAATATAAACACAGATAATGAAACTATCCTTAGTTTAAACAACATAAACACACAGTGATAATGACCCTATCCTCAGTTTAAACAATATAAACACAGATAATGAAACTATCCTCAGTTTAAACAACAGAAACACACAGTGGTAATGACCCTATCCTCAGTTTAAACAACAGAAACATACAGTGGTAATGACCCTATCCTCGGTTTAAACAACAGAATCACACATAGATAATGACCCTATCCTCAGTTTAAACAATATAAACACAGATAATGACACTATCAGTTTAAACAACAGAAACACACAGTGATAATGACCCTATCTATCCTCAGTTTAAACAATATAAACACAGATAATGAAACTATCCTTAGTTTAAACAACAGAAACACACAGTGATAATGACCCTATCCTCAGTTTAAACAATATAAACACAGATAATGACACTATCCTCAGTTTAAACAACAGAAACACACAGTGATAATGACCCAATCCTCAGTTTAAACAATATAAACACAGATAATGACACTATCCTCAGTTTAAACAACAGAAACACACAGTGATAATGACCCTATCTATCCTCAGTTTAAACAATATAAACACAGATAATGAAACTATCCTTAGTTTAAACAACATAAACACACAGTGATAATGACCCTATCCTCAGTTTAAACAATATAAACACAGATAATGACACTATCCTCAGTTTAAACAACAGAAACACACAGTGATAATGACCCTATCCTCAGTTTAAACAATATAAACACAGATAATGACACTATCCTCAGTTTAAACAACAGAATCACACATAGATAATTACCCTATCCTCAGTTTAAACAATAGAAACACACAGAGATAATGACTCTATACTCAGTTTAAACAACAGAATCACACATAGATAATTACCCTATCCTCTGGGAGCCCCAGACTAAAGAGATAGTCAATACTTCTCTGCTTCATTTGTACCAAAATGGCTGGGTCAGCCGGTTTGCGCATTCATCTTGCGCTGGTTTCCCTCTGAATCAGGGGTGGGCAACATACAGCCCATTCATCTCGCCCTGGTTTCCCTCTGAATCAGGGGTGGGCAACATACAGCCCATTCATCTCGCCCTGGTTTCCCTCTGAATCAGGGGTGGGCAACATACAGCCCATTCATCTCGCCCTGGTTTCCCTCTGAATCAGGGGTGGGCAACATACAACCCATTCATCTCGCGCTGGTTTCCCTCTGAATCAGGGGTGGGCAACATACAACCCATTCATCTCGCCCTGGTTTCCCTCTGAATCAGGGGTGGGCAACAAACAGCCCATTCATCTCGCCCTGGTTTCCCTCTGAATCAGGGGTGGGCAACATACAGCCCATTCATCTCGCGCTGGTTTGCCTCTGAATCAGGGGTGGGCAACATACAGCCCATTCATCTCGCCCTGGTTTCCCTCTGAATCAGGGGTGGGCAACATACAGCCCATTCATCTCACCCTGGTTTCCCTCTGAATCAGGGGTGGGCAACATACAATCCATTAATCTCACCCTGGTTTCCCTCTGAATCAGGGGTGGGCAACATACGGCCCATTCAATCTGGCCCGCGGGAGGTTTGAGAAAAAATTATATTGAAAAACACTCTAGGCCACTCTTGAATGTCTAAACTAGATAGAAGGTATATATATATATTTTTTAAACTTTTATTTAACTATGCAAGTCAGTTAATAACAAATTCTTATTTACAATGACGGCCTTCACCAGCCAAACCCAGGTGATGCCGGGCCAAGTGTGCACTACCCTATGGGACTCCCAATCATGGCCGGATGTGATACAGCCTGGATTTGAACGAGGGACTGTACTGACGCCTTTTGCACTGAGATACAGTGCCTTAGACCGCTGCGCCACTCAGCAGCCCAAAGTATGGAAACGCTTCTTTCCAATTAGTTTCTAAAGAGGACAGTAACAGGTATAGTCACTACAGCAGTAAGGTGTGAATGTTTTTATACGTTTTGCCATTATCCTTGACAATTGATATAGAAGAATATGGGCTTATGAACCAGTCCAGATGGATGAACAGTGGCGTTGACAATGTCAATATTTTCCCCAACATGCAGAGTAGGCATACACTAATAACAGAACACGTGTATCAGCAAATGAAAGTAGGGGACCAGGGGGGTTGGAAGGAATGAATAGCTTGCAACAACAAATGACCTGACACCACAAATACAAGACACACAAACAAGCTGCAAAGATATGCCAAGGGGTTTAGGTTTCTTTCGCAAAATAATGGAGATTGAGGTTCGACCATAGACGTAGAATAAGGGAATACACAAGGTATCCTTGCATTTGAAAGAAGTCGGTAGGCTAGTGTTCAGAAGCATCTTCCGCGTTGAAGGCTGCAGACAGACCAAACTGTTTTGAGCCTGTCACTCCTCCAGGAATAGTTTTTGTACCAGTACACCCACCATTAGAGGTCAAGTCAGAGGATTCAAGGTTTTCCAGTAGAAAACATTTTACCAACACACAATTTGATGTCTCCCCCCAACCCTTCTCTCACCCCCACGTCTCCTTCCCCTTCCCCTCAGCATATGAAGGGGCTTATCATGAAAGCGCAGTGTGGAGATATTGTCAAGACCGCTTTCAAGTAATCCTGATTAAAGAGCTGGACTTTTATTCTCTCAAGAACACTCTCTCTCTTTCCAATCCACCACGGCTCACAAAGATGCCAATCCAGTGCTGTTGGACTCTATCCATTCACCATCCACCCCATCTGGTTGTCAATCAAAGCACACAAATATCAGGTGCTGGGCTGGCGCCTCAATCATACATTTTGTTGTTCTGCCTGTATATATAACTGGCTCAGCCAAGGCAGCTGTGTGTGTACACATCAACACCATGGATATTACTAAGGGTTGAAGAAGAAGAATTGGAAAAGAAGGAGGAATAGTGTTTAAGGTCATGATATGACTTTGAAAAAACAGATCCACAATCTAAGAGCACAATTCAGTTTTAAAAGCAGACATGAAAAGCCTAGTATCCATGAGAAATACTAAAATACTTGATGACAAACAGATCCACAGATAATGCAATCTCTATCGCACTCCACGCTGCCCTTCTCACCTGGACAAAAGGAACACCTATGTGAGAATGCTATTCATTGACTACAGCTCAGTGTTCAACACCATAGTACCCTCAAAACCACTAAGCTAAGAATTCTGGGACTAAACTAGAGGTCGGCCGATTATGATTTTTCACCGCCGATACCGATACCGGTTATTGGAGGGCCAAAAAAGCCAGTGCCGATTAATCGGCCAATTATTTTTTTTTTTTTATAATAATGACAATTACAACAATACTGAATGAACACTTATTTTAATTTAATATAATACATCAATAAAATCGATTTAGCCTCAAGTAAATAATGAAACAAGTTCAATTTGGTTTAAATAATGCAAAAACCAAGTGTTGGAGAACAAAGAAAAAGTTAAATATGTGACATGTAAGAAAGCTAACGTTTCAGTTCCTTGCTCAGAACATGAGAACATATGAAAGCTGGTGGTTCCTTTTAACATGAGTCTTCAATATTCCCAGGTAAGAAGTTTTCCCAGGTAAGAAGTTTTGTAGTTATTGTAGGAATTATAGGACTATTTCCCTCTATACCATTTGTATTTCATTAACCTTTGACTATTGGATGTTCTTATAGGCACTTTAGTATTGCCAGTGTAACAGAATAGCTTCCGTCTCTCTCCTCGCTCCTCCCTGGGCTCGAACCAGCAACACAACGACAACAGCCACCATCGAAGCAGCGTTAACCATGCAGAGCAAAGGGAACAACTACTAGAAGGCTCAGAGCGAGTGACGTTTGAAACGCTTTTAGCGCGTGCTAACTAGCTAGCCATTTCACTTCGGCTACACCAGCCTCATCTCGGGAGTTGGTAGACTTGAAGTCATAAACAACTCAATGCTTGACGCACAACGATGAGCTGCTGGCAAAACGCACGAAAGTGCTGTTTGAATGAATGTTTACACGCCTGCTTCTGCCTACCACCGCTCAGTCAGATACTTAGATACTTGTATGCTCAGTCAGATTATATGCAACGCATATGGTACAACGTCCATCTGTACATAGGACGCAAGTATAAACACCGTGGGACCTAGCAGCTGTCATACCGCTCAGGAAGGAGACCGGTTCTGTCTCCTAGAGATGAAAGTACTTTGGTGCGAAAAGTGCAAATCAATCCCAGAACAACAGCAATGGGCCTTGTGAGGATTCTGGACGAAACAGGTACAAAAGTATCTATATCCACAGTAAAACAAGTCCTATATCGACATAACCTGAAAGGTTTCTCAGCAAGGAAGAAGCCACTGCTCCAAAACCGCTATAGAAAAGCCAGACTACAGTTTGCAACTGCACATGGGGACAAAGATCGTACTTTTTGGAGAAATGTCCTCTGGTCTGATGAAACAAAAACAGAACTGTTTGGCCATAATGACAATCGTTATGTTTGGAGGAAAAAGAGGGAGGCTTGCAAGCCGAAGAACACCATCCAAACCGTGAAGCACGGGGGTGGCAGCATCATGTTGTGGGGGTGCTTTGCTGCAGGACGGATTGGTGCACTTCACAAAATAGACGGCATCATGTGGAGGAAAATTCTGTTGATATATTGAAGCAACATCTCAAGACATCAGTCAGGAAGTTAAAGCTTGGTCGCAAATGGGTCTTCCAAATGGACAATGACCCCAAGTATACTTTCAAAGTTGTGGGAAATGGCTTAAAGACAACAAAGTTAAGGTATTGGAGTGGCCATCACAAAGCCCTGAAAATTTGTGGGCAGAACTGAAAAAGCATGTGCGAGCAAGGAGGCCTACAAACCTGACTCGGTTACACCAGCTCTGCCAGGAGGAATGGGCCAAAATTCACCCAACTTATTGTGGGACGCTTGTGGAAGGCTACCCAAAATGTTTGACCCAAGTTAAACAATTTAAAGGCAATGCTACCAAATACTAATTGAGTGTATGTAAACTCCTGATCCACTGGGAATTTGATGAAATAAATAAAAGCTGAAATAAATAATTCTCTACTATTATTCTGACATTTCACATTATTAAAATAAAGTGGTGATCCTAACTGACCTAAGACAGGTAATTAATTTTTTACAAGGATTAAATGTCAGGAATTGTGAAAAACAGTTTAAATGTATTTGGCTAAGGTGTATGTAAACTTTCGACTTCAACAGTAGCCTTTCTACTGTTATTGCCTCATTACTGTATACAGCCTCGCTACTGTTATTTTTCACTGTCTTTTTACTGTTAATTTGATTAATTTACTTATCTATTGCTCACCTAATACATTTTATTTTATTTTTTAGAAATTGCACTGTTGGTTAGAGCCTAAGTAAGCATTTCACTGTCGTATTCGGCGCACGTGACAAATCAACTTTGATTTGACGTATGTACTTATAACACCTAGATAACATTCGTACTTTTAAATTACTTGAGTAAGACCTTAGGCTATGTGCATGTATGTAGGAGAGTTAATTGTCATCTGGGAGGTTCTTTGTCAATTTCTTCATTACACAAACAATTTCTTGCATTATTCATCGTTAAACAGAATATAACATGTTTTAATCACACACAAATTGACAAGGCCATGTCACTGTTTCCAACTGAAAGGTGAGGCAGGCAGAGAGACTCTCCTCTCCTCTCAGTCCGTCTTTGTTCAGTGTCACCAATGTTAAAACATCAACAGATTAAAAAACTGTCTATGTGCAAATATTGCTCCTCATTTTAATGGAAAAGATGGAAGCTTACATGCTTTGCGTAAATGGATAGAGAAATGTCTCTTTCATAACATAACAGAGCGATGTCAGAGTGGCAGATTGCTGTGCAACTGTGTGTGCTGGATTGACTCTCTATCTCAGCAGGGGAGCTGTGTGTCATCTCTCCTCTCTGTGTACCTCTCTTTTCTATCCTTCTATTCTCTGTGTTCCCTCTATTTTTTAGTGTATTGTAACCCAGAGAGGAAGGGGATGGGGAGAGCAGAGCCAGGTACCCCTATCCCCTCACAGACACGGACACCAGAGCGTGTTGATAGTTTTCCAGCTATCTTCCTGTACTGAAGCTGTCAGCCGTAGCGTTGGGGCTGGGAGGCAGGCAGGCAATTTTAGCGCTGGGCCCGAGGAATCGATACCCCATCACATCACGTTCGCAGGCAGCACACCGCCCTGAAGAGGCCGCAGCGCAATTTACAGCATATTGTTTTTGGCCCCTGACGCAAACAGGCCGAGAAAAATAGAAGGAGCATGTCGGAGCGGGAGTGAGACAAGCCTTTTCCTAACTGCCTTATCGCTGGGCAACATGGAGGGGACAAGGAGGGACATTCATATGAAACACCTCAGACCTCATCCTCATACTAGGGTGGCTCTTACAAAGGCTGCGTGATGCATCAATTTGTCTGAAGCTAAATCCTCGCAGCTAGCATGTTTCGCTTTCTTAACTACTGGCTATTGTACATGAGCCAATTGAAAGGTAGGAATCAGAGAGAGAAAGGGTAGAGACAAAACACCAGCACAGGCGCTAAAGATGCTAACTACATGAGGTTAACAATGCAACAGATTATTCATCTAGTGGATAAAAAGCTGCAGCTATGAGTATGTGTTTGCTGCTGCGCACTTAGACTAATGTCTTGGTATGCCAACGAGTGCCTTGCAAACACCTGCCATCATTACCATCACACAGCGGGACAGACACTGGAACAGACACACAGCAGGCACTATGGATAAGGAATCAGCAGCAGCTCCAATAGGATTCTCACTAAACAAACACCAAGTAGCCTACACAACAAATAGGCCCAGTACTCATACTTTCAAATAAAGCAGTCATCTCGATGCTGTCCTAATGACTATTCTGATAAACAACATTGATACGAACAGACGTGTGAGATGAAAAAAGCAATCTGGTTTAATCAATAGCAACAGCCTATTATGGTGACACGCTTCAACAATCATTACTGTTATGCACATCTTCTCTTGATGCTTGAGATACAGGGTATACTTCATATTCCACACATACTGTACAGAACACTCTAGAGAGCTCTACTGTAAACACTGCCTCATGTTCATACAGTGAACACTGTGTATGTTACGTGTTCTTCCGTGTTTAACATTGGTCTGAAAGCAAGTCCACAGGGTTTTCAAGTACCTTTTCAATCGAGGTATCCGATGGGGGTTTACATGGTGGCGGTTCAGCTCCAGCCAGTGTGCTTGTTACGTTCAATCACTAATCGTATCCAAGAGGCACGGTGGGTAACAGGGCGATTATAGGTGAAAATGAAAGACAAATCATTGCTGTTTGATTGATGGACCTTTTCCCCTGGGCGATAAAGCCACTACTTTATTTTCAACATCTGCAACTGACACAATCCTCTGTAGCTAGGCTGGTTTATTACACAGCAGATACATTCTCTTTAAAATGACGCTCTTATATACTACAAAGTCAACAGACGTAGCACAGTCGAGGGCACGTACTGCCTTTCTGTCTGTCTGTCTGAGTGGGTGGTCGGAGACAGACTAACTACCTCTAACGTCAGTGTTGTGGCTTCTCTTTAATAATGCAGCTGTTGTGACGAGACAAGACGAGCGGAGAATGCCTGTATTGGGATATAGCTGAAGAGCTAGTCTTTAGACTGGATTGATAGTGCTTAGCCAGGGAAGTCAAACAGAGCTGGAAGTGGCCTATTATTTGGTTGTGTTTATAACAGCTGGAGCGGGAACGTCATTAAGAGGAGAGCTATGGTGGTGACAGAGCAGGAGCTACTAGTGTGAGGAGGAAAGCAGACACCCAACACATCACAATCATTAAACTAGAGTTAAGTGTAAACAGAGCTTTCTAAAAACAGAAGAGCATTGTATGATTTTAACTGGTGCAATTAGTTATCGACGCATAATCATATAATGCAGTGAATTTCCCCAGATAAGGTCCAGCATAGAAATTATTACTCACGCAGTTAGTGTACAACACAAATAATTGCTTTGCTTCTCAGTTTTGTTTCATACAAGTCTCAAACCATTGAGCATTTAGGGACCAGCACAAAAACACTAATTTGATTTCGATGCATAAGATTTGTATCTACTTTACCACACAGTACATTCAGTAGGTCAGTGCTACAGTCAGTACATCACTCCTCAACCTCATCCACTTTAGTTGGCACAAGATCCCCATCTCACCCACTAAGCTACGTACGGTATGTATACAGTGTGAGTATGTTCTAGTGGAATGGCATGGAGCCATGGGGCTGCATCCTGACATTTCCATTTGGAGATAAATGGATATCCATCTGTAATGCCTTGACACTAATTAGGACCTGTCAGTCCTGCATTCAAGTGTTTCCCCTGCTAATTCGTTGCAGCCACTCCAAATGGTATATATATATATATATATATATATATATATATATATATATATATATATATATATATATATATATTATTTTGGGGGGGGGTTGTAAAACATTTTCAGTGTAAATTTAAACAACTAAAACCAGATATAAAGTACACTACATGGCCATGGAAACCCATTTCATGAAGCTCCCGATGAACAGTTATTGTGCTGACGTTGCTTCCTGAGGCAGTTTGGAACTCGGTAGTGAGTGTTGCAACCGAGGACAGACAATATGTACGTGCTATTCGCTTCAGCACTCAGCGCTCCCGTTCTGTGAGCTTTTGCGGCTGAGCTGTTGTTGCCCCTAGACGTTTCCACTTCACAATAACAGCACTTACAGTTGACTGGGGCAGCTCTAGCAGTGCAGAAATTTTACAAACTGACTTGTTGGAAAGGAGGCATCCTAGGACGGTGCCATATATATAAAAAATGAAGAAGATCATCTTTGAGAACTAACAATCACAAAAATAAAACCTAGACAGTCAGGGAGAATCTAAAATTCAACTAACTTTGTGTGAGTCATTCAGATAGCATTAGAACACTGCATAAGTGTAACAGTATAACTTTAGTCCGTCCCCTCACCCCTACCCGGGCTTGAACCAAGGACCCTCTGCACACAACAAGAACTGACACCCACGAAGCATCGTTACCCATCGCTCCACAAAAGCCGTGGCCCTTGCAGAGCAAGGGGAACCACTACTTCAAGGTCTCAAAGCGAGTGACGTCACCGATTGAAACGCTATTAGCGCGCGCCACTGCTAACTAGCCATTTCACATCGGTTACATAAGCCATATGGTAACGTGTAGAATTGCAGGAAATCTGCTTTAAATGTTTTTTTTTATCTCAGTCCCATGGCAAAATGTGTGGAATTGAAGGAAAGGTTTAAAAGACCACAATGTTTTAAACCTGTTAAAAACCACAACGCTAACTTTGCTACCGCTGCTGAAAAAAATCCTAGGGGAAACACTGTAATCAATACATAATATACACACTGCTGGTATAGGGGGATGGGGGCAAGGAAGGCCATGCACTCAGCAGCTCCAGGTCTCCACAGACCAGACTCTGTGTACGTCCCAAATGACACTATATTCCCTTTCGGATGCACTACTTTTGACCAGGACCCACAGGCTCTGGTCAAAAGTAATACACTATATAGGGAATAGGGTGCCATTTGGGACGCAATCCCTATCTCCAACCCCCTCATCACCATTCCGGGGAACATCCCTCATTGCGCAGTACAAACGCTTTCCACACAGAAATCAGTGTGCATATGAGGCACATAAATGTGAATTTTTATCATATTCCACAAGCAGGGAATATTAATCAGAAGCTACATCCCCAGACGATTAAACCTCATCCATATTCCTGCTGGCTTATTGCACGGAGAGCCAATGGCGATAAAACAGGATCGATATGCAGAGCTGGTGAAAACACAGCGAGTACAACAGCAGGACACAAAGGCAAAGAGCAGGAGGAGAGAGGGGAATGAGGAGAGAGCAGGTAAGAGAAGGGGAGAGAGGGAAAGATGCCTGGTAAACCAGGGTTAAAAAATCATCACTCTTAACATATTGATGAGAGAGAAAGCAAAGGCCTGATCTTCTCTTGTAAATATCACAAATGAAACATGCATGCGCATCTGATGTAGTCACAGATGAAAGAACAGATTATGTTCTGGGAAATTATATAAACACAAAGTTGTCAGTCAATTTATTGCAAATAATGTGACAATTTAGTCATCAGCAGGTCTACTCTTGTCTTTGAAGGTGCAAATTCTCACAGCATGGTGTAAACAAAATACAAATGTGCCTTAGATAAGATACTGATAATACACACAGCTTTCATTACATTCAGGTGAATGAACATAGGCTATGTGCATGAAACACATCGTTAACACCTATTAAACATGGATGGGGAATTTAAGGGAGGTTCAAATATGTTCAATACATGTTTAAAGTGGAAAACTTATAATGCATGTATCAAAACAGGATTGGCGGATTGAGGAGTCTACCTCTATACCAACATTTATTTTGTCAATACATACCGAAGTACAGAGAGGATTTGAGTTTTTACATTCCACACGGGGAAACCTAGGCACAAATCAAACATTTTCCCTCTCTTCAGCACATCTGAAAAACTGCCACAGAAAATGAGTGACAACTTTATTCCTCGTGTGTTACGTAAACCAACTGAACCAGACAGAAAAAAATGCAATCTTTAGCTAAGAAAAGTTCTCAGCTTTCAAAGCTCCCAAGCATTTCTTCAACAAAGTTTCACCCAAAAGAGAAAGTCATTTCTTTGACAGGCAGGCTTTAAGTCCTAGAAGGGGACTTTTCCCCACATTAAAGAATGGAGCTCCGAACTACAAAACAGATAGCAGCTGTTTAAAAGGCCAATTTCCCAGTCCACATTGTCATTGTCACACTTTTAACACCAAAGGCAAACACACACTCTGGCATCAAAGGCCATTGATTTCCTAATCAAGAGCAAATGATGATTAAGGCATATCTGCTACCTTATCTTTCCATTTAAAATCCCCCTTTCTGGATTCAATTTGACTTTGGGTGTTTTACTCCCGCTGTTGAAGGGAATCAGGGGAGTCAAAGGCAAAGATACCTTGTAAAAACAACTGAAGGTGTCATAAATGATTAAGTCAAGCAGAAAATAACTGTGCCCCCCAAAAAA
This sequence comes from Oncorhynchus gorbuscha, assembly GCF_021184085.1. Lineage (NCBI taxonomy): Eukaryota > Metazoa > Chordata > Actinopteri > Salmoniformes > Salmonidae > Oncorhynchus > Oncorhynchus gorbuscha. Next base: position 32,783,906 of record NC_060182.1, on the reverse strand, counting down.
CACTATTTGGATCAGGAGGTGAAGGCTAATCTTGTTGCTATGTGTAAAGGAAGGTTTTTACCCCAACAGACTTGCAATAGGCCTAGGTCTGCCTTTTCAATAGCTATCCTTCAATATTAAAGGATAATTTGTCCCCTAAAAGTAGATGTTCAAATGAGAGTAGTTTATGGAGGGTGGATGGAAGATACCAACCCCTGCCAGGGGCATCAACAACACCCATTACTCATTCCTGACTGACTGAGACAGCTCTAAGGTCTAACATAGAGCACTACTAATTCCCCCTCTGGAGCTCTATGGACTCCCCCGCTGCTCCCATACACCCATCCCTAGCTGGGGCTGCTTGGATCTGGGCAGCAATAAACAACATTTAAACCACTGCCTTTGAAGACTCTGAGTCCTTCCTTTAGCTTGATAAAGTTAAGATGCAAAGCAACGTAGCACTGCTGTTGACTACTAGCCCTGAGGATGAGGCTTGTACGTACATTCTATCTTACCAGACTTCAATTATCCCTGCTTTCTCCTATGGCCTGTCTCCCTGACTGTGTATCTGTTTATGCTTTCTTTAATACAACTGCCTGTGGCTCCGGGATTAACCCTCGCCATAGCCTATCTACAACCTATTCTGGTGTATGTAGGCCTGGGCTGAAGTCTGTCTGTCCTTCAGGGGGAGTCTGGAGCTCATCTTAGCTAAACAGCACTCTCTCTCTCTTTCACTCTCTCCTCTCTCCTCCCAGACTAACTTGGATCTAATCACACTCACACACCCTTGGACTTCATCAGTCATTACTAATAGTGTCTGGCGACCAGAAGTGGAGGAAGAGGGAATAAACACGCAACCACCATGAAATAGCTACGTTAATGTTAGCTGTGCAGAAGAGCACTAACAAAGGCCTGGCTTTAGTACTCAGCTGGAAAGCTGGTTCTCTGTACAGGATTTGTCTTTTTGGAATAATAATAATTGCACATTTAAAACATGCAAGGCCCAATAGCTTTGATAAATAGGGGTCATTGTGTTACAGCTGCTTGTGTTAATTACCCCAGTTATGTGAGTTATTATGCTGTGTGTAATCCTCTCTCTCACAGACCAGCCAAATAATGGGGAAGAGGAGAGTAGGACGTTTATTTTCAGATTCATCATTTCTACTATCCAATAACTAATATAACTGCCATTACTCAAAACCCTGTGAATGTTATTTTTAAACTTTGCCAGACGTGGCGCACATAGTGGCCCGGGACTTTAATGCAGGAAAACTGAAATCTGTTTTACCTCATTTCTACCAGCATGTGCAACCAGAGGAGAAAAAAAACCCTAGACCACCTTTACTCCACACATCTAGACAGGTACAAAGCTTCAACTCTCCCTCCATTTGGCAAATCTGACCATAATTCTATCCTCCTGATTCCTCCTGATTAAAAGCAAAAACTAAAGCAGGAAGTACCAGTGACTCACTCAACATGTAAGTGGTCAGATGATGCAGATGCTAAGGTACAGGACTGTTTTTCTAGCACAGACTGGAATATGTGGCATTGAGGAGTATACCACATCAGTCACCGGCTTAATCAATAAGTGTATCGATGGCGTCGTCCCCTCAGTGACCATACGTACATACACCATCCAGAAGCCATGGATTACAGACGACATCCGCAATGAGCTAAAGGGCAGAGCTGCCGCTTTCATGGAGCTGGGCTCTAACCCGGGTGCTTATAAGAAATCCTGCTATGCCCTCCGACGAACCATCAAGCAGGCGAAGCGTCAACACAGGACTAAGACTGAATCCTCCTACAGCGGCTTTGACGCTCGTCAGGTCTGGCAGGGCTTGCAAACTATTACGGACTACAAAGGGAAGCCCAGTCACGAGCTGCCCAGTGACACAAGCTTACCCGATGAGCTAAATGATATCTATGCGCGCTTTGAGGCAAGCAACACTGAAGCATACATGAGAGCACCAGCTGTTCCCGGACGACTGCGTGATCATGCTCTCAGTAGCCGATGTGAGTATGACCTTTAAACAGGTCAACATTCACATGGCCGCAGGGGCATACAAATTAGCAGGACATGTACTCACAGCATGCGCTAACTAACTAGTAAGTGTCTTCACTGACATTTTCAACCTGTCCCTGAACAAGTCTGTAATACCTACATGTTTCAGGCAGACCACCATAGTCAATATGCCGAAGAACACCAAGGTAACCTGCTTAAATGACTACCAACCTGTAGCACTCACGTCTGTGGCCATGAAGTGCTTTGAAAGGCTGGTCATGGCTCACATCAACACCATCATCCCAGAAACCCTAGACCCACTCCAATTCGCATACCGTCCCAACAGATGCACAGATGACACAATCTATATTGCACTCCACACTGCTCTCTCCCACTTGGAAAAAAGGAACACCTATGTGAGAATGCTCAGCGTTCAACACCAAAGTGTGCTCAAAGCTCATCACTAAGCTAAGGTCCCTGGGACTAAACACCTCACTCTGCAACTGCATCCTGGACTTCCTGACGGGCCGCCCCCAGGTGGTAAGGGTAGGCAGCAACACATCTGCCTCGCTGATCCTCAACATGGGGGCCCCTCAGGAGTGCGTGCTTAGGTCCCTCCTGTACTCCCTGTTCACCGATGACTGTGTGGCCAAGCATAACTCTAACACCATCATTATGTTTGCTGACGACACAACGGTGGTAGGCCTGATCACAGACAACGATGAGACAGCTTAGAGGGAGAAGGTCAGAGACCTGGCAGTGTGGTACCAGGACAGCAACCTCTCCCTCAACGTGATCAAGACAAAGGAGCTGATCGTGGACTACAGGAAAAGGAGGGCCGAGGACACCCTCATTCACATTGACGGGGCTGTAGTGGAGCAGGTTGAGAGCTTCAAGTTCCTTGGTGTCCACATCACCAACAAACTATCATGGTCCAAACATACCAAGAGAGTTCTGAACCGGGCACGACAATGCCTATTCCCCCTCAGGAGACTGAGAAGATTTGTCACGGGACCTCAGATCCTCAAAAAGTTATACAGCTGCACCATTGAGAGCATCTGGTTGCATCACCGCCTGGTATGGCAACTGCTCGGCATCCGACCGTAAGGCGTTAAGAGAGGTTAGTGCGTGCGGCCCAGTACATCCTTGGGGCCAAGCTTCCTGCCATCCAAGACCTTATATACCAGACGGTGTCAGAGGAAACATTTTCAAAGACTCCAGCCACCCTAGTCATAGACTGTTCTCTCTGCTACCGCACCGGAGTGCCAAGTCTAGATCCAAAAGGCTCCTTGACAGCTTCTAACCACAAGCCATATGACTGCTGAAAAGTCCACCCCCCCCCCCTCTTTTTTTAAGCTGCTGCTACTCTCTGTTTATTATCTATGTATAGTCACTTTACTCCTACCTACATGTACATATGACCTCAATTACCTTGACTAACACGAACCCCTGCACATTGTCTCGGTACAGGTATCCCCTGTATATAGCCTTGTTATTGTTATTTTATTGTGTTACTTTAATTTTTTATTTTAGTTTATATCGTAAATATTTTCTTAATTCTTATTTTTCTTAAAACTGCATTGTTGGTTAAGGGTTAAGGGCTTGTAAGTAAGCATTTCACGGTAAGATGAATTTGGAGCATGTGACAAATCAAATTTGATTTGGTAATTGGGTGGGAGGGGTTCCTAGTTTGTCTCTTCCCTCGAATGTCTCTTCTTGAGTTCACTTGATGTTTTCAGTTCTATATCAGTGGAGTTTCCTCAACACAAAGGGCTGTGACGTGACACAGTGTGAAGAGCTGAAGTGAAGTGGAGGAGAAGAGAGGAGGGCAGTAGATGCATCCAGCATGGTGGAGCAGAGAGAATGAAGCCCTGATACAGTTCTGTGGCACAGCAAGAGCCCTGCCTTCTGAAAAGATGGTAAGCAAAGCAGGCGGACGCTCTTTGGTTGCACAGTTCTATTAGGACAGATGGGGACTATAGCAGTTTTGTTCTCTGTGTTTCTTCTTCTCTGGTGGATGCCAGCATATGGTTTATAGTGCTCATTGTTGAATGCATCTCATCTCTCCATGTAGCTGCTCAAAGACAGGGAGATCAAGTTGCACCATGTTTTATCTGTTTTGCTGCGTGTAGTTGAGTCAGACAGTTTCACAGAAACATCACACGGTCTTTAGAAGCTGATGCCTTGCTGCAGTCTAGTGGTCATATGAACACATCAGCTTACTTACCTTCCTGAGTAATGCATCGTAACAATGACTCTGTACGTCATCCACACGCCCAGCTCATGACCTTAACATAAGATGTATATTCAATCAAGCATAAAACTAATTCAATAAAACCATTGTTATAAGGAAAAGAATGACACACTGAGAATTTCTACAAGGTTTCTGGTTAAGGTTGGTTGGAGGTTGGTGATACAGTATCAGCTAGGAGCTAGTTAGATCATGTGATCTCCATCACCAGATTGGCGGAGCAGAACCTGTCTGATTACCTCCTACCTCTTCTTCTTATCTGCTGTACCACCAAGCATACGTATATCACCTAGTATCTGTATCTAGGATTGTGTTTTTTATCAAGAGGTTTCCTGTAGATTTTTACCTTAATCCTTTGAGATAATATAAAGGCACTGATCCGCGTCTGTCTTGAAGGTTATCTGTGTATATGTTTCACACCCCAAAGCATTCATTATTTACATAGCTGCTCTCCCTTGGCACCGCCAAGTCTCTCTCCACAGGAGGTGTGGATGGAAAAATCTCCCTCCCCAATCTAGCCGGGGACACATCCATATCTCGGCTGCAGCGCTCTGCTTTAACGCCACGCCTGACTGACTCTGAGAGGATGCAGTGTCAGGATTACCATCGTCTCCCAAGAAACGGCATCATCATCGGCTTGGTAGCTGTAAAGAACCCGGCAGTAGGCAAACAGCAGCAGCATTAGCATCAGGAAGGGAATGAGGGATGTTTACCTTTGAAATCAGGGGTTCCCCAACTCAGTAGCCCCCAGGGGACCTATCTTAAAGAAGAACGCTGTTTCTTAAACTGACAAGGAAACAAATCAGAATGTAACAAGGCTGCAACGCTACGGTAGCTAACAAACCAACGGCGCGTCTCGTTATGAAGAGCCCCCAGGACATTTTATCTCCCTGAGAAGGAGAAGTGGAGTGCACCAACTTAAACTTTCATTCAAGAGGAGAGGAGAGAGAATGTTTTCTAATATCATATATAAATTCAGCTCTCGTCTTTGGATGTGATAAATCCGTTAAGCCAGCCTGGTGTTTCTACCCAGCTATTTTCCCTAAGGAAGAGGAGGAGGGAGAGAAACCGACTGAAAAGGTTTTTGTGACAACACCAGCTCATGCAAAGGTGCTAATAATTCATGGTTTGTAAACATCTATCAACACATTCATTCATTCATTCTAAATCCACACAGACATGTGAAGTAGAAAACCACAATAGCAGTTGTTGAATTTCATTTCACAAGAAACTCATCTCTCTTACCTCCTGGATAATTAATTCTAATGATACTGGTTTATCTGTGACAGACATTCTAATAAACATTAACACACCAGCTCACTCATCTCAATGTGTTATTGAGCAGAACGTTGACCTTTGCCGAGCCCCCTGGACCTTCTCGGATATGTGTGAAAAACATCCACACCAGCCCTTTCAGAGCACAGGGCTCATTTGATAGAAACGTGACAGGCGTATTTATAGAGAGAGGCAAGCTATGGCAGAGATTGGAATCCTCCACCTCCTCGTTCTCTTTCTATTCCATGGGCCTGAGCCTGCTCCAGTCCAGTCCAAACACTATAATAATCAGTACTAAATTCACCAAAGCCTACCCTAGAATTAGAATCAGTACTGCATTCTCTATGGTCAACCCTAGAATTAGAATCAGTACAACATTCGCTAAGGCCTACCCTTGAATTAGCATCAGTACTGCATTCGCTAAGGCCTACCCTAGAATTAGAATCAGAACAACATTCGCTAAGGTCTACCCTTGAATTAGCATCAGTACAACATTCGCTAAGGCCTACCCTAGAATTAGAATCAGTACAACATTCGCTAAGGCCTACCCTAGAATTAGCATCAGTACTGCAGTCGCTAAGGCATACCCTAGAATTAGAATCAGTACTGCATTCTCTATGGTCAACCCTAGAATTAGAATCAGTACAACATTCGCTAAGGCCTACCCTAGAATTAGCATCAGTACAACATTCGCTAAGGCCTACCCTATAATTAGAATCAGTACAACATTCGCTAAGGCCTACCCTAGAATTAGAATCAGTACAACATTCCTAAGGCCTACCCTAGAATTAGAATCAGTACAGCATTCTCTAAGGCCTACCATATAAATAAAATTAGCCTTAGCCACATTTTCTTACATTACAGCTTTATTCTAAAATTGATTAAATTGTTTTTTTCCCTCATCAATCTACACACAATACCCCATAACTACAATGCAAACAAAGTTTTGCAAAAACAATATCACATTATGTAAGTATTCAGACCCTTTACTCCTTACTTTGTTGAAGCACCTTTGGCAGCAATTACAGCCTCAAGTCTTCTTGGGTATGAAGCTACAAGCTTGGCACACCTGTATTCAGGGGGTTTCTTCCATTCTTCTCTGCAGATCCTCTCAAGCTCTGTCATGTTGGATGGGGAGCGTCGCTGCTGATCAGGTTCAAGTCCGGGCTCTGGCTGGGCCGCTCAACGAAATTCAGAGACTTGTCCCGAAGCCACTCCTGTGTTGTCTTGGCTGTGTGCTTAGGGTCGTTGTCCTGTTGAAAGGGGAAATTCGCCCCAGTCTGAGGTCCTGAGCCCTCTGGAGTAGGTTTTCCTCAAGGATCTCTCTGTACTTTGCTCCGTTTATCTTTCCCTCGATCCTGACTTGTCTCCCTGTCCATGCCGCTGAAAAACATACCCACCGCATGATGCTGCCACCACCATGCTTCACCCTATGGATGGTGCCAGGTTTCCTCCAGACGTGACGCTTGGAGTTCAATCTTGGTTTCAACAGAGCAGAGAATCTTGTTTCTCATGGTCTGAGAGTCCTTTAGGTGCCTTTTGACAAACTCCAAGTGGGCTGTCATGTGCCTGTTAGTGAGGAGTGGCTTCCGTCTGGCCATTCTACCATAAAGGCCTGATTGGTGGAGTGCTGCAGAGATGGTTGTCCTTGTGAACATTTCTCCCATCTCCACAGAGGAACTCTGGAGTTCTGTCAGAGTGACCATCAGGTTCTTGGTCACCTCCCTGACCAAGGCCTTTCTCCCCCGATACCTCAGTTTGGCCGGGTGGCCAGCTCAAGAAAGAGTCTTGGTGGTTCTTCCATTTAAGAATGATGGAGGTTACTGTGTTCTTGGTGACCTTCAATGGTGCAGAAATGTTTTGGTACCCTTCCCCAGATCTGTGCCTCGGCACAATCCTGTCTCAGAGCTCTACGGGCAATTCCTTCGACCTCATGGCTTGGTTTTTGCTCTGGAATGCACTGCCAACTGTGGGACCTTATATAGACAGGTATGTGCCTTTCCAAATCATGTCCAATCAATTGAAATGACCACAAGTGTACCCCAATCAAGTTGTAGAAACATCTCAAGAAAGATCAATGGAAACAGGATGCACCTGAGCTCAATCTCAAGTATCATAGCAAAGGGTCTGAATACTTTTGTAAATTCATTTTTGCATTTTTTAAATGTTTTTATATATTTGCGAAAATGTCTAAAAACCTGTTTTGTTTTTTTCATTGTGTATTTAATCCATTTTAGAATAAGGCTGTAATGTTAAAAAACAAAAAAATAAAAAAAGTCAAGGGGTCTGAATACTTTCCAAATGCACTGTATACTACATCTCTATGGGCCTGCCATCCGATGTCACATTAACCTACACCAGCAAGGCACACTAACAGAGGTGACATGTTGAGCATTAAGGCACCATTAACTCCACACAGTGCCATCCTTAGCATGGTATGTTTAGCCTACATCAATATGCATGTAATAATACCAAACATGTGACGTGTTGGTTAACGATAAACAAATTAACATATTAAGACAAAAACAAACCAGATCTGTAAACCTGCCTGATTTACACTGCCACGTTTGATTCCTGTTTATCTCCAAAGTATAGGTCGCCTACTAGCAGGGTTGAAACTAGCAGGAGATATTTTCTTTTTGGCCCAGCAAAAAACTACAAAATCATTAAGAATTTAGCAAGACATTTGTTTAAAATGTGTCCTAATTTAAACTAATTTATTGCTAAATTCCTGGTGATTTTGTAGTCTTTTTTAACTTTAGAGAAAATGTCGCGCCGCAACAGAAAACAAATCTCCTGCAGGCCACCTGCTAGTTTTAACCCCCGACCATCCACTCGGACAGAAACCATCCCGCAGCTGAATCTAGTTGCCTACCCCTGGTTTACAGTATGTCCCTCCCTGAGTCAGACCATCACAATCAACAAATCAGCCACACCAGCCAGCAGGGGGAGATAAATACATCAAATGAATAAATGGGAATAACGCCCCGAGCAGATGTTTACATAAACATTATTTACAAATGCATTATGCATCACAATGCCCTTTTTGCTCCTACAGAATTCTTCATTATTATTCCAGGTGTTCCTTTAGAGTGTTGAGATATGGAGGCACAGCTTTGATCACCATATCAGAACAATCCCCTCTTTCATCCCCTGGATGGAAGGGAGGGAACATGGTTTGGTTAAGGGGAGATTTTGGATCAAGGTTGGTTCAGCCGAGCTGAGACTTGGCACACCCTCCCTCCCCTCTTGTTTGGTATGCAAGCGCGTTGCTGTTCTACTGAAGTCATCGGCAACATCAATCTCCCATTAATACACAGCGCAAATATTCCAAGAAGCAGAAGAACTGATGCTGAGTGAAAACAAGTCTGGAGAAAAGACCCCAAAACCAACAATAACACAAATACAAAAAGAGAGAAAGAAAAAACAAAACAAACACAATGAAAATGAAAATGCATGAAAATAAGAGGAGAACCTTTCAACATGCAAAGCCTGTATCGATTTAGTTTTAGTTATTTTCTTACTCTAAAATTGGAATTTCAAACTTTGATGTATCACTCTGGAAAAGATTGGTTATTATCTTTTCCATTGTTCAACCCACAGCATGATGTCTAATCATATTTCCTGAATTCATCTGGCGCAGACTTGTTGTAATAACGCCTGCAGGACTAATTATTACATATTACTTACTTATGTCCTCAAAATAAATCTAACATTTCTTAGCCCACTCAAAAAGAAGGAATCGTTTAAAAACAATACATCGTTTTTTTAAAATAAAAATTCAATTACTCTGATTTTCAAAGCAAAAAAAGAGCCTTTAGGTGCAACGCTTGCCATTGAGAGTCTAAGCAAAAATCCATAGTTTGTTCTTGTAAGTGAAAGCAATTTTCTTCTGCCTGCCGACACCACCGCTTTGAGCTCCAATGTGGATTTAAGAGGTTATGACTGGAGGCGCACCATGGCCATAGGAGACTACAGAACAAGCGAGAGATGAATAAAATACATAAATATAAGATTAAACAGGCAAGTAAAAATCTGTCTCCTCTGTGGCCCATCTGCCATTAGTGTAGAGGAGGTATCCTGTTATTTTCACTAGCAGTAGGCCTGGGTCTAGGCTACAGTAGCTAGTTACACATACATTTCAGTTTAGCAGACGCACTTAACCAGAGCAACTTACAGTAAGTAGTGAGTGCATATTTTTCATCCTTTTTCATACTGGTCCCCCATGGGAGTTGGACCCACAACCCTGGCAAGGCAAGTTCAATGCTCTACCAATTGAGCCACACGGGACCACATCTCACATCTGCATCTAGCTCGAGGTCACTGAAGCAAACTTGGACTGGGATAAGTCACTGACTATTGGGCTAAAACAAGCCAGAGACTGAGTAAGTATGGCCTGAGCAAAAAAACAACTAAATAATTTAGCTGGGGAGACAAACTGATAAATGGTGGTGTTGCAGGTCTATACATTACAGGGACCTGTGGACCAAGCCCTTTGTGGGATTTATTAAGAATTGGGGGAGAGGCCATTGATTGTGTCCCACAAGGTCACCATGAAAGGTAGTGCTCATCTAAGGCCTCTGTCCCTCGTGGTAACAACTCTCTATGACCAGTCGAGAGATGCAATAGGGTTAATGAAATTCGCGAAAAAACTGCATACTAAGGTTGGGACTGGGGCTGGCCTCTTACCATGAAAACAGATCTTGAATAATAGCCTGTATTTATTCAAGGAAAACTTGTCCGACTTGTACATTATTCATTGGGACTAAAGAAAATGCAATAGCGGTGCTAATATGATATTGACCAGACCCAAACAGTGCAAGAATGGCAATAGAGACATAGCTAAACACACAAAGACATACTGGGTTACTCTCATTGAAAGATATCACTATTTGCACCACAATCAATTCACATGTACCTCCAGTACATACTTTGGAACTTGTTTTAAAGGTCATGACGATTGGGAGTGAATGGACAGAGGGCAGGAAAGATCATTGAGGTTTATAAAGAACATTCAATCAGAGCTGAACAGCATTGGATTGAGCTTGTTTTCAGTCCACAGTCCGCTCAATTATTTTTTATTTTTTTATTTAACCTTTATTTAACTAGGCATGTCAGTTAAGAACAAATTCGTATTCAAGAGGGAGGTTTCTCTCTTTATTTGGCATACTGTGTAGGTGGACAAATATACATGGAAATATAACAGTGCAAGAATGGATTAATGGTTTATCCCACATCTAATGAAGATTTTGAGTCTGGCTGCCTTTGTAGTGAGGCACAAACATATCTCCAGCTAGCACCATGGAGGGACTTATCCGATTTCCAATTAAAGAGAAAACATTTTCACTCTCAGAGATGGGATGCTTATCAAGAGTACAAATCTTGACAATGAAACAAAAGCATGTACATTCATCATTACACAGTAAAAAAGCGAATATAACTGTCTTCCGATTCGAAAGTGTGTGATTCTTGTCATGGTAAAATGTGCTGAAATATCAGAGTATGAGAAGGGTTTTTACTCATCTTAGTTAACTCCATCCCTCCCTCCTTGAGTCCTCAAAACAAATGATTTCTGTCCTCTGTGTCTTTAAGAGAATCGACAGCAAACACTCTCACATAAACACTTCTGGGTTCCAGCTAGTTCATGATTGGGATTTATTCAAACTGTGTAACAGGTTGTCACAGATCATTAGTTAGATGGAAAAGCTACCCATGTAACCCAACCCTGTACTATGTTGGTTGCCAGCTAGCCACAACTAAGAAGCTTGACATCCTCCGAGTCACAATAGACAGCAAACTGTCATGGTCCAAACACCTCCCCAACATCTCCATCAGAGCAGGTCAGAAACTGGGAGCACTGAGGAGAGTGGCCAGCAAACTTAACACAGAAAACAGAGCCACCATCTACAAGGCACATGTTCGCAGTGTCATGGAGTACTCTTCACTGAGCTGGATGAGTGCCCCGCCTACTCATCTCTGCCTGCTTGACAACATCCAGAAGAAGGCTCTGAAAATAATTGGTGTGGACCAGGACAACGCCCTTTCACAACTCACCATCCCCAGCCTTCACCACAGACGACAGGTTGCTGCTACGGACCTGTAGAAAATGCACACCCACCACTGCCCCATGGACCTCCAAGCTCCCCCCCATCATATACTAGACACCGCCTATGCACAGCCATGCCAGACTATGCTCTCACCCTCCCAGTCACCAGAACATGCTCCCTGGACAGAAGCTACATACACACTCCTGTCCATATATGAAATAGGCTTCCACTGCACATTATCAGTGACATCACAAACAAGACATTGATCTTCAGGCCTTCAAATGCTGAGTGCATGGACACCTCCTGACTACAGCAACCCACCCACCACCACCCACTGACCGCTAAACTGCAGTGAACCATATGATTGGCCGACTGGATGTTACTTTATGTCTGATTGGGCTATTGTTCACAATTGCAACTCCCAAAAAAAGAGAAAAATTAGAATATAGAAACTGGAGAATACACTACTAACATTTCCTAATGAGCGAGAGAGTGAGCGAGTGTGTGTCCCTCCCTGAGCTGAGACTGAGAACAGGTCTCAGTGAAGCAGTCAAGCCTCCCGTTCAGTCCAGATGAGACTGCTAAGCATTTCCATTGTTAGGAAATCGTCAAACACTTTGACTCCTTGCTAATTATATAAACATGACTTTGAAAAATGTCCAGCGCTGGGAGAACAGAACAGCAGACTAGCAGAGCTACATACGGTCGCTGAGCAGCTCTGCTGCGTTGGCTCATCAACAGATTTCAAAAGAGGACGCAGCCCGGAATTTCAATGGCTCCTCAAGGTTCTGTTAAAGGACAGGCCAGGGGAGAGGATATGAGGAACGAGGGAGGGAAGAGGAGGGCACGTTATAATGAACTGTCGAAGCGCACTGTGTCGACACCTCAACCTTTTGGGCTCTAGCTAGAGAACATGTGCTGGAGGATCTCACTGGCAATTAACACTGAGAGGTACAGCGCTCCAGACAAACCTCCAACCCTCGGAATACCAAACCTATTCAACTTTACTGCTTGGGTGCTCCTTCTTTGTCTCCAAAATGAGAGTCCACATTTTGAGAGACTTGAGAATTTATTGAGGATCCCAATTATGTAAAAAGAATATCTGTGTTTGCAAGTGGAGATACAGTAGGCCTGGATGTTCAACAGCACAAACAAATGTAACTGGTCTGGCTAAGCTCTCAAAGTCACAACTCAGCAGTTACTAATCAGTACCAGGCTATTTGTCAGACACATTGGTTATCTATACATTCATTTAAATAATTTTGAGGCCCAAGGCTTTGCAAACACTGGAATAGAAAGGATTGAATAAGCCTATATCATTCAAGGGAGTGGCTGAACTTTGATCAGCTGCAGGAAATGTTCAATAAATTGAAACCCATCCAGGTAATAAAGCCTGCCTGGTAAACATTATCATCATACCATCTCCACAGCCCCAGAAGACACAAGGTGTTTAGATAGTAAGAGCTAAATCACTGTGTGAAGTAATTAAGAGGCAGAGACAGATTCCCTCTGGCATTCATCTCAGTAAAGAACAGTCTCTTTCCTACAACAAAGCCAGTGATTTTTTTCTCTCTCAATTTCCTAATAGAACAAACCATTGTCGATCATATAAATAAAGAGCAAATCAACGGTTCAAGAGAAACCATATTATACCATTCAATCTTTATCATGGAGAATGAAGTCTTCTGCCTTGTCAACGAATCTCAACAATTTATTGAGACAGCCTCCTGACAAAGTGTATCACTTGTGTAATGTACAAACTGTTTAGAGGAGAAATGCAAAATGTAGACTGGATTAATCTCATATCGATATAATCATGAGCCATATGATTGTTTGAACAGTTGCCTTACAGAGAGAGCAGAGAAAGCGCTCTATAACTACACTGTTCTATTCTGGTGCTTAAACGGCTTTCAGAACCTGTCCAGTCTGTGATGTGGGACCTGCAGGATGGATCATTATGCCCTCGCCAGCACATTTTCTAAATCCCGGCGGTTACATTGATGTGTAAACATCTCTGGGAGAAAGGGCTTCACATGTGGCCCAGATTAACAAAGAAGGCTGAAGGACGTCCCTCCAAGAGGATGTCTGAACTATGCTAGTCTTGGATCTGGTGAGCTGAGGGACACAGCCGAGAACGACGCAGAATGAGAAGCTCTGACAGGATAAAAACAATGAACAACTAAAGGGGGATAACCTTTGATATTTTGAAATGCAGAAATACCTTAAAGGTCAGGCAGTGTGCTTGATTGACAGCACTGTACAGAACATGTAGCCATGCCTACTTTAATGACCTGTTCACATACTCTAGGTCAAAGGAAGACTCTTCTCTGCCGTGTAAAAGGCCTTCTGAGGTTCCAGCAAGGTTGAAGTGTCATGTTTTTCCCAGTTGTGTCAATAACCATGAAGTAAAAGTTAACGAAAATACTCCCATAGGTTGTAGGCCTAAAGTATATAGCCTAGTACTTTAAACACCATATTCTCAGTACCAGTACTAGTCTGCTAAAAGCTGAGAAAGTAGCCTAAGCTCCCAACAAAAATACCATTAAAATGCAGAAGAAGATGTTGAAGCAAACACCTTGTTAGCTCAATGCAAGTGGGCCTTGGTGTTTGACAGAGTACCCGGGTTTAACTCAGGGAGAGATGACAGTCCAGTCAGCTGGGCGTCTAGAGAGTCTTGTCAACCTGCCAAATGCTCAGGTTCCTGCTCTGCAAATCTCATAAATGCTTAACACTTACAGTGTGAGGGCTAACATCGGACAGGCCAGGCAGAGCTCCTTTAGAAAAGGGAGAGAGGTCTCACCAAAGAAGAAGGAAATTCCCCTGTCAGCTTAACTGCCTCTTTGAGTTTCTGAAGAATTACTTGAAGACATGAAATGATCAGATAAATGCATGAAAATAACTATATTGTAACACTGTATCAATGTAACAAACAAGGTCAATGAGAGCTCCATTTCTAGTTTCCGTTATCTTTGAAAATGAAAGAGGGGGTTATCAGGCATGCGGGCAAAGCCCCCAATACTTCAGGGCTGTAGTGGGGAGAGGAGAGGTATGAGAGGCACTGCCTGAGCCTGCCATAACTAGAGCTGTCCATCAGATGGAGAGAGGATGATGGGAAGGGATCCAAGCAGTCCCAGAGAGAATCCCGGCCTGCTGCTGTTGCTGCCTGGCTGCTGCTGGCTCCTCATTCTCAAGGACCTTTAAAGATCAAAGCCCCACACACAACAAGAAAGGGAAGAAAGGGAGGGAAAGGCATAGAGAGAGATCAAGATTAAGAGAAACGATAGATAGATAGATAGATAGATAGATAGATAGATAGATAGATAGATAGATAGATAGATAGATAGATAGATAGATAGATAGATAGATAGATAGATAGATAGATAGAGAAAGGAGAGAGAGAGAGAGGGGGGAAGAGAGAGAGCGAGAGAGAGAAACAGGAAAGGTGCCATGAAGCAGAAGTAGTAGAACCCATGCAGCCTTCCACTGATTACCCAACGACATCCCTCCTACTGAAGTATGGAAGTGATGGGATCTTTTGATGCCCCTTGTGGAATAGAAGATTGTATCTCGCTCGGCTCCAAAACAAAAATACAAAGAGAGAAAGAGTGTTCTCCGCTGACCAGCTGTGACTGAAATGTTTGACCTTGATAAAAGACTGAATAGGACAATTCCATGAATTTCATGGCTCTCTCTCTCTCTCTCGTCCCTCTGCAGCAGACATATGGTAAGAAATATGTTTGAAACGTCGAATTGCAATAAAATCACAGTATTGAATCGCAATACCGAATCGCGAGAATCGCAATACATACCGTATCGGCACCTACATATCGTGATAATATCATATTGTGACGTCGCTGGCCCCAATTCCCAGTGCCCTAATTGTAACTAAGGCGTTATTGATAGCATTAGCTGAGAGAGATGTATGGTGTACACACTATCAGAGCTATCTAGAATCCAAATCAGAACAATCTCTAAGCAGAGGAACAAACTGGATTAGTATTCAAATAATAATCCCTCCCAAACACTAATCACATGATCTCATGGTCTCATCCATCAGCCTGTGTGGAAAGAGGTGTCACCTATCACATTCCCTTACAGTGCACAGTATGCTGTGGGTATGCAACTCAGCCATCGCTCATCCATATATTTATATGTACATATTCTCATTCACCCCTTTAGATTAGTGTGTATTAGGTAGTTGTTGGGAATTGTTAGATTACTTGTTAGATTAGTGTGTATAAGGTAGTTGTTGGAAATTGTTAGATTACTTGTTAGATTAGTGTGTATTAGGTATTTGTTGGGGAATTGTTAGATTACCTGTTAGATATCACTGCACTGTTGGAACTAGAAGCATTAGCATTTCACTAAACTCACATTAACATCTGCTAACCATGTGCATGTGACCAATAACATTTGATTTGATTTGGGTAGTAGGAAGTGAGAGTAGCCTATAGATTACATGCACTGACTCCGCAGGTCGGTCTGATGCACTCAGCGTAATGGAATAACAAACCTGTCATCAGTAGAACTGATGGCTCTCCTGCCATTTGATCCTTTCCACCCAGAGCTGAGAGAGAGCACAATGGCAGTTACTCTCTCTAACACAGACATGTAAATATTAGAGACCTACTACAACTCACTGAAACACGCAGCAGACAGACAAGGTGAAAGAACTCTGGAGAAGAAATCAGGATTGGAACTTTTTTCGGGTAAATAAACGTCCAATTCCATTACAAAACGGTTCCGCCCAAAAAACCCTGACCCAGCAATTTAGTGCGAAAAGGTAAAGAAATCTATTCCTCCATCCCTGAATAGCTTTGCACCTCAGTGAACACATGAGGGAAAAGGAAAAGAGACAGAAGATAAGCGTAAGAGAGGGAAACTAGTGCGAGAGAAAGAGTGTGGGAG
The DNA here is from genome assembly GCF_021184085.1 of Oncorhynchus gorbuscha. Classification (NCBI taxonomy): domain Eukaryota; kingdom Metazoa; phylum Chordata; class Actinopteri; order Salmoniformes; family Salmonidae; genus Oncorhynchus; species Oncorhynchus gorbuscha. The sequence goes on along the minus strand of NC_060182.1, from coordinate 32,767,444 downwards.
GAGAGAAAAAAAACGAAGACACAAGCTGGGTTCAATTTAGTCTTCTCACAGGAGGTGGAGTGACCTGTCTGTACTACAATAGAGGTCATGCAATTTTGAGCGGGCACCCCTGTCTTCAGAGGAGGCCGAAGACCCCTGCCTTCATGTGCACATCCAGGGGAAGAAACCAAAAGGTCCCTGTAGCGTGCAGGACTCCCTAAATGACCTTACTTGTGGGTTGCTAAAAACAGGCTCACCACACCACAGCTACACAATTGACACAGTAAGCTACAGCACTAGCAATCAGTAAAGCTATCAAAACATAGGGCAGGGTACTACAAGGCCAGGCAAGTCGACCAAGGCATTACAGCTGAGGCCTGCGCTTCCTCTGCACAAAGACTTTTCCTAATAATATGGATTTGGGGTGAAAATGTTCTCAAACCCCTAAATAACGTTAAACCCCAAGACCTAGTTAAAAGAACATGGATCCCCCACTGTATCCAATGGTATTTCTCCCTTCATCTCAGCCAGTTAAAGCAGCAGTCCAAACTCCACCTGAGACCTGATCACCGGGCCCATTCACATTCACAACATGCACTGAACACCTGTTCATGGTGTAGAAAAACACTAACATTAAGGCATCTCGATTTGAAGAAAAAAGAATAAACAAACAAACAAACAGGCAAACATGACCTTTACTTTCCACTGATTGCCCCAGAAAAGCTAATGAACATTTCCATAAACATTTGTGGTTCGGAGGGAGTCATTTTAATTACACTCTGTAGAGGAAGGATGAGGTTGGGCTAGGATAAACATTTCATCAGAACCAGCCTTGTGTTCGATTAGGTGAATTCTCCAAGCACTGATGTCCATAAAAACAACGTTGACAGGCCCTGGAGAAAAAAATATATCTAATTTGTTTGTGCTGCAGCAATGACTGAAAATGCATTAAAGGGAGTCAAACACCTGGCTGTTTGATGAGGGCAGGCCCAATCATCCTAATAAGAATCATCCTAATCCATCGGAGAACGCTTTAATCCAGCCAATGTTGTAATGAGGTCAGGATATTCAGAGGGGAATTCACCAGCCTCAGCAGTAGGCAGCAGCACTAGAGAAGCTGCAAGCCACAGTAAAAAGGTTCTGGGAAGAACACAAACCTCACAGAGCTGATTATCCAGGGCTACAGGAAGGACATCATGTAAATGAACCTCATTTAGCTTTCAGCAAGGTATTAAAAAATTGGTGATTCGTTAATGATACAATAAACTTCTTCTGGATCAAACGGAAACAACATGACATTGGTAGCTAAATGACTTAAATGTAAATGTAGCTAGTTTGTTTTGAAAGGAGAGAACAAGGAGAGACGCCTGCTAAGCTCTACTGCCATTGTAATCCTTTCATATTTTGTTCAATAAAAACGCAAAAGTAATCATTACCATTACAAAAGAACAGAGGAATGATGAAAACTGTATCTGATTGAAGCGATCTCCTGCAGCTCTCTTTGAAAGATTGTGCCTTGGATTCTCAAATATTAATAGCGGGAAGTTGTAGCAAACAAATGCCTTGGAAAGGGTTAACAGACATGACGTTCCAGCCAGAGATAAGGTTCTGAATGATTACACCACTGTATCCAATTGTCCTCATCATTATCGCTGCCTATCTCCTACTGTCAGTGATCGACTCCCAAGATTACCTCCCTTCCTCAGTCGTATGCATTTCATGACTCATTAGCTGTGGTTCTTCTGAGTCTGACCAGCACTGAATCGCTAGGCTAGCTGCCTCCCTGGCCCTCCCTCCCAGTCGGTCTGATTCACCCACTGCCCAGAAGTATAGTGAGTGAGTCCACTGAGTGTGTCCAGTCTCCAGTGAGGCTCTGGCTAGGTGCTGTCCTGAGTGGAGGCATATTGCATGCAGGCACCATGCCGTGCCACTGCCAAAGTTAGCGGCAGGCACTAGAGGATTATTACTGATGACAGGGGCATTCAATGTGTAGCAGGCCGACTGAGGCCTGAGCTGATGCTGTCTTGTCTCTCTGGGTTCAGCACCAGTTTAGAGGCAGCAGGCAGCTATGGGGCAGCTATGTGGGAGGCTTTGCTCACTGTGCCTCACAGTGCAGTTCTCAGAGTGCTGCTGTGTGGCATTCATTAAGGACTGAGGGTGTCACACCAGCTTAGGTCCCCTGTCCCCTCTCGCCTGGGCTTCCTGCTGCTGTGGACCAGCGCTTTTGCTTTTCAAGACTCTTTTTGACTGAGGATCAGACATTATTCCCCTCGATATGGCAAGTCTGATTGCGACATGTTTTCTAATGCATTCTGATATCTCACAAACAGAGGCATTCGTCCAAAGTAACCCCAATTGGCTTAAATGTATACAGATTGGTGGGTATTTAACAAACTATTTTGGAGACCAGTCCACTTAATTTACCATTGGATGAATACCAGGCCCAGACTTAGGACCCAGAGTTCCAACGAGAGCCAAAGAGCAAGAGATGCATTTGAAAAATAGCACTGCTACGTGGCATTGCAATTCTGCCACACATCTCCAGTCCTCCTACCTTCCATGCTGAGGTAACCTAAACATGGAGGCGGTTCTGTTTGATCTGGGAAGGGATAGAAGCTTTAAGCCCTTTCTGTGTGAGGTGTCCTTCTTTAAAAAGATTTTAATCTCAACAGGAATGTCCGGCCAAATAGAGGTCATGGCTGCCAGAGCAGCCAGCAGACAATAGCAAGCAGTTGGTTGTGAACCTGAGAGGAATTCTGGTGAGGATGTGTTTCTCCTGGGCCTAGACTCATCTCAGTAAGCATTAGGAGGCAGGGTGCTGACTGAAAGAGCAATGACACAAAATGATACATTATTCGACAACAAGAAGGGGTGTGGCTCTGTGTGAAACAAACTATGGGAATAGCTTTAGTCTTAGGGGTTATTAAAGTATACTTTATGTAAATCAATTTCATGTAATGCAATGTATGTAAACTGCAATAAGAGACCAAATATGTAATATTTGTAATTCTCTGCAGCATTAGTCGAACCTGAGGTGCAAAACTTCCTATTCTTTGTGAAGGATTCACAAATTATACAAGTCAAATATTTCCCTCCTTGAGAAAACACTGATTTCTGGCATGCCCTCCCTAAGAGGAAACATACCTCCCTTTATTTCCGCTATGGTTAAATTGTCAAGCTTTGCCCCATATTTCCTCTTAATCTCACTTTGACAATTTAAAAGCTGAGCGCAGCGTGCATGCCTATCACCGGCTCTGAGAGAGGATGAGTCTGCCCCCTTCCTCCGCCCTCTTCCTGCCTTCCTTCCCTCGCATTTTTATCAGATTGGTTTATCTAATTTTCCAGTAAATGCTTGAAATGTATTCCTTCATACCTTCTCCCCATAAACGTTAGATAAAAATGAATAGCTCGGCACTAACTGCCTTCACACCCTCGCTCCATTCCGATACACATTTGGAGGGGCAGGAGGGGAGAATCTCTTTCCCCTCTAGAGGGATGACAAACACTTATTCAGCAACAAGGTAGAAGCCAAGACCTTTCCAACCTACCTATGAGGGATGAGGCCTTTAAATTCATACAGGGTTGAGACAGACATCTTTAAACCAGTATGATAATAGCTGCACACATCAGGATAGGTTAGGTTTAAGGAAAGCGTTTAGATGTGAGCAAACCTGCATTCAATCTGAGGTGGTCATCAAAGGCTCTCTCTATCATAGTGCCCAAAATGTTGAGAGTTTAATCAGAGGAGGAGAAAAACAACAAGGTGGCATTAGGCATGCTGAACCAGCGCCAGAAATATGCAGAGAATTGATGAGGTGTCACTTTCGCTAAGAGTCACACAATTGCTGCCGACAAGAGACTGTAATCCCCTCCCTCCCCGCCTGCCACCAACGAGCCACAGCACAGAAAGAGACAGAGACGCTGGTTCCCTTCGCACGGCGCACATGAAAGAGAAACGCCCTTGATTTTAGGGAAGGTTGCCTATCTCCCTCCGTCTTCTCAACCCTGAAAAGTAGTGCTCTCCTAACACACAACGTGCAACATAATTAGGTATGATCCTCTCTTTGCTTGTGGTATTGGAAAACCTGACATGAGGTACCGTACCTATCACATTAATACTATAGCAAACATGGCAATATATTGTGCTCTCTTAAAGTAACATCAGAAACACAACTGTGTCTGTTAATTAAATGTGCTTGCATTGATGAAAGCAATTTCAAAATCCATTAATTAATTTAGACTGCTAGGAGAACTCTGCAGGTCAGACAGGAGAAGCAAGCTAAAACATTAGCCTCAATTAGAAAACATGCTAGCGGTTTATTTTATACTTGTTCATAACATGGCAAGGGAACAAAAGTGAGGCAGACTGAGAGAATGATAAATAGAGATAATGTCTAATACAGAGATTATATTGTGTATGTTAATTCATGTGTAGACCTATTCAAATCAGCACTGCAATTAGGTTAGTCCAAAAGGCTAAGGGATTAGGCTAATACAAAACAAATCATCTCATACAGCAACATTACATTTACATTTAAGTCATTTAGCAGACGCTCTTATCCAGAGCAACAAAGACATTAGAAGTAAGGACTTCTGATGTAAATAAAAGTGACATCACTCATTTCAACACCACCCATATTTTGTCTTGAGGTACGGATCACATTAATAATTTACCATCATGTTTGCTCTGACGCTTCCACTTGTTTTTCACTCAATTAGAAAACCAATGACGACAGTATTTCTGGCCCAAATGTGTTAATCAAAAGTACGGGTGGCTGGTTTTGCACATTGCTTTAATTCATTGTCATTATTAGTGGCAGTGACTTTGATCAAATCTTTGCGCATATAATTCGATTAATTCACTCATTAACAACTAATTATCTCAATATCGAATTTCAATAAAGCCATAGGATCATTGATCTGAACTGATCTGCACCTCAAGGGAAAGCGGTGAGAAAATTTATGACACATTCTCTCAAATCTTGAAGCTTGACTGAAATACCAAAAACGGCTTCCTTCCCTCTCTGTCTCTATCTTGGCATTGTCATTCATTCTTTATACAGCATATTCAAGCACAAAGACTTGTCACTACATCACTTCACTGTTGAAGGATCAAAATGCCTTTCTATTTCAAAAATGCACCTTTAAGAGAAGATGGTTGACTATTTGTCACTCCAGAGGCTTGGCGGACCTGAGTTGATGTGGGAGTGACAGACGAGCTATGACAGTGGGGCTGAGACCATCAGAAGGTCTCTCAACCAATCACTTTGCTCCACACTATTTTCTTTTCAAAAGTTACAGACTTAAAATGTAATTAATGAAAGGGGAAAGAAACAATGTTAGCTAATAACTTAAGAATTATACAAATAAAACAGTGCTGCTTTTCTTTGCCTTGGCTCGTCTGACGATTCCGCTGCCTGTCGGTTAATGTGTTCAAACCACAACGTTTGCTTCATTAGGATCAATTGTATTAAGAATTCAGCGATGCCTTCCCAGGCAGCAGCTTTTGAATTTCCTTAGAGAAACTTCTGCAATTGCAATCATTCAAAATCCCTCCAGCTTCAGGCAGCAAACTAAATAATGTTTAGTTCCAGTCTCCCTGCTCGTCTTCACATATGAAGACAAGAGAGACAATCCATACAACAAAAACAGATCATGACAAATAAAATGTGAAGATCAAGCAATACACTGTCTCACTTGCATAACATTTTAAAGTGACTGCACTGGAAATAAATGAAATAATGTAAAATAGCTGGACTATAGGTCAAGGACAAATGGCTTCTGTGATTTCTTTTCACACGGCATACAAATAATAACATTTTGCACTTTCATTTTCCGCGACAGAAAGCTAAACGAATTGTTATCTTTTCTTATTGGTGTGATACAATATATGAAATGTGAAACACCTCCAGGCTCTTATGCAGCCTATGTTAAATACTTTGTTATGTTGAAATTACGAGTTCTACATAATGCTGGATGAATACGTTGTGGAATATGCAGCCCTACTGAACAGGAACTTGTGTGATCGACAGTTACATTTATGGTTTAGGCTAAACAGGGATTCCTTTAATTAAGAATGGATAGTGTAAAAATAAACATGAGCTCAGCGATAAGACACATCCAACTTGATCCAGCTATTATTCCACGGATACATACACTACATGGATACGCTACACTACAAAAGTATGTGGACACCTTCAAATTAGTGGATTTGGTTATTTCAGCCACACCCGCTCACCTCCATTGGACTCTGGAGCAGTGGAAACGCATTCTCTGGAGTGATGAATCTGTCAGTCTGACGGTCAAATCTGGGTTTGGCAGATGCCAGGAGAACACTACCTGCCGCAATGCATAGGGCCCACTTTAAAGTTTGGTGGAGGAGGAATAATAGTCTGGGGCTGTTTCTCATGGTTCGGGCTAGGCCCCTTAGTTCCAGTGAAGGGAAATCTTAGTGCTACAGCATACAATGTCATTCTAGACGATTCTGTGCATCCAACTTTGTGGCAACAGTTTGGGGAAGGCCTTTCCTGTTTCAGCATGACAATTCCCCAGTGCAAAATTCGAGGTCCAAACAGAAATGGTTTGTCGAGATTGGTGTGGAAGAGCTTGACTGGCCTGCACAAAGCCCTGACCGCAACCCCATCAAACACCTTTGGGATGAATTGGAACGCCGACTGCGAGCCAGGCCTAATCGCCAAACATCAGTGCCCGACCTGACTTAATGCTCCTTTGGCTGAATGGAAGCAAGTCCCCGCAGAATGTTCCAAAATATAGTGGAAAGCCTTTGCAAAAGAGGCTGTTATAGCAGCAAAGGGGGGACCAACTCCATATTAATGTCCATGATTTTGGAATGAAATGTCTGAGGAGCATACTTTTGCCCATGTAGTGTACGTGGAAATTGACTGTTGCAGGTTCTTATGTGTGTAGCTTGAGTGCTTTTTTTCAGCCAGTGAGCATCAATGGTATGGTCAAAGGTCATACTATCCTTAAGGAGCTCAATGACACTGTGCTCAAAATGCAGAAGAAACCTTCAATTAGAATCTGCCGAGAACATCATGCTCTCCAAATTCCTTTCTACAGCAGCCAAACAGTACAGAGCCTCTAGACAAATTAAGACAATTCATATTTTACAGTGGCTTCCTAATGAATGCTAATGTGCTTTAGGAATATGGGGCTCTGGGCATGTACATTATGAAATTCACAAGCTTTACTGTTAAAATGTTTGTGTTCTGTGACATGCTACATTTTTTATCATACATTTTTCCTCTATGTTTTACTATTGGCCGCTAGACTGGAGGGCCAAACAAAAAAACTGGAAATGGGAAGCTAAGTAACAGGAACAAATTAAGTTGAAAATCTAGTGAATATAATTCTATCAGCTGCAAAAGCGGTGTTGATGTTGGAACCTAAATAAATATAAGCATGTGATTCTACACATTTAACAATGCAATTTTGGGGGGTTAATTGTTCCTTTGCTAACTAATTTAAAACAGTAAAGCTGAAGTTAAATTGAATTATAAAAATGTGAGTAAAAAAATGTAAATTCAAGAATTTACCATGCATGCGCAAATATAGGCCTGAAGAATGACAGATTTTGTGTCTGATGTTAAAGGGTAGGAAGCATGAGTTTTTACTCACCAAAGTAACAACCTAGTGTGGTCAAACACTTAGTAACTTTGTTGTAGTCACAATCTGATTATCTATAACTACAAACATAGTTATGTTTTGGGGTTTTTACATATTTATTAACTTATTTCCGGATATCTTCTAAACTACCCACAATTACTATTTCTCAACATCATATGGAGAATCTCGTCCATGTTAGCAAGCTCGCTATTGGAATAGCTGACTCTCCCTCGGCTGGTGAAACGGCCTCTCCCTCTAAAGTGCCTTCTTGGCTTTTCTTTGGTAGCTAACTCAGTCGTCAATCAGTAAGTCTCCGCTCTCTCTACTTTATATCTGCTGGCTTATTTTGTGTTCTGTGGATTCCTGCCTTTGCTGGCTTATCTGCTGGTTTACTACCTAGCTATGTCAACCATGGTGGTTGGCTAGCTAGGCTAGTTTGTTATTTTAGCCTGCTAGCTAGTAACATTATTTGATAATTAGTTAGATGGTGTCTTGTATTTCTAAAACTTTGGATTACTTTATATAGCTGTAAACTAGGTGTTGATAGCAACTCATGCAGTCACATAAAGTTAACAGGCTGGTAGGTCTAACGTTAGCACGCTAGTAGGGCTAACACTCACAGGCTAGTTGGCTTTCAACCTTGCAAGATGATTTGTAACAGTAAATTCATACATTTTTGCTTTTAAGTTGGTACATTTTTAATTTAAAACCAGTAGCCAGCGGTCTAAGGTGAGTGGCGCAGTGGTCTAAGGACTGCATTGAGGCGGTGCTTGAGGCGTCACTACAGACCCGGGTTTGATCCCAGGCTGTGTCACAACTGGCCGTGACCGGGAGTCCCATAGGGTGGTGCACAATTGGCCCAGTGTCGTCTAGGTTAGGGGAGGGTTTTGCCAGGGGGTCTTTACTTGGTTCATCGCGCTCTAGTGACTACTTGTGGCGGGCAGGATGCCTGCAGGCTGACCTCGGTCGTCAGTTGAACGGTGTTTCCTACGACACATTGGTGCGGCTGGCTTCCGGTAAGCAGGCAGTTAAGCAGTTAAGAAGCGTGGTTTGGCGAATCATGTTTCAGAGGACGCATGACTTGACTTTCGCCTCTCCTGAGCTTGTTGGGGAGTTGCAGCGATTAGACAAGATCGGAATATAAAAATAAATAAACAGCAGTCATGAGTGCAAACGATTTGGTTAAATTTGAAGTTGTACATTTGAAGTTATTTTTGATGGAGTTTACATTATATGGAATTGGCTGGCTTGCCAGAAGATACTGACCCTACCATTACGCTTGTTTACAATGAGCTGCACTGGGGTCGGAACACAATCATGGTTACATTAAGACACTGGAGTCGGCACGTGATATGGGTCGGAAAACATACCTCAATGCAAGGATGGGATGTGCCACTGTACTCCAACGTTTACCTTTATCCACACTGATACATCGAGAAGATTGAAATACTGCTAGTTTTTCCAGAAAACGGAACTTTTCACCCTCATACTAGCTAGCAGTAGCCAACACAGCCACTTTGGAATGGCAGTGTCAGTCAATCAGCTTATTTTTTGTTCAACGTGACGTGCCATTCCATAACAGCTGCTGTGACTACTGCTAGATAGCAAGAGGACGAAAAGGGCAGTTTTCCAGGAAAAATAGTAGCATTACAATCTTCTCGATGGCGCAGTGTGGATTAGGTTTGTGAACTTTAAACATTAAACTGTTTAAACGAAATTGGGATCCTTAATGTTAAGAAAAATCCCGAAAAAGAAAAAAATTCTCCCACAAAATGTTAATCACAGTGCAGTTATCACAAAACATATTATTTTCTGTGTTATAGCCTAACTAGTTGACAGGCTATAAATGCCTGGGGAAAATTGTTTAAATTAAATAAAACCAGAGGAAGAGACAAACTTTAATCTACTTTGGTGAATTTGCAAGGCATATGCACACCAGGTTTTTTCTGCCTGCCCACTCCTTTCTCCCCTTCCGTTGTGTCGCTTAGGGTGTATTCAATACGCTAATTCTGTTACAAAACATTTCTTAAACGGAAGCAAATGCAATGAAACAGAAAGGGACTTACCTGAATTTGTCCAATAGAAACTCTTGTTTTAGTTGCAAAACGGAACTGTTTGGACTAATGATTACACCCCAAATTTCACTTATCTAATGATGTGAGTATGTTCAGTCTTTTATCTGTTGCGTGTAGAACATCCTAGCCTATTCATTGATGATAGGCCCTCCTTTACTAAAGTTGCGAGACATTGCAAGCCAAGAAATTACGAGATACACCATTCCATTGCGAGATACAGCTTTTGATTGCTTTTCAATAGGCCTAGTAAACATTTCTGACTGAATGCCTTTGTGGCCGACTTGCCTATACTGTGCCCATACCCTCTCTCTCTTTTCCTCGCTAGCTCACTATGAAAGACGCAAGTGTCTCCGAAGTACGCCAACCAATCAGTCTTCTCAATTCCAATACTGAATCTTAGGTGTCGATTCCTTGCAGAATGGAATCTTGACACTCAGAAATGGGAGTCGACACCGGGAGTCAATGTGAGTCGAGGAATAGATGATTTTGGATGCAACTCTCCACCACTACATCGTCGTCATTAATGTCAGAGAAAGGCAAGCGACAGCAGCAAAGTCCTGTACGGCAATACTTTAAAAAGTTAAATGACAAGGAAATGCAAACTTTGCGAGGTGGAATGCTAGCCATCTGAAAGGGAAGCACCGTGAGACCCGAACATTTGCAGGCAGCAGCGCAGCTGCATTATGAATTCATGTGGAAAATGTTTCTTATCGTTTTAATGGAAAACTGCAACAAACTAAAAAATGCTGTTTAAACATTAAGAACATTATTCCATTTGTCACATCCTTAGTGTGGACAAAGGTACAATTTGGAGTTGTGGCATATCCCATCTTGGCAGTGAGGTACGTTTTCTAACCTATATCTCATGCCGGCTCCACAGTGTCTTAATGTAACCAGGATTACTTTCCGACCCCAGTGTAACTCAGTGTAAACAAGCGTAACGGTAGGGTTTGTATGTTCTGGCATGCTTGCCGGGTCCTCCATATTATGCCGCAAAAAAACAATTTCCGGCATGACTTCGGGATTCTGATAGGTTTGATGTAAAAACACAAGAAATAGACACATTTGCTGTAATTTTTCATTGGGACTTTTGATTTGTATACTAATGCGAATCCATATGTTACATGTGGTTACATTTATGCTACCTACCCTTAAGATTTAACATAATGTGTTTTTACATTGTATCAGAAACATTTGCAACGATAACCGCGAGGAGAAGAAGGGCCCATACCTCATTGGTGTTCCACCTGTGTCTCTCCTTTGGCAGCGATGAGCATTTTGGTAGACATTCAAGCAGCTTTTTGGGCAGGTATATTTTCAAATGTCCATGTTCATCTGCAAAAAGAGAAAGATGTGTGTAAGTGCATGCGTGCTCATTTTGCTCCTTGTGAGACCTGAGGAATCAGAACTTTGTCAGAGACCATGTTGAATTGGCCCGGTTTCAGAAGACAACGGTGGTGCCGTTATGGTACAACCCACCTCACCAGGTAATATCACAACAGTACAACAACAATCCATCTTTGGACAAAGGCAAAGCCCATTTCTGTTATCCTAAAAAGGACACAATGGCAAGACTGCCTAGAACAACACTGTCCACTGTTTCAGTGGTCCAAACTGCAAGCTAAAGTGGTACAACACTCTCACACAGGCCCAAATGCCAGTGGCTGAGAAACAAAGGAAATACAACTTGTTCTGTAGTGCAATTACAGCTGGGTTGTATATCAAATGCTTCCCTGGCCTGATCCCTGCCTCATCTTACTCTCTCCACAGTTTCAAAGGGCATGGGAGCACAGTCAAATCACTGTCATTCACCCTCATTGTTTTGAAGCGGACTTTCTAAATTACAATAACACTGTCTGTAGAGGTAGCCTATCTGGGAATCGGCTTCAATTACACACAACTTGTTATTAACTGTCGATTATATGTCTGTCTCCCATAACTTTACACTTGACATGAATATTTCCATATCCACAAAGTGAACCATGGGGCCTAATGCACAAAATGTAAACGCCCAATCATACTGCTTGAATACCATAATTATGTGAATTATTCAAAGAAAGTCCATTGCTTTACCTGGTTACACTGCATTTTACATTTCACAATCATACCACATGGATAATGTAGCAAATTCAGTGCAGAGTAGACATACTTAGATACAATCATGCATTAGGCCCATGCTATTCAAGGTCCTATTGTTCATTCAAATCATATTGCCTCCTCATTCCTGCTATTCAAATATACAGATGGCATTTCATCCAACACTTAGGTGTGTGCAAATGCTATTTGTCTGGAGACCAAATTTACTGTGAATGTATGGTATTATGGACAAAACTAATAAGAGTTTGGGATGAATATTACAAGGAAATTAAAATACATTTTTTTTGTAAGCAACACACGGCTAAGAGAAAATGTATGCATCCATAGCTTTTGCAATTTACATACTAAATGAGCATAGCTCATTCCCAACCAACAGCTTATCATTAGGAGTGGGTTTAAACAGAAAGAGGAGTTACTGTCTGCCAGTCATAATGGAATGACATCCTACAAGCAGGCGGCCTTTCAAAGAATGGAAGCAATGCTACTGTACTGTACAACGCACTAACCTTGGCTACTATGTAAATCAAGTTTTCGGAATAATTATTTGTTAGGAGAGAAATTCACACTGAATAATGATGTGTTACAAACAAAACGAACATGATCCATTGTAGACAGCATTATGTTTTATAGGACTACATTTTGTCCATGGGCCTAAATAATCATTTTCTTTCACAGCTTTACATTCTCCTACCTAAGTCACCCATCAAGACAAATCTACTGCAAAAATAGCATTGTTTCCTGCTGAATTTGATTATTTTACTGGTGAGTGTGCGCCCATCGTGCATTATACTATTTCCAATTGCCATTATAGACTACATGACTAAAAGTATGTGGACACTTACTCGTCGAACATCTCATTCCAAAATCATGGACATTAATATGGAGTTGGTCCCCCCTTTGCTGTTTTAACAGCCTCCACTCTTCTGGGAAGGCTTTCACTAGATGTTGGAATATTGCTGTGGGGACTTGCTTCCATTCAGCCACAGGAGCATTATTGAGGTCAGGCACTGATGTTGGGCGATTAGGCCTGGCTCGCAGTCAGTGTTCCAATTCAACTCAAAGGTGTTTGATGGGGTTGAGGTCAGGGCTCTGTGCAGGCCAGTAAAGTTCTTCCACTCTGATCACTTTGTGCACGGGGGCCCTGTCATGCTGAAACAGCAAAAGGCCTTTCCCAACACAATGTTGGAAGCACAGAATCATCTAGAATGTCATTGTATGCTGTAGCATTAAGATTTCCCTTCACTGGAACTAAAGGGCCTAGCCCGAACCATGAGAAACAGCCCCAGACCACTATTCCTCCTACACCAAACGTTCTCTTGGCATCTGCCAAACCCAGATTCGTCCGTCGGACTGCCAGATGGTGAAGCGTGAGTCATCACTCCAGAGAACGCATTTCCACTGCTCCTGAGTCCAATGGTGGTGAGCTTTACACCACTCCAGCTGAAGCTTGGCATTGCTCATGGTGATCTTAGGCTTGTGTGTGGCTGCTCAGCCATGGAAACCCATTTCATGAAGCTCCCGGCGAATAGTTCTTGTGCTGACGTTGCTTTCAAAGGCAGTTTAGGACTCAGTAGTGAGTGATCCAACTGAGGACAGACAATTTTTATGCACTACTTACTCGGCAGTCCCGTTCTGTGAGCTTGTGTTGCTGAGCCGTTGTTGCTCCTAGACATTTCCACTTCACAATAACAGCACTTACAGCTCTATCAGGGCAGAAATTTGACAAACTGACTTGTTGGAAAGGTTGCATCCTATGATGGGGCCACGTTGAAAGTCACTGAGCTCTTCAGTAAGGCCATTCTACTGCCAATGTTTGTCTATCTATCCTGTCAGCAACGGGTGTGACTGAAATTGACAAATCCACTCATTTAAAGGGGTGTCCACATACTATTTTATATACTGTATTTGTGTATTTGTTTGTAAAAGAAATGTGAAAAAATGTTTATTTATTTGTCTAATTTTAAGGTGTCTTTTTAGTCTAAGGATAATAATAGAACCTTATAATAGAACCTTTCTGATCTGGTATTAATTAAAGCAACCGCAATTGCTTTTGAGAGCGTTTCAGTGGAAATCATCTTTAGTACCAGGGGTATAGCATCTTTCTCTGATTGTTATCCTCCAACTAAAGCCACTGGTGACCCATCATGGCACATCTGCTGAAAACATTGCATTCTTTCCTGCTAATGTATTTTACTGGGCTATTAATGGATGAATTCTTAACATTCTAACAATTCTGGTGAGCCCATGCACAGAGAGCCCATGGCAAATACTTCTGATTTTAAGAACAGAACCTCCATTCCAGTCATGCACTAGGCCTATGTCAAGAGACCTATTGAAAGAGAACAGTCTAGTAAGCCCTAGCTTGTAGAATCCCACCATTCATTCACATGGTACAAACTGCTCTTCCAGCCACCTGATCAGGGAGCGAGAGAAACATCAGAGCCATGTTTAGTGTTGCTCCCACAGGGAGCAGGTAGTAGAGATGGATTCTTTAGCTGTTTGCTGCATCCAGCTGTACCTAGTAATTCTGCATGTGTAAACTATTTTTATATGAGCTGAGCTGAATAGGTATCTGTAATCATTCGCTTCGCCCAATTAACAAGCCCGTGCAGCATCTGCTTATAGGTACCACCAAAGTGGTGTTATTGTTGACATCAGAGGCAAACAGGATAGAGCTAAATGATCAGAGATGTACCAGGGTCATGGCTAGAAAGGTTCCAGATTTTGTCAAATTAAAGTCAGATTTGACTTTTTGTAGCAGGTTAGGAGAACTTACGCAGCAGGTTAAGATAATTAACATAGCAGTTCAGAAGAATTAGGTTAAGGTTAGGAAAAGGGTTAGGGTTAGCTTAAATGAAGAAAAAAAATGACTTTGGACTTTAATTTGACAAAAGCTGGATCCCTTCTAGCCATGACCATGCACCAGGGAGGGAAATGAGAGGGAAAACGGGACATGGGCAAATTAGGAACAACAAGGAAATGGGCAAAAAGGTAAAAAATCATGCACGAATATCAAACAAAACAAAAAAGAGAAGTACATAACAAAAAGGGCAAAACATGTAGAAGATTGCGTTATTAAATGCTTTGCTTTTTAAGACTAGACCAATTAGCTATTGTTGGACTAACTCTATTTTCAAACTTTTTTCTAACTGTGGATTAGCTTTCAGCATACAGCAGCAGCAGGCCCACTAACCTAGCCAGCCTATCCCTCACACCCTCAGATGACATCATCGAGGGGAGATATCATCATCAGTCCCATTCATTATTATTTTATTAACTATTTGTACAATTTGGTTATAAGGATGTAGCATATAATATGCATGCAACTTAAGTTTTTTTTAAAAGCTCAGAGTAGAGCAAATCTCTGTGTTTCAGATATGGCATCCGCGTTCCAGATATGTTCACTGTCTACCTCTAGAGCACCGTAGGAGGGCCATGTTCTCCGCTTCTCACACTGTCAAGCTCACGTCCTGTTATTAGGCTCAGACTGGCTCTCTGTTTGGAGAACACAGAGCAAACCACAGAACCTGTTTTAAAATGCTAAACTGAAGCATATTTTCTCCCATTTCTTAAGCCCACATTGTCAATTTGTTGCCATGTTATTTCAGCGATCCTCTGATTTTCTCCACTGGGCTTTTCCACAGCTGTGGAGGAGGAGAAGGTGTTCCTTTGAAAGCTTTAGTTCAAACAGAGTTTTGCTCACTAATAAAAGGTTTGTCAACTGTGCCGGTGAGACGAAAGGGAATCCACATATATATAGTAGGTGTGATAGATAGAGCCCCAGCCTGCTTCCACATGGGAATAGGTTGGATGCCAGACGCGCAACATAAGCCTTTGACAAACATCTGAAAGTCAGTGATTAATCTGAACCACAAATTACCTCTGAGAATGTTTATGCAGAAATGGAACATCTGCCAAAATAGAGATGTTGTTCAAAAAAACACTTGTTGCTTAAAATAAATAAAATAGGGGGCGATAATTGGAGTTAAAGGAAATATTCGTCACACAACAAACTATGTGACTGTTATTTTCCAAATTAATAATTTGTAACTATATGACTGTTTTTAAAACTGTCTTCTAGACCTAGGCCTAACCACCTTGTAAAATGTGTATTTCATATTTCTCATCTACTTTAAGGATAAATAAAATCTGAGACTGGAATTAGATGTTTATCAGATAGGCCAAGATGTTCATTAGATGAAATTATATTGAAATGGTGGTGGTCTCCCTCTCCGTCTGAACATCGAAAGGGACATCCTGGGAAATCTGGGATTTATCTGCTTCTAATGAAATGAATCAGACTAGCTAGATGAAGGCCTTGCATTTTGATATACAGTCCTGCATGCTAATCAATGTGCTGATAATACAGTAGCCTAGGCCTATGGACGATTCCACACCAGGACAGTCCAAAAATCTTAATAGCTTCCGGGTATGCTGGGACCAGAGCTACGGCAATTGGGCTGGCTTTGTAGTGCCTGTCCCGAATGGCTTGTTCTTGTGAATGGGCACCATGTCAGTAGTGATGGGATTTTGTAAATGTGTTATATTGTTATGTTGTATCATGAGAAAAGGATTGCAAAGGTGCAATGCATATAATTCATGATGTTTAGCTGAGTGGAAAATGTGGGCTTTGATAATGGTCATTTTTTAATTAATAAGTGTTTAGTATGGTCTGATGGGAGGAGCTTCCCATACAAAAGGAGCCTCTCTTTCAGTTCAAAAGGGCGACCATTTTGGATTGAGCTGTTTACATTTACATTTAAGTCATTTAGCAGACGCTCTTATCCAGAGCGACTTACAAATTGGGGCAGCATTGTTTTAAGCTGTCAGGAAGTATACTTTGGTGGCAGTACTGTTGTTTTTCTTTCGGATTCAGTATGTAAATAAACACCCTTCCACAGAAGTACCTTTGCGGCTCCGCCATCTTTTTATTTGATAGAGGTTAGGTTTTTCAGTTTAGCCTTCTGGTCTACTCTACGCGGCATAAGCTTATTAAAGAGCAGTAATACTATTAAGAGTAGTGTGCGGGTTCCTTCTATTTTCTCATCTTATTCAACTGTTACCATGCACCTGCAACAAAGATAGCTCAGATGTGCGAGTGCCTTTTGAATTTTGAATGTTCACATTAATAAAAGTTCAGCAAAAAAATTGCAGTGAAAATCTGACGTTCAATGCCAAACTGTGGGTCATGGGCTTGGCAGACTTCAACTTACTCTTGAAAATTGTAATAGTAGAATTTCTAAATTGGGCATCATCAGCTCCTCTTGTCATGTTAGTCATTACATACCTTAGAGAACTATTTATAACTTGTCAGAAATGTCCAGAACAACTAGCCCATGTCAGCTAATGTTTTTTGTTGTTGCTGTAAACCTGAACCGTTTGTGTCATGAACAAAGCTTGTGCCCATAGAAATAGACGTGGTGAGAGCGGGCCCGTGTAGGGGGTGGGGGGTGTGTGGGATGTTCTACAATGCTGGAAGGGAGCCTCGAGTTAAAAAGTTTGGGAACCCCTGGTCTATAGTGTGGTTTCTAGCGTTTTTGGGGGGCTTCATAGAGCCTATGTGGCATGTTGAAAATGTTTTCTTCATATGAATTTGTCTCTAGCGTTTGAACGGTTTAAGCTACAAAATATTATGACCATATTCCTGAACGCTACGACTCTCAGGAACATGTTTGTCTTTTTTCCTCTCTGATGCTAACAAGGACTCATTAGAAGTAGAGTGTGATAAAAAAAAACACATTCAAAGCATACTTTCTTCAGACTGGAATGTGGCATTACCTGATTTGACATATCTTTGTGTTATTTATTGAGCTGCTTAGTTTTCAGATGATTTTAAAATGATGTAATTACTTTTAAGAGGCAGGTAGCCTAGTGGTTAGTGTGTTGGGCCAATAACGGAAAGGTTGCTGGATCGAATCCCTGAACTGACGAGTTAAAAATATGTTGTTCTGCCCCTGAACAAGGCAGTTAACAAACTGTTCCCCGGTAAGCTGTCATTGTAAATAAGAATTTGTTCTTAACTGACTTGCCTAGTTAAATAAAGGTTCCTTTTTTAAAATTCTTATAATTTAATAGTTGTTTAAATAAAATTTCAAAAATGGTGAGCGAGCGTTGTGCCTTTTCCTTTTCAATGATTATATAAAATGTTGGTTGCACCTCAACGCTGGTTGAACACCCTTCACTTCTTTCCTAATTACTTTAATGAACATTTCATTTAAAGAAAAATGTTTTATTGGTGTGTGTGCATTGCTTTTTTATACAGATCTTTTTAATAATAATCTGCCCCCTTGCAATTAACCCTTTTTTCTCTTTTTATTTTATTTTAATTTTTTACATCTGAACCCTGTAAGAATACAGTTGAATAGCTATAAGGAATATAATGACACCAAGATGATACAGCAGACATGTAACGCCTTTTAAAAAATGCCTAAAATGGCCACTTTCATCATGATTTTCTCAAAACCGGTTTGTGATACAAAGATAAAAAGCATGTCAAACATCCATCCGCCTAATTAAGTTTCTAGGTGAAAATGAACAGAACAATTTGAGATACCGGGCTATCCTGGCTTAGAAACGCCTGTATCTCTTAAAGGCACAGTCTAATGCTGCACCATTGGGTAGGCAGCCTTCTATAGGCCTAATCAAGTCCCTTATAGCAAACATGGTCAACACATTTTTAAGGCTATGATGTAAGATATATCAGAAGGCATGGCTGATAACAGAAAGAGCTCACAAATTGGAAGGAACAACAATGGAAAATTGAACTAGAAGATGACCCCCGATGACTTTCTAAGCCAAACTGATGAGTAAGTCCTTTATCTGTCGAAGTATACCTGCCAGTTTGTATCGACTGACGATTTTAGTCGCTAATACTCTCAGATTAGGGAATGCTCATCTACCAACAAATAAGCCTACAGAGTTAATTGTGTGTAAGATTACATAAATAGACTAGCCCTCAATAGACACCTATCGGGAATATTATGAAATATATTTGTTTCCACCACCCTACAGAATTGCATCATTATGAGAAACAACCACGATCCTGTTTTGCAAATCAAATCAATGTTTGTCTGATTTTATGCAGGTATGATTATTATAGCCCACAAAATAAACTATCCCATCTGGCTAACAACAAGCAATTGGTTGTAAAACACAAGTGCAGCACAGGCAAAAACAAGAGCTTGTTATATCAGAACCCAGCTAGCATATTTGGTTCTTTGGAAGTTGTTGGAACATATGTTTTTGGTTTCCCATTGGCACTTGGAATGAAGCCCTACGTTTTTTTTTACGTTCTGAGAAAGGAGGTTCTGGGAATATACATTTTTAGGTTGCAGAGAGGTCCTGAGAATGTTTTACTATGGTTCCCTGAAAGTTTTCCTGGGAGATTTTAATAGCGTTCTGAGAATGGAAATTCTAGGTTATGTTATGGTAATTAAATAACGTTCTGAGATCATGTTTATATAAAACTTTGAATAACACTGCTAGCTTAGTTTGGGTTAACTGTTTTGAACTCCAAGCATGTGATTGCCTTAATCACGCAATCACATTAACCTTTTTATTGTGGAACGGCATCAATGAGATTCAAACCTATAATCTTCTTTTCGCTATCCATTGAATTAGTCCATTGCGCCACCAGGAGGGAGCTAGCATGTCATGTTTTTTTGAACTCATACAAGGATGTTTATTTTAGTCTATTCAAACAAACCCCATTTCAAAGGAAAACAAGCACTCATTAAGATCACGTGTGGCCAATTAGTTAGTGCGGTCAACACACCTGAACACACTTAACAAGATACAGGAGAGAGAGTCATTTGATGCTAATAAAGGAACGTACAGGTTTTTAAATAACATTCTTAGAACATTCTCTGAATGTTAATATAAGGTTGCTTGTGTTTTTTATTGAAAGGTTTTGTAAAATTTGAGAACATGACTTTAAATAGAACCATGAGGAAACCGGTAGGAAACGTTATGCTGAAGTACTGAAATTCCCACAGAAGGTTGTTTCTTAACATTTTCTGAACTATTTGAGAACTTTCCCAATGTCAAAGCAGTTGGAGAGCGTTCCTATAACATTACCAAAATGTAAATTAAATGTAACCATGTTTGAACTTTAAGGAAACGTTCTGTTAATTAATGAAATTAATGTTATTTTGTCAAGTTACTTAAATGTGCTGACAATGTTCCAAAGTCAAGCAACTATCCTGCACCATTACCACAGGTCAACCACGTTCTCACGAAGCACTAAGAAACACATGGTTCTCAAAACGTTATGAGCTAGCTGGGAAGGTGCTGAGTTGAGCTGGGCTGAGTTGAGTTGAGCTGGGCTGAGCAGGGCTGGGCTGGTGGGCAGCCAATTATTGCCCTGGTGATGTTAAAGGAGCTGTCTAAGAGAAAGTTTGCCTAGGGCCTAGCCACCTACAGTACCACCCGACTACTCAGGTGATTTGGGCCCCTTCAAAAGCCAGTAAGGGGCCTATAAAATCTGCTGTTCTATGCCTACTACAGGGCCTGTTTTTGATGAGTACACTGTCAAGCCTATTTCTATTCCTTGGTAGTAGGGACTTGGGAGGGGATAAAGCATGCCTTTTCATGAGTCAGAACACCCTCAATCAAATAGACCCCAACAATATATATTCCTCTGTGCTGATCTTTGGATTATCACTGATCCTGCCTGTGAAGCAGCAAACAGTTGGGGGAATATAAGGGTATCTGTCATGCTAGCTTGTTCTGGCCCAACCCTGGAGATGAGAGCGTGGGTCATGAGGCTGGAAAGGCTGACAAAAACAAATCTTTAATCAATACCCTGGCCCTCAACACAAAACCCTCCCTCCTCCGTCTCTGGCTCAGTGTGCCCTGAGAGTGACAGTTTTTCATTTTAATCTGTGCCTAGTGCTGCCCATATTGTGGGGAAATGGTGAGCTAATATTATGGTTCCTTGGCTCATTCAGTAAACCATTGTTGGCTTTGCATAGTGTCTAGGCTATTTAGTGAAGCACTTGTGAAGATCTAAGATCTTTCTTAAGAACTACAGATGTAGGATCTTAATTTGAGCCAGTTTGCCAAAGCAGGGAAATAATCCTGCAGCAACAGGACATTTGAATTATTTTGTGGATTACAATGAATGGACATTTTTGTAGGAGTTAATACCTTTTCTGTAAGAAAAAAACATGTCTGAAATTACAAACAGAAGCCTTTTTAAACCTCAAATAAACTACAAGTTGCCAGTGGTGTAAAGTACTTTAAAGTGCTATTTTTTTATTTTTTTATTTCACCTTTATTTAACCAGATACGCCAGTGGAGAACAAGTTCTCATTTACTTTCTGTGACCTGGCCAAGATAAAGCAAAGCAGTGTGACAAAACCAACAACACAGAGTGCCACATAAACAAACGTACAGTCAATAACACAATAGAAAAACGTATGTACCGTGTGAGCAAATGCAGAAGAGTAGAGAGGTAAGGCAATAAATAGGTCATAGAGGCGAAATAATTACAATTTAGCATTAACACTGGAGTGATAGATGTGCAGATGATGATGTGCAAGTAGAGATACTGGGGTGCAAAAGATCAAGAGGATAAATAACAATATGGGGTTGAGGTAGTTGGGTGTGCTATTTACAGATTGGCTGTGTACAGGTACAGGTACTTAAGTAGTTTTTTGAGTATCTGTACTTTACTATTTATATTTTTACAACATTTAATTCACTACATTCCTAAAGAAAAGTATGCATTTTTTTTTAAACAAATACTTTTAAGACTTTTACTCAAGTAGTATTGTACTGGGTGACTTTCACCTTTACTTGAGTCATTTTCTATTAAGGTATCTTTATTTTTTATTTTATTCAAGTATGACAATTGAGTACTTTTTCCACCATTGCAAGTTGCATTGCAGGAAAGTTCTCCTGCAAAAGGTCCTACATATGTAAGCTAAATCCAAAATAATTCACAACTGCCCAGTATTCAATATGCAATATAGTCTAGCTATGTCTTTAGTGACAGATGAACAACACTAGGCTATATCACAAACATGAATACACAGTATATAACAGAAACATAACTCCAATCAGATAAACAAACAAAATGTTAAACAACAGTAAATAACAACATTAAAGGCATTAAACATCCATACACGAAAGGAAGTCAAGCACACAGCCATGCAGCAAACATATTTTCTATAACATGCAATTCAGCCATGCATTTTTCATTAGGCATACTCAATAGGCCCATTCAAGCATATGAAACACATGACACAGCAAAGACATCACAAGACATGCTAAAACAACATCGAACAAATCAAACAGACTGGTATACAATTAGAGAGCCTGGAGCATTTACAGGGTAATAATTACCAGATCCAAATAAATTAGAACCAGACATAGGGATCAAATAAGTGAATAGCCTAACGAGTTATCTGCCTACAGACAGAAACAACCCTAAAGTGCCTCAATCCTTGTGGAGGAAAACACTGCTAACCTCATCCTCAAGGCCCACTAAAGACCCAGGCCATCCACAAACACTTTCCCCCTCTCCAGTGGCTGGTCCACACTGAAAACATTATTAGAATAGTAGGAATAAAAACACTGATTGAAGCGAAACCAGAGCTAGAAGGCATTGATTGGTCAGCCAAGATGCAGAGCTGGGCTAATAACATGCTGTCAATCAAATGCAATCAATCTGGGTGAGCTGTTGTAAGACATGTGGGAGGAGGGAAGGTAGGTAGAGGGGAGTTAACCTATTTGGCTGAGTTGTTGCCATTACCCAAACAAACAACCACTTCTGATGACAAATAAAACATTTGAGTTCCATCTCTAAAATGAGCTAATCATACACTCAGCATATTATTTGCATCAAAAGCCTCATTCTTAATTTCCATCTTGACTGCCATGTTGCCTTGGCCATAACTAGCCTTTATGTTAACGGAAATATAGACAAATCTAAGCTATTGCTATATGAACCTCCTCTTCACTCTTTCTACAGTATGATGCCAATACAGACCTATACCCAAACTCTAAAAAGATTTAAGATCTCACTGATTTTGCATCTGGCTTAACAAGGCTTTGATTGGACTAACCTGAGGGGTATACTACAAAGCAGGATCAATGAGTTTGCCAGCTAACTTTGATGAACAACCGGAAATAACAGATTTTCTGGTTCATTAAGGAAGCTAAACTTAGAAATTGGTTTTTGGTTGTTGAGTCATTGAGACCATGCTCATTTCAAGCTTACCTTAACCAAAAAAAGACTAAGTTATTTCAGAAGATTTTTGGCACATCTCATTGATCCTGTTTTGTAGTATACCCCTCAGACTCTTCTTGATTTAGCATAATCT
Organism: Oncorhynchus gorbuscha; assembly: GCF_021184085.1. NCBI lineage: Eukaryota > Metazoa > Chordata > Actinopteri > Salmoniformes > Salmonidae > Oncorhynchus > Oncorhynchus gorbuscha. The sequence goes on along the minus strand of NC_060182.1, from coordinate 32,744,340 downwards.
CTTCAAATATGAATGATTAGAGAGGCAGTGAGTAGGCCCATACTTCTGAAAGTCAAAACAATGCTTGATTAGGCCCACTGCTAGGGGGGAAACTTGAGAAGTGCTTTACTATGACAAGAGAGCAAATTAAAGTGCCATCATGTTTCCCTCACAGTAATCATAATAACAATGGTTGTTGTCAAAGACTCCACCCTACAGGCCAACTTTCTTACAGTCTGGTGACTCTTGATGGGGAGGGAAGAGAGGGAGATGTACACTTTTTGTGGAATGCTGGCCAACCAAATATTGTAGTTAGTTAGCCTGAATTATTTATATAACAGTGCTAGGCTACTTAGAGTAAAAAAAGATTGACGATTTGAGTCTACCATGGTGTTGCTACATTGAACAGGCCTATATTCAGAAGTGAGGCTGAGAAAGGCTAAGTCAAAGAGCTGCAAAACATATTAGACAGGAAGTTCAACAAACGTGCACACGAACAGTTAACTGCCTGCAACAAACTGAAAACATCTCTTTACGTATTTCAGCTCTCACCCATCCATGCAAAGCCCATCTCAAGGAGAGCAGAGGTGAGAGCTTGTGGCACGCACACGGCACACACACACACACAGTCAGCCAGGGAAGGACTCAGCCAGCCCTTTATCATAACTACTCCCACAATTACTCAGATCAGCGGTTTACCTGCCTGGGCCTGGGCTGCTCTGAGCAGCGTTACAGTGTCCTGGTGAAACCTCCAGGCAGCCAGCCAGGCAGGCAGAGAGAGCACATTAACTAGGCCGCCTGACATGGGAATAGGATGCCATAGTAACACGCACCCGCATGTAGGGAGAGCAAGACTAGAGAAAACACTCACAAAACAGACTAGTCACAGCTGGGGGGGTGATGCGTTAGTCCCAAATCCCAATCACTAAGAATCACAGACTACAACACCAACCAACTCCTTTGCTGCCTCTAAATCTACATCTCAAAGTGTGTTGAGTAAAAACGCAGAGCTTTGAAGCGGCTAAAGCAATATCAAGGAGAACAGTGTAATGAGTGAAGAGCATAACAAGGAGATGTGGTTGATTTCAGCCTCTCTTTTCAAAACACTACTCCAAATACACTTCATTACCTAGATCAACAGTCATTGACAGTGGAGGAACTGTAAAGGAAGCTGCTGTGGTCTTTAAGCATGAAGAAGGAAGTCACTTTCACAGAGACACAAACTGCTCTACGACGCTCCAGCATGCATGGCAATCTTTTCATTAACGGAATGTTGTGAATTCAAAGGAGGCTCCTCTTGATTAGGCTAGCTGTTTAAACTGAAATTATGCAACTTATCAGGGCCATAGAAACACTTCTAGCATTTAGCAAACATAGCAGCCTTATCCCAGTGCATTCCTCATCCAGATGAATGGATAGGAAAGCTTCTAGCTCCAAGTGGTAGCCTTCCTTCTCTTTCAGGGCCTGCCCTGCTCCTGATCTCCTGGCCTCAACCTGAAACAATCACTCTTAGTTAACGACAACACTTCTGCTATTGACAGCATGATCCCGTAAAGCACACACTTCAATCACCAGAGCAGCAAGCTCCTCTCCGGTCCAGGGGGAACACCCAGAGCAGAAGAGGAGAGGAGGAGGGGGTGGGGTGGGGGGGTGGGGGGGGTCAGATGAAAATCAAGAGGTAAATAAATGAATCGATGAATGAATAATAGATGTGCCAGCTATAGTGGGCTCTCGGAGCAGAGCACAGTGCCACGGGGGGGATGCAGTATTATTAACACTCTCTTACTGTTCATCTCTGTGTCATCACTGATACTCTTAGGAGGAGCATGGCCGGCATAACACACAGCTGATCTGTACATTCGATCCGGATTACGAATTTTCTTCAGTCCTTCAGGAGGCAAAAAGAGAGTAGAGAAAATCGAGGAAAAGAAGTAGGGTATTCTCCCAGATGCTTACAATAGCCCAGTACAGCCCTGCTTCTTTCCCCCATGCAAACACATTGACAGACAGGGAGCAGCTGGACAGTGAAGATGTTTACCTGCAAACAACAGATTAGAAACAAACCCCACAATAATGTATCTAAGGTTTGAGTTATTCAGGAGACAGAGTTATTACAGACACAACAGAAACTGGATAACAGTACTACTCCTAGCCCTGACCTTGGCTTAACCTAAACCCCTGGATTGTGAAGAGTTAGCCTGCAATATAGTATCATGACCAAAAGAAACAACTAACAGGACAGGTGATCAGCACTATTCACTGCCGAGGTGTAAAGATAACATATTTCAGCAAAATAGTCATCCACAGCTATACAGTGGGCTATATTCAAAATAGTACATGCTACTGACAAAGAGCAAAGTGGTACACCTAAGCTCCAATAAGCATGGTCATACACCCCAAAATATTTCCACCACCAGGCATCTCTAGTGAAAAGTGAAGGAAATATTTTGATATTAGGTGCACAGTTGAAACTTTCACAGACATGATTTTTTTTAAACACACCATTTATGCAAGTGGGAAAAGTGGTTCATGAGTAGTTCTATGTCACTGTTGAGAGTTCAAGAATGACACTTCAGCTGTCACTGAGTCTGGCAAATTTTACTTTACATCTCAATGATCTTAGAGATCGTATTTCCAAACAGTTCTGACAGGCCTAGCATACAATACATACAATACACCTTATTTTAAAAATCTAACAAAAAATAAGTCATTGCATCATGGTTTTATACATATGTAGAATAATTCAAGAGTTCTAAATTAGCTATTAAAAAACAAAATATGCGTATCAGACAATCTGACAGATCCAGCCTGATTGATTTGTTCCATAGCATAGTGCCAGACATTTTGCTTGCTCGTTGGTATAGTCCTACATGATTGCTTATCTATTCTATTCATTATTTTTTTCTATGCTGCTGAATAATGCATCTCTTGGTTTAAACGAACAGTTCTATTTTTTTCCCCTATTCTGGGAATGGTCCCTAATGACGAGTGAAGGGGCTAGCAATCAGGCTCATTGTAGGCCTGGCTGGGTTTGATTCAGGTCGATATTGGCCCACATCACATCAGTAGTAAGCTGGATGAATCAATGTGATCAATCAGAGAGGGCCTTGTCGGCATAGAGACAGACTGGTCTAAGGTATGACACCACCTGTCATCGGCAGCCAGAGTCAGCCAGAGTCTGGAGCACGGAGGGAGCAGACTTCCATCCATCCACACCTCACTAATTCAATTAAGGAAAAGGCAAAATCTCCAGCCTGATTCCTGGTTGATTCCACACAGAACTATACAAAGGAATGGCTGAGGAAGAAACGGTCTGTCTGAGATCAGGGGGAGAAGGTCACTTGTTCGATGATGTAACACTAGGCTACAGCCTGACTGAAGTTAATGACTGTGTGATTTCCAGATGACTTATTCTATTTTTGCACTCTGTGAACTTTCCAAACCCAGACAGACATCAACTATAAATAGGCCCCTACCATATTTGTTTGCAAAAGCATTTATACTTTTAAAGTGTATTATAGCCTCTCTTACTCACAGGTCTACAGTACAGTATGACCATATATCACATTCAAGTTGACCTACAAGGTTATGTTTTCTCTGTTGAGGAAGATACCCTTCAGTGTGAACATGTTATAACCAGGTAAAGTGTACTGACCCAGAGATAGGCTAGGCTACAGAGGAGAGAAATGGCCTTCTGTCTACATACCAAGGAGACTAAGTTAGTGGAGTGTATATAAGAAACATTGCCTCTGTCCACTTCACACCCTTTATAAATACATGATCACCACTCTGAAGTCCTGAAGGATTCAAAGGTGTCGGGGGGTTTACTTTAAAGTCTAAATTGAGAAGGAAAGATGTGTCACTTTATTGGAATGCTCTTCATTCAACACCTGCTATTTCCGTTCCCTCCGTGACTAGTGGTATTCTTAGACTCACTGTTCTTTAGGAAGTGTTGGGGAAAGCCCTATCCCCCAGGGTCTAGCAATCAGTTAGATGGGTCAGAAGTAACTCCTGGTGTTACTCTGTACAAAGAAGACCACTGAGAGAGACTGGCTCATATCCCCATGGGAGTAGCACAGGATGTGACCTACAGTGCCATCAGGAGACCTGCCAAACAAGCAAACTATACCTATAGCCCCCACCCCACCACAGTCCAGGTGCTTCAAGGACAAAGGGATAAAAGAGATGGTGTTAATACCTGTGGGAGGATTACTGGATATACAGGAAAATGGTAGTGCATTAGTAGCAGTGCTGAAATAATATAATAGTATAGATTTATTTTTATTTTTATCTCTAGGCCTAGACTATTCCATATTCTTCACATGTTCCTTTACTGAGACACATCATTGGATAACCGATTTTAAATTAATATTGGATAGAAAAACAAAGACTGGATGACTATTCTATGTAAAAGCTACCCGGCTCCAGATTGCCTGAGAGGACATTGTGTTTATGTGGAGGCATGAAGCACTCGTCTCTCTCTCCTCCTTCATCCTCCCCCTCCCCCCCTCCTTCACTGACCAACCTCACAGGAACACCGAAAATAACTCAACCTGCTCAGCAATGGGAGTTTCAAGTCAGGGTTTCAGTAAAAGCTCCTGGTGATAGAGAGGCAAAGAAATTAACAAAGGTAAGTGACTATAGATACATTCATCTTGTGTGTATGGATGTAATGCATTAGGTCTAAACGCCACTGTGAAGTAGTAAGTCATTCCTATTACAGAGATAGGTATCCTCCCTTTTTAATTTTGTCATATACATTAGGCCTACTACTACACTTTAAATGTAAAGTGTGTCCCGGTATAGTCATTCCTTTTTCACAGCTCAATACCACCCCCCCTGTGGAGTTTTGTTTAGGAGTTGGCACAACCAGCTCACAGGCTCAGCTCTCTCATCTTTGTTATTGTGGTCTTACACAACAGTATAGGAACACATTGACCATCAGTGTTATCTTTATCGTGTAAACCTAGATCATAAGTATGTGGTGGCTCAAGCTGTGATAAGGCATACACAAATAGAAAGTACAGGATGGCAACTATTTTTCCCTATTGAGGCTAAGCTCACCCTAAATGAACACTCCCCTAATTATTTTGACATCAATAGTTCTCTCTACATTAGTGTGTCAACATGGAACATTTTAGTGTATCTAATTATTTGATGTCTGTTTTAGGCCACTCTATGCATTCCAGATATTGCCAGCCATTTGAAAATATGAGCTCGCTCTTTGTCACCACCCCCTGGTTACATATAAACAATACAACTTAATGTATGTGAAAACATTATGAAGAGCATCGTAGACTAAATGCAAGAAAGCTCGACTGCAGTTTAAAAAACGACGCAGAACAACTCTAATGTTTATGAAAACCGTACACATTTTTAAGTTTAAAATGCATATACTAAGCCTATATACACTATAGGACTGAATAGGCTGTCCACTAGATTGTATTATTACATACTATCAATAATTATGATGCATTATACATATACTTCTACTGCAATTAGGATACTAATTATAACATTGATTTTCTTCTAAACAAATCTACTTTGCAGGTAAATATGGTTTAGTCATAATCAAGCTTCATAATAGCATTAATTAAACAATGTTCATTGTGAACATGTTACGCTTCTAAATGCATGCATTCCTCCTGTCTTATTCTAATGATTTATTATTACTTATTCCATTATGATAACATTTGGATTATTTTGACAATGCATTTTACCTGTCCTCTATAATTTTGACTGTTAACTAATACTCAAGTGTTATTATCTCCTAATTAAATGACATATTCAAGTCAATATGGATCCAGACCAGATGCACATTTCAACCCAAATTAACTTCAAATATTCAATAGTGAAATAGGCTAGAATATCAAAACTTCCTTTTCAGATTGTCCCTTTGACAGAAAGTTAACACCCTTTTTGGCTAAATTAAAAACGCTCTTTAGAATCGTACTATCCATCACATCTGAGACACATCCGGTGGCATTCAATTCCAAAGCTGTGTATGGTACAACATTCTAGTTTATTTTATTTTATATATATATATTATAGCAAACATCGACATGATTATAAAATAACACTTTTAACTGAGCAATAATATAATGTTGTCTGTAAGACCGACACCAGCTAAAATCTCACTCGATAGGGTAGTTCCCATTCCCTTTCAGGAACCTCAACCAACGGGTGATCTCGTCGAGTAAATAAAAAGATTGTCCAGGACTTGCAAGCAAGCATTTTTGTTACCAGACATGGTCACTGGATGGCTAAAATGCATTCTAAGCAAACTAAACTACAATCTAACGTTTGATACGTAGGATGTTATAGATATTCCATGTCAAATAGCCTATGTAATAGCTTGCTTGCATTTATGTAATAAAAACAAGCTTATTTTCAAAGCTGGATAAATAGAAGAGAAGTTGGCAATGACATGTTGTTGTCCTTAACTTAGCTTGTTTTATAGCTATTTAGCTTGCTGCTTCACTGAACTGAATCTAGAATAAATTAGGATTATACAATCCGGCTTTTAGATCATGCTGGCTATTTTGTCTTCTTGTTTTTATCATGTGTAGGCTCTGATGGGCATAGCTGGCTAGAAGGCTAGCTAATATTAGCTGGCTAGGTAATGTTGTCTCCACGTTTAGCTGCCTGGTATTTCGGAGGAAATACAAGAGTGCTATTCTTGTAAAAACTCCACGTCTCTCATCACATATTTCACCAAAGTCTGACTTTAAAATATTGTATATCACATAGTTGTCTTACTGGTAAATTAATCCCATTATATCTCTCTTACCTTCCGGCTTGTTTTCGGCAGCCATTTCCCCTTCGCGCGCAACATCCTCCTCCTCCTCACGACCGTGGGTACCACGCGCGTGCACGGCGAGGACAGCACGAGGAGGGACTCGAGGAGAAGCAGCGAGTCCAGCCAATGCAAACTTACCATTGGTTGTGAGGCAATGACTGACAATGTTACTCTGGAATGGCTAGTGACATCAAGAAAAAACACGCATCAAATGCAACTACCAGACCACGTCATTGGCCGAAAGGTAACACCTCAAAAGTAAATGAACCAATCTGCTTTGGAATGGACTAATAATTATGTTATAATGACGCCATTTGGACATGAAGTCATAGTCTATGTCAGATTCAAATGTATACTGCTTAGATTAGGCTACATACAATAATTTCATAAAGTCAGCCATTTAGCTTATGCAACAGAAAAAAACGTATACATACATGTAAAGTGTTTATATAGGCTAATTGATAGTAGACGTTTACTATTCCTTTCTGCAGCTCTAACCATTTTAATTTACAACCCTGTGTTTTATTTCTGCTTCCATTTTGCATTTATATTGATGTGTGAATTTTCTGTAATTCATGTAATTCGGGGCTCATCTCTAAAGAGACATTGAGACTCGCTGATAAGATAAAGGTTAAATAAAATACAAATAAATGTGTCTCTGATGGGCCAGACGCATGGGTGCTGAAAAGACAGCTCCATTCATCGAGGACGCGGGTGATGTCACTGCGCAGCTATCGACGCGCTCGCACAGCAGCATAGCAAACGGAGCAAAAATAACACTGAGCGAAAATCAAAGCCCCGAAGTCCCTATTCAGAAATACAAGACACTAAAAGCATTAGATATCATTTGAAGAGAGTGAGCATAATCATTATGTGCACAATGCACTGAATATAGCATGTATTTTAAAGTTCCGTGTGATAATAAACTTTATCACACGGAATCATGTAATGTGTAATTTAACAACTTTGTAACATTGTAACAAGGGAAGACAGTTTTGAAGTGTGAGTATTCATGAATCTAACCTGTAAAGGAAGCTGACAGAGTTATCATGCATTGTACATCGTTTACCAAACTATTTAAGCAGTTGCCAATTCGGCTACAGAAATAGCACTAATGGTTGTTGTTAGCTATTTTTAACTGAACATCTTCTTAGGCACTCTTATGTGCCATAATAAGAAAAAATAACGTCCATTTGAGATAAATTATTGATAAAATATATTTATATAGCCTAATTTACGCAAAAATATTTCTGGTGCGCCGTGCGCTGGTTTTTGACGCTGTCAATATGTTGGTAGGCATGCTTGATAAAGACATCCAGTCCACAAGGTGGCAACAGTGGGGAGGTTTGACAGATACAGACCGGAAAGGAGGAATGAAAGGTTGTTAACATGGCGCCGGCCTTGGAAGACGGTGAATTCGACAACGATGATTACTATTCTTTACTTAATGTCAGAAGAGAGGTACGGCATGTTTGGATGCTGTTCGGATGAGTTTGTGTGTAATTTTGAGAAGTGATTTCATAGTCGGTTTGATGTAACTTTTCTGGAACAAATAAATGTATGCGGCGTACCGTTTTGCTAGATAGCCAGATAGCTAGCTAAGTCAGTTGACCCCCGTTTATGGTTGGGCGCGTTCGAGAAGATCACTTTTGTCAAGTTGGTGACCATCGTTGCTCACCCCTTTCAAAGTGTTGCATTATGGGGATAATATTGTCTGGGGTTTGTTTACATGTCGGCTGCATGAACTTTACAAAAAACGTGATCAAAGGTCATTTAAGTTTTTATTTCAGTCGACTGAACGTTTCTGGTTTTGTTCCCCAACTTCATCCTGCAGCCATCTTCTTTGTTGGGAAGCCCTATTGTCAATCAGTAACAACATTGATATTAGAGGCTCTCTCCCACCAATTGATTTTACAATGTATACACTTATGTTTGTGTGTGATATGGAGGATGTTTATTTCAACATTTATAAAGAAACGTTTAAAAACAATGCCAACACTGCCATGTTGCACTGAGCCTTGCTGTTGGAAAACAACATTAGTGTCCGACTTTCGGCTGTCTACAGTCGGTTGCTTTAGCCTTAACACTCGAACAAGCCCATTGATTTCAGACTTGGATAAAATGTGGCTAAGCAAATGTACGTTAACTGATACTATTTATACAATTGTTTAACACACATCACCCGTATCTAACATTAGCTGCTAACCAATAAATATGTGTAACGCTACTAGCTCGTCAAAGTCAAGTTAGTTGGCACAAGTTAGGCAGCTAGTCAACCAACATTGAGTGATTGGTGACAAGGACATTATCCCTGACTTTTGTCCATGCCGTCGTAGAATGGGTATGGTCTGTTTTTCTCTTATACATTATTTGAGTCGTCTATGCAGATATTGTCCGTGATCGAGAGCATCAAGTGTAAACCAATGACTGTATATATGAATGGACAATGCAACTGATCATGTAACACCATTCATTCATATGTGAAGACTCAATAGCGCATTGAGACAGCATGCGTAGTTAATAATAATAATAATGTATGCCATTTAGCAGACGCTTTTAGTTAGAGCTACTCCAGGAAGTAACATTGCAGGCTAGCTCGGTGCTGCCCCCCTCTCATTGAGAAACTCAAGTTGAAGGTCGACCGGGGTACTGCAGACTGCCATTAGCAACTAAACTTGTTTGCGATTTTAAAATGATCGGTTCAAGGACACCTGGTGTATTAGAATCAATTATTAGTACCATGCTTGTCTTCGAATGTTGTATTTACGTAAATATTGCCATTTGTTCATTTACTATAATGGGGATCCTGTTTTCTATAAACAATGCCTGCAGTATCGCGGTAAGCCTTGAATTTCCGTGGCTTCAATGAAAGAGGGCAGTCGTTCTCCCCTTGGCTAACGGGTGTAAAATGGCAAGCTAGTTAGCAGTGCACGCTATTGGCGTTTCATTCGGTGATGTCATTCCCTCTGAGACCTTGAAGTAGTTGTCTCCCTTGCTCTGTGAGGGCTGCGGCTTTTGTGGAGCGATACTTAACAAAGTTTCCTGGGTGAAACGTCGTGTTCAGAGGGGTCCCTGGTTCGAGCCCAGGTTAGGGCAAGGAGGGAGCGGGAGCAAGACTGTTACACATGCAAGTGCACTAGCTGCTTGGCTTGATAGTTAGGCCTCAAGTGCAACATGTAATGTTTGGTCGTCACTTCAAAACCCTTTGTTGAAAATATGTATTTGTTTACTTGGAATCATATTAACTAGCTAGTACTTTCTCATAAGTCAGTTGAAGTTCTCATGTTTTCTTCTGTTCATCTATTAGGCATCACAGGAGGAACTGAAGGGGTCATACAGGCGACTGTGCATGCTCTACCACCCAGACAAGCACAGAGACCCTGAATTGAAAAGGCAGGCGGAACAGCTCTTTAACCTAGTGCATCAAGCTTATGAAGGTAAGAAGAATCCGAGACTGTGACTTCATGCCATGTTTCAATCATGGCTTCATTCCGTTTCAGCTGAACATTTAGGTGAACTTGCTCGTTGTTGTCTCTGGATTCTATGTATCTGAACCTTTCATTGGAACTGATCAGTTGCATGTTTCTCCCTGTAGTCCTTAGTGACCCACAGTCACGAGCTATCTATGACATCTATGGCAAGAGAGGACTGGATGTTGAAGGATGGGAGGTAAGTACAGCATTTTCTTTTGGGCTTGCCCTTATAATATATATATATATATATATATATATACATAGGCTACTGTGTCAGGAAGTACTATATATGTTCATTGTCAAGCTAATGAGTGTCGCTGATCATCAGGCAGAAATGGCTCATGTCTTACTGATTCTAGGTGGTGGAGAGAAAAAGATCACCAGTAGAGATCCGAGAGGAGTTTGAACGTCTGCAGAGAGAGAGGGAGGAGAGACGGCTACAGCAGAGGACCAATCCCAAGGTCTAATGTTTATTTGTGTGCTGTATTAGTGACTATAGGACTGAAACCCTGCTGTTGCGTGATTATTTATTGATGTGACTGTCTCATTCAGGGGATGATCAGTGTGGGTGTAGATGCCACAGACCTCTTTGATCGCTATGAGGAGGATTACGAGGATGTGCCTGGAGGGGGCTTCCCACATGTTGAGATCAACAAGATGCACATATCACAATCCATAGAGGTAATAGAAAAGCTCGAAATGGGTTTGAAAAGTTCTTAAAATATTTGTATGGGTAGAAGTTTGGCTAACGGACCACCACATTGGAAAACTAGGTGTAATGTTATTTGTTACCTATTGCAGGCCCCCCTCACCACCTCAGACACAGCTGTTCTCTCTGGCTCCCTCTCAACCCACAATGGAAACGGAGGAGGAAACATTAACGTGGCACTGCGGAGAGTCACCTCTGCTAAGGGCTGGGGGGAGGTCACGAACCATTCAATCATTTCCAGTTTCTACCTACATATACACATGCACATATAGACACTCTCACACACACTGCATACTAGTGCTTTCAAATGCTCACACACCTAAAAAACATGCTAACAAACAATTATCACATTTGTGCTCTATTTTACACTGAGAAGCACAATGTGAAAGTTCTATTTTAGACTGAGAGGTTATTTGTTAATCCACCAGGTGGAGTTTGGGGCAGGAGACACACACGGGCCCCTCTTAGGTATGAAGATATTCCGCAACCTCACAGCTCGCTGGTAAGTCAGAACATTAGAAATCTGTAAATCAGCATCCCATTGTGTTTGTCTACAGTTGAGTCAGAAAAGATGTAGAATGACTTGTTTTTCTCCAGCTTTGTGACTGCTCAGTGTGGACTCCATTTCTCGTCCCGGGGCGTGCGGCCTGGTTGCACCACGATGCTGGCTCGGCACCTGGACAAGAACACCATGGGCTACCTGCAGTGGCGCTGGGGAACCCAGTCCTCCATGAACACCAGCATCGTCAGGGACACGAAGACCAGCCACTTCACCTTGGCCATGCAGGTCAGCACAGCATAATATAATTAAATAGTGCAATTGTAGTATAAGAAGGGACTGCTGTCTGTTGCGGATGTATTCTCTATTTCCTGTCCTAACTGTATTTGTTGGCCCTCTGCAGCTTGGGATCCCTCACTCCTTCATGATGATGAGCTACCAGTACAAGTTCCAGGATGATGACCAGACCAAAGTCAAGGGCTCAATCAAGTATGTCCACTTTTATAATAAGATTTTAACATTTGGGCCTCCCGAGTGGTGCAGCGGTCTGAGGCGTCCCTACAGACCCGGGTTCAATCCCAGGCTGTGTCACAACCGGCCTGGAGTCCCATAGGGTGGCGCACAATTGGCCCAGCATTGTTAGGGGTGGGTTTACGTATCCCATCCTGCAGTCCGGGTGCCTGCAGGCTGACTTCGGTCGTCAGTTGAACGATGTTTGGTGCAGCTGGCTTCCGGGTTAAGCGGCGGGTGTTAAGAAGCGCGGTTTAGCGGGTCATGTTTCGGAGGATGCATGACTCGACCTTCGCCTCTCCCGAGCCTGTTGGGGAGTTGCAGCAATGAGGCAAGATCGTAATTGGATATCACAAAATTGGGGAGAAAAGGGGGGTGAAATACCAAAAAAAATCCAGATTTGAACATTTTCTTGTTGTGATAAATGGAGGCCATTGAACCTTAGAACTGAAACCATTATTATAAATCATCAGGTCAGTTCATGGACAATATAGGAAGACTTAACTGACTGTCTGTCATTGTCTTGTAGAGCTGGCTTTTTTGGGACGGTGGTGGAGTATGGTGCAGAGAGAAAGATCAGTCGGCACAGTGTCTTGGGGGCGACTGTCAGTGTAGGAGTACCTCAGGGCGTCTCCCTCAAGATAAAGTAAGTATGGCTCAGTTCTTCTTAACCAAACAACCTCAGTACAGTAGTTGTTGGCATAAGGCATTTGAGTTATTCTTGAGTAGTGGCATTTAAAAAAAAAAAATGTATTTTGTACATCTTCTAAATCAACTAATATGGTGACTTAATGACTTTTACTATATTTGACCGTTATCATAACATTGTGCCATCAGTAGGAGTAGTAACACCAATGACACATTTTATGTCATTAAGGATTTCCTTTAATGGCGGCCACAGATTCTCTAAGGTCATTGACACTTTTTTCAAAAGTGTGAAGTGATATGATTTATCATTTTTGCTCACAATTTCATTTCCCTTCATTTAAATTGAGTAAAACCAATGACATGATGTATTTACACACCAAATTATCAGTGGAATCCTATATTTTGACATACTAAAAAGGTGTGATAAGCTAATCATTTTCTTTCTTTCAACTATACCCCTCCCCGATTAGTTTGCCACTGGAGGGAATGCTCAAGGTCGTTGTATATCTTTGTAATTAGGGATTTTTAAGGCGATAGCACCAATGACAAGACTTAGGGACACATATTATAGTAAAAAAAAAAAACTTTTAGTTATGTCTATACAATATATGAAATACTTTTGTTTACTTTCTATCATTCAAAATAATAGATATCTCCAAAACATGTCACTACTTGGCAATTCCAGGTTAACAGAGCCAGTCATCATTCTGTTACCAAACTTTGCCACTGCTCAGTTCTTGAAGTAAATGTTTTTTGTAAAATGTTCAGTGGAAATTTGTTAAAAGTAGTCCATGGTTTGCTACTTAAAGGTAGTCAGCCACAGTGCTACAGTATGTTTCCATCCCATCCAGACTCTGTGATAAACAGGAAGTGTGCCTGCTCTGGTCTTGGCACGTGCACTTTAGCAACAGCTCAGATACACTGATTATGTATCAGTGAGATTTGTATTTGCCAATTGGCAGCCAAGCAGCGATCATCATGTCAACAGCATACAAAATAAAACTCCATATTTATTGGAAAGGAGCATCGAGCTCATGACCGTTCACCACCCTGTGAAGTTCATCATAACTTAATTCATCTGTAGCCTAATAAATTGTGTATTGTTTTAAAAGTCATGGGAGGACCACACAATATCATAGCGTGACTGCAAGTTTACTGTGACGTGATGGTCATTCTATCAACAGATGTGCAAGAAAACATTTTCACTGCCATTTGTTTCACATGATTTATTTCACCAACAAAAATGTTATCCACACCTGACTTGTATATTTTTGTTCTGTCGCCATTTGGACCGTTTACTGGCATCAGGCCCGTCGAGTTTATTTGACATTTTTTTAATACAACAGATACTTTACCCGCGTAAAAATGGTTCGATGGAAACTTCGTTATTGATGATGCATCTTCTTTGTACAGGCTGAACCGAGCCAGCCAGACATATTTCTTCCCCATCCATCTGACTGACCAGCTCCTGCCCAGTGCAGTGTTCTACGCCACGGTTGGACCACTCGTCTTCTACCTCGCTATTCAGAGACTCGTCATCAGGCCCTACGTGCGTGCCCAGAAGGAACAGTAAGACTGCCCACTTATCTACACTTCATGTTAGTCTGTCACTATTTCAACTGCTCATTGTGCGATGGCCTTACAGCTTCGTAGCTTGGCTTTACTAATAGAAGTCATAGTAAACTAATTGTGTGTGCGCATATTTGGTTATTTTAAAGTGCTTTTTTTTCCCTCGTTGTGGATTTTTGTGGATTTGTTTTTATTGCTTATATCTGGTGGTTTCGAGACACTGATTTCCTAGATTTTTGGCTTGGTTAGTTAGCTAGCTGGCTCGTGTTTGAAATGCATTTGGACTCAGTACCAGCTTTTTTTATTTCACCTGGCTGCCTGTTCCTGATCTTTTGAGAGCATCATGTGAGGAGTCGCTTTAACCGTGATAATAATGGGAGACAGAAGAATCCAGCAGTGCTGAGGCAGAGGTCTCGTAGTGAGGACGACTGGATACTATTCTGAACTGTGTTGTGAGCTTTCTAGTGCAAAGTGGGTGCTTCACAGAGCAGAAGTCCAGTGTGTATATGACTACGGCTGGTTCCCAGACTTGCCCTCACCAAGACTCCATTTCTATAATCTACCATCCTCTGACCAGTTCTCTCCTCTCAAACCATGAGCTGACCCTCTCCATCTGCAGAGGATGCAGCCTTCATATCGCATTGTTTGTTTCTTACGAAGCGCTTTGAGATTTCTATTATGAAAAACGCTGTAGAAGTTCAATAAATGTATTATTAATTCATCCATTATGCCTCTCCACTGTCTAGGGACCTGGAGAAGCACCGGGAGAGTTCAGCCTCGGACATTGCTAGGAAGAGGCAGGAGGCAGAGTCTGCTGTGAGTTCACTGTCTCCTCATAGAAATACATAATGTATATCGGCATCAAGCAAACACACATTCCTTACAATATTAGATGCTCTATTGGTCTCTTGTGTGTGTGTGAATGTTAGCAGCTTGATCTGACATCTCGATTTTCTTCTGAAGGTTTTGCTAATGCAGGAATCTGTGCGCAGGATCATTGAAACTGAGGAATCTAAAATGGGTAAACGGGCTTCTGTCAGCACCAGAAGTGATCAGTATAACAACACGTTACAGAAGCTATAAAATTAGTTGAGTGACTCAACATGCTGACTGGATAATGTTTCCTGGATCAGGTCTCATCATCCTCAACGCCTGGTACGGCAAGTTTGTGACGGACAACAATCAGAAGCATGAGAGGGCAAAGGTCATCGATGTGACTGTTCCGCTGCAGTGCCTGGTGAAGGACTCCAAACTCATCCTCACAGAGGCCACAAAGGTAAACAGCCATAGTTACTAGACTATCATAACTTAGTTTCCCAGAGTTCCCTTTCCTTTGGCATTACTGAATGCAAAATATCAGTATTAGTCATTTTGGTCCATTCAAATTTTTTCGGAGTATGATACATGGTACAGTACATGGTACTGATATTGTTAATGCCATTTGTTGGGTTACAGAAACACACCATAAAACTATAAACTGCCTTAGGTGTAATAAGTAGGGTTGACAGGTCTGTGATGATGACTGATGTTGTTTGTGTGTTGTCCTCCCAGTCAGGACTACCTGGGTTCTATGACCCCTGTGTGGGGGAGGAGAAGAGTCTGAAGTTACTGTATCAATTCCAGGGAGTCATGCATCAAGTCCTCTCTCCTGAAGGGGAAGCACTCAGGATACCAAAACAATGTAGGTGGCCTTATCAATGTGTCTGCTCAACTACATGAGTTTCATTTCTTAAAACAAACTGTATTTCTGTTCAACAGTATTCAATTGCTGTTTTTTTTTCCTTCTCTTTCCCTCATGTAGCTCACAGGATTGATGCCGACACATAGGAACCTATTTTCTGGACCGAATGGGACATTACACAACGTTAAACTGATAGTTTGACAATGGATGGACAGACTTGTAATTATAGAGACACCAACTTACTCCTTGTGTCCTAAAAAAGTCCTGCATATCCCCTCTTTATTGTTGTCCATAGGAGGAGAAATGGCAGAAAAGTACTCAACAGGGGGTTGCCCTATTGAATGAAAATCAGTCTAAAGTCACTTAAAATGGAATGGTCGTAATCTCAAAGTTCTCCCCTTTCAGGTATGGCTCGTAATGGATGACTTAGTACTGTATGGACACTGCAGTGCCTATGTGACCCTCTTGAATGTATTAATGCACTTCTATATATTTGCCATATTATTAAAATCTCTTCCAAGCTGCAAAAGCCCAGTTTGGAAATTGAGCTGGAAACAATATTTTTTTCACACAATTGTTTTGTACAACAAACTATTAGTCAAAATTTTAACCCGAAGTTGATTGGAAGTGTACCCCACCTTCTGTATGGTTTGAACTGTCAGATCAATGTATCTACTGACATGATTGCCCAATAAGACTATGTCATCTGGGTGTTCCTGTGCCTGACAGGTCAGTGAATAGTACAAGGCTGACCTGACTCTGATAACATGACATACTGTACTTAAAGTACAGAAAAAAACAGGCATGAGATCTAGGCCTATATTCAGTTATGTAACTTGAGTGGTTTATTGACATGTATATCTAATGCATTTACACTTTAGTTCTAGGGAATGTATTAGAAAACGTATGTGTTCATGAAATTGTATTTTTGAAATATATATATATATATATATATAGAAAAAAAAACATTCAGGTCATGTTTGTAAAGGCCTACATGCGCAAATGTCAATGGAATCTTTTTCAACTTCATTTGTATTTTAATTCAGGAATAAAAACTCAGTCCAGGAAGGTCCCTTTAAACTTGTGGGAAAAGTATACTATTATTATCCAAATAATGTTTTGTAGATGTCAGCAAGATGGATAGGGCTGCAAAGCTTTCCAAAATAAATATTTTTCACTAATTGACCAAGAGGAAATTGGAAAAAGTCTGTCTTCAAGACTGTTTTCAGAAGAGGATCAGCAAATTAATTAAACTCCTTGTGTTCCATTACAAAATAGCTTTCCAATAAAACCAATGTCAATTAATGGGTCGGCTGATATCATTCACAGCTATCCTCTGTACACTTAGCCATATAGATACTTTACCAGCAGCCCTGGACAGATTCGTCCAGCTGCGTAGACTTGACAACTCGGTGTGTGCTGCCTTCAATTTGAACCTCATCTTGTTGATCAGCTGGCTCTTCATTTGTAACCTGTTGAGCCATTTGTTGGTATCCAAGGTTTTGAATAGCTGGGCCTTCACTGCACATGGGCCGGACAGCGAGTAACTGATCGGAGATGACGACATGCTAAATAAAGAAAATCAGTTATGACTGAATCATTTCAGGTGTTTAGATTCAATGTGATACTGCAGAAATGTCTGTAACAACCCTATGGCTCAGTCTCAAACCATACAGAATACAATGTTGCACAAGACTCACATATAAGTTGAGTATTAGAAGACTGACTGGGTAGGGTAAAGACTAGCTAAGAATGCTCAACTTCAAGATATACATAATATCACATCTCAATGGAGTTGAGTGGCAATTAGTTTTGGCCAATGATGTGTATTAACCCTGGATTGCTGATGCTTGGCCATTGAGTGGCTTTGAATCCACCGGTCAGTCAAATTGGCACTCCCCAGTATGAACAGTCCTCCATAGGAATTACTGGAATTTCAATTAAATGTTACAAGTATTGTTTTATTGTAGTGGGGACAGTAACATTAGTACTAAAAAAAAACTTGAAGGAAAATGTTTTATATTTTTATGTTAAGCTAACAATATAATTTAAAAGTATGTGTTAAGGTGTCTTATAGAATAAATGTGTCAAAACAAATGTACATTTCTTTCTATTGATGGGTTTGCTAACAACTTCACTAAAATGATGTGTGCGCTTCCATGGGGCAGAAGTCGGTGTGTTGTGATTCTGCATGGCCAAGTTGCTAGCAAGAATGACAAATCTTGTTCTTGATACCATATCTTGTTTTGAGGTGTTTTGACTGATTTCATGTCAATGCTAATATGGCTCAAATTCTCTATCTACGCTGAACAAAAATATAAAATGCAATATGTAAAGGGTTGGTCCCATGAGCTAAAATAAAAGATCCCAGAAATGTTGCATTAGCACAAAATGTTTATTTTTCTACTTCCTTGCCTGTGAGCATTTCTCCTTTGCCAAGATAATCCATCCACCTGACAAGTGTGGCATATCAAGAAGCTGATTAAACAAGATCGTTACACAGGTGCACCTTGTGCTGGGGGACAATAAAAGGCCACAGATGTCTCATATTGAGGGAATGTTTCCAGAGAATGTAATGCTTATTTCTCTACCATAAGCAGCCCTGTTTTAGAGAATTTAGCAGTGCAGTGCATTCGGAAACTATTCAGACCCCTTGACTTTTTCACATTACAGCCTTATAAAATGTATACATTTTTTTTAAATGGCCTCATTAATCTAATAATACCCCATAATGACAAAGCAAAAATAAGTTTTTAGACATTTTTGCAAAATATAAAACAGATACCTTATTTACATAAGCATTCAGACCCTTTGCTATGAGACTCGAAATTGAGCTCAGGTGCATCCTGTTTCCATTGATCATCCTTGAGACGTTTCTACAACTTGATTGGAATCCACCTGTGGTAAATTCAATTGATTAGACATGATTTGGAAAGGCAAACACCTGTCTAAATGTGGTCCCATAGTTTGACTGTGCATGTCAGAGCAAAAACCAAGCCATGAGGTTGAAGGAATTGTCCATAGAGCTCTAACTGAGCAATCAGGGGAGTAGGGCCTTGGTCAGGGAGGTGACCAAGGACCTGTTAGTCACTCTGACAGAGCTACAGAGTTCCTCTGTGGAGATGGGAGAACCTTTCAGAAAGACAAGCATCTCTGTAGCACTCCACTAATCAGGCGGAGTGCTACAGAGTAAAAGGCACATGACAGCCTGCTTGGTTTGCCAAAAGGCACCTAAAGGACTCCGACCATGAGAAACAAGATTTGTTCTGATTAAACCAAGATTGAACTCTTTGGCCTGAATGCCAAGCGTCACGTCTAGAGGAAACCTGTCACCACCCCTACGGTGAAGCATGGTGGTGGCAGCATCATCGAAGGAAAGATGAATGGAGCAGAGTACAGAGAGATCCTTGATGAAAATCTGCTCCAGAGCGCTCAGGGACTAAGACTGGGGAGAAGGTCACCTTCCAACAGGACAACGCAGGAGTGGTCTCGATCGAACATCTCTGGAGTGACCTGAAAATAGCTGTGCAGCAAAGCTCCCTATCCAACCTGACAGAGCTTGAGAGGTTCTGCAGAGAAGATTGGGAGAAACTCCCCAAATACAGGTGTGTCAAGCTTGTAGCATCATACCCAAGAGGACTCAAGGCTGTAATCGCTGCCAAAGGTGCTTCAACAAAGTATTGAGTAAAGGGTCTGAATACTTATGCAAATGTGACATTTCATATATATATATATTTTTTTATACATTTTGCAAAAAAATACCTGTTTTTGCTTTGTCATTATGGGGTATTGTGTATAGATTGATAGGAACAAACAAATTCATCCATTTTAGAATAAGGGAATAACGTAATAAAATGTGGAAAAAGTCAAGGGGTCTGAATAGTTCCCGAATGCACTGTATATCTAACCGGCCTCACAACTGCAGATCACGTGCAACCACACAAGCACAGGACCTCCACAACTGGCTTCTTCACCTGCGGGATCAGCGGAGACCAGACACCTGGACAGCTGAAGAAACTGGATTTGGACAAGCACAACCAAATAATGTCTGCACAAACTGTCAGAAACCTTCTCAGGGAAGCTCATCTGCGTGCTCGTCGTCCTCACGAAGGTCTTGACCTGATTGCAGTTTGGCATAGTAACCAACTTCCGTGGACAAATGCTCACCTTCGATGGCCACTGGCACGCTGGAGAAGCATGCTCTTCATGGATGAATCCTGGCTTCAACTGTACTGAGCAGATGGCAGACAGCGTGTATGGCGTGGTGTGGGCGAGCGGTTTGCGGATGTCAACGTTGTCAACAGAGAACCCCATGGTGGGGTTATGGTATGGGCAGGCATAAGCTATGGACAACAAACACAACTGCATTTTATCGATGTCAATTTGAATGCAGATACCATGACGAGATTCCTGAGGCCCGTTGTCGTGCCGCCGCCATCACCTCATGTTTCACCATGATAATGCACTGCCTCATGTCGCCAAGATCTGTACACAATTCCTGGAAGCTAAAAATGTCCCAGCTCTTACATGCCCTGCATACTCACCAGACATGTCATTCATTAAGCATGTTCGGGATGCTCTGGATAGACGTGTACGACAGCATGTTCATAAAAAGTGAGAAAAATATCTGCCAGGGCAAGGGTATCGATTCACATGGTGAGAGGAATCTACAAGCAGTCTTTCCCAATGTTGACATTGCCTAGAAAATATTGAGTTTACCTGTTACCAATGCATCAGGGTAGCGTTCCTTTTCAAAGCTGGCTCTTGTCAAAAACAGACTGAGATCAACGATGAGGCAGGAAAGATTGAACCCTTTGAATCTTATGGCTCTTGAGAATTATGTACTCAGGGCACTTGATTTCAAGGACATAGTTGCAGATTTTGCTGCTTGGAAAATGAGGAATAAATAATTTTAAGGTAAACCATGATTAAACTTCATGTATTAAATTAATGTACTGCATAAGACCTAATGCTCGCCCGCTGGAGATGGTCCAGACAGCTGGCAGAGGCCGCGCTATTGTTTTCTTTGCGAAGGCTGTGCGGATGGTAACTGTCCACGGTCCCCCTGAATCAATAGTGGGACCATTCTGTGCAGCCTAGGACATACAACGGTTTGTTATATACTGCATGTTTTGTGGACTTTACCGGATAGACATTTCTCTCTGGTTTTAACCGTGATGATTATGAAACACAAATGGATAAATGTTATGCTTTACTGTGCTGTATTTTAGCCTAGGCCCTACTTCATTTGTTTATTTAGAGAAGACCCATGCCTATAATCCCGTGCATAAAGTAAATTGAATTAAAATTGCCAAAATGAAATACCCTAATCCTGTCTATACATAAATACAATCATTGAAATTAGGCTACTAAAGCATGATTTGGCCGCAGAGGATCATTAGCTTCTTTAAAATAAAAAAGTGGATTGTTCTAAATCGCCTACAGTCCGAAGGAAAGGCAGCGTGCACAATAACGGGCAGATTATTGTTGAGTTGCGACTGTCACTGAAAAGTAGAAGCCCAGCCAGGCATATCGCAATATTTCAAAATACAATTGCGGGAAAACACATAGTTTGGAAAACAAATGGTATTGCTGTAAAGAGAAGGCAATGAAAATACTAATACTAATACAAATAGTTATCAAAATTCTCAACTTAATTGAACGAACAACAGTATAGCATATCTTATTGGCACCAGTGGAGAGCATCGGCAAATTCTTAACATTGCAAATTCGTAACATATAATACGAATTGTAATTCCTAACATATGAAATGGGTGATGGACATCCACAAAGAAATTAATACCATACGAAACGTAACGTATCCTACTAAATTGAGTGTCTCTGATTTCAGTACAGAATAATAATATAATAATAATAATACGACCTGGTTGGTGTCTCCCTTTCTTGTTGTCCTATTATATGTACAACATTGCTTTTATATATATGTTTGTCAGTGTCAGCAAAGTAGGCTACCCGTAATTTGTCATATTAAAAAATGTGTAATCTCTCACTTCACACATGGAGTCTCTGACTGTAGAATCACTTTGATAGACAATAACAACAAGCGTCACATGTGAAACGTGTGTAGGCTATGTAATGATCTATCCTTGTAGGCTATGTAATGATCTATCCTTGTAGGCTATGTAATGATCTATCCTTGTAGGCTATGTAATGATCTATCCTTGTAGGCTATGTAATGATCTATCCTTGTAGGCTATGTAATGATCTATCCTTGTAGGCTATGTAATGATCTATCCTTGTAGGCTATGTAATGATCTATCCTTGTAGGCTATGTAATGATCTATCCTTGTAGGCTATGTAATGATCTATCCTTGTAGGCTATGTAATGATCTATCCTTGTAGGCTATGTAGCAATGTCACATAGATAATTTTCTCTAATTTTAGACAGTCTTTTCATTGTTAAAATAGGCCTAGGCTATATATTTTTTCTCTCAAATGAATAATCTTCCAAGTAATTGAATACAATCATCCGTTTGGATATTCAAATAACAATGCTCTTCCCTACTTGTTACTTAAATATCAACTATTTAACGCTTACTGTGTACTTGTGCTTGTCCTGACAGAGTTGTGAGTGGGAATGGGAATCACTTTGCCACTCAACTCTATTGTATCGTGCATAGTTGAGAATTCTCAGCTAGGTAAAAGCTCACTTTCTTGTTGCCCTCTGCAGATTTGGATAGTAGTTTCTCTTCTGGGTCCAGGCCATTCTGTGTTTCCATCTTTTCTTGGGACACACTGACACACTTTGGAAGCATTTTGAGCCTTTTTCCTGACTTTCTTTTCTAGTAATAAAATAAAACCATTAGTTAATAGCCAATAATCAAATAAAATGTTATAAGCCAGTTAAAAAACTTTTGTTTTTGATGACAGGAGGCAAGTTCTCTTACATGCACACACAAAAAAAGTTAGGCTAATGCACATTCATTCGATACCTAAAATGTTTGGAAAAGGTACGAATCCAATAGATGCTGATGAAATGAGAAGGCCTACCTTAGAATTTGGTGGTGGGAATGTAGAGAGTGGGTACAGCATTCCACAGCAGGTTTTTGTGGTTGCCTAAACCGCTGAAACAATCTGTAGTAAAATGAATTGAGCAGATGACCATATGTTTTTTTGGATAAAAATAATCTCGGCATATGTTATCCAGCCATTGTCTAAAAACCGTTGGTTTGCTGAAAGGAAATCTGTAGAAATTAGATATGGTATACAGTGAATTGAGGGAAATCAACACACAATCATGTAAAAAATATATATGGCAATTGCTTTGCGTTGTAATCAAACAATATAACTAACCTGTGAAAAGTAATATCTGTATGTTTGCTGTACCTATTGGTACAGTTATATGCATAACAACTTTTCGGCATGATATTGCCCTGAACTAAGATGGCGGTCGACGGTCGTCGCCCCTCAGTATATCAAAAGAGTCATCATACCAAATATATTATAATAATATAAATATAAATGAAGCGATTATCCTTAAACATGGTTCCAGGGTGGCTATGCGATATAAACTGTGGTCTGGTCTAATGTATATGAACCAGAAAAAATGAGGGTGTGGGATGTCTTGCTTCCTCTTCCGTCTCTGATCATATGTCGTAATATGCACGGTCTATTCGTCCCATCTCGTACCCCTTTAGACCATCTCTGTTTGGAGAATGTATTGATTAAATGTGTGTCTCCAAGACCAAAGATTAAAAATGTACGCCCAACACTGGTAATAGCATATTGATTAAACATGATATTTCAGATTAGAGAGCGCAGAATCCAAAGTGCACATCGATTACAATCATGTTGCAGTTGCTCTGGAAAGCACCCATTTTACTAGGACCACCAGAACAGGTGACACTATATTGTTGGGAACTTTGAGGCTTTTGCGCCAGAATGACTCAACAACCAACGGCTACATAGGCAACTCAACGTTGTGTTATTTTTCGTTTTGTCCTGTTCGTTCCTCGTAGTTTAAAAAGTAAGTGGTGCTAATTGTGTGCTATCGTTTCACTTCCGTATTTCGTTTGACGTCTAACTCCCGTATTAACGTCAGTTGTACACCACTTTTTCGGTATGAAGAGGATAACAAAGTGGGGTCAATTATATAAAACACGCAACGATTCGGACTCAAGTTCGGTCCTGGAAAACGTAAGTAAACCCTAGCACAATAATGGACTAAAGGAGCCTAACGTTAATCCTTCTATATTCAAAGAACCTTAGTTAACTACATGTTCTGTTTAGAGACGAATTGGCTCTGACACTGACAGCCAAATACGGTACGGTTCTAGCAACAAAACCTTATACTTTTATATTACATCAAAATAATTTCACAATATATGTAGCCGAACGTATTTTGTTGTGACAACGCGTCCGTCTTTCATTACGTCACTGATATATAAAATAACTGGAGACTGTCCGATATGTCCGACCGTTTTCAACATAATATACCCATTTTTGCATCCGTCAGAGAGGAAGAGGCGAAGCGAGAGGGATGACTGGGGCAAAAATCTGTCTTCTCACCCGGCAGCGTTATTTGGTTTCTTTCGCTAGGTCAACGAGTGTCAAAAGTGGTCAACAAAAATGTACGGGATTATTTGCTACGTGAGGTTTTTTTTTTGTTGATATAAGGACACGTGACATACCAGCAATTTAAAGACGCGCGACGAGGTTCTAGCTCCAGCCTGTTTATTAACCTAACCCTCGAATGTCCTACATAGGTACGGATACCCCCAAGGGACATCCTACTACATCTTCCCCTCCCATGAACAAGAACTCAACATGCATAACCACTGAAGCATAACTGAAATGCAATTTGGAAACTAGTATTATTCTCTAGCATGCTACTTCCCATCCTGAAACCGTATGAAAGCATTAAATCACACAGTATGAACATTAACTTAGGTACAGTCTCTTTTTGCTGGGTATGGTCCCCCACAGTATGTTTTCTCTTCACATAACATAGTCTTTCAGCCACTCTGGTGGCTTCACATCCCTTTTTGGGCGCGCTTGTAGCTCTGTGAGCATTCTCTCTCCTTCACCCTCTTTTTGTGCATTTTCTGTGGCCTCAGTCTGTGTGGCTGGTAGATCTGGAAGAGCTCTGAGGTGTGTTTTGTTCCTTCGTACCTACATTTACATTTACATTTAAGTCATTTAGCAGACGCTCTTATCCAGAGCGACTTACAAATTGGTGCATTCACCTTATGACATCCAGTGGTACAGTCACTTTACAATAGTGCATCTAAATCTTAAAGAGGGGGGGGGAATACTTATCCTATCCTAGGTATTCCTTAAAGAGGTGGGGTTTCAGGTGTCTCCGGAAGAGTGGTGATTGACTCCGCTGTCCTGGCGTCGTGAGGGAGTTTGTTCCACCATTGGGGGGCCAGAGCAGCGAACAGTTTTGACTGGGCTGAGCGGGAGCTGTACTTCCTCAGTGGTAGGGAGGCGAGCAGGCCAGAGGTGGATGAACGCAGTGCCCTTGTTTGGGTGTAGGGCCTGATCAGAGCCTGGAGGTACTGAGGTGCCGTTCCCCTCACAGCTCCGTAGGCAAGCACCATGGTCTTGTAGCGGATGCGAGCTTCAACTGGAAGCTAGTGGAGAGAACGGAGGAGCGGGGTGACGTGAGAGAACTTGGGAAGGTTGAACACCAGACGGGCTGCGGCGTTCTGGATGAGTTGAAGGGGTTTAATGGCACAGGCAGGGAGCCCAGCCAACAGCGAGTTGCAGTAATCCAGACGGGAGATGACAAGTGCCTGGATTAGGACCTGCGCCGCTTCCTGTGTGAGGCAGGGTCGTACTCTGCGGATGTTGTAGAGCATGAACCTACAGGAACGGGCCACCGCCTTGATGTTGGTTGAGAACGACAGGGTGTTGTCCAGGATCACACCAAGGTTCTTAGCGCTCTGGGAGGAGGACACAATGGAGTTGTCAACCGTGATGGCGAGATCATGGAACGGGCAGTCCTTCCCCGGGAGGAAGAGCAGCTCCGTCTTGCCGAGGTTCAGCTTGAGGTGGTGATCCGTCATCCACACTGATATGTCTGCCAGACATGCAGAGATGCGATTCGCCACCTGGTCATCAGAAGGGGGAAAGGAGAAGATTAGTTGTGTGTCGTCTGCATAGCAATGATAGGAGAGACCATGTGAGGTTATGACAGAGCCAAGTGACTTGGTGTATAGCGAGAATAGGAGAGGGCCTAGAACAGAGCCCTGGGGGACACCAGTGGTGAGAGCGCGTGGTGAGGAGACAGATTCTCGCCACGCCACCTGGTAGGAGCGACCTGTCAGGTAGGACGCAATCCAAGCGTGGGCCGCACCGGAGATGCCCAACTCGGAGAGGGTGGAGAGGAGGATCTGATGGTTCACAGTATCGAAGGCAGCCGATAGATCTAGAAGGATGAGAGCAGAGGAGCGAGAGTTAGCTTTAGCAGTGCGGAGCACCTCCGTGATACAGAGGAGAGCAGTCTCAGTTGAATGACTAGTCTTGAAACCTGACTGATTTGGATCAAGAAGGTCATTCAGAGAGAGATAGCGGGAGAGCTGGCCAAGGACGGCACGTTCAAGAGTTTTGGAGAGAAAAGAAAGAAGGGATACTGGTCTGTAATTGTTGACATCGGAGGGATCGAGTGTAGGTTTTTTCAGAAGGGGTGCAACTCTCGCTCTCTTGAAGACGGAAGGGACGTAGCCAGCGGTCAGTGATGAGTTGATGAGCGAGGTGAGGTAAGGGAGAAGGTCTCCGGAAATGGTCTGGAGAAGAGGGGAGGGGATAGGGTCAAGCGGGCAGGTTGTTGGGCGGCCGGCCGTCACAAGACGCGAGATTTCATCTGGAGAGAGAGGGGAGAAAGAGGTCAGAGCACAGGGTAGGGCAGTGTGAGCAGAACCAGCGGTGTCGTTTGACTTAGCAAACGAGGATCGGATGTCGTCGACCTTCTTTCCAAAATGGTTGACGAAGTCGTCTGCAGAGAGGGAGGAGGGGGGAGGGGGAGGAGGATTCAGGAGGGAGGAGAAGGTGGCAAAGAGCTTCCTAGGGTTAGAGGCAGATGCTTGGAATTTAGCGTGGTAGAAAGTGGCTTTAGCAGCAGAGACAGAGGAGGAAAATGTAGAGAGGAGGGAGTGAAAGGATGCCAGGTCCGCAGGGAGGCGAGTTTTCCTCCATTTCCGCTCGGCTGCCCGGAGCCCTGTTCTGTGAGCTCGTAAATGAGTCATCGAGCCACGGAGCGGGAGGGGAGGACCGAGCCGGCCTGGAGGATAGGGGACATAGAGAGTCAAAGGATGCAGAGAGGGAGGAGAGGAGGCAGAATCAGGAGATAGGTTGGAGAAGGTTTGAGCGGAGGGAAGAGATGATAGGATGGAAGAGGAGAGAGTAGCGGGGGAGAGAGAAGGTTGGGACGGCGCGATACCATCCGAGTAGGGGCAGTGTGGGAGGTGTTGGATGAGAGCGAGAGGGAAAAGGATACAAGGTAGTGGTCGGAGACTTGGAGGGGAGTTGCAATGAGGTTAGTGGAAGAACAGCATCTAGTAAAGATGAGGTCGAGCGTATTGCCTGCCTTGTGAGTAGGGGGGAGGTGAGAGGGTGAGGTCAAAAGAGGAGAGGAGTGGAAAGAAGGAGGCAGAGAGGAATGAGTCAAAGGTAGACGTGGGGAGGTTAAAGTCGCCCAGAACTGTGAGAGGTGAGCCGTCCTCAGGAAAGGAGCTTATCAAGGCATCAAGCTCATTGATGAACTCTCCGAGGGAACCTGGAGGGCGATAAATGATAAGGATGTTAAGCTTGAAAGGGCTGGTAACTGTGACAGCATGGAATTCAAAGGAGGCGATAGACAGATGGGTAAGGGGAGAAAGAGAGAATGACCACTTGGGAGAGATGAGGATCCCGGTGCCACCACCCCGCTGACCAGAAGCTCTCGGGGTGTGCGAGAACACGTGGGCGGACGAAGAGAGAGCAGTAGGAGTAGCAGTGTTGTCTGTGGTGATCCATGTTTCCGTTAGTGCCAAGAAGTCGAGGGACTGGAGGGAGGCATAGGCTGAGATGAACTCTGCCTTGTTGAACGCAGATCGGCAATTCCAGAGGCTACCGGAGACCTGGAACTCCACGTGGGTCATGCGCGCTGGGACCACCAGATTAGGGTGGCCGCGGCCACGCGGTGTGGAGCGTTTGTATGGTCTGTGCAGAGAGGAGAGAACAGGGATAAACAGACACATAGTTAACAGGCTACAGAAGAGGCTACGCTAATGCAAAGGAGATTGGAATGACAAGTGGACTACACGTCTCGAATGTTCAGAAAGTTAAGCTACGTAGCAATAATCTTATTGACTAAAATGATTAAAATGATACAGTACTGCTGAAGTAGGCTAGCTGGCAGTGGGTGCGTTGTTGACACTACACTAATCAAGTCGTGCCGTTGAGTGTAATAGTTTCTACAGTGCTGCTATTCGGGGGGCTAGCTAGTAGTGTTGTTTACGTTACGTTGCGTTAAAAGCCTGTGTCCACCACATAGGAGCGTGGGGCATCCGCTTTCCTCAGCACTATTGCTGGTGTCTTTGAGTTTGTAATCCACACACGTTGACCTTCGGTCAGCTCTGGCCTCTGCTTAGCACGGTGTCTCCGATTAAAGTCTCCAGTTTGCGTTTGTTTCAGCCGTTTGTCCCTCTCAGCGAAGGCCTTCCTGTTAGGCCATCGGGGTTTAAGCTGAGCCGGCGAGACACGCAATGGGCAACGCAGCCTCCTGCCCATCAGGAGCTCGGCAGGCGACGGCCCATCATGCAGTGGTGTAACTCTGTAAGATAACAGAGCCCTGTATGGATCCCTGTTCTTTTTCATTAGTCCCTTGACTGTTTTCACAGCTCTCTCTGCCTCACCATTACTCTGTGCATGGTAGGGGCTACTGGTCACATGTATGAAGTCATATTCTGTGGCAAAAGCAGAAAAGGAGCTCGCAGAGAACTGGGGAGCGTTATCTGTAACCAGGATCTCAGTGACCCCTTGCCTGGAGAAAAATTACTTTAATCCATTGATAACACCAGCTGATGTGGTTATGGGTGTCTTTGCTATTTCAATGTATCTTGAGTAGTGATCTACCACTAGCAGATAAGTGTAATTTTTCCAATAGAACATATCCGCCCCTACCTTTTGACATGGCCGTTTTGGCAGCTTTGTTGCCATCATTGCCTCTGGATGACAAGGTTGACATTTTGTACAGACCTCACACTGGGCCACTAGCTTGGCAATCTGAGTACTCAGACCAAGCCACCACACTGACTGTTGAGCCCTCAGTCTGCATTTGGTTATCCCCATGTGTCCATCATGCACTCTGTCTAGCATTTCTGGTTGTAGAGTCTCTGGGATAACTATCCGTTGTCCTTTCATGAGAAGGTCTCCATTACAGTGGAAGTCACTTTGGTGCACCCAATAGGGCTTCAGCAGCTGAGGCAGTTCCTCCTGTGGTCTCGTAGATGTGGTCTCGTTGTTGCTCCTCTGCAATCTGCTGCAGTTTGGTCTGTGATGCAGGTAGACTGTCCCTTATTGCATTAATGGACACCTGTACCTCACCCTCTAGACATTGCTCCTCCTCTGATAATGGATGTTTAATTGGGGCCCTGGAGAGTGCATCTGCTGTGATCAGTGCCTTCCCTGGCACATACACCATCTTGTAAGTGAACCTCAGTAATCTGAGGCGGAAGCGCAGAACTCTGGGAGGCAAGTCGTCCAGTGCTTTTTTTCCTAAAAGAGCCAACAGTGGTTTGTGGTCAGTCTCTGCTGTAAACTGCAGGCCAATATGGTATTGGCTGAGCCTTTCACATGCCCATGTGATAGCCAACGCCGAAGCCTCCTCCACTTGAGCATATCTTTGCTCTGTGTCAGATAAGCTTCGGGAGATGTATGCTATTGGACGCCACTCCGTGTTGTCCTGCATCTGTGTGAGGACCGCCCCTAGCCCAAAGGATGATGCATCTGCTGATACTTTTGTCTTAGCGTGGGGACGGTACTGGGCCAGCACTCTCTGCGAGGCCAGATCTCCTTTGATTTTGTCAAACGCTACCTGTTGCATGTGACCCCATGACCAGTCATTCTCTTTGGCTAGTTAGTCTCTCAGAGGTTTGGTTGTATCTGAGAACTGTGGGAGGAACTTACCCACATATGTGGCCATGCCTAAAAGGTCCTGCCTTCAGCCACATTCTAGGGTCTGGGCATATCTGTGATGGCGCTGATCTTCTCTGGGTCCGGCTCTATTCCAGCTGCACTGATTTTGTGTCCCAAGAACAAGACCTCTGACTGTGCAAAAGTGCATTTTTCATTGAGTGTCAGGACAGTCTCCTGGAGTCGGGTCAGAATTGCTGTGAGCCTTACATCATGTTCTGCTCTGTCCCTTCCGCACACGAGCACATTGTCCGTGTGGACTATGACCCACTCAGCCCCTCCAACAGCTGGGACATGTGTCTTTGGAAATGCTCAGGACCGGAAGCGATTCCAAATGGAAAAACATTAAAACAGTAACGGCCAAACGGTGTTATAAACGTTGTGAGGGCCCTACTCTCTGATGACAGCGGTATCTGCCAGAAACCTGAGCGGGCATCCAGCTTTGTGAAGGCTTGTGAGCCACCCAACTGAGCCAGTGACTGCTCCACTGATGGTAAGATGTGTCTCTCTCTGCAGAATGCCTCATTCAATTTAGTCATGTCCACACAGATCCTTATTTCCCCATTGGCTTTTGGGACCACCACCATCCCTGCACACCAGACTGTGGGACTCTATTTTAGACACAGCCCCAATTTCTTCCATCCTCCCCAACTCTTCCTTTACTCTGGCCAATAAAGGGACAGGCACATGGCGGGGTGTGGTAAGGGCATAGGGGACAGCATGACCTTTCAGGTGGATTTTGTAGTCACCTTCTATCCTTCCTAGACCAGAAAACACTTTTGGGAATTTCTTTTTGAAAACCTCACCTGGGTCCTCCAGTTCGCTCACTCTCTCAATGAGTTTCAATGCTTCAATTGCTGGCAGCCCCAGCAACGGTCTGGCTAGAGAGTCAATAACGAAGACGGGCTGGATGGCACTTTTTGTCTTTACTCTCCAGTTTAATCACCAAGTGCCCTACCACTGGTAAAATGTTATTACTGGGCCCGTACAGTTTTTTGTTTGTAGAGAGCAAAGGGCCATCTCTATATACTAGCTATACAGCCTAGTTGGGATAGCTGTCACTGCTGCCCCAGTGTCTAGTTTAAATGACACAACCTCCCCCTTGAGTTTGTCTGATTGCCAGCCAGTATTGTTTCCCTTTACTTCTTCTCCCAGCAAGATGCTGTCCTGCTGTACCTCCTCTGAAACCTCATGCATTTGCTTTAATCGACAGAAAGCTGAAAAGTGTCCTCTCCTGTGACATTTCCTGCATTCCACATGCTTTGCTGGTCAATCTTTCCATCTGTGGAAAGGGGATTTCCCACATTTGCCACAAACATTTGAACTAGTTACTGATGCTGTCTGTGATTGTTTTCTCCACGTCTGTCTCTGTTCTGTGTTCCCCTCCGTTGTTTTAGCTCTGTATGAAAATGCATGTATTTCCTCACTCTCTTCGTTCTGCAATGAGCTGCTGTCGCGCAGTATCGTCTGCTGTCTTTATACTGTCTCACTCTGCCTAACCTGGTTTACAGCTTTGGACAAGGTAAGCTGGGAATCCAACTGTAACTTTTCAGAAAGTGATATTTCTTATTCCGACTACAATCCGATCTCGGATCAGCTCTTCCCTGAGCGCGCCAAACTGACAATGTTCTGCTAGTTTGTGAACAGCTGTAATAAAACTGCCGGTGGTTTCACCCTGCTCCTGTTTGCGCATATTAAACCTAGCTCTCTCAAAAATAATGTTGTGTCTCCCTACAAAATGCGTTTCAAAACAGTCTTTAACGGCACTGTAGTTAAGTTTCTCTTCCTCGGTCAACGTTGAAGCATTTAATATATCCTCGGCTTCATCACCCATAGAGTAGATCAGTGTATTAACTTGAAATGCCTCATTTTCTACGTTTAAGCCTGATGCTACCCTGTACCTTTCAAAGGACCTGATCCATTTCGGGCATTTTTGAATGTCCATACAAACATAATTATCCGAGGAACTAATGCGAAATCCGTCAGCACTAGCCACTGGCCTGTCCGCGTTTGCGCCAGAGCCCGTTGAACTTGGGAGTCGCAAACCCAGAAATCCCGCCAGCTTCTTCCTCTTGCAATATGTTGCTTAGCAGTAACTTAGTCCTTGCTCGTTAGCTAGCAAAATAATGATATGTGCTGTTTTATCTCCAACACTGTGCCCTCCCTCCCTGCTTTGAAACAGCCTGAATGTATGATTTACTTGGTACCTCCTTCACGTTGATGTGAAATTTAAAACCACTTCTGACACCATGTAGTATGATCTAAAATAAAGACGCGCGACAACGTTCTAGCTCCAGACTGTTTATTAACCTAACCATCGCATGTCCTACATAGGGACGGGTACCCCAAGGGACATCCTACTACAATAAACTGTGATCTGGTCTAATGTATATGAACCAGAAAAAAATGAGTGGGATGTCTCGCTTCCTCTTATGTCTCTGATCATATGTCGTAATATGCAAGGTCTATTCGTCCCATCTCGTACCCCTTTAGACCATCTCTGTTTGAATAATGTATTGATTAAATGAGTGTGTCTCCAAGACCAAAGATTAAAAATGTACGCCCAACACTGGTAATAGCATATTGATTAAACATGATATTTCAGATTAGAGAGCGCAGAATCCAAAGTGCTCATCGATTACAATCACGTTGCCGTTGCTCTGGAAAGCACCCATTTTACTAGGACCACCAGAACAGGTGACACTATATTGTTGGGAACTTTGAGGCTTTTGCGCCAGAATGACTCAACAACCAACGGCTACATAGGCAACTCAACGTTGTGTTATTTTTCGTTTTGTCCTGTTCGTTCCTCGTAGTTTAAAAAGGAAGTGGTACTAATTGTGTGCGAAGCAAGAGGGATGACTGGGGCAAATAGAAGTTTCGTACGGTTTAGGTTATGAGTGTGTTGATATAAGAACACGTGACATACCAGCAACTTTGAGAAAACACATTTTATTTTGGAGTTGTCTCTAATTCATGACATGAGGCTAGCGTAGCATCTATCGCCATTGAATACAGACGGTTGACGTCAACACCCCTCATCAAATATATATACAAATAAATTACAATAACGAGATCTATCCACCAATCCAAAGAAAGGACTAGGCGGGAGGTTGACAGTCCGCGGCTCTGCTCTGTGGCCAACGAAGCCCAACGTCTTACGGGTTCAGGCCAGGGTTTGGCTGGCCGGGATGTCCTTGTCCCATCGCGCTCAATTGACTCCTTGTGGCGGGACGGGTACATGCACACTGACTTTGTCATCAGTTGTACTGTGTTTCCTCCGACACGTTGGTGCGGCTGGGTTAAGCGAGCGATGTGTCAAGAACCAGTGCGGTTTGGCAGGGTCATGTTTCGGGGGATGCATGACTCTTGACCTTCTCCTCTCCCGAGTGTGTATGGGAGTTGCAGCGATGGGACAAGATTGTAACTATCAATTTGGATATCAAGAAAAAGGGGGTAAAAATTTTATTTTTATAAGTTAAAAAGAACAAAACAACTCAGAGTTTGGAGTAAACGGTTTCTTTTGCAAAACATTTTGCAACAGAATCGGTGTAATGAATACACCCCTAGCATCCTTGATCATCCAACACTAAACTATTTACTTTCACCAAAATAATGTTTCCCATCAACAGAGGCGTATCCAAGATCTCTAAGAACATTACTTACAATTCATTGGTTTGAATGTATCGTTCGCTGTCAAATAAGTGTTTAAAACATGTTTTTGTCCAGGGTCTCCCATTTTCCGTCTGTGGGCTGCCATTGTAGAAAATGTGAGACCCTGGATAAAAACGTGTTTTAAATGCTTATTGGATAGCGAGTGAAACATTCAACTCAACAAATCATAACTATTGTTCCGAGAGATATTGGATCTGCCTCTGAAGTTGTTTGGTTGATCAAGGGCACCAGGCTACAGAAGCCTCCACAACAAGCTATCCGTAAACAATTGCTCATTGCGGGACGAAGCATTATCCAGCTAGCTAGGACATTTGAGAACAAAACTGTCTATAGACAGAATCAAATGTTGAGGAAGAGACGTTCTACTGTCACATTCTAACCACTGGAGCGAGCTAACTCAGCAAAAAAAACAGACGTCCTCTCACTGTCAACTCTGTTTACTTTCAGCAAACTTAACATGTGTAAATATTTGTAAGAACATAAGATTGAACAACTGAGACCTAGACTGAACAAGTTCCACAGAAATGTGACTAACAGAAATTGAATCATGTGTCCCTGAATGAAGGGGGGATCAATAGTAACTGTCAGTTTCTGGTGTGGCTACCAGCTGCATTAAGTACTGTAGTGCATCTTCTCCTCATGGACTGCACCATATTTGCCAGTTCTTGCTGTGAGATGTTACCCCACTCTTGCACCAAGGCACCTGCAAGGTCCCGGACATTTCTGGGGGGAATGGCCCTAGCCCTCACCCTCCGATCCAACAGGTCCCAGACGTGCTCAATGGGATTGAGATCCAGAACACTGACATTCCTGTCTTGCATGAAATCACGCTCAGAACGAGCAGTATGGCTGGTGGCATTGTCATGCTGGAGGGTCATGTCAGGAAGGGTACCACATGAGGGAGGAGGATGTATTCCCTGTAACACACAGCGTTGAGATTGAGCTTGTTGTCATTGCAGGCAGTCTGATGATGCTGTGACACACCTCCCCAGACCATAACGGACCCTCCATCTCCAAATCGATCCCGCTCCAGAGTACAGGCCTCGGTGTAACGCGCATTCCTCGACGATAAACGCGAATCCGACCATCACCCCTGGTGAGACAGAACCGCGACTCTTCAGTGAAGAGCACTTTTTGCCAGTCCTGTCTGGTCCAGCGATGGTGGGTTTGTGCCCATAGGCAACGTTGTTGCCGGTGATGTCTGGTGAGGACCTGCCTTACAACAGGCCCGCAAGCCCTTAGTCCAGCCTCTCTCAGCCTATTGAGGACAGTATGAGCACTGATGGAGGGATTGTGCGTTCCTGGTGTAACTCGGACAGTTGTTGTTGCCATCCTGTACCTGTCCCAAAGGTGTGAAGTTTGGATGTACCAATCCTGTACAGGTGTTGTTACATGTGGTCTGCCACTACAAGGACAATGCAATTTATTGCCAGGGCCACATCTGCAGTCGTCATGCCTCCTTGAATGCCTAAAGCATGCCTGAAGCACATTCATGCAGATGAGCAGGGACCCTGGGCATATTTTCTTTTGGTGTTTTTCAGAGTCAGTAGTAAGGCCTCTTTAGTGTCCTAAGTTTTCATAACTGTGACCTTAATTGCCTACAGTCTGTAAGCTGTTAGTGTCTTAACGACCGTTCCACAGGTGTATGTTCATTAATTGTTTATGGTTCATAGAACAAGCATGGGAAACCGTGTTTAAACTCTTTACAATGAAGAGCTGTGAAGTTATTTGGATTTTTACAAATTATCTTTGAAAGACAGGGTCCTGAAAACAGGACGTTTCTTTTTTTGCTTAGTTTATATCCTCCACCTGTCAATTTGTTGCTAGAGTTTACATCTAGGTTAGCATAGTAAGATATCCATATTACAGGGATCTAAACCAGAGCTAGGGTAAGTGTACCTAATTAAACTCACCATCATTTGTTTAGACATTTTTAACGTGTGTACTACAGTAAGTGAAATCTAAGCAAGCCTAAACCGTGACTTAGATTTGAGTGATGATTCACTTAATTGTTTTGTTTTTCTTACCAAGTTAAATTTTCGAACGTCATTGGCACATAACTTTTCTTATTTTAATCTAAAAACGACTTACTACAAGTAATTTGTCTTATTACAAGATATAAGTAACTGACAAAATAAAAGAAAAACCAACGTGTATTTTTTGTGTTAATATAAGCCTAATGATCTGCCAATGAGTAACTTAGCTTGGTAAGATTTTTTTTAAAGTGAAATATCATTCAATATAAGATATTTAGCCTTGCTTAGATTTCACTTTTTGCAGTGTACAGCCCTCATTTTTTTGTAAAGAGGTGGAAATGAAAGATGAATCTCTTGTGTAGTTTTATCACCTTACTTACACAATTTTCTAATGTAAGATAAATTGTATCAAATATTTCTATGAAAAGTCCAGACTGGGCTTAATGGGTACTGAATGTACCCTTTTAGCCCATGGAGATTCCAAATAAGCCCACCTCTTAAATAATCCATTTTAATTCATTTCCTAATGTTGAAAATGTGTAAACTGACATGTCTTATGTAAGCTTAAATTCTAATCATCTCCCCTAAGGTTATAAAAATCTATTGATCATTACTGTGGCATTCATAACAGGGGGTGACCAATCGTATCCGCAGAGATCAATTTGGGCCCAGGCTTTTGTTCTTGCCAACCAGTAGACACCTGATTAATCTCATTGCAGACTTCAATCAAGGCATGGAGAGGCAGTCTTTAGTTATTATACCCCAGCCTCTGGAATAGTCACCCAGAGAACCTGTGGGGGGCCGAAACTGTGGACATATTTAAAACAGATCTTAATTCACAGCTTTTTAGTTTGTTTGTCCTTTTTAGTCATTCCGTTTTTATTGTTCTTTTGTTTTCTCTCCTTGTGTAGTAAATATTTAGTGAAGTGCATTGTGTTGCATTCCATGTCTGTACTGTATAAATAATGCTTGATTTGAAGACTAATCAAATCTGCACAAAGACCATATCACACAACTTTTAATTAATTATCTGAAAGCTGGTTCACATTTTCTGTACCATTATTCTTGTTCATTAGTTCAACTCGTCTTCCTAAAGCCTGTCTGAAAACATTTTAAAATCCCTCTCTATATTACAAAGGTACATGTGGTGAAACAACAATTAGAAACTCCTGTATGAACGAGGGACAACAATATGACAATGCCCCGGCTGTGAATGAGTAGTTGTCCAATAGTCATCTTGTCCCACATTTTTTTTCCATTTTTGTTCATTACTTTTAAGGTCTTCTATTCCTGATATCCTTCAACCCGGATCCTCTTCTCTCTCTGCATGAATGTCTACATGTCCACTCCAAATATCTTGGAGAGTACGGAGGTTTTTAATTGTTTTTCATCTTGGACAGATGCAGAACTATAGTTTGAGTATTTTATTTTAAATCAACTTAAATCTGAAGAAAAATTATAATTATGCTCTGTTTATTTTTATTTTTTAATGTTAGGGATATCAACACACTATCCCCATGTGTTCCAATGCATAATGGGCTTAATGTTACAGAAGTGATTTATGGTGAAAAAGAGAATAGCAACATTTACTCAAGTATTTGGAAACCAATGGTCTGTGGTATAAATATACACTATATACTACAATATTTGTATTGATCCATATTAATTGCCATTCTGTGCTATTGAACACTAGATGACCCGAGTGAGCCATTTTTTAAGTTAAATACCCATCTGTTCCATTTAACCTACATGTGTTGTAATTATTTCTATATCATAAACATAATTTGTGTTATAAGCAGTTTTTAAAATAATAACCACTGTTCCATGCGCGCTACACATGCTCACGCTGCAACCGATAGCCTACAGTAACAAACTAATAATAAAACATCTAATTGGCTTAAAATAAAAACTGGAATGGAGATATGAACTGGTTGAAACCATTAAAGGAAAAATCCACTCAAACAAATGTCTTTTTTTCATTATGAATTTTGCATCATCATAATTTAGAGGTCAACCGATTACGATTTTTCAACAGCGATAACGATTTATTGGCGGACCAAAAAAAGCCGATGCCGATTTAAATACATTTAAATATATATATTTGTAATGATGACAAATACAACAATACTGAATGAACACTTTTTATTTTAACTTAATGTAATACATAAATAAAAATCAATTTAGTCTCAAATAAATAATGAAATGTTCAATTTGGTTTAAATAATGCAAAAACAAAGTGTTGGAGAAGAAAGTAAAAGTGCAATATGTGCCGTGTCAAAAAGCTAACGTTTAAGTTCCTTGCGCAGAACATGAGAACTTATGAAAGCTGGTGGTTCCTTTTAATTAACATGAGTCTTCAATATTCCCAGGTAAGAAGTTTTAGGTTGTAGTTATTATAGGACTATTTCTCTCTATACCATTTGTATTTCATATACCTTTGACTATTGGATGTTCTATTAGGTACTTTAGTTGTGCCAGGCTAATCTCAGGAGTCATAAACAGTGCAATGCCTGAGACACAGCGAAGAGCTGCTGGCAAACGCAGGAAAGTGCTGTTTGAATGAATGCTTACGAGCCTGCTGCTGCCTACCACCGCTCAGACTGCTCTATCAAATCATAGACTTAATTATAATGTAATAAACACAAATACGAGCCTTATGTCATTAATATGGTCAAATCCGGAAACTATGATTTCGAAAACAAAACGTTTATTCTTTCACCGAAATATGGAAGGAACT
The DNA here is from genome assembly GCF_021184085.1 of Oncorhynchus gorbuscha. Taxonomy (NCBI): domain Eukaryota; kingdom Metazoa; phylum Chordata; class Actinopteri; order Salmoniformes; family Salmonidae; genus Oncorhynchus; species Oncorhynchus gorbuscha. The sequence continues at coordinate 32,705,946 of NC_060182.1, read as the reverse complement.
GTTACGTATTTTATCGAACAGGTGGCATCCATCCATATGTCTAAATATTGCTGTTACATTACACATCCTTCAATGTTATGTCATAATTGTGTAACATTCTGGCAAATGAATTACAGTCTTTGTTAGGAAGAAATGGTCTTCACACAATTCGCAACAGCCAGGCGTTCCAAACTGCTGCATACACCCTTACTTTGCTTGCACAGAACGCAAGAGAAGGGACACAATTTCCCTAGTTAAAAGAAATTCATGTTAGTAGGCAATATTAAATAAATATGCAGGTTCATAAAAAAAAATGTGTGTATTGATTTTAAGAAAGGCATTGATGTTTATGGTTAGGTACATTGCTTTTTTTTCGCGAATTTCACTTGTTAAACCCGTTTGCGACGTAGGCTGTGATTCGATGATAAATTAACAGAGACCGCATTGATAATATGCAACGCAGGACAAGCTAGATAACTACACATGGTTGATGATATTAATAGTTTAAAGATGGTTTTTTTTATAAGATAAGTTTAATGCAAGCTAGCAACTTACCGTGGCTCCTTGCTGCACTCGCGTAACAGGTGGTCAGCCTGCCACGCAGTCTCCTCGTGGAGTGCAATGTAATCAGCGTCCAAAAATGCAGAATACCGATTGTTATGAAGATTTGAAATCGGCCCTAATTAATCGGCCAACTCTAGTAGGCCTAGATAGGTACACTTATGATTCATAATGATGTGGCAAGTGACGCTTTGCTTCTTGAAAGTCCAATATCTTGAAAACTTGACTGCTGACATGCAAAACATTTTGGGTACTTGAATTCGTTTTTGTTTTGAGTTTCCCTTTAAATAGCAGAAAATGTAATTATTTTTTGCCTGTTATTTGATTCCAAAGATGGAAGTGGGCTTAGTAGGGCAAGTGTACCTATCTAGGCTCCTGCAGGGTTGGGGTTAATTGCACAAATTAAATTCTCTCTCCTTGTACATTCCAATAATTTAATTCCCAATTCAACATTATCCCTAACGATTCAATGAATTCCCTCCAGCTTTCAGGCTGACTATGTCACTGTTCAGACAGCTTAGCAATCCTGGAAATATAGAAATACAAGTTGAAATGATTGAAAATCCTGCAGTCTGTTTGATACTATGTGCATTAATTCCCTTAACTGGGACATTTTTAAATACTGAATTTAAAGTTGATTCCCAAGGTTTAATGTTTTTTAAATGGTCTAATTCTAATTTAATTCCAATTTTATAACTTTTTAAAGATTGTTGACATTTTTAATTGAATTCAAGAATTGAATTGGAATTTCCAATTCAATTGGAATTGACACCAAACCTGTTTGTACATCATTTGTCTAAAGTCTCCCATGTCAACAAAAACATCCATTCTCTTCTCCAGTTCAATGGCAAGCTACCTATGCTCCCTCTGGAGGTCCTGGAGGAGATACTGCTGAATGTACATCCACACCAGGTGGTGTGTGTCTGTCGACTGGTCTGTCATGAGTGGAAAGAAGTAGTAGACAGTGATTCTCTTTGGAGAGAGAGGTGCCGAAGAGAGGGATACCAAACACATGATGCCACTAAACTACCTGAAGACTGGCGTTTATTTTACTTCTTGTGTAAGAAGAGACGTAATCTTATCAAAAACCCCGGAGCAGAGGGTAAGAGTCGAGACCAGACAAATACATTCTAAATTCTCTACGTTGGGGTGGGGATCCTGTCGTGAACTCCAGAACCAACCATTCAAATCCCCTCTTTTCTCCAGATAAATTCAATGGCTGGCAGATCATGAAGAATGGAGGGGATCAATGGAACATAGAGTCAGGGGACCTTAATAACACGGCCACAAAATACTTTGTGACTTCTTACGCGTGAGTATATGGTAAAGTAAGATCACAATTATGGTGAGAAGACCTTGACTTGGCCCCACTTTGTTTCACTACCACATTGTTAGTCATTCACGTCCAAGGACCTTACAGTGCCTTCAGAAGGTATTCTTACCCCTTGACTTATTGCACATTTTGTTGTGTTACAGCTGGAATTCAATATGGATTAAATAAATAAAATATATCTCACCCAGCTACAAACAATACCCTTTAATGACAAAGTGAAAACTTGTTTTTAGACATTTTTGCAAATGTATTGAAGATGAAATACCGAAATCTAATTTACATATGTATTCACACCCCTGAGTCAATACATGTTTGAATCACCTTTGGCTGTGGTTACAGCAGTGAGTCTTTCTGGGTAAGAGCTTTGCACACCTGGATTGTAAAATATTTACCCACTATTCTTTCGAAATGTCTTCAAGCTCTGTCAAATTGTTTGTTGATCATTGCTAGATCACCATTTTCATGTCTTGCCATAGATTTTCAAGCAGATTTAAGTCAAAACTGTAACTTGGCCACTCCATAAGACTCACTGTCTTCTTGGTAAGAAACTCCAGTGTAGATTCGGCCTTGTATTTTAGGTTATTCTCCTGCTGAAAGGTGAATTAATCTCCCAGTGTCTGGAGGAAAGCAGTGAACCAGGTTTGCCGCTATGATTTTGCCTGTGCTTATCTCCATTACATTTCTAGTATTGTTGAGTAACTACAATGTTGTTGATCCATCTTCAGTTTTCTCCTATCACAGCCATTACACTCTTAACTGTTTTAAATTCACCATTGACTTCATGGGGAAATCCCAGAGTTCCTCTCCAGCAACTGAGTTATGAAGGACGCCTTTATCTTTGTATTGGCTGGGTGTATTGATACACCGTCCAAAGTGTAATTAATAACTTCACCATACTCAAAGGGATATTCAATGTCTGCTTATATTTACCAATACAATCTACCAATAGGTGCCCTGATTTGCAAGGCATATTGGAATACCCTGGTCTTTGTGGTTGAATCTGTATTTGAAATTCACTGCTCAACTGAAGGGCATTACAAATATTTGTATGTGTGTGGTATAGTGATGAGCGAGTCATTCACAAAATTCATGTTGAACACTTATTGCATACAGAATAAGTCCATGCAACTTGTTTATGCGACTGTTTAATCGGATTTTTACTCCTGAACATATTTAGGCTTGCCATGACAAAGGGGTTTAATATTTATTTACTCAGGACATTTCAGCTTTGTATTAATATGTGAAATAAAAAAAATATTCTACTTTAACATTATGGGATATTATGTGTAGGCAATCTATACACAATACCCCATAATGAAAAAGCAAAAACAGATTTTTTTTTTTTTTTTTTTGCAAATTTATTAAAATAAAAAAACACATCACATTTACATTAGTATTCAGACACTTTACTCAGTACTTGCTCGAAGCACCTTTGGCAGCAATTACAGCCTTGAGTCTTCTTGGGTATGACACTACAAGCTTGGCACATCTGTATTTGGGGAGTTTCTCCCATTCTTCTCTGCAGAGCCTCTCAAGCTCTGCCAGGTTAGATGAGGAGTGTCGCTGCACAGCTTTTTTCAGGTCTCTCCAGAGATGTTCGATAGGGTTCAAGTCCGGGCCCTTGCTGGGCCACTCAAGGACATTCAGAGACTTGTCCCGAAGCCACTCCTGCGTTGTATTGGTTGTGTGTTTTAGGGATGCTTAGGTTCTCATCGAAGGATCTCTCTGTGCTTTGCTCCTTTCATCTTTGCCTTGATCCCTGAAACTTAACATCCCTACAGCATGATGCTGCTTCCACCATGCTATACCGTAGGGATGGTATTGGTAAGGTGGTGAGTGGTGCCTGGTTTCCTCCAGACATGACGGTTGGCATTCAGGCGAAACAGTTTAATCTTGATTTCATAAGACCAGAGAATCTTGTTTCTCATGGTTAGAGTCCTTTAGGTGCCTTTTGGCAAACTACATGTGTCTTTTTACTGAGGAGTGGCTTCCGTCTGGCCACTCTACCATATAGGCCTGATTTGCTGGAGTGCTGCAGAGATGGTTGTCCTTCTGGAAGGTTCTCCCATCTCCACAGAGGAATTTTGGAGCTCTGTCAGAGTGACCAAGGTTCTTCTCCCCCAATTGCTCAGTTTGGCTGGGCGATGGTTCCAAAATTCTTCCATTAAAGAATGATGGAGGCCATTGTGCTCTGGGGACCTTCAATGCTGCAGACATGTTTTTGTACCCTTCCCAGATCTGTGCCTCGACAAAATCCTGTCTCGGAGTTCTGCGGACAGTTCCTTCGGCATCATGGCTTGGTTCTTGCTCTGCCATGCACTGTCAACTGTGGGACCTTATATAGACAGGTATGCCTTTCCAAGTCATGTCCAATCAATTTAATTTACCACAGGTGGACTCCAAGTTATAGAAACATCTCAAGGATGATCAATGGAAACAAGATGCACCTAAGCTCAATTTCGGGTCTCATAGCAATTTCTACAAACCTGTTTTCACTTTGTCATTATGGGGTATTGTGTAGATTGAGGAAAAAATATACGTATTCTAAAATTGAGTAAGGCTGTAATGTAACAATGTGGAAAAAGTGAAGGTCTGAATACTTTCTGAATGCACTGTACAGTATGCAATGGGGAATTCTAGAAAAATAAACAATTAAAGGGCAAACGATTCACACAATGAATATGCGAGAATTGGAGGGAGACAGTGGAGCACTTTCTGGAGAGCCGAGTGCAGGCATTCTGGAGAGCCGAGTGCAGGCATTCTGGAGAGCCGAGTGCAGGCATTCTGGAGAGCCGAGTGCAGGCATTCTGGAGAGCCGAGTGCAGGCATTCTGGAGAGCCGAGTGCAGGCATTCTGGAGAGCCGAGTGCAGGCATTCTGGAGAGCCGAGTGCAGGCATTCTGGAGAGCCGAGTGCAGGCATTCTGGAGAGCCGAGTGCAGGCATTCTGGAGAGCCGAGTGCAGGCATTCTGGAGAGCCGAGTGCAGGCATTCTGGAGAACCGAGTGCAGGCATTCTGGAGAGCCGAGTGCAGGCATTCTGGAGAGGGATGTCTATATCTTCGCCACTGACCCCTCCCCTTCTTCTTGTCTCAACATTTTAAATTCTACTCGAGATGCATTATCTTCACATTTTAGATGCTTTTCGCTGACATCTGCAACTCAATAATCAGCTAGACCTATTGCCATGCGCTCTGTCCAAATTGCTGGCATCCAAAATAGGCATAGGCCTATGGCACTTGTGATTTGAAACACTCCACAGCTATTTAAAAAAAAAAAAAAAAAAACTCTGAGCTAATGATCATCTGTGGCGACGTCAAGCTCTGTGGTGAAGTATTTTATTTAGATAAGAGTAATTATATAATTTAGGTTAAGCCAGCATCCGGACAGTGAACTGTGCAATCGCCAACTTTCCTTGAAACCAGAGATCTGTATATATTGGCGAGATGCTCATGTCTACGCCCTAACAATGGAATTCATTGTCCCAAAGGCAGGAATGCAGGCGACACGCTTCGGTCTGCATATTATGCCGATAGAAATACATTGGCTTTATTCAGGACAGATTACGGCAATAGTGAGTTCTCTCGCTTCGCCTCTTCCTCTCTGCTGAAACGGCGCCCCTATGTTTTACTATATGTTGCCCATGTATGTGATGCTGTCTGGCCAGACAAAGTATGACATGCCATACTCCTTTTGTCCAGAGCATCAGATACATACATGGTCTACAAATACAGAGAGAGAGGGGCGCTGTTTCGCTTGATGGTTTCAGAGAGGAAGAGGCGAAGCGAGAAGGCTCACTCTCACCAAAATCTGTCACTCAGATGCATCTTTCTGTCAGCGCACGTCTCTGTCAAATAAATGATCAATCTTTTATTTGAATGGGCAAGGAGGTATGGTAGGGTGGACCAGGCCTCCTAGGGCTTGCCCATAATGCCGGCCCTGCTTGCGGTACATTTTTGGAAACACAGGTTCCTTATCTTTCATATCAATGAGAAATAATTTACAAAATAAATAAGTTGATTTACTACACACCTTTTCTACAGGTATAGAGTTAGTGTTCTCACACAGCCAAATCTCCATGTTACATCACTTGTTTATGGAATATAGAGGGAAATCGGACTGCCACCTGGTTTACTTAGCTATCTAGCGTGCTCAGCGCACCAAGGGGGCATGTTTCGAAAACCGGTTTGAAAGTGATGATTATTGACTTCTAAAGGATAGTACTTATTATATCGATACCTTGACTCCCAAGTATCGATTTTGAAACTTATTTTTTGGGTTAGGTACAGTAGTGTTAGCTAACGCTGGTTGGCTGTACCTGTACCAGAAATCCAGTATTCTTCATCCTATTGCTTGTTATCCATCTTTTTTTAAAGTGAGCCAACTTTTTTTCAGCACTTTTCTCATGCTCTCTTCTCTTTTGTAGCAGACATAACAGTGAACAATATTTTTGGAACATTAAATCTCAATAAAATCACAGTATCGAATCGTAATACAATATGTGTTACGATTCTATATGCATTCCCAGCCCTAGTTACTTACTATCATTCATGGTAAAATGGATTGGCTGTGTGTCCTGTTGTCTTTGGTTCATCTCAGGACCTGCATGAAGTCTCAGCTGATTGACTTGGAGGAAGAGGGTTACAGGCCTTCTTTCATGGATGCCTTTCAGCCTGCCATAGTAATATCTGACTGGTGAGAAGAATATTACAATATTGCTGTTCACTGTCCGCTACTCTGCTTGTCAGAGGAATAGTACTGTACAACTTGTATGTTTGTGTGTCCATATCAGGTATGCTCCACGCCGGGACTGTGGCTCTGAATATGAGATCTGTGTTGAGTTGCTAAATCAAAAGAAGAAGCCAATTAGGAAGTTTAGTCCAGATGCTGTCATCTTTCAACAGTGGAATGATCAGAAATGGAATCAGGTAAAACCGTCAGACTATAAGTAAAATAACGTTTTATTGGTCGCATACACATATTTAGCAGATGTTTTTGCGGATGTAGCAATGCTTGTGTTCCTAGCTCCAACAGTGCAGTAATATCTAACAATACACAACAATCTAAAAAGTTAAAGAATGGAATTAAGAAATATAGAACTATTAGGACCAGTAATGTAGGGTGTGTGTATGTATGTACATACACAAGCTTCCCACAATAAGTTGGGTGAATTTTGGCCCATTCCTCCTGACCGAGCTGGTGTAACTGAATCAGGTTTGTAGGCCTCTTTGCTCGCATACGCTTTTTCTATTGGATAGGGTCAGGGCTTTGTGATGGCCACTCCAATACCTTGACTTTGTTGTCCTTAAGCCATTTTGCCACAACTTTGGAAGTATACTTGGGGTCATTGTTCATTTGGAAGACACATTTGCGACCAAGCTTTAACTTCCTGACTGAAGTCTTGATGTTGCTTCAATATATCCACATAATTTTCCTTTCCTCATGATGACATTTATTTTGTGAATTGCACCAGTCCGTCCTGCAGCAATGCACCCCCACAACATGATGCTGCCAACCCGTGCTTCAGGGTTGGGATGATGTTCTTTGGCTTGCAAGCCTCTCCCTTTTTCCTCCAAACATAGAACAGTTTGGCCATAATGACCATCACTATTTTTGTTTCATCAGACCAGAGGACATTTCTCCAAAAAGTACGATCTTTGTCCCCATGTGCAGTTGCAAACCGTAGACTGGCTTTTCTAAGGCGGTTTTGGAGCAGTGGCTTCATCCTTGCTGAGTGGCCTTTCAGATTATGTCGATATAGGACTCGTTTTTCTGTGGATATAGATACTTTTGTACCTGTTTCCTCCAGCATCTTCACAAGGTCCTTTGCAGTTGTTCTGGGATTGATTTGCACTTTTCGCACCAAAGTACGTTCATCTCTAGGAGACAGAACGCGTCTCCTTCCTGAACGGTATGACGACTGCGTGGTCCCATGGTGTTCAATCTTGCGTACTATTGTTTGTACAGATGAACGTGGTACCTTCAGGCATTTTGGAAATTGCTCCCAAGGATGAACCAGACTTGTGGAGGTCTACAATAATTTTTATGAGGTCTTGGCTGATTTTTTTGTGTTTTTTTCCCATGATGTCAAACAAAGAGGCACTGAGTTTGAAGATAGGCCATGAAATACATCCACAGGTACACCTCCATTTGACTCATGATGTCAATTAGCCTATCAGTAGTTTCTAAAGCCATGACATTTTCTGGAATTTTCCAAGCTGTTTAAAGGCACAGTCAACTTAGTATATTTGAACTTCTGACCCACTGGAATTGTGATACAGTGAAATAATCTGTCTAAACAGTTGTTGGGAAAATGACTTGCGTCATGCACAAAGTATATGTCCTAACCGACTTGCCAAAACTATAGTTTGTTAACAAGAAATTTGTGGAGTGGTTAAAAAAAAAATTTAATGACTCCAACCTAAGTGTATGTAGACTTCCGACTTCAACTGGTATGTATGTATGTATGTAATGTAATGTAATGTATAGTATATATGTACAGCAATAGTTAAGTAGGAAAGCCTTGACTAGTATATACATATGAACTGGGTAAAACAGTATGTAAACATTAAAGTATAAGATAATCATCAATATACATGGCTCTGTGAGTTGAGTAAACAATGTGAATTCTTGTTTTGTGTTCTTCTAAGATGTTATGTGGGATGGGATATACATTGTTAGTGATTGCAAGTTATGACCTCTTCAATGTTTCAGATGACTCATGTGTTCAAGAATTATGGACCAGGAGTGCGATACATCCGATTCATTCATGGGGGAAAGGACACTCAGTTCTGGGCCGGCTGGTATGGAATAAGGGTCACCAACAGTAGCGTTGAGATCTGCCCATCAGTGGACAGATAGCTTTCGGGGTGTTGCCAACCTCTCAAGAGGTTACATGTGAACGTTGTGCCTACTTGAAAGCTTTACTTTAGCATCTGAAATCTCCCTTAGAATAATTTTGTGTATACCTTGTTCCAGTTTTTCTGTCTTAGGCAATATGATGTTTCTCTGTGAATATAGACTATTTTGGCTGTAGAATATATCATTTGTGTCCATCTCTGAATTGTACAGACCAATACAAATATGCACTGTATATGCACTGTATATGCCTGTAATACATTGAAGCCATAAACAAAGACAGACAGACCAAGGAGAGAAAGGATAGTGCTAACTTGAATGTAATTTTGTATGTATATAAACGTCTGACCCACTTTGACAAATGCCACACTAAACGTTTGCTATCTTTTTGTTGAACTCACCTACTTTTCTTAACATGTATAAGAATGTAATTGTTAACATGTACAGTGCCAGTCAAAAGTTTGGACACACCTACTCATTCCAGCGTTTATTATTTTGTACGTTGTTGAATAATAGTGAAGACATCAAACTATGAAATCGCACATATGGAATCATGTAACAACCAAAAAATGTGTAAACTAAATCTAAATATATTTGAGATTCTTCAAAGTAGCCACCCTTTGCCTTGAAGACAGCTCTGCACACTCTTGGAATTCTCTCAACCAGCTTCATGCATTTCAATTAACAGGTGTGCCTTGTTAATTTGTAAGGGCCTCCCAGGTGGCGCTGTGCCACCAGAGACTCTGGGTTCGCGCCCTGGCTCTGCCGCAGCCGGCCGCGACCGGGAGGTCTTTGGGGCGACGCACGTTTGGCCTAGTGTCGTCCGGGTTAGTGAGGGTTTGGCCGGTAGGGATATCCTTGTCTCATCGCGCACTAGCAACACCTGTGGCGGGCTGGGCACAGTGCACGCTAACCAGGTCTCCAGGTGCACGGTGTTTCTTCTTTCCTTTCGGGTTGGATGTGCGCTGTGTTAAGAAGCAATGCGGCTTGGTTGGGTTGTTTCGGAGGACGCGTGGCTTTCGACCTTTGTCTCTCCCGAGCCCATACAGGAGTTGTAGCGATGAGACAAGATAGTAGTTACTAACAATTGATACCACGAGAAAAGGGGGTATAAAATAAAAAAGTTAATTTGTGGAATTTCTTTCCATAATGCGTTTGAGACAATTAGTTGTGCTGTGTTGTAAAAGCCCAAGTCCATATTATGGAAAGAACAGTTCAAATAAGCAAAGAGTAACTCCAGTCCATCATTACTTGTGATTTTTGGTTCCAACTACTGTGTGAGACTCAGAGTAGGTGAACGGGTGATATCTGCATGTGTGGTTCCCACAGTGAAGCATGGAGGAGGGGTGGAGGTGCTTTGCTGGTGACACTGTGATTTATTTAGAATTCAAGGCACACTTAACCAGCATGGCTACCACAGCATTCTGCAGTGATACGCAAACTATAATTTGTTTATCAACAGGACAATGACTCAACACACCTCCAGGCTGTGTAAGGGCTACTTGACCAAGAAGGAGAGTGATGGAATGCTGCATCAGATGACCTGCCCTCCTCCCAATTGAGATGGTTTGGGATGAGTTGGAAAAGCAGCCAACAAGTGCTCAACATATGTGGGAACACCAACACTGTTGGAAAAGCATTCCAGGTGAAGCTGGTTGAGAGAATGCCAAGAGTGCACAAAGCTGTTAAAGTAAAGGGTGGCTACTTTTGAAGAATATAAAATATATTTAGCTTTGTTTAACATTTTTTTGGGTTATCACATGATTCCATATTTTCATAGTGTTGATGTCTTCACTATTAATCTACAATGTAGAAAATTAAAAACAAACCTTGACTGCTACTGTATATTGAGAGAATACACAGATTACATGGTGCACTGCATAAGGATAAGGATATACAGTGCATTTGGAAAGTATTCAGACATTTTAGAAATGTTTCCAAATGTAGATTTTTTTTTCAACATACCTTATGTAAATAAGTATTGAGACATTTTGCTATGATGTTCAAAATTGAGCTCAGGTGCATCCTGTTTCCAGTGATCATCCTTGAGATGTTTCTACAACTTGATTGGAGTCCACCTGTGGTAAATTCAATTGATTGGACATGATTTGGAAAGGCACACGCCTATCTATATAAGGTCCCACAGTTGACAGTGCATGTCAGAGCAAAAACCCAAGACATAAGGTCGAAGGAATTGAATGTAGAGCTCCGAGACGGGATCGTGTCATGGCACAGATCTGGGGAAGGGTACCAAAACATTTCTGCAGCATTGAAGGTCCTCAAGAACAGTGGCCTCCATTCTTAAATGCAATAGTACAGAGAGATCCTTGATGAAAACCTGCTCAGGACCTCAGACTGGGGGGCGAAGACAACCAAAACAACGCAGGAGTGGCTTTGTGACAAGTCTCTGAATGTCCTTGAACGGCCCAGCCAGAGCCTGGACTTGAACCCAATTGAACATCTCTGGAGAGATCATAAAATCGTTGTGCAGCGATGCTCTCCATCCAACCTGACAGGATCTGCAGAGAAGAATGGGAGAAACTCCCCAAATACAGATGTGCCAAGCTTGTCATACCCATGAAGACTCAAGGCTGTAATCGCTGCCAAAGGTGTTTCAACAAAGTACTGAGTAAAGTGTCTGAATAATTATGTAAATGTGATATTTTTTATTTGTAATACATTTTCTAAAAACCCATTTTTCATTTGTAATTTGGGGGTATTGTGTGTAGATTGAAAGGGGGGACTGGGACGATTTAAACCATTTTAGAATAAGGCTGTAACGTAACAATGTGGAAAGTCAAGGGGTCTGATTACTTTCCAAATGCATTAAGATTATTAAGTGTTTGAACCTGTAATACATTAATATAAAGTACGCCAATTTGGTTATGTACTGCTATCATGTGGAAATTACTTCTCATGCTTTGTCTCGAGATAATAAATTTAAATGTACTGTCCTTATTGTATCGTCAACTACTGTAGGGTGATTTTAATCAACAATACAGGCACTACATCAATATACTGAGACCCCATGGTTGCATCGTGGGCCATATCTGCACTCCTACTCTGAGAATGAATCTGAAAAGAATGCTTGAGAATTCTAAGCTTTATTATGTTGATACATTTAAAGAAATGCACTTCTCACATTGTCAACATTAAGAGTTTTTTTGTATAAAACAAATAAATATACTGTAAGGTGTAGTTCCTGTCAGAGGAACAATTTACACTGCGACAATTTGCGTTAAGACTAGTGCCTGGAATGCAGAAACCGTACAATGTGACAGACAAGGCATTTAATAAAATAAAAACTATACAGCCCTGACATTCTGTATATATTGTTCAATACAGACTTCCCGAAGCCATAACTTTCCCAGTTGAAGGGGGATTTATGTTTACATCAGGTGTTCAAAGGCATTATACACCTAAAAACGTGAATTCTTTATAAATCACTGGCAACGCTGCCCTGACACTATTCAACATAAAAGGGTTTTGTTCTGTTGTCACTGATCCCAATCATCAGCTTTGCGTCTGTGACCCTTGAACAAGACTGAAGCCACCAATATGTTTAACTTAAAAATACTGCGATGGCTCTAGGAAAGAAGTTTATTATTTTATAAGAGGTTAATTATCACAGGATCTAGTAGAGATCAATTAAGTCAACACACACACACTACTTTGCAAACATTTTTAAAGTATTTGTATCAGTTACCAATAGGATTGAAGTACTCCTGTGCAACAATTGTTTGCTTTTGTCCAAGTAATGTTGTTAAAATACTCTAACCAATAGGAGAGGAAATCCTCAGAGCAGCACACATTTGCGCCTCTTCTTGGGTTCCGGAGGCTCCAGGGCAGCCAGTATTGCCTCATCAAACACATTCTTTAGACCTTTCTGCAAACACAAAACATGAATGTACCAAATACACATTTCAACCTTGCAGTGTGTAACCACAACTATTGTAATTGATTGAATGTAAAAACAAATTTGACTGAACTGGGAGAGAGTTGTAATTTAAACTATCCTTTATTCATATATCATAACAGGTTTTAGTCATTCAAGATTGCAAAGATCTTAACCTCCAATGGAAAACTTAAACTTTCAATAATGTTTAGTTACGGTCTTTGATATAGTAGTAGAAAAAAAATACATTGATGTGATAGAAAAACATTAAGTTAGTTGAAGCTCATAATACTTGTTTACACAGCACAGAAATGTTTCCTGGAAGGGTTGAATGGAACCGAAGCATATAAATACTGAGGTAATATATTTTAAAAGGAACACAAAGTCAGCTACAGCCTAATGTAAACTTGCACATTAAGTACTAAAATGAAAGTGTTGGCATCCTTGCCATGAAGGCCAAGGCAGTATAGTCTATTGTGATTAGGGTAAGTCAAAACAAAATCAGACATTGAAATGAAAGTTAATGGGCACACGTTTTAAAAGAGCAACTTGGTTAGTTACTTGACAGACAGTAATTTCTTGACATTAAAGAAGCAGCAGACGATCAGAGGCAAAGCAAGATTTTAAAAGACGCTTATCATCAGAACAGACAGCACTTTCTCTTTCGCTGGGTTTCAGGAGGTTCTAGAGCTGCTAGGATAGCTTCATCAAATACATTCTTCAGACCTCGCTAGAGAGGGGAAGAAAAAGGGAAATATGACTAGCATTAGAGAGAGGTTAGTTAGCACAGACAAGATTAAAGAGCATTGTATGGATGGGTTTCCATGCAGTTCTAGGCCACCACTAACAGAATGAAACGTCAAGCTGAGCACAAAAACGACAGAGCAACGTGTACATCTAACACAATAGGTTGTTATCATGCAGGTCACAAGTATTACCGGTTTTGTTTATGCTTTAGAACATCTCACCTGTGTCAGGGCAGAGCACTCAACATATTTGACTGCCTTCAGGTCACGGGCGAGCTTCTCGGCCATCTCAGGGCTGATGGGCTTCTGTTTGTTCTTGGCCAGCTTCTCTACTGTGGAAGGGTCATCTCTCAGATCAATCTGAGTTCCAACGAGCAGGAATGGTGTCTTGGGACAGTGGTGAGTGATTTCGGGTACCCACTGCAAGATTGAAAACAATGTTTCCTAACACTCAGAATGGTCAGTCAGTCAGCTAGTCAACGACACCATAACTAGTATCTTTCCCATCACTTCATTTTGTTGCCAATTTGACATTACATTTAACCTACTAGAAATAATGTATTTTAACTCAATATTCCTTTATTCAAAAATGTGCATTGTATGCTTCATGGGCTTGGCATTGTACTCACCTTTTCTTTAACATTCTCAAATGAAGAGGGTGAAACACTAGAGAAACAAACTAGAAAAACATCCGTCTGGGGATAGCTCAAAGGTCGTAACCTGTCATAATCCTCCTGACCTGTGGAGACGGGTATAAAGCGTTGATTAAATGTGAATAGCAATCAACCAACATGTTCTTTATTAAAGTTGGGAACTGAAGACCATGTCCTTGAAAAGGATCCACTCTTACCTGCAGTATCAAATAATCCTAGGGTGTACGGCTCACCGCCAATCATGACAGTTACTGCATAGTTATCAAACACCTGTGATGAGAAAATGAAAAGAGAATGAGGCATCTGTCCTGTTCCATGATTATTCAGAATGGTAGTTATTGAGAAGACCCAAGTCGCTTCTGTTAGAGTCAGTGTGAAACAATTACTAGATCAATAATCCGAGAGAAATCCAACGTATAAATTAGATGTACTTACTGTTGGTACATATTCAGAGGGGAATTTGTTGGTTGTGTATGAAATCAAAAGGCAGGTTTTTCCCACCGCTCCATCACCAACCACAACACATTTAATCGTCTGCATATTTGTGCTGTCTACTTTTGTCTGAAAAAGACAAGTGAAAGTTAGATACAAGACTTCAGATGAGTGGCAGGGAGTATCCACCACCACCACCAGCTGTTGTTATCCGACTAGCTAACTAGCTGGCGTCTGAAATGGGTTTGTTCGCTAGCAAACCAGGTCTAAATGGAAATATTGTAGCTAGCAACAACCATCTAGCTACATTATGGACTTCGTTGTACAGACTCTATACAGATCTAACTAGCTACTTGGTTGTAGCTCATTTAAACGGACGCAGTTAACGTTAGCTAGCTAGCTGAGTCGGTGTTAGCAGCTAACTGGCTACCTGGCGAGCTCATTCTCAATTTCCTATTCATTTTATTTTTCCTAACAATGAATGACAAGCCTATTGCTAAAACACCTTAAATAATCGCTTTGGTATTGCTGTACATGTAAAGTATTGATGAGGATAAATGTATTTCGGTGATTTTCCTACCTTTTCCTCACTGAATCTGGTATTTACTTCACCGGGCGTTGGCAGCTGCTTGGCTCTCTGCTGCTTGTGCCAGTGCGTGTGATCCCAGTCAACACCAGTAGGGGGTGCACGATAGCAAATAATGTGGAGGTAAACTTCGGGCGGATATGGCTCTGGAGCTATAAAACCACAGACGATCAATTATATTGATCACCAGATACTCAACTGGCCGCTCTAACAATTCAAATAAATGTCTTATAAAATGGAAGGCAGTAGGGGGAGGCAAGATCAGGGGGGGGCATTCTAGCCAATGAGAGGACAGATACGCGTATGAACAACAGGCTCCGATATAGTGTTTTTTTCTCAAAGTTGCCCGGGTGTCACGTGTCCTACTTATATCAGTGCACTCGTGACAACCTACGCATTACGAAAATTCAATTTGATTTTATTAGCCCCCGTAGCAAATAAGCCATTACATGGTGTGTTAACCAAATTCGCTCTCTTATTGACCTCCATACAAAAACTCCTCGCTCGATGAGCAAAAAACGCCACCTATAGGAAAAGACAGATTTTGGACCTAGTTATGGCTCTCACTTCGCCTCTTCCTCTCTGATTTGTATTGGTGGATCACAACCAACTGAAAAGTGCATACACTGCCATCTACTGTACTGGATTGTGAGACCCGCCTCTATTAGTCTATGGTATTTTTTTTTTATCTTGCCCTGTTATGGAGTGTGAATTCATTGCACGTTGTGACACAAAAGAGGAAGGGAAAAGGGAAGAAAAATGGCCCTACCAGCTAAACCTACACCCATTAAAACCTCACCACTATTCCACTACTTAGGACACTAATCATTTAACACACCATGTAACTCCTCTGCAGTAAAATATCATACACCCAAGTACTTGGTCCTTCTGTAGCTCAGTTGGTAGAGCATGCGCACCAGGGTGACATCTATTTGCACACATGACTGTAAGTGTTTTAAAAGCAAATGGCATATATTATTATTATTATATATATTACTTCTCTGCAGCTGCCACCATGACATCTATTTTCGGTGTTTTACATTCTATTTCTGCAGTACAACTGATAACAATGGCTATTAATGCTAAGAAGCCAACCTTACTGAAGCACATGCTATTCCTAGCACTCTTTATTGGCCTCAGCCTACTCACAGGGATCCTCTTAGGATCCCTCTCCCTGGAACCATCTTCCTCTACTACTCTCTTCACTACCTCAGACACCTTCTGTACTCCTCTGACCCTGGCAACCTCGACCTGCCTTTCTCTCACCGGACACTTCTGATCTCCGGCAACATGGGTACGCCTACAGTTAACACAGCTTTTCCCACCGATACTACACATTCCTTTGTCTCATGCCCTCCTGCACACTTCTTATATCTAGCAATCTCCCTCCTACACACTGCTGCAACATGACCATAAGCTTGATACAGAAAATACTGGAATTAGCTCAGGACTAAAGCTCTAACAGGATAACTGACACATCCTAACTTTACTTTATCTGGTAAAGAGTCCATCAAAACTCAGCAGGACAGAAAATGTCTTATCTGTTTCACTGCACTGTCCACCGGGTCTGCGTTGCACCAAACGGTAGGTGTCACAAACACAGAGAATTTTACATTTCAGTTCCTAAACTCTTCTCTACCCAACCACATATGGATCAGCCAGAATGCAAGTATCCATTCTCTCCAAAAAAAATCTCACTACCACTGGGAAAGAATCATTTTTATAATCGGGACGAGGCTCGACCTCAGCAGGTCTTCACCACACCTGCCTCTGCAGGTAATCCTTCCTTACTCTCATCAGGTTGAATTTCTAAGCTCCCGGTGACGCCAATCTTCCTCCCCACACCGCTTCCCTCTACACTCAGCACCTTTCCTTCTTCCTCGCTGTCTATTTACACATCTCCACGCTGTTTCCGCTCCTTTAGTGGCAAACTGTTCAAATGGTTCTTGTATCTCCTGAAATTATACTCACGCATAACATGTAGCCTATTTATTTAGATATTGTATATTGTTGTTGGTGAAAAATCTGTCAATGTGTCCAATTGAGCCACTTAGTCCTAATTTTCTCCAGGGGTGCCGTACTACTATGGCTGACACAGACCCCCTCCCCTATAAACTAAACATTCTACCCTTTGAAAATATTATTTTTTTAGGACTTGCCATGTTGCACTTTCCTCCTGCACTAATGTTGTTGAATCGATAGATGCAGTGGCAGCAGCTGAAAAAGATATGCCTGGAAAAATACATGTTAATGTCATATTATAATTTACAATATGATCAAGGACATACACTGTACATTGTTTTCATATTCTCATTTTCTACAGAAAGCCATGTGGAAGGAACACAATAGTTGATCTTAAATGAAATGCTACACTTCAACAATCATAGGCTGTCTTTTTGCATGGTTTCACAACAATGTGGGTGAAACATTCTGATGTTCCAGCAGGACAATCTGAGTGGCATTACATGTGCAGAGGACATGTAGCTTTAGACATTCCTCCCAGGTCTGGAGATGACACACCAGTACCTCCCTCCTCACATTGCCTCAGTGCACTCATTGTGACAGTGAAGACCCCAGCATTCGTACCCTTCATGATGTAGCTCCTTTCTGTAACTCTGAGCTTGCTGGTCTTCACCACAATCTGACAATGATCTAAAATAGGTCCCTTACACCACTACTTTGTGTTCTGCCTATAGTAAGGATTACACTGGCAGGAGATGGCTATACATCTATCCTGGTAGCATATGATAGAAACATTTGTAGAATTGCAAGAAATTTGCTTAAAACTACAAAATGTTCTCCCAGCCTCATGACAAAATGTGAACAACAGCATGAGATGATATCAAACAGAATAAAAACATCCCTGCCCCATGGCAAAAAGGGTAGAATTACAGGATTTGGGGGGGCAGTAAAGGCCTCCATTTGAAGTTAGTTTTTTATTTAAGTGCCAATGATTGACACCAGATCCTAGGTGTCCCCATAAAGAATTAGGTTTTCTTTACTTGTATGTTGACATTTAAAACAAAATCAGAAACAGTGGATTAAATGGTCATTTTGTGAGAAAACCACCAAATATATGTAATGCAGTTTATTTTTCTCTATATGCTACTTTAATATCATGATAAAAAAATATACAAAATGATAAATAACAATAAATTAAACATATATGATACAAAACATAATTGCATTGAATAGACATTGCAATCAAAATCACATGTTACGTGTTTAGTAACCCCATCAAAATCATACAAAATAAAGGTAAAGATTCCAATGCTGAGCTGCCTTCCCACTCCTGTGACTTTAGAGCATTATGAAGATATGCACGTTTCTGCATTATTATACATTTAAAACATCACAATTGCGGATTCTAATACTGGCATATTCAGTCATCTCTGTGGCTGGTGATGGTTTGGTGTGAGCCCTTAGGATGGTCAGGTTACTGTAAGTTAAGTGGTCATCAATCATCTGTGCCTTGGATTTACCATCGTTTGCATATGTGTGCTCATTTTCAATAACAACAACCTGTAAAATAATATACAAACAAATGACACCCTAAAGTTGTGTATTGTGAGAGACTAGTAAATGTATGCTTTTACAGTGCATTCAGAGCCCTGGACTTTTTCCACATTTCGTTACGTTACAGCCTTATACTAAAATTGTTTACATCGTTTTTTCCCCTCACCAATGCCCCATAATGACAAAACAAACAAACAAAATTTAGAAATGTTTGCAAATGTATAAAAAATAAATAAAAAAATATCACATTTAGAGAAGTATTTAGACCCTTTACTCAGTACTTTGTTGAAGCACCTTTGGCAACGATTACAGACTTGGGTATGATTCTATAAGCTTGGCACACCTTTATTTGGGGAGTTTCTGACATGCACTATCAACTGTGGGACCTTATATAGACAGCTGTGTGCCTCTCCAAATCATGTCCAATCAATAGAATTTCAAGTTGTAGAAACATCTCAAGGATGATCAATGGAAACAGGATGCACCGGAGTCTCATAGCAAAACGTCTGAAAACTTATGTAAATAAGTATTGTGTGTTTTATATTTGTTACTTTTGCAAACATTTCGAAAACCTGTTTTTGCTTTGTCATTATGGAGTATTGTGTGTAGATTGATGATTTAAAAAATATATATTTAATCCATTTTAGAATATGGCTGAAACATAACAAATTGTGGAAAAAGTCAGTTCTCAGTTATCTCCTGTACAAATAATAAGAACTTGTCTAAAAACGTAGGTATAGAGTATGCTTTTGGTCTGTGTTGAATGATGCATTTCCGAACCTGTGGTTTGTCTGTGGTACTATGACACTAATGTTAGGAGTTCAGAGCTACAGCCTGGCGAGCGAGTTCTGATTAAAAACCTGACACCAAGAGGAGGACCAGGAAAACTCTGTAACTATTGGGAAGATACAATTCACACAGTGGTGAGACAAATGGGTTCAGACCTGCCGATTTATGAATTGAGACCAGAAAAGGGTAGGGGACGCTCCAGGGTCCTGCACAGAAACCTGCTCATGTCCTGTGACCACTTACCTTTTGAGACACAACCAGAAATGACCAAAGTGGACAAAAGTCAGAAAACGAGGAGACACCAGCCTGCATCACAGACTCTAGATTCTGACGAAGACAGTGGGGATTAATATGACCTTCATCATCAGCCGCTACAGGTTCCCACATCTCCTACAGTACCTGAGGAGAGGAATGCTGAACCAGCGAGAGAGTGGGAACACAGGCCCCCAACAGTGAAACAGACAGTTGCAGTGCCAGTCCCTGATACGCTACCAGCACAGCCTCTTGTTGAAAAGCGGCTGGAGGAGACAACAACAGTTAAAGACCTGCCTGCTGAAGAGATTAACTTGCCTGCTGAAAATTTGCCTGATGATCGTCCACCAAGTGCCTTTTCTTCATATACTGATGCTGCTGAACTTGAGGAACCAGCCTACCAGCTGCCACAAAAAGAGAGATACCCTACAAGACGTATCACCTATGATCAGCTTGGTATCCCTTCCTGCTACAGTATACAGCCACAGCCACAGTTGTTCCCTGTCTACTCTGCACCAGGACTGGTTCAATGGCTGCCATCACTACAGCAATGTTACTTTCAGCCACCTTACATGTATGGGCTTCAGCAAACATGAGGCTACAGAGTTGACATGTTTGACCATGGACTACCGTCTGATTTCACAAACTGTCAAAATTGACAATTTGCAGACTATGCATATAGATCATTAACATTGATGGACTGTTGATCAATAGTATGATAAAATACTGCATATGTTATATAGCTGGTCAACAGATATGGACTGTGAATATAACTTGTTAGTTATATTTGAACTGTGACCCTTGACCTCTGCTCAAGTACTACCTTACAGAAGAGGATTTTCTAGGTCCAGTGCATACGGACTGTTGAAGAAGACAATGTTGGTAATGTTGGGACAACATTTATTTTGTCGGGGAGAGTGTGACAGGTTAAAGGAAATATTCATAGCCTGTTATACATTAAAAAGTATTAGTAAGTTCATAGTATGTGAGGATCTTAAAACATCTAAGGTTAAAAAGATGCATTCAGTATTAGTTGATAGAGATTGATAACATTCATATAATTGTGTTAAAGTTAAAATCTGTCAAAGGGTACGAATTGTGAGAGTAATGTGTAAACGTTATATTGATTACTTTATTTTGTAGTGCCTAAAAGTGTTCATCTGTGATCTACGAAATGCTCTTAATCTATGAGCCGGAGATCGATTGCTCTGGTCTCCACCCATATTCCTGGGGGGAAATCGCGGTCTTATTGAACTAAACTTTGAATTGAGAATACAACACCATATCACTCTCGTGATTATTTCTCCCCTGATTTCAGGTACTTTATTGATGATAAAATTAGTAATTTAAATGTTATAACTCGCTAACATGTCAAGAGTGTTTAAGGTGTGTTTTAGTAACGTCTTGAGGATGTTAGAGTTAAGTTTGAAGAGAGTAATATTAGCCCTGCTCAGTTGAAGTGAAGAATAGCATCGTACTGAGAGTAGCTGCCATTTTATGTCGATTGTGAATGAACATGCGCATTGTTAAAAAGACATTTTGCTGTGTTATTTGTATAATGGGTTTTCTGTTGTTTTGTAATGTGTTACTTTTGTGAAATGATTTAACTAAACGTTGAATTGAGAATACAACACCATATCACTCTCGTGATTATTTCTCCCCTGTTTTCAGGGGCGTAACAATGACACAATCTCAATCACACTCCACACTGCCCTTTCCCACATGGACAAAAGGAACACCTATGTGAGAATGCTGTTCATTGACTACAGCTCAGCGTTCAACCCTGGGACTAAACATCTCCCTCTGCAACTGGATCCTAGACTTCCTGACGAGCCACCACCACTGCGTGGCCAACTGGTGGTAAGGGTAGGCAACAACACGTCTGCCACGCTGATCCTGTCATGCAGGTGAAAGAGGACCCAAAAGCGACTTGGCGAAAACTGAGTCTTTAATCCAGTAAAGTAAATACAATCAAAAAAACACAACTTTCACTCGAAATGACGAGGACAAACTGGAGACTCGATCTTGAACAGCAGGTGAACAGCAGGTTGCCTCGGGAAGGCACTTGAACCAGACAGACTCAGACACCTGCTCACCACGCAGCATCTGAGGAAAACACGACACGACAGGGCGATACACAAACACAGCACGGTGAATTCTAAACAAGGAACCGACAGGGCAGAAACGAATAACAAGGAGAGAAATAGGGACTCTAATCAGGGAAAAGGATCGGGAACAGGTGTGGGAAGACTAAATGATTGATTAGGGGAATAGGAACAGCTGGGAGCAGGAACGGAACGATAGAGAGAAGAGAGAGCGGGAGAGTGAGAGAGGGAGGGGGAGAGAGAGGGATAGAAAGAGGGAAAGAACCTAATAAGACCAGCAGAGGGAAACGAATAGAAGGAGAAGAACAGGGACAAGGCATGATAATTAATGACAAAACATGACAGTACCCCCCCACTCACCGAGCGCCTCCTGGCGCACTCGAGGAGGAATCCTGGCGGGAACGGAGGAAATCATCAATGAGTGAACGGTCCAGCACGTCCCGAGACGGAACCCAACTCCTCTCCTCAGGACCGTAACCCTCCCAATCCACTAAGTATTGGTGACCCCGTCCCCGAGAACGCATGTCCATGATCTTATGTACCTTGTAAATAGGTGCGCTCTCGACAAGGACGGGAGGGGGGAGGGAAGACGAACGGGAGTGCGAAGAAAGGGCTTGACACAGGAGACATGGAAGACAGGATGGACGCGACGAAGATGTCGCGGAAGAAGCAGTCGCACAGCGACAGGATTGACGACCTGGGAGACACGGAACGGACCAATGAACCGCGGAGTCAACTTACGAGAAGCTGTCGTAAGAGGAAGGTTGCGAGTGGAAAGCCACACTCTCTGGCCGCAACAATACCTTGGACTCTTAATCCTGCGTTTATTGGCGGCTCTCACAGTCTGTGCCCTGTAACGGAAAAGTGCAGACCTCACCCTCCTCCAGGTGCGCTCACAACGTTGGACAAGCGCTTGAGCGGAGGGAACGCTGGACTCGGCAAGCTGGGATGAGAACAGAGGAGGCTGGTAACCCAGACTACTCTGAAACGGAGATAACCCGGTAGCAGACGAAAGAAGCGAATTGTGAGCGTATTCTGCCCAGGGGAGCTGTTCTGCCCAAGACGCAGGGTTTCTGAAAGAAAGGCTGCGTATATGCGACCAATCGTCTGATTGGCCCTCTCTGCTTGACCGTTAGACTGGGGATGAAACCCGGAAGAGAGACTGACGGACGCACCAATCAAACGACAGAACTCCCTCCAAAACTGTGACGTGAATTGCGGGCCTCTGTCTGAAACGGCGTCTAACGGGAGGCCATGAATTCTGAATACATTCTCGATAATGATTTGTGCCGTCTCCTTAGCGGAAGGAAGTTTAGCGAGGGGAATGAAATGTGCCGCCTTAGAGAACCTATCGACAACCGTAAGAATCACAGTCTTCCCCGCAGACAAAGGCAGACCGGTAATGAAGTCTAGGGCGATGTGAGACCATGGTCGAGAAGGAATGGGGAGCGGTCTGAGACGACCGGCAGGAGGAGAGTTACCCGACTTAGTCTGCGCGCAGTCCGAACAAGCAGCCACGAAACGGCGCGTGTCACGCTCCTGAGTCGGCCACCAAAAGCGCTGGCGAATAGACGCAAGAGTGCCTCGAACACCGGGATGACCAGCTAACTTGGCAGAGTGAGCCCACTGAAGAACAGCCAGACGAGTGGAAACAGGAACGAAAAGGAGGTTACTAGGACAAGCGCGCGGCGACGCAGTGTGCGTGAGTGCTTGCTTAACCTGTCTTTCAATTCCCCAGACTGTTAACCCGACAACACGCCCATAAGGAAGAATCCCCTCGGGATCAGTAGAAGCCACAGAAGAACTAAACAGACGGGATAAGGCATCAGGCTTGGTGTTCTTGCTACCCGGACGGTAAGAAATCACAAACTCGAAACGAGCGAAAAACAACGCCCAACGAGCTTGACGGGCATTAAGTCGTTTGGCAGAACGGATGTACTCAAGGTTCTTATGGTCTGTCCAAACGACAAAAGGAACGGTCGCCCCCTCCAACCACTGTCGCCATTCGCCTAGGGCTAAGCGGATGGCGAGCAGTTCACGGTTACCCACATCATAGTTGCGCTCAGATGGCGACAGGCGATGAGAAAAATAAGCGCAAGGATGAACCTTATCGTCAGACTGGAAGCGCTGGGATAGAATGGCTCCCACGCCTACCTCTGAAGCGTCAACCTCGACAATGAATTGTCTAGTGACGTCAGGAGTAACGAGGATAGGAGCGGACGTAAAACGTTCTTTTAGAAGATCAAAAGCTCCCTGGGCGGAACCGGACCACTTAAAACACGTCTTGACAGAAGTAAGAGCTGTGAGAGGGGCAGCAACTTGACCGAAATTACGAATGAAACGCCGATAGAAATTAGCGAAACCTAAAAAGCGCTGCAACTCGACACGTGACCTTGGAACGGGCCAATCACTGACAGCTTGGACCTTAGCGGAATCCATCTGAATGCCTTCAGCGGAAATAACGGAACCGAGAAAAGTAACGGAGGAGACATGAAAAGAGCACTTCTCAGCCTTTACGTAGAGACAATTCTCTAAAAGGCGCTGTAGAACACGTCGAACGTGCTGAACATGAATCTCGAGTGACGGAGAAAAAATCAGGATATCGTCAAGATAGACAAAAACATAGATGTTCAGCATGTCTCTCAGAACATCATTAACTAATGCCTGAAAAACAGCTGGCGCATTGGCGAGACCGAACGGCAGAACCCGGTACTCAAAATGCCCTAACGGAGTGTTAAACGCCGTTTTCCACTCGTCCCCCTCTCTGATGCGCACGGGATGGTAAGCGTTACGAAGGTCCAACTTAGTAAAGCACCTGGCTCCCTGCAGAATCTCGAAGGCTGATGACATAAGGGGAAGCGGATAACGATTCTTAACCGTTATGTCATTCAGCCCTCGATAATCCACGCAGGGGCGCAGAGTACCGTCCTTCTTCTTAACAAAAAGAACCCCGCCCCGGCCGGAGAGGAAGAAGGCACTATGGTACCGGCGTCAAGAGACACAGACAAATAATCCTCGAGAGCCTTACGTTCGGGAGCCGACAGAGAGTATAGTCTACCCCGAGGAGGAGTGGTCCCCGGAAGGAGATCAATACTACAATCATACGACCGGTGAGGAGGAAGGGAGTTGGCTCGGGACCGACTGAAGACCGTGCGCAGATCATGATATTCCTCCGGCACTCCTGTCAAATCGCCAGGTTCCTCCTGAGAAGTAGGGACAGAAGAAACGGGAGGGATGGCAGACATTAAACACTTCACATGACAAGAAACGTTCCAGGATAGGATAGAATTACTAGACCAATTAATACAAGGATTATGACATACTAGCCAGGGATGACCCAAAACAACAGGTGTAAACGGTGAACGGAAAATCAAAAAAGAAATAGTCTCACTGTGGTTACCAGATACTGTGAGGGTTAAAGGTAGTGTCTCAAATCTGATACTGGGAAGATGACTACCATCTAAGGCGAACATGGGCGTAGGCTTCTCTAACTCTCTGAAAGGAATGTCATGTTTCCGAACCCATGCTTCGTCCATGAAACAACCCTCAGCCCCAGAGTCTATCAAGGCACTACATGTAGCACCCGAACCGGTCCAGCGTAGATGGACCGACAAAGTAGTACAGGACTTTGATGGAGAGACTTGAGTAGTTGCGCTCACCTGTAGCCCTCCGCTTACAGATGAGCTCTGGCTTTACTGGACATGAATTAACAAAATGTCCAGCAACTCCGCAATAGAGGCACAGGTGGTTGGTGATCCTCCGTTCCCTCTCCTTAGTCGAGATGCGAATCCCTCCCAGCTGCATGGGCTCAGTCTCTGAGCCAGAGGAGGGAGATGGTTGCGATGCGGAGCAGGGAAACAACGTTGATGCGAGCTCTCTTCCACGAGCCCGGTGACGAAGATCTACCCGTCGTTCTATGCGGATGGCGAGAGCAATCAAAGAGTCCACATCTGAAGGAACCTCCCGGGAGAGAATCTCATCCTTAACCACTGCGTGGAGTCCCTCCAGAAAACGAGCGAGCAGCGCCGGCTCGTTCCACTCACTAGAGGCAGCTAGAGTGCGAAACTCAATAGAATAATCCGTTATGGACCGTTCACCTTGGCATAAGGAAGCCAGGGCCCTAGAAGCCTCCCTACCAAAAACTGAACGGTCAAAAACCCGAATCATCTCCTCTTTAAAGTTCTGGAACTTGTTAGAGCAATCAGCCCTTGCCTCCCAGATAGCTGTGCCCCATTCTCGAGCCCGGCCAGTAAGGAGTGAAATGACGTAAGCAACCCGAGCTCTCTCTCTAGAGTATGTGTTGGGTTGGAGAGAGAACACAATCTCACACTGCGTGAGAAAGGAGCGGCACTCAGTGGGCTGCCCGGAGTAGGAAGGTGGGTTATTAACCCTAGGTTCTGGAGGCTCGGCAGGCCAGGAAGTAACAGGTGGCACGAGACGTAGACTCTGGAACTGTCCAGAGAGGTCGGAAACCTGAGCGGCCAGGTTCTCCACGGCATGGCGAGCAGCAGACAATTCCTGCTCGTGTCTGCCGAGCATGGTTCCTTGGATCTCGACGGCAGTGTAACGAGCGTCTGAAGTCGCTGGGTCCATTCCTTGGTCGGTTCCTTCTGTCATGCAGGTGAAAGAGGACCCAAAAGCGACTTGGCGAAAACTGAGTCTTTAATCCAGTAAAGTAAATACAATCAAAAAAACACAACTTTCACTCGAAATGACGAGGACAAACTGGAGACTCGATCTTGAACAGCAGGTGAACAGCAGGTTGCCTCGGGAAGGCACTTGAACCAGACAGACTCAGACACCTGCTCACCACGCAGCATCTGAGGAAAACACGACACGACAGGGCGATACACAAACACAGCACGGTGAATTCTAAACAAGGAACCGACAGGGCAGAAACGAATAACAAGGAGAGAAATAGGGACTCTAATCAGGGAAAAGGATCGGGAACAGGTGTGGGAAGACTAAATGATTGATTAGGGGAATAGGAACAGCTGGGAGCAGGAACGGAACGATAGAGAGAAGAGAGAGCGGGAGAGTGAGAGAGGGAGGGGGAGAGAGAGGGATAGAAAGAGGGAAAGAACCTAATAAGACCAGCAGAGGGAAACGAATAGAAGGAGAAGAACAGGGACAAGGCATGATAATTAATGACAAAACATGACAGATCCTCAACACGGGGGCCCCTCAGGGGTGTGTACTTAGCCCCTCCAGTACTCCCTGTTCACCGACAACTGCGTGGCCAAACACAACTCCAACACCATCATTAAGATTGCTGATGACACAACAGTGGTAGGCCTGATCACCGACAACGATGTGACAGCCTATAGGAGGTCGGAAACCTGACCGTGTGGTGCAAGGACAACAACCTATCCCTCAATGTGATCAAGACAAAGGAGATGATTGTAGACTACAGGAAAAGGAGGAGCGGTTGCATCACCGCCTGGTATGGCAACTGCTCGGCATCTGACTGTTAGGTGCTGCAGAGGGTAGTGCGTACTGCCCAGTACATCACTGGGGCCAAGCCTCCTGCCATCCAGGACCTATATAATAGGCGGTGTCAGAGGGAAGCCCATAAAATTGTCAAAGACTCCAGTCACCCAAGTTATAGACTGTTTTCTCTGCTACCGCATGGCAAGTCGTACCGAAGCGCCAAATCTAGGACCAAAAGGCTCCTTAACAGCTTCTAACCCCAAGCCATAAGACTGCTGAACAATTAATCAAATGGCCACCGGACTATTTACATTGACACTTTCCCCTCCATTTGTTTTGTACACTGCTGCTACTCGCTGTTTATTATCTATGCATAGTCACTTCACCCCTACCTACATGTACACTGCTGCTACTCGCTGTTTATTATCTATGCATAGTCACTTCACCCCTACCTACATGTACACTGCTGCTACTCGCTGTTTATTATCTATGCATAGTCACTTCACCCCTACCTACATGTACACTGCTGCTACTCGCTGTTTATTATCTATGCATAGTCACTTCACCCCTACCTACATGTACACTGCTGCTACTCGCTGTTTATTATTTATGCATAGTCACTTCACCCCTACCTACATGTACACTGCTGCTACTCGCTGTTTATTATTTATGCATAGTCACTTCACCCCTACCTACATGTACACTGCTGCTACTCGCTGTTTATTATCTATGCATAGTCACTTCACCCCTACCTACATGTACACTGCTGCTACTCGCTGTTAATTATTTATGCATAGTCACTTCACCCCTACCTACATGTACAAATTACTTTACTGACTTTATTGTCCCCATGGGGAAATGTTGTTGCAGTGTCATGTACACGTTTAAAATGGCATTTAAATGGAAAACAAATTGACAATACAATTTTCACAACAGTTACATACCCATAAAAAGAGACTGGCCTGCTGGCCTTACTGGGTCGATAGGAACATTAATCCGAGCTATTTAGGAGGGATATCACACCTGGTACAAATGATTGTCTGGTTCTGTTTTTCCTGCCGATGGGTGCCCTATACCTGCGCCCAGAGGGGAGTAGTTCAAAGTCCGGATAAAGGGGGTGGCTTGGGTCTAAAATTATTTTGTGAGCCTTGTGGAGGGCCCTGACCTTAAAGATCTCATTAAGGCCTGTCTGTTTGATTCCAAGTACCTTGCTTGCTGATAATCCTTCTCAGCATATTTCTCTGGCTGACAGTGGCATTGCAAACAACACAAAAAGTTAAAATACTCTCATTGAAAGATTTGTAAAACAGAGTCAGTACAATTAACATGAAAAGATCCCAGCCTTTTGAGAAAGTACAGTCTCTGTTGACTATTTTTGTAGATCAGGTCTGTACATTTACTCTACTGAAGATTATTGTCCAAGAGAACACCCAGATATTTGTATTCCTCTACAATCTCTATGTTCTGACATCTGATAGATGTTTCAGAGGTAGGTGTTGAACACTTCCTGAAGTCTATGCACATCTCTTTGGTCTTATTAGTATTTGAGGACCAAGTGTGATTCGTCACACCACTCTACAAGCTCTACAAAGTAATTTAGGACCGGGCCATGATGTTCCTCGTCATCATGCAACAGGCTGATAAAGGCAGTGTCATCAGCGAACTGAAACGAGGTGTCTGTCGGGATGGGAACTAGTACAACCATAAGATGTACAGGAGTGGGGACAAAACGCATCACTGAGGAGAGCCTGTGTTGGTGGTGCGTATGTCCGACACGTGGGTATTACAACAACACATTTACAGGACTTTGAGAATAATATTAATTGAAAGAGGAAGATTTGAGAGGCTACACTGACACAGGTTTCACAACTGCAAAATTATAGAGAGCTTCACCAACCAGGAATAGTTCTCAACTAACATCAAGGCGGTGGCCCGTTCCTGTAGGTTCATGCTCTACCACATCCGCAGAGTACGACCCTGCCTCACACAGGAAGCGGCGCAGGTCCTAATCCAGGCACTTGTCATCTCCCATCTGGATTACTGCAACTCGCTGTTGGCTGGGCTCCCTGCCTGTGCCATTAAACCCCTACAACTCATCCAGAACGCCGCAGCCCGTCTGGTGTTCAACCATCCCAAGTTCTCTCACGTCACCCCGCTCCTCCGCTCTCTCCACTGGCTTCCAGTTGAAGCTCGCATCCGCTACAAGACCATGGTGCTTGCCTACGGAGCTGTGAGGGGAACGGCACCTCAGTACCTCCAGGCTCTGATCAGGCCCTACACCCAAACAAGGGCACTGCGTTCATCCACCTCTGGCCTGCTCGCCTCCCTACCACTGAGGAAGTACAGTTCCCACTCAGCCCAGTCAAAACTGTTCACTGCTCTGGCCCCCCAATGGTGGAACAAACTCCCTCACAACGCCAGGACAGCGGAGTCAATCACCACCTTCCGGAGACACCTGAAACCCCACCTCTTCAAGGAATACCTAGGATAGGATAAGTAATCCTTCTCACCCCCCCCCTTTAAGATTTAGATGCACTATTGTAAAGTGACTGTTCCACTGGATGTCATAAGGTGAATGCACCAATTTGTAAGTCGCTCTGGATAAGAGCGTCTGCTAAATGACTTAAATGTTAAATGTAAATGTAATAGCCAGTGACTATCAGTTAGCATTCAAATGTAGACAGTGCCGGGACAGTATTGACCATGGGCTTGTAGATTAGACTTGCCGTCTTACATTTTCTCAATGACTTCCATCACGTTACACACATCACCACTTTCATAGGATTTGAATAATGTAACAGGGCAAATTACTTGTATGTTGTTGTTGCCTCAGTGGGATTCCGTTAGAATGGGATGAGTGGTTGGAGGATGGTTGTCCCAGTATCTTTTGTCATTGGAGCCGAGGACAGCGGGCAGGAGTAGTTCACAGCCGAAGGAGCAGTTCACAGCCGAAAGAGCGATACCCACTTCTTCTCTCTCTCTATCCTTAGTAAAGTCTATTAGAGTTGCTTCCGTGCAATGAATCCTTCCTTTGGTCTCAGATAGATAGATTGCGAACTCAGTTGGTCTTGAAGGCAATAAAATTTGGAAAAGTTGATCGGTGTTCGGTTGCCAAGCAGATTGGATCACTCAGTTCAACTTGGTGTGGCCACACCGCAAAGAAACTTGATCTGACATCTGGCTGGACAGGGCATCACGGAACCCTGTTGGTTCTAAGAATTCACCACATGTAGGTTCAGTGAGATAAATCTGAGATTTCACCGTAAGTGTTTACAGAATGTTCCTTCTGTACAAAAACAGTTAAACAGTCCTGACGATGTAATATGAGCCTGTAGGTGCCAAACATAATTTGGGTAAAATCCATACATTTGATGTTACAGCAAAATACCATTATACCCATTTTAATGTCATAGGAAAGGAGAAGGAAAATATCACTGGATGATTCAAGGTTATATCAACATGTCACAGTCCTTCAGTTTGAAACATTGTCTGGAAAACATGTTTTAATGTCCTTTGCGCTATTGGTGACATTTTCTCTTTGTTATAAAGAGTAGGAAAAAACCGTTCCTGACTTCTATCCTCTTGAGATACACATCCCCAGTACTCAAAAACCTGGCTGGTCGTTTACTCAGTACCACATGCAGATCACACAATGGTCTGCTGACTTGCCGAAGGTGTCTGTTTTCTGTCTGCTGACCCCCCCAGGGCCATCTCAGAGTCGTAAAAGGCGAAAGGAAGAGCAGTTTGTTTGCTCTCATGATGGCTTGTAAAGGAGGATGCCATCACTAACAGGCCTGGAATGTGGACTCACCCACAAACAAAGGTGCATGGTTACTTCGTGGGCTCTCGTTACAACATGATGCAACTTCATGGTCGCACCAAAGGAAGCTAAGCACCCTGTCATCTTGAATAATTTCCTGACCTAAACTGTGAATGGAGAGCGACTGCAACCTATTACAGAAAGGACATTTAGCTTTAAAATATAATTTAGACACAATTTGGCTCCTACAAGCAAACCATTGACACTTGAAATAGATCCAATGTTCATGAATCTCCCATGAACTACAAAGGACATCCTTTCAGTTATGTCATTCAGGGGGAAACTATCTTAAAAGCTTTAAATGAGAGTGAATCCCTTAAGATAGCAAATATTATACTACAAGACCTACAGCAGATAGAGACAGAGTAGTTACCATACTGTAGACTGGGCACCAAATAACAAAAGGCTAGTTAGGTCTATTACTGAAAATTTTAAACAATGTTGTTTTGTTAGACTTCAGTGCTGCTTTTGACATTATTGATCATAGTCTACTGCTGGAAGAACACGTGTTATGGCTTTACACCCCCTGCTATATTTGGATAAAGAGTTACCTTTCTAACATAACACAGAGGGTCTTCTTTAATGAAAGCCTCTCCAACATAATCTAGGTAGTATCAGGAATTCCCCAAGGCAGCTGTCTAGGCCCATTACTTTTTTCAATCTATACAAACGATATGCCACTGGCTTTGAGTAAATCCATGTGTGGATGACTCAACACTATACACATCAGCTAACATTTAACAAAGAGCTGCAGCTCGTTTCAGAATGGGTGGCAAGGAATAAGTGAGCCCTAAATATTTCAAAAACTAAAAGCATTGTATATGGGACAAATCATTCACTAAATCTCAACTAAATCTTGTATTAAATGTGGAAATTGAGCAATTTGAGGTGACTAAACTGCTTGGAGTAACCCTGAATTGTAAACTATCATTGTGAAAACATATTGATACAACGGTAGCTAAGATGGGGAGAAGTCTGTCCATAATAAAGTGCTTCTCTACCTTCTTAACAGCACTATGTACAAGGCAGGTCCTACAGGCCCTAGTTTGGTCGCACCTGGACTATTGTTCAGTCGTGTGGTCAGCTGACCAAAAAATACCAATTGGCTCAGTAAAGGGCAGCACGGCTGGCCATTGGATGTACACATATTGGATGTACACATACATATTTTTTATGTATTTTTTTTATTTCAACTTTATTTCAAATCAAATCAAATTGTATTTGTCACATACACATGGTTAGCAGGTGTTAATGCGAGTGTAGAGAAATGCTTGTGCTTCTAGTTCCGACAATGCAGTGATAACCAACAAGTAATCTAACTAACAATTCCAAAACTACTGTCTTATACACAGTGTAAGGGGATAAAGAATATGTACATAAGGATATATGAATGAGTGATGGTACAGGGCAGCATACAGTAGATGGTATCGAGTACAGTGTATACATATGAGATGAGTATGTAGACAAAGTAAACAAAGTGGCATAGTTAAAGTGGCTAGTGATACATGTATTACATAAGGATGCAGTCGATGATATAGAGTACAGTATATACGTATGCATATGAGATTAATAATGTAGGGTAAGTAACATTATATATGGTAGCATTGTTTAAAGTGGCTAGTGATATATTTACATCATTTCCCATCAATTCCCATTATTAAAGTGGCTGGAGTTGGGTCAGTGTCAATGACAGTGTGTTGGCAGCAGCCACTCAATGTTAGTGGTGGCTGTTTAACAGTCTGATGGCCTTGAGATAGAAGCTGTTTTTCAGTCTCTCGGTCCCAGCTTTGATGCACCTGTACTGACCTCGCCTTCTGGATGATAGCGGGGTGAACAGGCAGTGGCTCAGGTGGTTGATGTCCTTGATGATCTTTATGGCCTTCCTGTAACATCGGGTGGTGTAGGTGTCCTGGAGGGCAGGTAGTTTGCCCCCGGTGATGCGTTGTGCAGACCTCACTACCCTCTGGAGAGCCTTACGGTTGAGGGCGGAGCAGTTGCCGTACCAGGCGGTGATACAGCCCGCCAGGATGCTCTCGATTGTGCATCTGTAGAAGTTTGTGAGTGCTTTTGGTGACAAGCCAAATTTCTTCAGCCTCCTGAGGTTGAAGAGGCGCTGCTGCGCCTTCTTCACGACGCTGTCAGTGTGAGTGGACCAATTCAGTTTGTCTGTGATGTGTATGCCGAGGAACTTAAAACTTGCTACCCTCTCCACTACTGTTCCATCGATGTGGATAGGGGGGTGTTCCCTCTGCTGTTTCCTGAATTCCACAATCATCTCCTTAGTTTTGTTGACGTTGAGTGTGAGGTTATTTTCCTGACACCACACTCAGAGGGCCCTCACCTCCTCCCTGTAGGCCATCTCGTCGTTGTTGGTAAATCAAGCCTACCACTGTTGTGTCGTCCGCAAACTTGATGACTGAGTTGGAGGCGTGCGTGGCCACGCAGTCGTGGGTGAACAGGGAGTACAGGAGAGGGCTCAGAACGCACCCTTGTGGGGCCCCCGTGTTGAGGATCAGCGGGGAGGAGATGTTGTTGCCTACCCTCACCACCTGGGGGCGGCCCGTCAGGAAGTCCAGTACCCAGTTGCACAGGGCGGGGTCGAGACCCAGGGTCTCGAGCTTGATGACGAGCTTGGAGGGTACTATGGTGTTGAATGCCGAGCTGTAGTAGATGAACAGCATTCTCACATAGGTATTCCTCTTGTCCAGATGGGTTAGGGCAGTGTGCAGTGTGGTTGAGATTGCATCGTCTGTGGACCTATTTGGGCGGTAAGCAAATTGGAGTGGGTCTAGGGTGTCAGGTAGGGTGGAGGTGATATGGTCCTTGACTAGTCTCTCAAAGCACTTCATGATGACGGAAGTGAGTGCTACGGGCGGTAGTCGTTTAGCTCAGTTACCTTAGCTTTCTTGGGAACAGGAACAATGGTGGCCCTCTTGAAGCATGTGGGAACAGCAGACTGGTATAGGGATTGATTGAATATGTCCGTAAACACACCGGCCAGCTGATCTGCGCATGCTCTGAGGGCGCGGCTGGGGATGCCGTCTGGGCCTGCAGCCTTGCGAGGGTTAACACGTTTAAATGTCTTACTCACCTCGGCTGCAGTGAAGGAGAGACCGCATGTTTTCGTTGCAGGCCGTGTCAGTGGCACTGTATTGTCCTCAAAGCGGGCAAAAAAGTTATTTAGTCTGCCTGGGAGCAAGACATCCTGGTCCGTGACTGGGCTGGGTTTCTTCTTGTAGTCCGTGATTGACTGTAGACCCTGCCACATGCCTCTTGTGTCTGAGCCGTTGAATTGAGATTCTACTTTGTCTCTGTACTGACGCTTAGCTTGTTTAATAGCCTTGCGGAGGGAATAGCTGCACTGTTTGTATTCGGTCATGTTGCCAGACACCTTGCCCTGATTAAAAGCAGTGGTTCGCGCTTTCAGTTTCACGCGAATGCTGCCATCAATCCATGGTTTCTGGTTAGGGAATGTTTTTATCGTTGCTATGGGAACGACATCTTCAACGCACGTTCTACTGAACTCGCACACCGAATCAGTGTATTCGTCAATATTTTTATCTGACGCAATACGAAACATGTCCCAGTCCACCGTTGGACAGACCTCAGCGTGGGAGCCTCTTGTTTAAGTTTCTGTCTGTAGGCAGGGATCAACAAAATGGAGTCGTGGTCAGCTTTTCCGAAAGGTGGGCGTGGCAGGGCCTTATATGCGTCGCGGAAGTTAGAGTAACAATGATCCAAGGTTTTACCACCCCTGGTTGCGCAATCGATATGCTGATAAAATTTAGGGAGTCTTGTTTTCAGATTAGCTTTGTTAAAATCCCCAGCTACAATGAATGCAGCCTCCGGATAAATGGTTTCCAGTTTGCAAAGAGTTAAATAAAGCTCGTTCAGAGCCATCGATGTGTCTGCTTGGGGGGGGATATATACGGCTGTGATTATAATCGAAGAGAATTCTCTTGGTAGATAATGCGGTCTACATTTGATTGTGAGGAATTCTAAATCAGGTGAACAGAAGGATTTGAGTTCCTGTATGTTTCTTTCATCACACCATGTCTCGTTAGTCATGTGGCATACGCCCCCGCCACTCTTCTTACCAGAAAGATGTTTGTTTCTGTCGGCGCGATGCGTGGAGAAACCCGTTGGCTGCACCGCCCCGGATAGAGTCTTCCCAGTGAGCCATGTTTCCGTGAAGCAGAGAACGTTGCAGTCTCTGATGTCCCTCTGGAATGCTACCCTTGCTCGGATTTCATCAACCTTGTTGTCAAGAGACTGGACATTGGCAAGAAGAATGCTAGGGAGTGGTGCGCGATGTGCCCATGTCCGGAGTCTGACCAGAAGACCGCTACGTTTCCCTCTTTTACGAAGTCGTTTTTTTGGGGGGGTCGCTGCATGGAATCAATTCCGTTGGCCTGTTTGTAAGGCAGAACACAGGATCCGCGTCGCGGAAAACATATTCTTGGTCGTACTGATGGTGAGTTGACGCTGATCTTATATTCAGTAGTTCTTCTCGACTGTATGTAATGAAACCTAAGATGACCTGGGGTACTAATGTAAGAAAAACACGTAAAAAAAACAAAAAACTGCATAGTTTCCTAGGAACGTGAAGCGAGGCGGCCATCTCTGTCGGCGCCGGAAGTCACAGGTAGGCAAGTTGAGAACAAGTTCTCATTTACAATTGCGACTTGGCCAAGATAAAGCAAAGCAGTTTGACACATACAACAACACAGAGTTACACATGGAGTAAAACAAACATACAGTAGAAAAATAAGGCTATATACAATGTGAGCAAATGATGTAAGGGAGGTAAAGGCAAAAAAAGGCCATGGTGGCGAAGTAAATACAATATAGCAAGTAAAACACTGGAATGGTAGACTTGCAGTGGAAGAATGTGCAAAGTAGAAATATAAATAATAAATAAATAAATACAGTAGGGGAAGGGGTAGTTGTTTGGGCTAAATTATAGATGGGCTATGTACAGGTGCAGTAATCTGTAAACCGCTCTGACAGCTGGTGCTTAGAGCTAGTGAGGGAGATACAGTGGGGCAAAAAAGTATTTAGTCAGCCACCAATAAAAAATATGAGAGAGGCCTGTAATTTGCATCATAGGTACACTTCAACTATGACAGACAAAATGAGAGAAAAAATATCCATTTATTTGCAAATTATGGTGGAAAATAAGTATTTGGTCAACAACAAAAGTTTCTCAGTACTTTGTTATATACCCTTTATTTGCAATGACAGAGGTCAAAGGTTTTCTGTAAGTCTTCACAAGGTTTTCACACACTGTTCGGACAGCTCGGACACCCATGCATACCCCACAAGACATGCCACCAGGGGTCTCTTCACAGCCCCCAAGTCCAGAACAGACTATGGGAGGCACACAATACTACAAAGAGCCATGACTACATGGAAATCTATTCCACATCAAGTAACTGATGCAAGCAATAACATTTGATTTAAAAAACAGATAAAAATAGACCTTATGGACCAGCGGGGACTGTGAAGCAACACAAACATAGGCACAGACACATGCATACATACATAGACGTACACATGGATTTTGTGTTGTAGATATGTGGTAGTGGAGTAGGGGCCTGAGGGCAAACACTTACTGTGTTGTGAAATATGTTGTGAATGTATTGTAATAATTTTGCTGGACCCCAGGAACAGTTGCCTGATGCCTGGCAGCACCTATTGGGGATCCAAAATACATACAAATACAAAAACTATCATGTTTTTAATGGAGCGGATTCAAATACTTTTTAAAAAGGAACTTACACCACACCTGTACATACTGGAGTGTGGACTTCAGTTTTGGACTCTGTATAGCCTTCCTGGGACCCACCATATTGTACATGCAATGTCAAACACAGTCTACACTGAGTCAGATCGCCTTGGTGTTCTTCTCCCAGCAGTTCTGCCTGCTCATCGGCAGCTCTATCGGACGGGTCTTCAAGAAAACGTGAGTGACTATTGAAACAGTCCTCTGATCCCTGTGTGAAGCATTTTATGGAGATCCAGCCCGGTGAATACATCTTAGATTATACAAGAAGAGCCTATTTCTGCTCACACAGTAGTCATCTTGACAAGGACTTGGGCACAACTGTGCTAGTTGAATTCTCTCAAAAAATTCTCACAAAAAATATGGCTGTTATTTGAGATTGAAGCTCAGGGAGTGCATCAGAATATTTGGGAATTACCTCTGTAGCCTATTGTATTCATATTGAGGCCCTAGTCAGCATACTTTGCACAATTCAATCATAGTGTTGGCTAACATCGTGTTCAATGTTTGATCCATTCAAACCTATAGTATGTGTGTATGTTATCTCTAGTAAGATAATAGCGCCCCCCCTCGCAACAAAGGTTGTTTGTTCAGTACTCTAGCTGCCCTGTTTTTGTCCTTGCTACTTATCTCTGTAATATTTGCCATCATCCCCCTTCTGCCATAATATGCTGTTGTTGGATGTTGCCATGGCTGTGTCCGGTCTGGCCATGTGCATCATTGACACCAATGGCAATATCCAGGTTGTCGCCATCTATCAGACGGACTCGGCTGTCTTTCGCCAGGTGAGAGAAGTAACTATGCCCAGTTCAGTTGAGTATTTTGAGTACATTTTTTTCCCGTACATCACAATTTCTTGTTTTTGCAGGCCCTACACTTCTTCATTGTGTTTGGGGCGCTGGTGAGCCCTCTGATTGTGGATCCCTCCCTGTCCAGGACAGGCTGCAGGATTGGGAACATGACAGAGAATGTGATAGAGATCATGCACCACTTTAGGAACACACTGAATGGTCCTGTTCATGACCGATTGCCTTGTTCTGTTAAAACTATGCAGCCTGGTCCATATTAGTGTATGTATAAAGCAATGGATTAATCTGTGGACTTCCACGTTCTATTCCCAGGGTGCATATGCAGGCT
Organism: Oncorhynchus gorbuscha; assembly: GCF_021184085.1. NCBI lineage: Eukaryota > Metazoa > Chordata > Actinopteri > Salmoniformes > Salmonidae > Oncorhynchus > Oncorhynchus gorbuscha. Next base: position 32,668,072 of record NC_060182.1, on the reverse strand, counting down.
TTGTGTACACATATGCAGTGTCTCCGGTCCCCCATGTCTCTACCAAATAAGACCGCGGGATACCTGGCTAGTACAAGTATTTCGCTACACCTGCAATAACATCTGCTAAACATGTGTATGTGATCAATAACATTAGATTTCATTTAGTATCTCGGTGGCAGCCATCACTGCAGGATGTCTGGTGTCCATCCCTCTCACTGTGCGCTTCCAGCCCATTCGACTGCTCATGATCAATCTGGTAATGCAAATGATAGATAGAACCCTTTATTGATCACCAAGGGAAATTTATTAACATTAATTGAGGGATGTAATTAGAACTTCATTATATTTTCATTACAATACATTTTAATAATGGAACACGAGTCACTTTAATAATGTTTAAATAATGTTTACATACTGCTTTACTAATCTTATATGTTATACTGTATTCTATTCTACTGTATTTAGTCATGGCCACTTTGACATTGCTCAATATAATATTTATATATTTCTTAATTCCATTGTTTTACTTTTAGATGTGTGTATTGTTGTGAATTGTTAGATATTACTGCACTGTTGGAGCTATAAACACACACATTTTGCTACACCCGCAATAACATCTGCTAAATATGTGACCAATACATTTGATTTGACCATTTTTGCTACATACTTTATACTTTACATACTCTATTGTTAAGAAAAGTGTATATTTTTTAATTAAAGGGAAACCTCGGGATTTGTCTCTACTTCCCTGTGACATACAAATGAATGGATACCCTTTTTATGTCTCTGCATCCAGTATGAAGGAAGTTAGAGGTAGTTTCACAAACCAATGCTATCTAGCATTGGCGCAATTACTAGAAGTCTATGGTATCTAGTAGCATGCTAGCAGTTACCATAGACTTCCAGTCATAACGCTAGTTAGCTACCTCCTTCAAACTGCACGCAGAGACATAAAATTCAATTTACAGGTTAATCGGACTCCGGGGAATAAAGGGCATCATTGCCAAAATCCTGAAGTATCATTTTAAGTGTAAATATTTGTATTTATTATATCCCAGAGTTACCATCCACTACATCATCAAAACAGCAGGTCTAACAAAGTGCCACTTGTCCACTAAAGCTCTGATTATAGTAGAGTTGTGGGGTAGAGATTAATGACTTTCAAAACTTGATGGTACACACACGTGGTGTTCCCTCAACATCAAGACGGGCCATTCTGAATTCAATTGGTGACCGAATGTAGAAATGAAATAATATTTATGACACAGCACGATTCATTTAGACATAGTAGATTTTCTGTAAATAGATTTCGCTAAAAGAAAATATGCTGATTGCAAATCAGATGTCTCTAATACTGAACGTTTCACTGATTAACACCTTTACACTCTAAATAGCAGACAAAGTCTCTGTCACGTATCTTGATCCATACATTATTGATCAGATTAAATGAAAAACTGTACTGGCAGACAGTTTTTCATTTTCTCTCAGGATTAATGCCCATGAGTCAACCTCTAATTTATTTTCTCCCCGTCAACCTCTCTTTTGTCTCGGTCTGTCGCATTGGCATACAACCCCCTCCTTGAAGCCTTCGGACATTTGGTATGCTGGCCACATCAACGTCAAAGTTACTGTAGATGGCATAAACTACAGATAAGTGTCTCAGGCCTCCTCTCCCTCCCATCTCCTGAATAATTATATTTAATGATGAGTGAGAATGTTACAGACGCACAAATATCATACCCCCAAGACATGCTAACCTCATCATTTCAATAACTGGGGAGGTTAGCATTTTTGGGGGAGTATGATATTTGTGCATCTGTAACTTTTTCACTCATCATTCATCGCGATTCATTCAGGACTAATCGGTAATCATGGTAGCATCCGCATTAATGTAGAAGTGTTTAGAAATATATTATTCTTATTTACAATAAAAGTGACTCCAAAATGACAAAAAACATGATTTAACATTAATTTCTATTGGGCACAAAATAATCTGAAACGTAATCAAAACAAACAGCAAAAGTCACAAGCTTAATGTAATCATTGCATGCTAGGACTATGGGACCAAATACTACACTTTTGACTACTTTAAAATGCATAAGTACCTTTGTCCCAATACTTTTGGTCCCCTACAATGGGGGGACTATTTACAAAAAGTGCTGTAATTTCTAAAAGGTTAACCCGACATGGATGTAAATACCCTCAAATTAAAGATGACAGTCTGCACATTAACCTCATAGTCATTGTGTCATTTCAAATCCAAAGTGCTGGAGTACAAAGCCCCCCCAAAAAAAATGTGTCACTGTCCCAAAACTTTTGGAGCTCACTGCATCATCATATCAAGATCCTCTTTAAGACATACTGTTTGTTAATGTTTTTGAAAAGCCATAATATTACAATTGTTCTTGACAAAGCGCACTTATGTCAAAGGTATTTTTCCCGGTATCTTTTAAGAGTTCATACCTAGTGAACTCTAGTTTTCGTGGGATTCCATTTTGAAAGGGCTACAAAATCTAAAGCTCTCCTCCTTACACTGATAAAACAAAATGGTGGAAGAGAAAAAAGTAAGGGTGACACATAACAGAGGATTAGTTTATGTGGAAGGGGAGATGTCCCTAAATGGATGTAACACTAGACTAGATTGATGTGTCAAGTATTTATGCATATCATGCACAAAAGGCCTAAGCGTTTTAACAATGTCCATGCATGAACATATACATCTGTAATGTGCAGTAGCAGTGGAGATTCAATCCAAACAGCAGAAAACTCCATTAGCTGGCTGCATTTGCCAGACACAGAGATAATAGGGGTGGTGCTGATTAGGATAAAACTAGCATTGTTGTTTACCTGGAAACTGTATATGTGGTCACACAACAGAAAAACAAACCACCAGATGAGGCATCACACACTACAGTCTAGGAAGTGTTTTTTACAGACATCTGGACAGAGATAAGTATATTGTGATTTATTCTCCTCTATTACAACATTTCTTTCCCTCTCTACCTCCACCCTTCCCTCTCCTCCCCTGCACTCAGCCATAGTGAGTAGAGCAGTGAAGCGCGTCTCAGGGAGACCTGGTGAGCAGTAATGAACTGAGCCTGTGCATCTATTTGAGGGAATGTGAGAAGAGAGAGAGAGTGTAGAGTGGGGGCCGGGGGGGTGGCGGCGGGGATACTGAGTGCGGGCTTTTCTAGAAGCACTGATGCAGTACAAGCTGTGCAGGATGCAGGCAGACAGGGAGTAGAGTGGGGATGCAGGCAGACAGGGAGTAGAGTGGGGATGCAGGCAGACAGGGAGTAGAGTGGGGATGCAGGCAGACAGGGAGTAGAGTGGGGATGCAGAGCGAGGGGAAACAGATTCATTACTGCCCTCTAACCATTCTCCAACCTACTCTATTTTACTTATTTTTTTCTCATCAGAATATCTACAGCGGGGAACAAGTTGTCATGACATCATGTCCTAAACCTTTTCACTCATTAAATCTTTAACAATTCAATTTTTATTCTCCCTCTGGTTTCTTCCACTTTATTTCTCTCCTCTTGTTCTTACTTATAGAGTAGCTCATTTTCTACCCCCCAGGCAGACAGGGAGTAGAGTGGGGATGCAGGCAGACAGGGAGTAGAGTGGGGATGCAGAGCGAGGGGAAACAGATTCATTACTGCCCTCTTCGCCCAGTTTTTTAAAAGCGGAGGGGAATGTGTTAACAGGGGAAGCGGGTGGAAGGAGGAGGAGAAAGGTGAGGTAGAGAGAGAATGTGGCTAAGAGCGGGGCACAGCGCCTGCTGTCTTCATCCCTGCACCGCACGCGGCATTCTCCCTCTGCCAGTGATGAGGACTCTTAAAGAGGACAAAGAAGGAAGAAAGACGGCCTGAACAAAGAATGGTGAAAAAGCTCTCTGAGCAATGAGGATACCATCGATTTGAGTCCCACTGCTTCTCTCAGACATGTTCCATTTGCCTGCCCTTTTCTTCCATGTCAATCCACTACTTTTCTGTGCTGGGAGAAGATATCAAAGTTCATGTCAATGTCGGCAGTTACAATGTAACAGATGAAACCAAATGTACCAAAAAAAAAACTTCCAACCCAGAGGTTGATAAACAATGAATCTTTGGGAAGATTCAGCAGCCATCCGCCACCTGCAAAGATCAACTGGAGTTCCAGGGTTGAAAGGAAGTGGACTCACACAATAGATGCCCCCCTACAACCCTCTCTTTTATCCTCACCATCCAACACACATGGGCACACTGCCAACTCGGAATCTTAAGAACTCTCATTCAAAAGAACCCCCCTTAAGAAGGGGATTTGTTTAAAGCCAGGACCCTTTCTCTCTCCCAGTCTCCTTGTATTTTCCCCCTTTCATATCCCCATGAGAAGAGCGAATTTTGCTTGATTATTCTCCGACACCGCAACTGGGATTTCTAAAATTGCCACTCCAGCAGCGTTTTGTCAGATTTATGAATTTGTAAGTATTTGCTGCAATTGATCCTGCAAAGCTCTCTCTCTTTCCGTTTTCATTCTGCTTTACTCCCTCTACCACTTTCTCCTCCAGCTCACACATGAACTCCTCCCCCCATTACCCATTGTCTCTCTATACAGTGTCAGTGAAGGGATGCCATTCTCGCTCTAGGTGGACACAGCCAGAGGAGGAGGAAATGGAGGTAAGTGAGAGATTTATTACAAAGAATAAATCTGTAAACTATGGGCTATGCCATTAATTTGGTATTTTAACTGTACGTATAAACTAATTCTACATTCATTGGTAATTGTTTTCTGAATTAAATGCAGTTTCAAACAAGAGGATCTTACAGTTGTTCTGCTGCTTACAGAATGCACTGTTTGCCTGTGATAGTGACTGTGTAGGCTGACAGTAGTAGGTGCATGTGTATTGAATGAATAGTGGGTTGTTATGTGACTGGCTGGACATTTGGGTGCTGTGCTTTATTCCTGTGTAATGGGGGAAACAAGTAAAAACCTCTGTGAGATGGTTTCGGTTTAAATCACAGAGTTTAAAACACAACTGCAAATGGTGGATTGTATCTTATCCTGCATTGAAATAGTGAAGGGCCCCATTAAATGCAACCCAGAACCTCTGCACTTAGATGTCTCTTTTTCTATGTTCTATGTTGTTTAGTCCATTACTCTATAGACAGATACACACCTGGTATGTGATTACAAACACACAGACATGCACATCTGGTGTGTGAGACAGTGTGACAATTACTCCAATTGGCTCCCAGTAGAGATTAAACGTTGTAGGATGTTTGGGATTAGTGCTAATCCTCCTTCCTGAGATTCACCTTATCTTCTGGCCAGTGTCTGACACACACAGCAAAACAGAGCAGAGGCCTTGCTAATTTATGCCAAGACATGCATCAGTAGGCTCCCTGGAGTTAAGGGATCTGGAGGACGGAGGGGGCCAGAGGGGCCTGTCAACTCAGGGTTTGAATTGGGTGTCTGGGGAAAGCAGGCGTTAGGGTTGTGAGAGCTCACTGATTTCCAATAAAGTGAGCAGGGAATATTCTCGCCAATAATAGCCATCTAATGTCTGCGGGCCAAATGAAATGTTCAACCAGGCTGGCAGGGAGACTATTAGAACAGAATAATAATGAGATGGTGGGACAGTGAGACAATGGCAGGCAAGATGGTAAGTTACCTGGCCAGAAGAACATTATTATAGAATGTTAGGTACTGTAGGGTCTTCATATCTAAATAATTAAATCCAGGAACATATGACAAGGAAAGCTCTGAATGTACTGTAGCCTTAGCTCTGTTGCATATTGGCCTGTACTCTGTACACTTCCTGTCTTAAGATGGCCCGACTGTTTTGCAACTATAATACAGCCATATACACCCCCCATATGGTCAAAGAACAAAACTGCTTGGCAGTCTATAAACGTCATACCCTTTTTGTGTTTTGTCTGAATAACTTGAGACTGGCTAACACATAAGCCCTGCTCTGCAGTGGACAGTCACAGCCCTACAGGAAGCTTTGAGTTCAGAGAAGAAGAAAAAAAACTGTTTGCCTCAATGGGTCTTTTGTTGTTTGAGTTGGAGACACAGCAAGCACCAGAAACCCTGAACACTGACTGACAAATACCTGGCCCCCCTGTGCCTCAAATGCCACTCGATACAATGTCAACAAATACTGCCTCTGTCCTCCTCAGTTGCCCATTTTCTTCTCTGAGCTAGACTAGATCTCCAGGATTTTTATGTTTTGTACTTTTCCCTCAGCAGAGATGGCCAGCTTGATTAACCCCCAAAAAAGTGTACATGGGAAGTTTCTGACTGGTACAGACCAATAGAAACATGGGGAGAAGGGGAGAGTTAACAGTGATTTTGTATGCGTTTCAGCCAGAAGAGCTGCACAGAAGACATCGCACTAATGGTAAGTATAGTTGGCCCCTTTGTTAAATAATGTGTTCAGATGTTTATTTCTATGTATTTTGGGTATGCGGTATAGGGAATTGGTTTGTAAATGAAGCAAAATCCTTTCGATTGCATAGTTTTTAAAATAATTTTGTGTGCAAATATTTTCTCACTGAGTGGGGATATTGCTGTATTGGACCTATCCTGGAAGACCCAGTTAGGCTACCATCTTTGATTGAACAAGGCCAAGAGTCTCAGAAAATAGCATACAGTGCCTTACATACAGTGCACATTTTGTTTTAAGGTGGGATTAAAAAGGATTTAATTGTATTTTTTTATCAATAATATACACAAAATACTCTGTAATGTCAAAGTGGAAGACAAAATATAACATTTGCAAAACAAATATGAACAAATCGTAATATATCTTGATTATATAAGTATTCAACCCCCTAAGTCAATACAAACTAAAATCACCTCTGGCAGTGATTATAGCTGTGAGTCTTTCTGGGTAAGTATCAAAGAGCTTTGCACACCCAGAGTGTACAATATTTGCACATTCTTTGTTAAATTCTTCAAGCTCTGTCAAGTTGGTTGTCGATCATTGCTAAACAGCCATTTCCAATTCTTGCCATCTAAGTAGGTGACACTGGAACATTCAATGTCATCTTGGTAAGCAACTCCTGTGTATATTTGGTCTTGTATTTTAGGTTATTGTCCTGCTGAAAGGTGAATTAGCTCTATTCCGTTTATTTTTATCCCCAAAATCTCCCTAGACTTTGCTGATGACAAGCATACCCATAACATGATGCAGCCACCACCATGCTTGAAAATATGAAGAGTGGTACTCAGTGATATGTTGTATTGGATTTGCCACAAACATAATGCTTTATATTCAGAACAAAGTTAATAATTTATTTGCTGTATTTTTTGCAGTTTGACTTTACTTTAAAAAAAATTAAATAGCGTCTTATTGTAAACAGGAGGCATGTTTTGGAATATTTTTATTCTGTACAAGCTTCCTTAATTTAGGTTAGTTTTGTGGAGTAACTACAATGTTGTTGATCCATCCTCAGTTTTCTTCTATCACAGCCTACTCCGCAACTGTTTTAAAGTCACCAGTGGCCTCATGGTGAATCCCTGAGCAGTTTCCTTCCTCTCCGGCAACTGAGTTAGGAAGGACACCTGTATCTTTGTAGTGACTGGGTGTGTCTATACACAAAGAGTTCTTAATAACCACCATACTCAAAGGGATATTGGATGTCTGCTTTTTTACTTTATTTACCCATCTACCAATAGGTGTTCTTAATTGCGAGGCATTGGAAAACCTCCCCTGGTCTTTGTGGTTGCATCTGGGTTTGAAATTCACTGCTTGACTGAGGGACCTTACAGATAATTGTATGTGTGGAGTACATGAGGTAGTAATTAAAAATAATATTAAACACTATTATTGCACACAGAGGGAGTCCATGCAACTTGTTATTTGACTTAAGTCAATTTTTACTCCTGAATTTATTTAGGCTTGCCATAACAAAGGGGTTGAATACTTGTTGACTCGGGACATTTCAGCTTTTCATTTTTTATTAATTTGTAAAATTGTCTGAGAACATAATTCCACATTGACATTATGGGATATTGTGTGCAGGCCAATGACACAAAATCTAAATTTAATCCATGTTAAAGTCAGGCTGTAACAACAAAATGCGGAAAAAGTCAAAGGGGTGTGAATACTTTCTGAAGACACTGTAACTTAAACGGGCAGAATTATGTCCATGCAACTAAAGCTTATCGTCCTGTTCCCAATCCCAAATACGACCTCTATCTGTTTGCACAAAGATTTAGTTAATTGCCCAAATCTGCTTAGTTCTCTGTGTCTCAGTCATGAATGAATCAATGCTGAGGTCATTTTCTAATCCTTTGTCAGTGGTTCCAAAAGTCAGGAAGAGGCCTGCCACTGAACAGAAAGGACTGTTTACGTAAACCTTCTTGTATTCACTGCTTCCCTTTAAACCACAAACCCCCTTTTGATTAACGTTCTACCTTTTCCCTTCAGACATTGACTGAAAGCAGTGGTTTTTTTCATCAAAGATTATTGTCTGTAATTACCCTTGGGAATTAAATGTTTGAGATAGGAGGATATTTTAGACTAAAGCATTGAATAGGGATAGCTCTGTCAAACACAATTCTCATTTGTTCACTGAGGGATCAGTTGAAAAAAGAAAAACATAATAAGATACTATCATTTAATTCCTCCGAGGCCCCAGTTGAATACTACCAGTTCAGTTCCTTTGGTTAATTATTCATGGAGATGTGAGTTTTAAATCCTGAGCACTGCCTCCCTGTAACCTGCCCTGATTATTCCTCTTTTTTAGCTTGTGATATCAAAATCATAATTGTGCCACACGGCATTGAACATATTGCTGCATATCATTTGGGAAGCTAATAAACAAAATAAGCATATTGGGATTATTTAGTAGTTTGATGTTTTCTCTGATACTTGGCCATGCCTGTGTTCTATGGCTTTCTATTCCTATGTGATTTCTCTCTGGTATGTCATGTAGGGTTTAAAGCCATTGGGTACAGAGTGGAAATGCAACAAGGGTACTGACTGTATCCTAAACATAGACCATGATGAAGGAATATCACTTTTCCCCTATCACTTGCAGGAATTCATAGCCCTGTTTATTATTGTACTTTATTTATATCACAAAATAATGTCTCAAAATCAACAACAGGCTCATCATCAATGAACTGAAAAGTCCAAATGTCCTGTCTGAAAATGAAACTAATCAGCTGTCCATCATTTATGAACAAGTGCTGTGAAAAAGTATTTACCTCCTTCCCGATTTCTTATTTTTTTGCACATTTGTCACACTTAAATGTTTCAGATCAAACAAATTTAAACATTACACAAAGATAACCCAAGTAAACACAAAATGCAGTTAAGTGATGATTTCATTTATTAAGGGAAAAAAGCTATCCGAACCTTCATGGCCCTATGTGAAAAAGTAATTGCCCCCTAAACCTAATAACGGTTTGTGCCACCCTCAGCAGCAACAAATGCAATCAAGCCGTTGTGATAACTAGCAATGAGTCTTTCACATCGCTGTGGAGGAATTTTGGCTCACTCTTCTTTGCAGAATCATTTTAATTCAGCCACATTGGAGGGTTTTCGAGCATGAATCGCCTTTTTAAGGTCACGCCACAGCATCTCAATTGGATTCAAGTCCGTACTTTGACTAGGCCACTCCAAAACCTTAATTTTGTTTAAACCATTCAGAGGTGGACTTGCTGTTGTGTTTCGGATCATTGTCCTGCTGCAGAACCCAAGTGCGCTTCAGCTTGAGGTCACAAACTAATGGCCGGATATTCTCCTTCAGGATTTTTTGGTAGAGATCAGAATTCATGGTTCCATCAATCACAGCATGTTGTCCAGGTCCTGAAGCAGCCCCAGACCATCATACTACCACCACCATATTTGACTGTTGGTATGATGTTCTTTTTCTGAAATGCTGTTACTTTTACGTCAGCTGTAACGGGACGCACACCTTCCAAAAAGTTAAACTGTTGTCTCATCAGTCCACAGAATATTTTCCAAAAAGTCTTGGGGATCATCAAGATGTGTTACGATCATTGGAAGCATACTCGGACCAACGTGCAGCGTGATCTGGATTCCACATCTTTTTATTTAAAGTAAGTGAACCACACAACAAATGAATCAAGGAAATGTGACGACAATGGAGTGCTAACATGCAACTACACAAACAATATCCCACAAAACACAGGTGGAAAAAATGCTACTTAAATATGATCCCCAATTAGAGACAACGATTACCAGCTGCCTCTAATTGGAAATCATACAAAATCACCAACATAGAAAAACAAAACTAGAACCCCACATAGAAATAATAAACTAGACTAAACCCCCAGTCATGCCCTAACCTACTCCACCATAGACAATAAGGGCTCTATGGTCAGGACGTGACAAGATGTTTTTTGCCAAAAGTGAGACGAGCCTTTACGTTCTTTTTGACGAGCCTTTACGTTATATTTTCAGCAGTGGTTTTCGCCTTGGAACTCTGCCATGGATGCCATTTTTGCCCAGTCTCTTTCTTATGGTTGAGTTATGAACACTGACCTTAACTGAGGCAAGTGAGGCCTGCAGTTCTTTAGATGTTGTTGTGTGTTATTTTGTGACCTCTTGGATGAGTCGTCGCTGCGCTCTTGGGGTAATTTTGGTAGGCCGGCCACTTCTGGGAAGTTTCACCAATGTTCCAAATTTTCTCCATTTGTGGATAATGGCTCTCACCGTGGTTCGCTGGAGTCCCAAAGCTTTAGAAATGGCTTTGTAACCCTTTCCAGACTGATAGATGTCAATTACTTTGTTTCTCATCTGTTCCTGAATTTCTTTGGATCGCAGCATGATGTCTTTTTTTCCAGATATTTTGGCCTACTTCATTTTGTCATACAGGTTCTATTTAAGTGATTTCTTGATTCAACAGGTCTGGCAGTATTCAGGCCTGGGTGTGGCTAGTGAAATCGAACTGAACTTCCCAAAAAATGTGATTAACCACAGTAAATTCATGATTTAACAAGGGGGGGCAATCACTTTACTGACAATAAAGTCAGTAAAGTAATTTGTACATGTAGGTAGGGGTGAAGTGACTATGCATAAATAATAAACAGCGAGTAGCAGCAGTGTACATGTAGGTAGGGGTGAAGTGACTATGCATAGATAATAAACAGCGAGTAGCAGCAGTGTACAAAACAAATGGAGGGGGGGTCAATATAAATAGTCTGGTGGCCGTTTGATTAATTGTTCAGCAGTCTTATGGCTTGGGGGTAGAAGCTGTTAAGGAGACTTTTGGTCCTAGATTTGGCGCTCAAGTTGACTGTGCCTTTAAACAGCTTGGAAAATTCCAGAAAATTATATCACAGCTTTAGAAACTTCTGATAGGCTAATTGACATCATTTGAGTCAATTGTGGGTGTACCTGTGGATGCATTTCAAAGCCTACCTTCAAACTCAGTGCCTCTCTGCTTGACATCATGGGAAAATCAAAAGAAATCAGCCAAGACCTCAGAAATTGTAGACCTCCACAGGTCTGGCACAGGCAATTTCCAAATGCCTGAAGGTACCACGTTCATCTGTACAAACAATAGTACGCAAGTATAAACACCATGGGACCACGCAGCCGTTATACCGCTTAGGAAGGAGACCCATTCTGTCTCCTAGAGATGAATGTACTTTGGTGCGAAAAGTGCAAATCAATCCCAGAACAACAGCAAAGGACCCTGTGAAGATGCTGGAGGAAACAGGTATAAAAGTACCTATATCCACAGTAAAACGAGTCCTATATTGACATAACCTGAAAGGCCGCTCAGCCTTGAAGAAGCCACTGCTCCAAAACCGCCATATAAAAGCCAGACTATGGTTTGCAAAAGCACATGGGAACAAAGACTGTAATTTTTGGAGAAATGTCCTCTGGTCTGATGAAAGAAAAATACAACTGTTTGGCCATAATGACCATTGTTATGTTTGGAGGAAAAAGGGGGAGGCTTGCAAGCCGAAGAACACCCTCCCAACCGTGAAGCACGGGGTGGCAGCATCATGTTGTGGGGGTGCTTTGCTGCAGGAGGGATTGGTGCACTTCACAAAATAGATGGCATCGTGAGGATGGAGAATTACGTGGATATAATGAAGCAACATCTCAAGACATCTGTCAGGAAGTTAAAGCTTGGTCGCAAATGGGTCTTCCAAATAGACAATGACCCCAAGTATACTTCCAAAGTTGTGGCAAAATGGCTTAGAGACAACAAAGTCAAGGTGTTGGAGTGGCCATCACAAAGCCCTGACCTCAATCCTATGACTTTCAACCTTCGTCTCTCTCGAGCCCGTACGGGAGTTATAGTGATGAGATAAGATAGTAACTACTAAACAATTGGATACCACAAAATTGGGGAGAAAAAGAAGAAAAAAAGAGAGTATTTATTCTCGGAGCGCGCTGCCATGTAACCACGAACAACAGTTTATATACAAAATATGACATCATAGGTTATAAAACATTCTTTCTCCCAACAGTTCAAAAAGTTTATTCCCACCCCTTTGCTCACTCCCTCCAGATACACAGTTAAATGAGATAAACCTTCTGAAGTTTTCATCCATCACCATTCAGCAGACAGTTCCAGCTAATGGAAAACCTAAGAAAACACACACTGCCTTATCTGAACAGTCGGTTCGACCCTTTCTGCTTACTTAAAAAAACACTTCCAATCTTCTCCAACCTGGCTGGAATGGTATTTATTTAATGTAATTACCCCCCCTGTTATATGCTCCACAATCCCTCACTTATGAATTCATATTGTTAATCAGATATAATAAAACAGAGTATAAGTTTACTTAGATACAGTTCTATTTAAAATGGGGATATTGTTTAGTCATTATTCATAAAATTCCTAACAGGTTAGCTACCAGTCTTTCTTTCCGGCTCTCTCTGCTTCGTATATTAGCCAACCAGACCTAATATTGATGATGTAGGCTAAATCAAGTGTTAATCAAATGTCATGCTGATGTGGCAGTACTGTTGATATTTAAACCATGTAGCTAGCTACACACACTCGACCGATGACCGCGTCTGTCAAGCCATGCATGTTTGGAGACAGGGCAGACAAGGGAAAAAGGCGCAACCTGTTGTGGCGCAGGCTCTGTACAGGGCATATCAACAGGGGCAACCAACAGACGAACGGGGTGGCGAACTTCCTGTGGGCAGTGGGTTCCGAACAGCAATGACAAAACAATTACACAAAAACTATTTTGGAAATTATACCACCACCCAAAAGGCCACTTTGGAGACTGAAAGGGCAAAAGGGCATGTGCTCTGCACATGTAGAGCCCTATACGTGTACGCGCCTGCTGTGAACATCATTGGTATTGGCATGTTAAAGTTTATGCTAAGAATGAAACATCTCTACATCTCATTGTTTATACCAATAGCCCAAACCTGGTCAAGTAGAAGCTTCTTTATTTTAATTTTGTCCCCAATGTGTGGAAATTAAATATACCTTCTTTCCCAAATGATGTCCCAGCCAGCCTCACAAGTAAAAGTAGACTAGTCAAGGTGACTTGACGTTTCTAAAAGCACGCGTGATGTGAAAAGCATCCAATTAAGATGCTGTGCATGCAATTTGGAACAAAATCAGCACATGGAACGACCAAGACCGTGCACCAGCTAATTTAAATAAAGGTACAACTTTAAGCTCTAAATTAAGCATAAAACAGTATCAACAATAAAAGTAATTTAATACTATCAACGTTAAATGCCAGGGAATCAAATAACATTTGATTTGATTTGAATCATGACTATGCTCACTGATTAAATTAGCTTAGATAGCTAATCATGCAGCTTGCGCCTACTGTTGCAACTGCTTTCTTGATTGTGTTAGCTGGCATATCAAGTAACTAGTGTATTGTTGGTTTACCAGCAGGGTAGGCGATGTAGCTAGCAACTATTGCTGGATCATTGACATTGGACGTCTTCTACTTGAGTACCTTGTAAACAAGTTGGCATATTGCTTGGTGTTTATTTTGGTCGGTTCCGATGAGTAGCGTTGATTTGAGGGTTCTGACCTTACAAAATAATCTAGAAGAAACTAGTCATTTTGCAGTGTTTGTGATTATACCCTGATGAAGACAGCTTGGCTGTCTCAACGTTGGTAATTACATTTTTGCATCTGAGCTCCTAGAGTGTGCGGCTCTCTTTTATTTTCAAGTTTTCTACTCCGCTAGCCAGCACCTCGTCTAAATAGGTGTACGTTACTTTTTCTTCTATATTGTTCTGTTACCCAGTAAACAGCACTCTACAGACAAAAAAAGCTCTTAAACGATGCCGAATTATAATTCTTTTCCTGACACTGGTCATAGCCCCATACAAGATTACTTTGAATATAGCCAAAGGGAGCGTGATAAGAGCCCCACCAGGCCTTCACAACTGGACTACCGACTTTATCTGCCCGAGGGAGTTATCCAGCTGGCTCCTCCGTCGCGACGTTACCTGAGCGCCCATCTGCGGCCCGCTAATCGTTAGCTGTCTTATAGATCTATCAGACAGTTATTTTTTTATTCTTGGGCCTCTATAACTATATCTATTTTTTTTGTAAATTGGATTGATCCCCTCACTAATCCTACCGACGGAAACGCACGAGGTGACTAAAAACAGACCTCCATCCTATGCTAGCTTGCTACCGATGGCCCGGCTAGCTGTCTGAATCGCCGTGACCCCAACCAACCTCACTACTCACTGGACCCTTTTGATCACTTGACTAAGCATGCCTCTCCTTAATGTAAATATGCCTTGTCCATTGCTGTTCTGGTTAGTGTTCATTGGCTTATTTCACTGTAGAGCCTCTAGTCCTGCTCACTATACCTTATCCAACCTATTAGTTCCACCACCCACACATGCGATGACATCTCCTGGTTTCAATAATGTTTCTAGAGACAATATCTCTCTCATCATCACTCAATACCTAGGTTTACCTCCACTGTATTCACATCCTACCATACCTACCAACTGATTGCCTCCCATCTATTTTCAGAGCTCGTACTGCTAGGCGACCTAAACTGGAACATGCTTAACACCCCAGCCATCCTACAATCTAAGCTTGATGCCCTCAATCTCACACAAATTATCAATGAACCTACCAGGTACCTCCCCAAAGCCTTAAACACGGGCACCCTCATAGATATCATCCTAACCAACTTCCCCTCTAAATACACCTCTGCTGTCTTCAACCAACATCTCAGCGATCACTGCCTCATTGCCTGCATCCGTAATGGGTCAGCGGTCAAACGACCTCCACTCATCACTGTCAAACGCTCCCTGAAACACTTCAGCGAGCAGGCCTTTCTAATCGACCTGGTTGGGGTATCCTGGAAGTATATTGATCTCATCCCGTCAGTAGAGGATGCCTGGTTATTTTTTTTAAATTCCTTCCTGACCATCTTAAATAAGCATGCCCCATTCAAGAAATGTAGAACCAGGAACAGATATAGCCCTTAGTTCTCCCCAGACCTGACTGCCCTTAACCAACACAAAAAAATCCTATGGCGTTCTGCATTAGCATCGAACAGCCCCTGTGATATGCAGATTTTCAGGGAAGCTAGAAACCAATATACACAGGCAGTTAAAAAAGCCAAGGCTAGCTTTTTCAAACAAAAATTTGCTTCCTGCAACACTAACTCAAAAATGTTCTGGGACACTGTAAAGTGTCCATGGAGAATAAGAACACCTCCTCCCAGCTGCCCACGGCACTGAAGATAGGGTCACCACTGATAAATCCACTATAATTGAGAATTTCAATAAGCATTTTTCTACGGCTGGCCATGCTTTCCACCTGGCTACCCCTACCCCGGTCAACAGCACTGCACCCCCCACAGCAACTCGCCCAAGCCTTCCCCATTTCTACTTCTCCCAAATCCAGTCAGCTGATGTTCTGAAAGAGCTGCAAAATATGGACCCCTACAAATCAGCCGGGCTAGACAATCTGGACCCTTTCTATCTAAAATTATCTGACGAAATTGTTGCCACCCCTACTAGCCTGTTCAACCTCTCTTTCGTGTTGTCTGAGATTCCCAAAGATTGGAAAGCATCTGCAGTCATCCCCCTCTTCAAAGGGGGGGACACTCTTGACCCAAACTGCTATAGACCTATATCTATCCTACCCTGTCTTTCTAAGGTCTTCGAAAGCCAAGTCAACAAACAGATTACCGACCATTTCGAATCTCACCATACCCTCTCTGCTATGCAATCTGGTTTCAGAGCTGGTCATGGGTGCACCTCAGCCACGCTCAAGGTCCTAAACGATATCTTAACCGCCATCGATAAGAAACATTACTGTGCAGCCGTATTCATTGATCTGGCCAAGGCTTTTGACTCTGTCAATCACCACATCCTCATCAGCAGACTTGACAGCCTTGGTTTCTCAAATGATTGCCTCGCCTGGTTCACCAACTACTTCTCTGATAGAGTTCAGTGTGTCAAATCGGAGGGTCTGTTGTCCAGACCTCTGGCAGTCTCTATGGGGGTGCCACAGGGTTCAATTCTTGGACCGATTCTCTTCTCTGTATACATCAATGATGTCACTCTTGCTGCTGGTGAGTCTCTGATCCACCTCTACGCAGACGACACCATTCTGTATACTTCTGGCCCTTCTTTGGACACTGTGTTAACAACCCTCCAGGCAAGCTTCAATGCCATACAACTGACTTAGAATATGTGGACAACTTCCAGACCCACATCAAACATCTCCAATCCAAAGTTAAATCTAGAATTGGCTTCCTATTTCAAAGCATCAAAGCATCCTTCACTCATGCTGCCAAACATACCTTTGTAAAAACTGACCATCCTACCAATCCTCGACTTCTGCGATGTCTATTACAAAATAGCCACCAATATCCTACTCAACAAATTGGATGCAGTCTATCACAGTCTACCACCACTGCGACCTGTACGCTCTCATTGCTTGGCCCTTGCTTCATACTCGTCGCCATACCCACTGGCTCCAGGTCATCTACAAGACTCTGCTAGGTAAAGTCCCCCCTTATCTCAGCTCGCTGGTCACCATAGCGTCACCCACCTGTAGCATGCGCTCCAGCAGGTATATCTCTCTGGTCACCCCCAAAATCAATTCTTTCTTTGGCTGCCTCTCCTTCCAGTTCTCTGCTGCCAATGACTGGAACGAACTACAAAAATCTCTGAAAGTGTTTCCAGTTATCTCCCTCACTAGCTTTAAGCACCAGCTGTCAGAGCATCTTACAGATTACTGCACCTGTACATAGCCCATCTATAATTTAGCCCAAACAACTACCTTTTTCCCTACTGTATTTATCTTATTTAATTAGCTCCTTTGCACCCCATTATATTTTTTATTTCTACTTTGCACATTTTTCCACTGCAAATCTACCATTCCAGTGTTTTACTTGCTATATTGTATTTACTTTGCCACCATGGCCTTTTTTTGCCTTTACCTCCCTTATCTCAACTCATTTGCTCACATCCTATATAGACTTGTTTCTACTGTATTACTGACTGTATGTTTGTTTTACTCCATATGTAACTCTGTGTTGTTATATGTGTCGAACTCCTTTGCTTTATCTTGGCCAGGTCGCAATTGTAAATGAGAACTTGTTTTCAACTTGCCTACCTGGTTAAATAAAGGTGAAATACATATAATTAAAATAAGATCACTGTGTCGGAGTCCCTTTTTGACATGCCGGGAGGCAATTCTGACCTCTCGAAAGAAGTGTTACATTTATCTAAACGCCAGACGAGAACGCATCTACATTTCGTCACTCTTAGTGATTATGTCCGTCAAGGCATTATTCCATGGGGACTCAGGTGGCAAAAAGAACCATCTATGGGACAGCGCACAGATGATTTCTGTGAGCGCTGGTGTGCCATCCTGAACAAATGCTCTATTGGTTTAATGACATTAATTGTTGACCAGTTGAAAAAGGATTTTATTGAAATGGATAACACGATTAAAGACATACGCACAGCTCTACAAATAGCTGTTAATTATGATGGCATATACAATGAACGGATGAAAACTAACCAAGCGCTACAGAACAACTTGACTATAGAAATAAAGGAACTTAAAATCAAGAAATTGAACCAAGACAAAAAAGATAAGGCCGAGGATAAAGTCTACTTCTGGAGAAACCCTGACAAGGGAAGTCCTGCCCCCCCCCCCCATGACAGGCGCAGGAGGGACGCCGCTTACTTCGATCCACCCCCGTTTGATCAACACTCTACAACCGGCGCCTCATCGGCTTCCAGTGGTAGTTTTATATTCAACGAGAGACTGGACCGACCGAAGGGCGGAGGTGGCCGCAGGCACGCGCATCGACGAGATGCCGCACCGGACGGGGTGAGAAGAAACGACTATCAGAGGCAGAGGAGACCGTTCACACGGTCCCAGAACCCACCGGACTGAGTGTCTTTAATTTATCAAGCAAGATATTGAGCCCTGCCCATTTCTCTCTGCTTAATAAAGGGTTCTATTTTGTGCCTACAACCCAGTGCAACGATTGTGATGTTAAGGTAGACATGTTTAAGTTTTTTTAGAAACATCCGTTTAATGGAATACTTTAGCTCCCCTCATTCTGACACTTCTATTGAACCAGTAGGTTGCTCTCCTGCACATACTCCGACTCCTTTTAGAAGCACGAGTTATTCTATACCTCCAGCCAATCGCAATCACTCTATCGAGACATATTGCAGACTTGTGGAAAAAGATGTTGGACTTCTCCTTAAGAACAAACAGGAGTCCAAATCTTTCCATAATTTACTTAGGGATGAAAAACAAGCTTTGCCTGATTTACAATCCGATACCTCAGTCCTTATTCGTCCTGCTGATAAGGGTGGGTCGGTTGTACTCATGGATAGGGAAGCTTATGTAAATGAGTGTCATAGACAGCTGCTTGACAACACCTTTTACAAGAAACCCAGAAGTGACCCTACTACCCAATTTCAGAATACTCTCTTTACTGTCCGAGATGAGTATTTAAGTTCTGGTCAGATAACCAAAAAATAACATTACTTTTTGGCTATTCAACACCCTAAAATTGCCACTTTCTATACTTTGCCGAAATTACACAAGAATGTTACAAAACCTCCAGGGCGCCCTGTTGTAGCGGGCATTGATGCAGTAACAGCCCCTATTGTAGCGGGCATTGATGCAGTAACGGCCCCTATTGTAGCGGGCATTGATGCAGTAACAGCCCCTATTGTAGCGGGCATTGATGCAGTAACAGCCCCTATTGTAGCGGGCATTGATGCAGTAACGGCCCCTATTGTAGCGGGCATTGATGCAGTAACAGCCCCTATTGTAGCGGGCATTGATGCAGTAACAGCCCCTATTGTAGCGGGCATTGATGCAGTAACAGCCCCTATTGTAGCGGGCATTGATGCAGTAACGGCCCCTATTGTAGCGGGCATTGATGCAGTAACAGCCCCTATTGTAGCGGGCATTGATGCAGTAACAGCCCCTATTGTAGCGGGCATTGATGCAGTAACAGCCCCTATTGTAGCGGGCATTGATGCAGTAACGGCCCCTATTGTAGCGGGCATTGATGCAGTAACAGCCCCTATTGTAGCGGGCATTGATGCAGTAACAGCCCCTATTGTAGCGGGCATTGATGCAGTAACAGCCCCTACTGTAGCGGGCACTGATGCAGTAACGGCCCCTATTGTAGCGGGCATTGATGCAGTAACGGCCCCTATTGTAGCGGGCATTGATGCAGTAACAGCCCCTATTGTAGCGGGCATTGATGCAGTAACGCACTCTATCTACTTTTGTTGACTTTTTTATTAGACCACTAGCAGAACAGCTCCCCTCCTTTGTAAAGGACACCAGCAGTATGATCTCTATCATTGAATCTCTTGATCCTCTCCCTGAGAATACCTTGTTAGTTACTTTTGATGTTGAGTCGTTATACACAAATATTCCACACGAGGGCGGTATTGAAGCTATGGAACATTTTCTTCTGCAACGTGACCCTAATGAACTACCTTCCAGTGCTGCATTATAACATTGGCTGAAATAGTAGTCACACATAACTATTTCATGTTTCTAAATGATTTCTTTATTCAGACGAAGGGTACTGCTATGGGATCTCCCATGGCTCCTAACTATGCTAATTTGTATGTGGGTTACATGGAGAAACAGTCTATTTTCAATCCTCTCAAAAATGTTTTCTTGCCTAACATCATTATTTGGAAACGGTATATTGATATTTTTGTTCTATGGATCATTTGAGATTTACTATGCAATCTGATACACGTCAAATCAGTTTTCTTGATCTTATGATCTTTTGTGAAGATAATGTTCTGATCTTTACAGGAGGCTTACTGATCGTAACATATTTTTGAGGGCTGATAGTTGTCACCCACTTCCCTTGAAAAATAGTTTGCCCTACAGCCATTTCTGTCGAATCAAAAGAATTTGCAAAAAAACAATCAGATTTCGACAGAAATTTGGCTGAGACGCAAAGAAAGTTCAAGAAGAGGGGCTACAAAAATGATCAGATTATTATTGCCATTGAGAAAATTCTAAACAAAACGAGACATGACCTTTTTCAAGGTCAGTCTCGCAAAAAGACTCATTCTTGTGTTCTAACTACCCACTATCCAAAGCGTTCTGAACAAATTAAGGAAATTGTTCACAAACATTGGCACAACCTAAAATCCAATGATAGTCTCCGTAATGTGTTTTCGGACCTTTCCTTGGTCGTATTCTGGCGGGACAGAAATCTCAGAGACCAGTTGGTACACTGATTTACCATCCCAAAATATTCCCCGAACAGCGTCTATTTGCGCCCCTACTGGATGGAAATTACAAATGTAATAGCTGTGCTCAATGCAATGGCACTTATAAATGTAGATCCTTCAAACACCCACAACAGGGAAATCGATCCCAATCAAAGTTGTTATTACGTGCTTCACTAAGGCAGTTATTTATCTTATAACTTGTCCTTGTGGTAAAAATTATGTAGGTAAAACAAAGCGCGAATTAAAAGTACGTATCTCAGACCATTAGGTGCAAAAACTTACCCAGTTGCGGCCCACATTTTGGAAGCAGGCCAACTCAATTTCGTTACATTTATTTCGTCTCTGCGTTATATTGGCATCGAATATGTCACCCTCCCTAGGAGAATGGGGGTGACCTTGATAATTTATTGTTAAAACGAGAGGCTGCCTGGATCTTTCATTTAAAGACCCCTGCACCCTTCGGTCTCAACGTAGACCTTGATCTGAAGCATTCTTGTGATTATTGTGACTTTGCCATTGTAATTGTTTGTAAGCTTGTGTAGTCTAAAATGAATCTATGATCGTATGATATCCATTTGTTGTTTGTATGCTGTTCTTTGTATGCCATTTTAATATTTGAGAATTAACCAATGATATTAGGCCACTCTTGGCCATGATTACAGACACCTGTCTTTTGACACTATATAAACAAGTAATTCCGCAGTGTTTGTGATTATACCCTGATGAAGACAGCTTGGCTGTCGAAACGTTGGTAATTACATTTTTGCATCTGAGCTCCTAGAGTGTGCGGCTCTCTTTTATTTTCAAACTTACAAGTTGGATAGCCTTTTAGTTAATATACTGGCATGTTTGATGTATAAGTAGCTAGCTAACATACCAGTACATACTGCTGTAATGATAAGCTATGGTACGTAAGGACAGCGTAACTAACAAATTGTTAGCCAACATAACGTAACTTATTTGAAAAGTAATTACTTTAATACATTGCATAATTAAAAAACAACATTTGTTTCAACATTCATTCAACATTAAACATTCATTAAACAAATACTTTTACAGCAAAACACAGCTATAGATAGCTAACTAGCACAGGTGGCAATCTAGCGTGCAGGGTTGGGTAGGTTACTTTCTAAATGTAATCCGTTACTAGTTAGCTATCAAATTTTCAGCAGTAACGTTTGGATTATTCAAACTCAGTAACATAATCTGATTACTTTCAGTTACTTTTTGATTACTTTCCTGTTAAGTGGTTGCCATGAATTTCATATTAACTACAAGCAGCTCGATGGCAAGTAAAATTCTGTATTTCATATTACAGTATAGTTCCTGTAATATAAATATGGTATCAAAGCAAGTACTGTGTAATGACAAACAGTAGACCTACAATACTGTATTATACTGTAAAATGTCAATCAAAACTGTAATCAGCATGAATTAATGACATTTATTGAGGAGAGGGTTTTGTATTTTACTGTAATTACAAGGGATTGGTGGAAGCAGGTTGGCTGCTTGGTAGAGTGTTTATAAATTACAGCATATTAATAACTATTTGGTGTTTTTATATCACTTGCACTTATAGAGGCCTCAACAAAGACTTCCAAACTGGCAGCGACTATAGGGCAAAACAGACCAAAAGGACAGGTCAAAATAATCAAACATTTAACGTTTGAGACTTTCTGCCACTACAATCTTTCCCCTAAACATTTTTAATTGATGGGGCACTATAACCACATAAGAGTTACAGTGGGGGGGGGAAGTATTTTGTCAGCCACCAATTGTGCAAGTTCTCCCACTTAAAGTTGAGAGAGGCCTGTAATTTATCATAGGTACACTTCAACTATGACAGACAATGGGAAAAAAATCCAGAAAATCACATTGTAGGATTTTTAATGAATTTATTGCTTATATACACTCATTGATCAGTTGTAGGTAGCCCACCCAACTAGTACCTGGTCGGACCTCCCTTTGCCTGCAGAACAGCCTGAATTCTTCCGGACATTTTACAAGGTGTCGGAAATGTTCCACAGGGATGTTGGTCCATGCTTACGCGATGCATTACGCAGTTGCTGCAGATTGGACGGCGGTAGATTTCATGCTGTGAACAGCCCGTTCCATCTCATCCCAAAGAAGCTCTATTGGGTTGAGGTCTGGGGACTGACCAGGTCACTCAAGTTAAATGAACTAGCTGTCATGTTCCAGGCAATGGTTTTTCACTTCTCAATTGTCCGTTCTACACACCACTGTTGTACGGTGCCGTTATTTGTCCATTAGCTTGCACGATTCTTGCCATTTTCCTTCGACCTCTCTCATCAACGAGCTGTTTTCGCTCACAGGACTGCCGCTGACTGGATGTTTTTTGTTTGTGGCACCATTCTCGGTAAGCCCTAGACACTGTCGTGCGTCAAAAGCCCAGGAGGGCGGCTATTTTTGAAATACTGGATCTGGTGCGCCTGGCACCGACGATCATACCACACTCAGTCGCTTAAGTCACTCGTTTTGCCCATCCTAACGTTTAATTTAACAGTAACGGAATTCCTCGACGCCTGTCTGCCTACTTTTATATAGCCAGTTTATAGCTAGTATATAGTTTTTGCAACTAACAATATGTCAGCTAGCCTGTCAATGAATGTACATGAACACTGAATTATTTCCTGAATAAGGGCTAGCACCAAGCCTTATACTTGGTAGCGTAAGGGTAGCCTAGTGGTTAGAGCGTTGGACTAGTAACCGAAAGGTTGCAAGTTCGAATCCCCGAGCTGACAAGGTACAAATCTGTCGTTCTGCCCCTGAACAGTCAGTTAACCCACTGTTCCTAGGCCGTCATTGAAAATAAGAATGTTTTCTTAACTGACTTGCCTAGTAAAATAAAAATAAATAGTTGGATTGTAGACAATCTGGGTGTCTTCTATAGGAGGTGGAATTTGAAATGCTGTAACACCAGTACTTTGTGCCACTTGCTCTTATATTGATTTTTAATGTTTTGCTGTAGCAGCTAGCTTATTATTTAGATGTTTTGATCAGCATTCAATTGTCCTTGTTTTCATTACATTAGTCATGATTGTGTCTAGCATTATAATCAACAGGACTGTTTACCTTGTTCAGTTAGCCCTGATCAGTGGTCTGAAATTCATTTTTTAAAAGACACTTCTAAGTTGTGTCAAGGGATTTCTGTGAGTCATCATACCTGGTCATTTCCTGTCCCCACAGGAAGAAGAAAATAAGGAAGATCCAGAGATGACTGACCCCTGTTGACTTACGGAAGATGAACTCAAGGCCACACTGCTTAAATATGGAGTCAAAGTTGGAGCCATTGTAGGTGAGACTACTAAATACTACACATTAAAGTGGCAATCAGCAGTTGAAACAAAAAATCTAAAAAGCTGCGTGATGGGGCTGGAGAAATTGGGGGGGGGGGGGCACCCGGAGCAGTTCCCCCATCGTCTGTTACACCTGGGCATGGAGTTGGGCGGAGCAGAACATCCTCTCTGCTAGGACATACCACAGGATCAGTAACCCTTTTAGAATTCACTCATTAACTCTTCAAAGGGAATGGGATCTCTGCTTTTGCATTTTTTTTCATCTTGAATCTGCACATTATGCACTCTTCTCACACTCCAAAGCTGGTGCATATTTTGGGTTTTAAGGGACAATTTAAGGGATCAAGCAAGCCGTTGGAGCATATTTTTGGATGTCCTGTTATTGGGCTGTGGCTCTAAACAACTTAACTTAACCCATGCAGGTGTAGCCTCCATCAGTATCTCTGGGTGGTGGTCGTAATGATTCCTTCTATTCCTTTTCTCAGAGCTTCAGCATTACTGAGATTGTAGAGGAGGGAAGTTTGTTTTGATCAGGTTTTTATCTAATCTTGACAATCACATCAACCTAAATATCTAATCCCCACTAAAGTGATGACCAATGAGTGATATTCTGTATTTACGTTTTCCTCTGGAATCACAGATTGAGATTCAAAGCCCTCTCTCCAGTAGTAGAACACAGAAGCACACTGAGAGTAATATTCTGGGACCTTGGCCAAGGCCCCACCGGGTCAGTAGTAATCACAAACATTTCAGTAATCTTATCTGTGACAAGCTGTTGTTGGTGGTTACTGGGTGGATGTTGTTAGGTTCTAAATAAACAAGAGTAAAAACTCAGACAACTATGAAAAGCTCAAACCAAGTTTTCACCAAATGATGACAAAGACATATTCACACAAGCATCCTCCTTATACATATGGACAGCCAATGCATATTGGTTGCTAGACAGGACTTTAGTGATTCCAGTTCTTTCTCACTTCATCTGATCTGACCTTGGCCCAAATTCCTCACTCCTCCCCAACTCATGGCTGTCCTGTTGACTTGTACCAGACTGTGGCCTTTCTCATTTCCACAGGATACCTGATGTCTAACAGTAACATGTTCTGACAATGTAAACGTTCTGCATTCCCCTCTCTCCCTCAGTATCCTTGTTTATATTTCAACTTTAGAATTCAGAACCCATCAAGGTGATTCACTGGGCTGCGGTTAACATAGTCAGTAGAGGGAATGTGGAATATACTTTTAATTATTATTTTTCTCACTTCTTGTAGCAGGACATGGCGATGGTGGACAAGCATACCACGGCTAACCGATCACCTTGCGTCACCCCAAAGACCTCCTTTTTCTAACAGCATATCAAGGCACCTACATTAGCATGTTTAGTTGTCTTTCAGATTCATTCCCATCTTTCCACTCTTTCAACAGTTCATACACTAGAGCTACGGTGTATATGCAGGTCTACACGGTATACTTTATTATCCTGTTAATGGTTTTACCATCACTGTGATTTTGATTGGGTTGTTCATGTATATAACCAAGCTAGTGCATGAATCAAAGTGCTCATTCATACCGAAAATAATGTTTTACTAAGAAAAGGTTTGGGGGAAATGTCTTGTTCACTGTACTTTTACCTCACGACTTTGAACCTAAGGTCTTGCACAATAACCACAAGTGGCTTTATGACTTTCCCCTAACCTTTTATCTCTTTGCCATTCCACCCGATCTGATTTAAGATGGTGAGGGACACTGGTAGTGTGGCTGTTTCTCTTTCCTCTCATCTGTTTGGGTCAGACAGTCAGATTGGTTTCACTTCTTCAGGAGCCGGTCTCAGATGTCCTGATGGAGTTCCTAGAGACCGAATCTATACACACTGGCAATGTGTAAGTCCAGTTTCCATAAAACAACACTACACATACAGAAGCCATGTCAATTAGGGAATGGTCACCATTTGTAAGGTAGCTATCTCTCAGGTTAAATAAGGTTATGTCCCAGAGACTTTATGGTTACTGCTTACTGAGGCTACCTTGATTCCATATTATCCTACTTATTTTTCTACCTTTTTTATGTGGTCAATTATACTCTTTCTTCCACTGCCACCTGGCGGAGGTCAATCAAGGGTGCAGAGGGGCAACCAGTCCAGTGTAAATACCCAGACCTGCCTGCCAGTCCCATGACCCTACAAAGACTGGTATTGGAGCGCTGCCTGGTGCCTCTGTGGGCCCAGATCCGGGTCTTCCTCATCTTGACTTGCCTCCTCAAACTCATCTACTCTGCCATGGAGCACAGCTCGGACCATCCTTTTGTGGCATTGCTGGACAACCTCAGTATGGGGACAGCGACTGAGGGACTGTCGCTCCAGGATGACCCTTAGGACTCATCTGTACACCCTCTCTAGGGAGGAGTAACTCCCCTGCTCTAGGTCTGTGTACTGACTCTCCACCCTTCTCCTAAAGGGAGAAATCATTTTATGCATGAATTTAATAGTGGATAAAACTTCATCCAGCCAATGCTTATACCAATCCTAAACTTTAAAATCCATGATGAGAAGTAGTGCACACTTGGGGGTTAAGGAAGGATGCTCCACAAATTGGTTTACAGTTGTTGTGAGGAACTTCATTTGGTCACTGTAATTCACCTTTACACTTTGGATGATGCCACTCTTAACCAAGCAAGGTCGCCATTATAACCTTGTGGTTTGGAAAATGTTCAGATGAAACTACTGTTCAAATATATACAGTGATGGTGGAAGTGCAGAAAATAAAGTTATTAGGCCTAATTTAGAGAAATAATACAATTTTGAGATTTGTAACTGAATGGAAGATGTATTTAATTAAAAGTATGTATCAAGGAGAACTGAATGGCGTTACGGCTACAATTTACACATTGGTTCAGTTGGGGTTATCAAAGTCCAATCTGTGTCAGAGTTCATCAAAGATGTGATCAGGGACAGTATTCTCTTGTTTTAAAGGTTTTGTAAATGTATCTTTATTCAGTACAGTTTTTGGGCACTGAAATGTCAAACTAATAAGCAATATAAAAAAATATATTTTGTGAATACTCATTACCTTTTCAAATCCATCTGTAATTTTTCTGTTTCTATTTTGGGTGTGCAATAGCTACTTTAAACAAAAAATGTTAGGGAATTCAGTGTTTTTTTTCAAGAGTTGCTTTTGTGTTTGAGTTATTTTGAATAAAGAGATTTGTTTCATTTGGACATGGTCCCAAATGAATAACACATGCTGTATGACATTTTGATTCAAACTGCATGCATGTGCATATTTAGTTGAACAGTTAGTCAGTATGCTGGTTATCTGGAGACATATGTCAGTGCTATCTTGGATCCTTGTGATGACCATACTCGAACTTTAACTCTTTCCATTTCAAATGTTAACTTAAAGGGTGGGTACCCTATTTCAAGCCCAGCACATGACGCTCTAATGATCATATATAAAAACGTCACGAGTAGCTGCATTAACACGCTGTGTGTGTACTGTCAAATAGTAAAAATGACTGACCGCAGTGGGAAATTTAATATTATGAAGTTAGTTAAAATTGTCTCTCAGCTTATTATTCGTTGTTATAGTATGTTTTGTTGCAGCCACTTTAAGGACTCTGACGTTTGACGTGAATTCAGGACTTCAACTTGCACACTGGGAAAAGACGAACAACATTGCGTCTGACATAAACCAGCACCAGCGAAAGGAGCTTCATGCTCATTTCAGAGGTGAGATCCGGCCTACCTTCATCAAACTGAGCAAATTTGACAGCCTATGTTGTGTGAATAATCGCTATAACATGCACACTAAATTTGGTCAACGCCACCGGCTTGTTTTGTATGCAGAGGCGATCCAGATTCCCACGGTGTCAACATCACCGCACTGGGCGAGTTCGACAGCCTCCTGAGGAGAGGTAACTTTGTTTAGGTCCTGGGAGTATACGATGATCCATTCCATAGGCAGACGGTTAATTTAGGAAACATGTTTTCACTGAGCACACAGTTCGCAATTAGCATTTCGACACTGTTTTATGATACTCAAGCAGAAATGCATCCGTTTACTCCACTAGAAATGATATCACGTGAAAAAAAATGGATGTTTGGCGCTGGTGCTATAAATCACTTTGATAAACTGTTAAATATTTTGACATTTTACTTTGTGTGTCGATGTCTGTTTTTAAACGTTCATAAAAGCCTTTCAACGTGTGAGTTTACCCTGACTCAGTGGACCAGAGCGGTTGACTCTTCTGACCCCTTTTCACGCAACATTTACGTACCACTACAAAGATACGGTTAATGGGATAATGTTGCTTTCATGCTGACGCGATTGTAGATTTACTGCGAGGAGTTGGCTGACAAGCTGTTTGGCTAGATAGCTACAGCACCTAGCTAGCTAACATTTGTCTCTGCTTACTGTTGGGGAGGGTGGGGCGTTCTGTTTGGCTCGCAATGGTTAAGAGGTTTTCTCCCCTCGCACCCTGTCTCTCTCGATTTGGTGAAACAAACCTCAGATTCTTAGTAGAGGTCGACCTTTTTCAACGCTGATACCGATTATTGGAGGACCAAAAAAAATCCGAAACCGATTTATTTTATTATTTTTATTTATTTGTAATAATGACAATTACAACAATACTGAATGAACACTATTACATTTTTAATTTACCCCTTTTTCTCACCAATTTCGTGGTATCCAATTGTTAGAAGCTGCTATCTTGTCTCATCGCTACAACTCCCTTATGAGACGAAGGTTGAAAGTCATGCATCCTCTGATACACCACCCAACCAAGCCTTTCTGCTTCTTAAAACCTCTTGAAGCTAGGGGGCACTATTTTTATTTTTGGAAAAATAACGTTCCCAAAGTAAACTGCCTATTTCTCAGGACCAGATGCTAGAATATGCATATAAATGACAACTTAGGATAGAAAACACTATAGTTTCCAAAACTGTAAAAAATATTGTCTGTGAGTATAACAGAACTGATAATGCAGGTGAAATCCTGAGAAAAATCCAATCAGGAAGTGACTCTTATTTTGAAACCCCTGTCTTTCTATGCATCCCTATTGCCCATTGAAAGGGATATCAACCAGATAGCTTTTTTTCTGTGGCTTCCCTAAGGTGTCTACAGCTTTTAGATGTAGTTTCAGGCCTTTGTTTTGAAGAATGAGCGTAAATGTCCACATTGCGTAAGTGGTCTGTTGTTGGCTCTCAGTGTGATTTTTGCACAACACAGAAAGGTAGCCATTTTTCCTCCCGGTCCTAGTGAAAAGCCAACTGTCCCGGTTGATATATTATCGAATAGATATTTGAAAAACACCTTAAGGATTGATTATAAAAACATTTGCCATGTTTCTATCGATATTATGGATATCATTTGGAATTTTTGTCTGCGTTGTCGTGACCGCTATTTCCGGTGGATTCCTAGGCATAATGCATCAAACTAACGGAGGTATTTGGATATAAAAAATATCTTTATGGAACAAAAGGAACATTTGCTGTCTAACTGGGAGTCTCGTGAGTGAAACATCCGAAGCTCAGAACAGCGCCCTTAACCACTGTGTCACCCGGTTAAGGGCCTGAACACTTATTATAACTTAATATAATACATCAATAAAATCCATTTAGCCTCAAATAAATAATGAAACATGTTCAATTTGGTTTAAATAATGCAAGAACAAAGTGTTGGAGAAGAAAGTAAAAGTGCAATATGTGCCATGTAAAAAAGCTAACGTTTAAGTTCCTTGCTCAGAACATGAGAACATATGAAAGCTGGTGGTTCCTTTTTAAAATGAGTCTTCAATATTCCCAGGTGAGAAGTTTTAGGTTGTAGTTATTATAGGACTATTTCTCTCTCTACCATTTGTATTTCATATACCTTTGACTATTGGATATTCTTATAGGCACTTTAGTATTGCCAGTGTAACAGTATAGCTTCCGTCCCTCTCCTCGCCCCTACCTGGGCTCGAACCAGGAACACATCGACAACTGCCACCCTTGAAGCATCGTTACCCTTTGATCCACAAAATCTGCGGCCCTTGCAGAGCAAGGGGAACAACTACTCCAAGTCTCAGAGCGAGTGACGTCACCGATTGAAACGCTATTAGTGCTCACCCCGCTAACTAGCTAGCCTTCACATCGGTTACACCAGCCTAATCCCGGGAGTTGATAGGTTTGAAGTCATAAACAGCCCAATGCTTGAAGCATTGTTAAGAGCTGCTGGCAAAACACACGCAAGTGCGTTTGAGTGAATGCGTAGCAGGCTCAGTCAGACTGCTCTATCAAATATCAAATCATAGACTTAATTATAACATAACACACAGAAATACGAGCCCTTTGGTCATTAATATGGCCAAATCCAAAAATGGTCATTTTGAAAAAACAAAGCGTTTATTCTTTCAGTGAAATACGAAACCGTTCCGTATTTTATCTAACGGGTGGCATCCCTAAGTCAAAACATTGCTGTTACATTGTACAACCTTCAATGTTATGTCATAATTATGTACAATTCTGGCAAATTAATTACGGTCTTTGTTAGGAATAAATGGACTTCACACAGTTCGCAACGAGCCAGGCGGCCCAAACTGCTGCATATACCCTGACTGCATGCATGGAACTCAAGAGAAGTGACAATTTTTCTAATTATAAGAAATTAATGTTAGCAGGCAATATTAACTAAATATGCAGGTTTAAAAATATATACTTGTGTATTGATTTTAAAGAAAGGCATTGATATTTATGGTTAGGTTTGGTGCAACGACAGTGCTAAATCATCACCCGTTTGGCCCAGTAGGCTGTGATTCTATGAGAAATCATCAGGCACCGCATCGATTATATGCAACACAGGACACGCTAGATAAACTAGTAATATCATCAACCATGTGTAGTTAACTAGTGGTTATGTGAAGATTGATTGTTTTTTATAAGTTTAATGCTAGCTAGCCACTTACCTTGGCTTCTTGCTGCCCTCACGTAACAGGTAGTCAGCCTGCCACGCAGGCTCCTCATGGAGTGCAATGTAAGACAGGTGGTTAGAGCGTTGGACTAGTAACCGGAAGGTTGCAAAAATGAATCCCCGAGCTGACAAGGTATAAATCTGTCGTTCTGCCCCTGAACAAGGCAGTTAACCCACCGTTCCTAGGCCGTCATTGAAAATAAGAATGTGTTCTTAACTGACTTGCCTAGTTAAATAAAGGTGTAAAATAAATAAATAAACATTTTTAAATCGACCAAATCGGTGTCCAAAAATACCGATTTCCGATTGTTACGAAAACTTAATCGGCCCTAATTAATCGGCCATTCCGATTAATCGGTCGACCTCTAATTCTTAGAAACAATTTGATATGCAGCAAGTGAGACCACAGAGGTGACAATTTCTGTTTTCTAGCAGGTCTGCTATTAGTTGGAGAAAGGAATGTTGCTTGTCACCTGTCGAGGGAGAGAGGCCCTTCGCAAGGACTGCCAGACAACTACATATTTGTATGAAATTAAAGATGCTCATTCTGTTTTGGTTTATTTGATATTAATAGGCTTGTATTCGTCCCATGTTTAACAGATATATTTCTCGTCAGGATGGCCTCTTCTGACCAAGTAGTTTGAATAATGTAAGTACACACAGTCTGTGAGGGTGGGGTAAAAGGTGGGACAGATGCAAGGTTTCCAATAGCCGGCTTTTGGCCGTAAATAAATGAATAGAGAGAAATACAATTTGGAAAAGGTGAAAAATTCCCATTGAGAAATAATGATATTTAGCCTATTCATTGATGGAACTAACAGTTGATCTAAATACATTTGACCAGTCATGCTTAATGCTTATTGGTCTATGGGGTAATTTAGTGAAATTTAATTGGCGCTGTCGGACAGATGGTTGTATGAATTTGGGATCAATTCAGAAGCATACCACGCAGCATTCCACTGCTGGCTTGCTTCTGAAGCTAATCAGGGTTGGACCTGGTCAGTTCCTGGATGGGAGACCAGATGCTGCTGAAGGTGGTGTTGGAGGGCCAGTAGAAGGCACTCTTTCCTCTGGTCTAAAAAAAGAATAATATCCCAATGCCCCAGGGCAGTGATTGGGGACACTGCCCTGTGTAGGGTGCCGTCTTTCGGATGGGACGTTAAATGGGTGTCCTGACTCTCTGAGGTCATTAAAGATCCCATTGCACTTATCGTAAGAGTAGGGGTGTTAACCCCCTGGCTAAATTCCTAATCTGGCCCTCATACCATCACGGTCACCTAATAATCCCCAGTTTTCAATTGGCACATTCATCACCCTTTCCCCTGTAACTATTCCCCAGGTCGTTGC
This sequence comes from Oncorhynchus gorbuscha, assembly GCF_021184085.1. Classification (NCBI taxonomy): domain Eukaryota; kingdom Metazoa; phylum Chordata; class Actinopteri; order Salmoniformes; family Salmonidae; genus Oncorhynchus; species Oncorhynchus gorbuscha. The sequence goes on along the minus strand of NC_060182.1, from coordinate 32,635,793 downwards.
TGCAAATGAGAACGTGCTCTCAGTCAACTTACCTGGTAAAATAACCAGATAAATTAATTAATTTGGGATCTATTGTCCTATACCTGTCCCAGAGTCTTTTTTTGGCTATTTCTTTCTCAACAAGCTGACCAATCGAATAGGTCAACTTTTCTACTTTGGTGGATAGTAGATTGACATATGCTCGTAGGTGGTGCGTCCATAAGACTAAGTAAATATAAATGAATTGCTAAAATTATACAGCCTAATTAGCCTACTCCACTTTATACAGAAATAAATCAAATCATTCAAAATGGGTTACTAAAGCATGATTTGGCCACAGAGGAACATTTAGATTCCCCAAGCCTTAAAAGAAAAAACAAGTTGTGGATTGTTTTAAATGGCATAGCCTACAGTTGGAAGCAAAGGCAGTGTGTGCAATTTGGGCAGCGTGCGTAGCAAATACCGTAGATGATTATTGAGTTGATACTGTCTGTGGAAAGTAGAGGGGGCCCAGCCAGGCATATCACAATATTTCGAAATATAATTGCGTGAAAACAGAAAGCAAATGGTATTGCTGTAAAGAGAAGACAAAGACTCAAATCAGTCTTTTTTAGTTGTATAAATCCTCAACTTAATTGAGCTAACAACCATAGGCTATAGGCCTATCTTATTGGCACCAGCGGAGAGCATCGGCCGTATCCCCGGTGATATTCACTTTATCATTGTTGGGTCAGTTTCCTCCTCCAGTTTAGACGACAACGTCGATACGCGTCAATGCATCCTTGGCTTGCATTTTCTGCTAAGACTAATTACCATAATCTAAATGTGATTTATTTCAATCTCAGCACTGTGGATGAATTCTCCAATCAGGTTACGCACCAAATGCATATTGGTCTGCAAAATTTCTCAAATGTCTGTTAAGGTCAAATGTCCGGAGCCACATTTTCATAAAGGAAACCCTGGACAGATGTCAAGGTAATGTGTGAGCCCATGATCATTATGCTCAGAGCTTAAACTCTCATGACAGTCTACATTTTAACCATCAAATGTAATCTTTTTTTCTTTTATTTCTTTATTTTTTGTTTTGTTTGTCTTCCGTGCACACAGTTTATTGGTTGACCTTTTCTTTTGCATGTTCACTATGAACTAAGGAACTTAAGATATGCACCTAGTGTAATGACATCTGCCTGTATGGAATATTTTCTTTGCTACTAATAAATTGGCCAATAATCTGTTTGGAAAATGGTTTGTTGTGCACACATTTATGAACACTTACAATCTCACCTCTGCTAGAGTAGCTCAGGAAGGTTAGCTGCCACCAAACACACAAATATATTTTCTCAGGTAATCTAGTCTGAAGCAGTTTGTTAGATCAGTTTCTCTAGCTCAGGTTTTAGAGCGGAGTGTGCAGAAAAAAATGAGTGTCTATTCGAATTACATATAGTGGGGAGAACAAGTATTTGAAACACTGCCGATTTGGCAGGTTTTCCTACTTACAAAGCATGTAGAGGTCTGTCATTTTTATCATAGGTACACTTCAACTGTGAGTGATGGAATCTAAAACAAAAATCCAGAAAATCACTATGATTTTTAAGTAATTAATTTGAATTGTACCTATGATAAAAAATTACAGACTGTGTAAGTAGGCAAACCTGCAAAATTGGCAGTGTATCAAATACTTGTTTTCCCCACTGTAAGTGTTGCTGTTATAAGCACACTAAAACCCTAAAAGTATTACTTCTGGTTAGTTCAGTAGCATGTGATTAAATGCATTAGTCGTTTAAAATAAATAACTCAGTTGGGAAAATGCTAGTTTATCAGATTTATTGTGAACAGCAATTTATGCACAAATTTCAACAGCTAATTTGTAACATTTTGGTGCAATTTTTGGCAATGGCTTTGCCATTGACCTGTGCATTATCTCCTGTGACCTTTTTGACCCACAATTTAGGCACAAATTGGAATATCTCAGTAATGGTAAGGCTTACTGACATTAAAACCAAGTGTGCTGTGCTTCTGGGATTATGTTATATCATTTCAGCTCTAAAAGCAATGTTCATTTTACCCCCCTAACACTCAACACTAGGGATTGTGAAAAGTAATTATATATGCAGTACCAGTCGAAAGTCTGGGCACCTACTCATTCAAGGGTTTTTATTTTACTATTTTCGATATTGTGAAGACATCAAAACTATGAAATAACACATGGAATCATGTAGTAACCAAAACATTGTTAAACAAATACATTTTATATTTGAGATTCTTCAAAGTAGCCACCCTTTGCCTTGATGACAGCTTTGCACACGCTTGGCAACCACTCAACCAGTTTCACATGGAATGCTTTTCCAACAGTCTTGAAGGAGTGCTGAAACCTTGTTGGATGCTTTTCCTTCACTCTGCAGTCCAACTCATCCCAAACCATCTAAATTGGGTTGTCAGGTGATTGTGGAGGCCAGGTCATCTGATGCAGCACTCCATCACTCTCCTTGGTTAAATAGCCCTTGCACAGCCTGGAGGTGTGTTGGGTCATTGTCCTGTTGAAAAACAAAGCGCAAACCAGCTGGGATGGCGTATCGCTGCAGAATGCTGTGGGAGCCATGCTTGTTAAGTGTGCCTTGCATTCTAAATAAAGCGCCATCACACCACCACCTCCATGCTTCACGGTGTCAACCACACATGCAGAGATAATCTGTTCACCTACTCTGCGTCTCACAAAGACATGGCGGTTGGAACCAAAAATCTCAAATTTGGACTCCAGACCAAAGGACATATTTCCACTGGTCTAATGAACATGGCTCTTGTTTCTTGGCCCAAGCAAGTCTCTTCTTCTTATTGGTGTCCTTCTAGTAGTGATTTTGTTTTTGCAGAAATTTGACCATGAAGGCCTGATTCACAGTTTCCTCTGAACTGTTGAGATGTTTCTTGAACTCTGTGAAGCATTTATTTGGGCTGCACTTTCTGAGGCTGATGTGGAGAGCCAGTTTCATCATAGCCCTTGATGGTTTTTGTGACTGCACTTGAGGACTTTTAAAGTCTGACGTTTTCTGGATTGATTGACCTTCATGTCTTAAAGTAATGATGTACTGTCGTTTCTCTTTGCTTTCTTGAGTTGTTCTTGCCATAAAATGGACTTGGTCTTTTACCAAATAGGGTTATTTTCTGTATACCACCCCTACCTTGTCACAACACAACTGATTGGCTCAAAAGCATTAAGAAGGAAAATAAATTCCACAAATGAACTTTTAACAAGGCACACCTGTTAATTGAAATGCATTCCAGTTGAAGCTGGTTGAGAGAATGCCAAGAGTGTGCAAAGCTGTTGTCAAGGAAAGGGTGGCTACTTTGAAGAATCTAAAATTTTATAAACTATGAAATGACACATGGAATCATATAGTAACCAAAAAATGTGTTAAACTAAAAAAATATATATATATTTTAAAAGCGAACCAGGCACAGCCTCTTTCTTGAGCTCCGACCTGAAGATCATTGATGTCATGATTTGACCTCGTTGTCTTGAAAGCACCATAGAACTCATGGTGCTCATCGCCAACTCATAACTGTGAAGTTGGATTCAGTGCTCTCGTCTGCATTAAAACCCAAATGTTGATCCAGGTTGAACTTCAGAGCCCCACGTTAAAAGTAAGCAATGGTGAGTTGAGAAGACTGCCATAGCTCCAAATAAAAAAGTTACCATTGGCTGTTAATTACAGAATTTTTATTTTCACATGGTTGGGGTCGTGGGCCAAAAGAGTTTGGGAACCACTGCCCTACACTAAACACATATTTTCCCTCTTCCAGTTTTCCCTACAGTTTTCTCTTCCCACCTGGTCCAGCATGAGGTTGTGGCCAACTACAGCCACCTGTTCTGGGTGCCTGGCTCTGACCTGGCCCTGGTCCCCTACATGCTGCTTGCCCACATAGATGTGGTGCCTGCTGAAGAGAATGATGGATGGGAGGTCCCACCATTCTCTGCAAAGGAGATAGATGGATTCATATATATATGTGTATATATTCCATTTAGCAGACGCTTTTATCCAAAGCGACTTACAGTCATGTGTGCATACATTCTACGTATGGGTGGTCCCGGGGATCAAACCCACTACCCTGGCGTTACAAGCGCCATGCTCTACCAACTGAGCTACAGAAGGACCACACATCTATGGTAGAGGGACCATCGATAACAAGTAGTCCGTCATGGTGAGTGTTGACCATAGGTAGAGGTTTATGGGACTTCCCAAGGCGCTCTGGTCAATTTTGGGAACTCAGTTGGGGTCTCAATTTACTATTGCGAGTTAGAAGTAGTAGAATACACAAGGTGCAATTTTTAAATTTTGTTGTACATCAGTTTCACTTTTTATGTGAGTCACTGATAGTCAGTCAATTAGCCCATGTCAGCTACATTATTTTAGATAGCTGGCTGCAAAACTAATTTAGCGAAACAAATTTAGCAATCTAAACTTGTTGTCATGGTCAGGGGGGGGGGGCTCCCATTGATTTTGTTAGTCAGTCTCACTCAGATATATTAAACTGCAAACATTTCTCCATTCTACGGCAAAATGGGTGGAATTGCATGAAATAAGCTGTAAACAGCAACAACAACAAAAAATCCAACCCATGGAAAAATGAGTAGAATTGCATAATTGGAGCAAACTTGCTTAAAACTGCAACATTTTCTCTACACCCTGTGGCAAAATGTGAAGAATTCACTGAAATGAACTCTAAAAATGTAAAAAATTATCTGTGCTGACGAGCGGGGACACCCATCCCTGATTTAAGCCAAGGGCCTGATTTAACAATGTGTTTACTGTGATACGATTTCATATTGTCAGAATTTAAACAGCCTATTTTTTTCACTGTAGGGAATCCTCCAGGCGCTGGAGTACCTGTTGATAAGAGGTTATTCTCCGCAAAGGGGATTCTTCATTGGTCTGGGTCATGATGAAGAGGTTTGAATTTAGTAGAGGTATTTTATTTCAGAAACCGAAAGGGACAGAATTCAGAAGCATGATCTTCTCTTTGTACTGTAGGTGGGTGGCTGGCAGGGGGCCATGAACATAGTGAAGGTGCTGAAGTAGAAAGGGGTGCAGCTGGCGTTCATACTGGATGAGGGTCTGGCTGTGCTGGATGGAGTCATCAGTGGTCTGCAGGGGCCTGCTGCTCTGTAAGCCTTCATTCATTAACTCTTGTCTCATATGTTAGGCTCTATAGCACTTTGTGACAGTCTGCTGATGTAAAAAGGCCTTTATAAATGCATTTTATTAAGTGCTACTTATAAGGTTTACGCCATAGGTTGCACTCACTGTTTGTTAAACGTGTGTGGGCCTTCCTGTGTGTATATGTGTCAGGATTGGGATCAGTGAGAAGGGACAAGCCACGGTGAAACTGAGTGTCTTCAAGGCCCCGGGTCACTCCTCCATGCCTCCCAGAGAGAGCAGCATCGGCATCCTGGCTGGAGCTGTCAAAAGGTGAAAGGGGATTTGGGAATCACACTCATCACGGACTAGATGGGTCTTCTATGTATAGCCATTGCTTAAAACCTACAGATACAGTTCAATGAAGGGGAATTCCACTTTCCTTGCTTGGTCAGCCATGAACATTATAGAGCCTGAGACAAATATTTTATAAGGCCCAAGGTTCAGTTTTTATTGTCACGCACATAAGTGGAGTGAAATGCCTTGCTTGCAAGCGCTATCCCAACAATGCAATAATCAATATCCATAGTACTATAATGTAAAGTAGTACAAAAACACACAAGAAATAGAAATAAGAAGAACACGAGAAAGTAAGAAAGTTGTATACACCTCTGAGTTGAGGGAGGACATTTCTTAATCGGCTAGTTATACATTGTTTTACGTCTGCATCATAGAGTATATTGTGTCATGTTGTGAACCTAAGCCCACATTCTCTAGGCACACGTAATCTGTTTTGTCAGGTTGGAGGACAACCCTATGCCCATATTGTTTGGTGAAGGCCCTGAGCGCAGGACCTTTGAACACTTAGCTCACAGGGTAATGCTGTGTTTCTAACCTCTGTCCTATATTGGCTTTAATTATCCTATGGGATATTCTGAGATATAGAGTGTAGTGTTTAGTACTAGTCTTAACATAATTTTAAAATAAGTACACAGCTTTTTAAATCATTTTGAAATGTCTTTGTCTTACAGTTTGGACTCCCAATTAAGTTTGTCATGTCAAATATGTGGCTGTTCTCTCCACTTATTGGCAGGTAATTTCCCTCACTGAATTTCTCTGGTTTGTTCCACCTTGACTATTTCAATTACATTTGAAATAATTGCAGATCATACTTGATTGAGTTATAAAACCTAAATAACATGTATTTATGTTACAGAGTAATGGAAAGAAGTCCTGACACAAATGCTTTTTTGAGAACCACAACTGCAGTCACCATGTTCAACTCAGGTGTTAAGGTACAATATCTTGTTACAATAAATGAGTTATAGTGTATGAAGGTGTTTTGTTAAAGTGATGCTCCTGAGGTTTTCTATAGTTTCAGCAGTTGTTTGTCTTGAGAGCACTTTCAATACGGGGTCTTTGAAATTGTTGTAATACGTCATACATTTGTGATATGTTCTTTGAAAGAATGTTGTATATGTTCATAATTCCAATTGTTTTATGTTACATAGTCTTGGGCTGCATCTATTAAGCAAATACAATACTTGGATGTTTCTATTCTTCAAAGGTGAATGTCCTTCCCTCCCTTGCTGAGGCCTATGTGAATCTGCGGATACATCCAGCACAGACCGTAGAAGAGGTGGGGATTAGCATTTTATACATCTACATATATGGTTCAACAGCATGTTATATTCAAAATTCATGTTCTATTATACTGTAAAGCTAAAATCGTAGGACCATCTCACAAAACCGTGACACTGAATTTATAAACTATTTAGTCATGCTGGCAACTTTGAAGTACAGTTCAAAATGTATAGTGTTTGTGTCTTCCTGTCAGGTTCTAGAGTTCATCCAATCCACAGTGGGAGATGAGAGAGTGAAGATGGAGCTGGTGAATGGTTTTGACCCACTGCCTGTCAGCTCGTATGATGAAACATCCTTTGGGTTCCAGACCATCAAGAAGACCCTGCTGGACCAGTTCCCACAAGTTACTGTTGCGCCTGGTAAGAAAGAAGGAATAGAAGAGGGAGTGGTATTTGTTTGATTTGCCCACTGTGATGTTGGGGAAAGGGGGGGATCCTGTTTTTGGTATTATTTTTTTAGGTAACATGTTCACATTTTCATGGCATAGTATTCAGCATACAAATGTATCATATTCCAACGTGCAGGTGTCTGCATCGGGAACACAGACAGCCGCCACTACACTGACCTGGCCAAGGACATCTATCGCTTTGCACCTACCTGGATCAGACCAGGGGACACCCAGAGGTACGACTCATTGTAGCTGGAGCACTGGATATTCTGTAGAGAAGGGCTCTCTTTATCAGGTGTTGAATGTAGTCTATAGTAACTGGATAGTACTGTACAACATACTGTATCTTTCAATAGCCCGTTGGGGTTGAGGAGATTGTTCTAACACTGCCCTTTTGTTGACTGGGAGACTAAAACTCCAGTCTTATGATCTAGCCATGTGACACGGTTGAACCATAAAATGTATGTCAGCCCTACATGCACAGCGTCTTGACAAGGAAGGTTTAACAATGCCCTCTGTTTGCATTGAACAAACAGGATAAAGTCTCACCTTACTAACACTGTAGTTTGCTTGCTATCGTTCCACTGTTTATGCATTCTCTACATTTCCAGGTTCCATGGTATTAACGAGAGGATTTCTAAGAAGAACTATGAGGAACTGGTGGTCTTTTATTTCAATCTGATCCAGAACTGTGACATCAAGGAGCTCCCTTCTCCCCACAGTGCTGGCCATGAGCTCTAAAGCAGTAGGGTATTTGGGGGCCACTATTACATTCATAATCTAGATAAAAATGAGTTTGTTGTTAGATTCTATTTACCCCTTCAGGTTGGGTCCCTCCTTTGTTTTGGATGAAGTACAGACCTCTCTTGGTGATGCTTGTTTATATATATAATGTTACTCAGGCATCAAAAGGGGGCAGGCTCTCACGAGGAACAGACATGTAGCATGGAGATTTTGATCTCTGTGTTGTTAAAAAAACAAACACTGGTGACTGTATTGCATAAGAGAGATGGAGTTAGATTTTTATTATCGCCATAAAGTTAATGGGTATAAATAAATCTATGTAATATGTTACTATTTTGTTATTGGTCATTGACGTGAAACTTGAATTGGAAATCATTGTGATGGGTGAAGTGTATGCAGTGTGCTGTGAGAGCTACTGGACAAATTTCCTCCCTGTGGAATGGTTTCTAAACAAATATAAAGATATTATATAAATAATTTATTTTCAATGCACATTAATGGTATGAAACTTGAAATTGCTATAATTGAGTAAGCCTGATATCTTACTTGCTGATTTCTATGAGTTACTTGAGTTTTTTTGTGTGAATATTTAATACAGGTTAATTGAGGTGCAGTACTTGATTTATGTTTGAGAAGTGAAATTCTTAAAAAATGTCTTGAAATACTGCTGCCCAGTGTGCAAGGTACTGGGCCAATAAAGCTGAAGATATCATTGATGTGGGTGAGTGGTGAACATAATGGTTAATAAATATGATGCACTGTGGTGATGGCCATCTTTGTTTCCAGTTGATGTGTCCAAATTGTTACAATGTACAGTCAGACATTATTTTAGAAGTGTTCAGACAGTAGCTCTAATGTCATTCCAAACCATTAACAATGAGCTTTACAATAGTTCTTTTCAGCTATACCAAGGTTGTCAGTGTTTGTTCCTTGGGTTTTCCTTTCAATTAAGTCCTAGACAACCAGTTGAGGGCAGTGTTGTCAAATTAGCGACTTTATTGCTATATTTAGTGAGTATTCAGACTCCTCTAGCGACACATTTTTTAAAAATCGACTATTTCTGGTGTTTATTGGAGACTTGAAGACTGATGTGAAAGCACGTATCGTTCTTACTCTTCTTAACAAGCAGCGGGTGTTGCCGTGGGCCCCACCACTGTCCCAAAGCACTCACAGGGGGCCCAATCCTCACGCAGCAGTCCCTCCCAGCTGCAGTCAGAGCAGGAGAGCATCCAGACTGCAAATGAATCGCTCATGCGGAAAGCCGCCGCTGGCTGATCCCGCCCTGGCTTACATTCAGGGTGGGATGTAAATGTCAAATGTTCTTTGTCTAAAATAAAATCACTGCACAAAAATAAATCACTGCATTTGACTCACACAGCCTCAGTCACTTACTCACCTTGTCCACTGTATGTGTGCCTCTGTGACATAAGCTAAACATCTAGTTGGTTAGCTCATCATGTCTAACCTGTACACTCAAAAATACAGAAAGGAGTGGGAATCAAACCCTGAATTCAAAGGTTGGTTGAAGTCGTTTATTGGAGATGATACATGGGCATACTGCCTGTATTGTAAGGCTGATTTCTACACCAAACTTAGTGATGTAAAAAACAAAAAAACATGACAACTCAAACATACTCAAAAGGCAAAGCCTTGTAACAGTTCCACCCAAAACAAGCTGCCATTTATGGTTAACAAATTTACTCTAGGTGTGGAGGGGGGTCTGGAAAAAACAAACAATTAACCTGAATTAGGGCCAGACTAGTTACCATAATTTTCTCACATTGCCATTGACAGTTTTCTATTGTGTCTTTTTGGTCAATTTAGATTGTTAATGTAGATATTTATACAAAAACAATTATGGTTAAAAATGTTCATGTTTTACTGTGACTTGTTGTAGGCTCCTAAGTGGACCATAAGGTTAAAAACCAAACCAAATTAAGAAAAAAAAAGTAAATTAAAAATTAATTTAAAAATAAGTAACTCCGCCAAGTGTCTCTTTTGGGCCACTTTTGCCGGTCCCAAGCCAGGATAAAGGAGGAGAGTTGGAATTGTGACATTAAAAAAAACAAGAATCAACAGAAGTTCATTTATAGTTCTAAACATATTTCGGGTGTTTTGTTACTCACTTTTTGTCTCTCCCACAACGTTATTCCTCTCTTCTACAGCGTCCATCACAATTACATGCACATGGCCAATTATGCAAATTAGGCGATGACGTTTCTAGCAACTTTTAGGACAGCCAATAGCTACTTTCCTTACTGAGTAGTTGGCAACACTGGGTGAGGGGAGTTCTTTACTAATTTGTGACCTTTTTCGCAAAATTTCCGGTCACAACTTGTAGACTTGTTTACGTGCTGTGCGGTTTGTTGCTTACCTTACTTTGCTACCTGCCAACTTTACGGTTTTTACTTTTTAATTACCGTTTTATATTTTTATTTTTTCCCTTGCTCAACTTTTTTCATTCAACTTTTTCATCCCGGACGCTTCATCTGGACATCCACCTGCCGACGCAAAGTAGTAACATTAACATTAAGACTTCTAATTGCAGTCGTTGTACTCATAATATACAGGAGAACAATCGCCTTATGGCGAGGATAGCCCTGCTGCAAGCCCAGTTTAAGACAAAATCGTTAGGCAAGGGTAATTTAGGTGTAGGAAAGGATGAAACCGCATCTGTGCCACCAATATGTAGTTAGTATAAATCCCCTGCACAGTCCCCACTGGCAGATAATTTTCTCATTGTGTCTGGAAAGAAATACTGTAGGAATGCTCAACCGGTATCGCTCATTCAACCGACAGAAATTTTCAACCTGTTCTCTCCATTAAGCAGCGAGTTTAGGGTCCGTGTCTCTCTGGTCTCTCCTCCCGTTACTGGGTCTGAGACGCTGAAGCCTCCCACCAATAGTTCTGACAAATTGAAAACTCCATTATCCGCAGTATTAGACTTTAAATGAATCATCCAGCGATCATATACTGTTTTACAGGGGGAGGGCTACCAACGTTAAAGCTAATCTGAAGATGGTGCAGGCTAAGGCTGAAACTGGCGAGTATAAAGTATAGGGATATTGTTATCCACGTCGGCACCAAAAATGTTAGGATGAATCAGTCACCAAGCGCAACATAGCTTCAGCGTGTAAATCAGCTAGAAAGATGTCAGCATCGAGTAATTATCTCTGGCCCCCTTCCAGATAAGGGAAGTGATGAGCTCTACAGCAGAGTCTCACAACTCAATCGCTGGTTGAAAACAGTTTTCTGCACCTCGCAAAATATAGAATTTGTAGATTAACAGGACCAAGCCTGGCCTGCTGAGGAGTGACGGACTCCATCCTAGCTGGAGGGATGCTCTCCTCTTGCGTAATACCCTAGATGCAGTCGCACCCCTAAAAACAAAAAATATTTGTCATAAGAAACTAGCTCCCTGGTATACAGAAAATACCTAAGCCCTGAAGCAAGCTTCCAGAAAATTGGAACGAAAATGGCGCTACACCAAGCTGGAACTCTTCCGACTTGCTTGGAAAGACAGTACCGTGCAGTATCGAAGAGCCCCCACTGCTGCTCGATCATCCTATTTTTCCAACGTAATTGAGGAAAATAAGAAGAATCCAACATTTATTACTGACACTCGCAAAGCTAACTAAAAAGAAGCATTCCCCAAGAGAGGATGGCTTTCACTTCAGCAGTGATAAATTCATGAACTTCTTTGAAGAAAAGATCATGATCATTAGATCATACAGATTCCTCTTTAAATCTGCGTATTTCTCCAAAGCTCAGTTGTCCTGAGTCTGTACAACGCTGCCAGGACCTAGGATCAAGAGACACTCAAGTTTTTTAATACTATATCTCTTGACACATTGATGAAAATAGTCATGATCTCTAAACCTTCAAGCTGCATACTGGACCCTATTCCAACTAAACTACTGAAAGAGCTGCTTCCTGTGCTTGGCCGTCCTATGTTAAACTCCTATTTCCTATGTTGAAAATAAATGGCTCCCTATCCACCGGATGTGTACCAAACTCACTAAAAGTGGCAGTAATAAAGCCTCTCTTGAGAAAGCCGAACCTTGACCCAGAATATATAAAAAACTATCGGCCTATATCAAATCTCCCATTCCTCTCAAAAAAATTGAAAAGCTGTTGCGCAGCAACTCACTGCCTTCCTGAAGACAAACAATGTATACGAAACGCTTCAGTCTGGTTTTAGACCCCATCATAGCACTGACACTGCACTTGGGAAGGTGGTAAATTACCTTTTAATGGCGTCAGACCGAGGCTCTGCATCTTGCCTCGCGCTCCTAGACCTTAGTGCTGCTTTTGATACCATTGATCACCACATTCTTTTGGAGAGATTGGAAACCCAAATTGTTCTACACGGACAGGTTCTGGCCTGGTTTTGATCTTATCTGTCGGACAGATATCAGTCTGTCTCTGTAGATGGTTTGTCCTCTGACAAATCAACTGTAAATTTCGGTGTTCCTCAAGGCTCCGTTTTAGGACCACTATTGTTTTCACTATATATTTTACCTCTTGGTGATGTCATTCAGAAACGTGCTAGCTGTGCCACCAGAGACTCTGGGTTCAAGCCGGCCGCGACCAGGAGGTCCATGGAGCGACGCACAATTGGCCTAGCGTCGTCCAGGTTAGGGAGGGTTTGGCCGGTAGGGATATCCTTGTCTCATCGACGAGTCATCGACTCCTGTGGCGGGCCGGGCGCAGTGCACACTAACCAGGGCGCCAGTTGCACTGTGTTTCCTCCGACACATTGGTGCTGCTGGCTTCCGGGTTGGATGCGCGCTGTGTTAAGAAGCAGTGCGGCTTGGTTGGGCTGTGTTTCGGAGGACGCATGGCTTTCGACCTTCGTCTCTCCTGAGCCCATACGGGAGTTGTAGTGATGAGACAAGATAGTAACTACTAACAATTGGAAACCACAAAATTGGAGAGAAAACGGTGTAAAATAAAAAATAAAAAAGCCAACTGACATTTACTCCTGAGGTGCTGACCTGTTCCACCCCTACAACCATTGTGATTATTAGTATTTGACCTTGCTGGTCACCTATGAACATTTGAACATCTTGGCCATGTTCTGTTATAATCTCCACCCGGCACAGCCAGAAGAGGACTGGCCACCCCTCGTAGCCTGGTTTCTTTTTAGGGAGTTTTTCCTAGCCACCGTGCTTCTACACCTGTATTGCTTGCTGTTTGGGGTTTTAGGCTGGGTTTCTGTACAGCTCTGTGACATCAGCTGATATAAAAAGGGCTTTATAAATACATTTGATTGATTGAATTCATCAATCAAGTACAAGGGAGGAGCGAAAACCTGAAGACACCCTGTGGAATGAGTTTGACGAGTGACTTATACTAACTACTTGGAAGTACTTTACAGTTGGATTAACGGTGTAACAACAAACAAAGGTTTCAAACATTTCAAATGAAAGGAAGATATTACAATCTCTGGGAATCGAGTCACAATAAGCAGCATCAATAACCATTACATAAAAACATTACAAATACTTTATTCTTTGTATTATTCCATTGTAATTGGAGTGGATATTTTATCATTTAAGTCTACACTAGCCTTGGTACCATGAAACTGAGGTCAACAGTATACAGTATATCAGTTACTCAGGCTACAATGTGTACATTAACAGAAAACACCTATGCCGGGCTTGTGTTATGCAATTTCCAGTCACAGCACTTGCATTTCTCGTTGAAGATAAGGTTAGCGGCGCACTTCTGGAGGTAGGTGCGTCCACTGGCGCACTGGTAGAAGGCATTAGGGTCTTCCTTGTTACAGTACAGGCCGTCAGCTTTCCCCCCACAGAAGCCACTGCCGGGCAGAGGAGTGGAGGTGGTGGCGGGCACACTGCTGGTGGTAGTTCCTGGCAGGGGTGGCGGACGTGTTGTGGAAGGAAGGGGTGGCGGACGTGTTGTGGAAGGAAGGGGTGGCAAATCTATAAAACACAGTGTGTTATTGTCAAGCGTGGAATGATACAATGTCATTGTTATACCAACCAAACCTCTTATGAGACATACACCTCAGTGCTCTAGTAATGGCTGCGTACCTGAGGCCAGAAGATAACGCAGATGGCTGATCAGGGGATAGTTGCCCTGCCCACAGAATTGTCCAGCAAAGTCATCCAGATCCAGAGCCCAGATCATGGCCCCTCCAAACTTGTTGTCTTTTAGATAGCGTGCCTATAAAATGACCAAATATTTTATTTCCCAAAACCATATAGCCTTCTACCAACCACCATGTAATCAATAACAAAGATATTAGGGTTGAAATGAGCAATAGACATTCGACTGCTAGAATTTACAGCAATCAGCTGAAAGGAGTTTCCTTTTGGCAGTGTATTAAGTAATACGATACCATACCTTTATTTCAAAGCTTTCCCGGTTGTCATATCCCACCCACTCATTTCCTTTGGTGGCAAAGGGAACCATCTGATCCTCAATCAACTCAACAGTTGCTCCATTCAGGAAAGTACAGATCTGGTGGAAAAGATCAATAAACATGAGTATTCTTTACATAAAGAATACCTTTGTTTTGAATTGGCCCTGAGTACAGTATACTGAAAGTGTGCATTGATGTATTGTGTTAATCTATTTTTTACATCCTACAAGTGTTTCACAATCTCCCTGGTTCCAAAACATATCATGTTAATTAACTCCACATTGGTAGATCGCTCCACTAGAGACAACTGTATTTGTAGTTTTGAACTTTGACCTCTCTCCCTGACCTCATAATAGGACCAGAAGCCGGCCTCGCGGGTATAGGGTCCAGCAGAGGCTGGTCCACTCGTTCTGGCTCCGACACCATTGTCTCCAGAGACAGTGCGGAATGTGCGCCCATAGGTGGCGAAACCCATCATCAGCTTCTCAACAGGGGTGCCCTGGTCCCTCCAGTACTTCATGGCAAAGTCCTTTGGAAAAGGAGTAAACATTCAACAACTGTTTGACAAATAGTTAACGGTTTCTAAAATGGTTTCTAAATTATTTATGGTTTCAAAATAGTTTTAAAAATATTGTAAAGTAAATATTTTTTACTCACAACGTTGAAATACTTGTGCTCTCCTTCCTCTGCATCTGAAGCACCGCGGTAAAGGGGACTGTTGTGGCGTGTGAATGGGTCCCAGGCTCCACCCATGTCATAGGACATCACATTGATGAAGTCCAAGTACCTGTTACACAGTCACACAAGGCCAAAGGTCACAAAATGTAACATGGAAAACACCAACTGGTAAATGATGAACCTTCACAATAATTATTACTATACCAATCACCTATGGTGAATGAATGCCCTCTGTTTTAACCTTTGAACTCACTTTGCAACCTCTGCAATTTCATAACCGTTATCAATGTTTCCCTTCCCAGCAGCCACTGCAGCTGTGACCAGCAGCCTTGGTCTGCTGGTGTCAGCGGCTTCCTTCTCAAATGCGTTGAGCAACTCCTGGACCCCAGAACCAAATGAGACAGTGTATTTTATTAATGGTATGAAATAATATTACGACGACATTGTGCTGGATCAGTTAAAGTTGAACATAATTATTATGGTGCCCCATTAAAACTGTCACTCAGGATCCAAATATAATGTTTTCCAGATGTTTGATTATTACTACTGTGGCTGTGAATGTCAAACTGACCCTGCACAGCAGTGTAAACCTTTTCTTGTCCTCTGGGGGGCTCCCTCGTGCTCCAGGGTACTCCCAGTCCAGGTCCAGGCCATCAAAGCCGTACATTCTCAGGAAACTGATGGATGACTGGATGAACTTCTGGCGATTGGCAGGTGTTGACACCATGATGGTGAACCTGAAAAGTTATTCAGTGTCAGTAATCATAATACTTGTAATTGTTATTATTCATTGGAAAAGCATAATGACCGATAGATACTTAAGAACATGTTTATTTCTTTCAGTAAAATACTTTGAAACATGTACAACTTAATCATGGCTATATGACAACAATACTCACTGGCTGGACCCGAAGTTCCATCCACCAACTGCCAACAGGGTCTTCAGTGCAGGATTTCTTTCCAAGACAAGAAAGATTCATCAACACATTCAATTTCAATGCTTTTAAAGAGAAATGTGAATATGTAATAATGATTGTAAATGCACAAAGTGCTGATTGAGAACATAAGACATCATATAGCTCAGCAGCTAAACCTCACTGCTTCTTCAGCCCATTGAAGGACTGGTAGAGAACATCATCGTTCCACTCGTAGGTGACTAGCTCGTTGTTGTGGTTGATCATTGAGAAGGCATAGATCAGATGAGTGCAGAGGTTGGGGTCCACATTGGCCGGCAGATATTTCCCAGTGCCTGGTCTGTACTGGGACCAGTTGGTGAAGTAGCACACCAGTTTGGTTGATGACACTGTTGAGGATTTAAAATACTAGTATCAGTCTCCCATCAGAACAAAGTGATAGACAGAGACGTTGACAGTGACTTTGTCTAGGATTGTATCAATGTTGTATGCTATGTACTGAGCAATGTTATTCAACAGTAAGTTATTTATTTTCTCCCTATGAATGTTACTTAACGATATCCTATTTGTGGTAGCTACAGTACAATTAAGTTTGGATAGACAGCAAGAGTAATGCTGTAAGAACTACAAAACTTACCCATTTGAAGACACATCAAAACGGACAGTCCTGAAACAGAAATGAAACATTTGTTCATTAGACTAATCAAACAAGCTTATTTGCTTGCAGTTAACAAAGTACCCTACATGACCAAAAGTATGTGGACACATGCTTGTCGAACATCTCATTCCAAAATCATGGGCATTAATATAAAGTTATTCCCCACTTTTCTGCTATAACAGCCTACACTCTTCTGGGAAGGCTTTCCACTAAATGTTGGGACATTGCTGCGTGGACTTGCTTCCATTCAGCCAAAAGAGCATTAGTGAGGTCGGGCAATAATGTTGTGCGATTAGGCCTGGCTCGCAGTCGGCTTTACAATTCATCCCAAAGGTGTTTGATGGGGTTGAGATCAGGCTTCTGTGCAGGCCAGTCAAGCTCTTCCACACCGATCTCAACAAACCATTTCTGTATGGACCTCGCTTTGTGCAGAGGGGCATTGTCATGCTGAAACAGGAAAGGACCTTCCCCTAACTGTTGCCACAAAGTTGGAAGCACAGAATCGTCTAGAATGTAGCGTTAAAATGTCACTGGAACGAAAGAGCCTAGCCCGAACCATGAAATACAGCCCTAGACCTTAATTCCTCCTCCACCGAACTTTACAGTTGACCTAGCGTTCTCGCTGGTGCGCGATGAGACAAGGATTTCCCTACCGGCCAAACCCTCCCTAACCCGGACGACGCTAGGCCAATTGTGCGTCGCCCCACGGACCTCCCGGTCGCAGCCGGTTACAACAGAGCCTGGGCGCGAACCCAGAGTCTCTGGTGGCGCAGCTGGCGCTGCAGTACAGCGCCCTTAACAACTGCGCCACCAGAGACTCTGGGTTCGCGCCCAGGCTCTGTTGTAACCGGCTGCGCGCTAACCAAGGTTGCCAGGTGCACGGTGTTTCCTCCGACACATTGGTGCAGCTGGCTTCCGGGTTGGATGGCACTGTGTTAAGAAGCAGTGCGGCATGGTTGGGTTGTGTATCGGAGAACACATGACTTTCAACCTTCGTCTCTCCCGAGCCCGTACGGTAGTTGTAGCGATGAGACAAGATAGTAGCTACTAAACAATTGGATACCACGAAATTGGGGAGAAAAAGCGGTAAAATAAAAAACCGCCAAACCCAGATTCGTCCATCGGATTGCCAGACGGTGAAGCGTGATTCATCACTCCAGAGAACACATTTCCACTACTCCAGAGTCCAATGGCTGTGAGCTTTACACCACTCCAGCCAACGCATGGCATCGCGTATGGTGATCTTAGGCTTGTGTGCGGCTGCTCGGCCATGGAAGGCCATTTCATGAAGCTCCCGACAAACAGTTATTGTGCTGACCATGCTTCAAGAGGCAATTTTGAACCGAGGACAGACAGTTTTTACGCGCTTCAGCACTCCACAGTCCTGTTCTGTGAGCTTTTGTGGCCTACCATTTCGCGGCTGAGCCGTTGTTGCTCCTAGACATTTCCACTTCACAATAACAGCACTTACAGTTGACCGGGACAGCTCTAGCTTTTCCTTGAGTAAAAGGAAAATGACTCAAGTGAAGTCACCCAGTAAAATCCTGCTTGAGTAAAAGTCAAAAAAGTATTTACAGATAGCCAGGGGCACGCTCCAACACTCAGACATAATTTACAAACAAACGATTTGTATTTAGTGAGTACGTCAGATCAGAGGCAGTAGGTATGACCAGGGATTGTCTCTTTAGGTGCTTGAACTGGTCTATTTTCGCGTCCTGCTATGCATTCAAAATTTAACAAGTACTTTTTGGTGTCAGGGAAAATGTATGGAGTAGAAAGTACATTATTTTCTTCAGGAATGTTGTGGAGTAAAAGTAAAAGTTGTCAAAAATATAAATAGTAAAGTACAGATAACCCATAAAATGACTTAAATAGTGCTTTAAAGTATTTTTACTTAAGTACTTTACACCACTGAAAATGTATAAAATATTCCATTGCCAGAATTTGACTTACCAACGAGAAGTGTTAGTTGGGCCATGATGAGTTTGTAGTTACACGGCTTCTCCTTACAAAACCGAAGAGGCACCTGGAAAAAATAAGCATTTTCATTTAATAGAACAAACCATGGTGGTTAGAATGTTGTGTGTGGCTAGGGTTGCCCGAGTGCGTCTGCACTGTCCAGCTTCAAGTTTAATGTGTTGCAATTATTGTACCTAAAAGGTTGTAACTGATGGTCGGGTGATAGTAAAACTATAATGCAATAATAATGTTAATAAAAACATATAGCACAAGTCCTACCTGGTCCTCAGTGAGACACTGGATCAGTGTCTGAAAGACAATACAGCTTACCTTTTATATCGTTCTGATACAGGTATGTAGCCTTTGGCCCAGGCGTATCAGGAAGTGGCAACCTGGGGGAGATTGTTTGCTCTTGATCGGGATTAATCAGTGTCATCGTTTATGCTAGTTTCATTTAAGGATATAACCTGTCTGAATTGTATGAGAGATAGACCTATCTTTATGGTCAGATAAACAACCATGGATGATTGATATTGAGGGTGAAATGAACCATCTCTATCCTCTGCATTAGCAATGTGGAATTGGAACATTCAGTCAGCAAATACCTTTCAATCTTCTTTAACTAGTTAAGAGGTTTTAGTTTGAATATAAATATTCCACAAACTGGACCTATTGTAGTAGTTCTCTTTCATTCACACATAATAGCTTCCTGTAGGCCTTTCTCTTGGATATCTTTGATGTGAAGTTCACGCCATAAACAAAGAAAACATAAATGTACAGAAAAGGCTCAAAATCTTAGAACAAACATTATGCAAGCTCCAGGCCATATTACGAGAGACACGGCAATATAAACTGTCATAAAAATGCTAGTATTGATTGGTTTTAAGATAAGATTACCTTTGCTTCTTTTGTTGAAACTGGGAAGGTTGGTCCTTGGTTTACTAATTGAGGTCACATAACACAGAACAATACAGCCAATGCAATGAACACAGGGAGGGGGAGAATACTGTAGGTTCGGAGTAGTTTGTTCATGGGAGCAAGAGCTCAAGCTGCCCGGTGATTCAGGGCTGTACAGAAGCCTTATCTCAGCCATAAAGAATAGAGTTTTCACTGGGTTTTCACTCCCTTTAATATCCCGGCTCTTGTAAATTTCTCTCATCTTTATGTAACAATTTGTTTATTTAGTTCATAGAGGTCTGATTATGTTGTCATGGCATCATAAGTGTTGCTACATGAATAAAGTGCTTGTAGTCTATGTAATATAACCCAATCACTCCGGAGATTAGAAAAGACATTGCTTACGTTTACATTTTATTTATTCAAGTCTACACTGAAAAACGCAACATGTAAAGTGTTGGTCCCATGTTTCATGTGCTGAAATAAAAGATCCCGGAATGTTTCCATATGTACAAAAAGCTTACTTCTCTAAAATGTTGTGGGGGGCCTGGCTCCCCAGTGGGTGGGCCTGGTACCCCTACCCAGTCATGTGAAAACCATAGATTAGGGCCTAATTTATTTATTTCAATTGACTGATTTCCTTATATGAACATATTACTCAGTAAAACCATTGAAATTGTTGCATGATGATTTATATTTTTGTTCAGTATAGTAGCAAATTTGCCATACATGTTTGCCATACATGAAGCGGACTGACCATCCAGGTTGAGCATGTGTGAATGATTGTGAGTGATCTTGAATGTCAGTCAGCTTCCTGTCTCTAAAGGTCAGCAAACAGTCACACACAATAGACTCCATACACAGAAGACTCCACAGACTGTAAGATTAGAGAAATTTACAAGTGCCGGGATATTAAAGGGAATGAAAACCCAGTGAAAACTCTATTCTTTATGGCTGAGATAAGGCTTCTGTTACAGCCCTGAATCACCGGGCAGCAACAAACTACTCAGAACCTACAGTATTCTCCCCCTCCCTGGATTAAAACACTGTTCTAATGTGCTCTGTTATCAGGCTGTCAGGATTTAAACATTTCACATTAACTACACCGAGGAGCTTATTAGAAAGGACATAAGATTTTTTCAAATTGTTGTACCATAATGATATCACACTGTCATAATCATAATAATATTCCGACCATGAAAGTTACTGTAATGACAGGCAATGCTTAAAGTCAGCAGCATATGTCCATCATAGTTAAGTGTGTAAAGTACAGTATCATAATTTTCTCAATTAAATGGTGCACACAGCATACTGTAATGAACCTCCCAGTCAGGGATTATTGAGTTGCAATGTTGTCAGTAACATGAGCATGTCTGGAGACTAGAGTCAATCCATTAGAGGACCGTAAGTACAAAGTACATCTCTATCGGTTAATATTGTCAAAAATCACAAGGTACATTAATGATTAGCAAAAGAGACAGAAATGACTGGATGCCATAAGAATGCACATTGTAGTTCTAGTAAGCAAAACGTCATTCTTACTTTGCTTGTCATGCTAGTGTACAAAGTGCAAACATTAGCCTTCTTCATAGAATTGAAAACCCATATTCTATAAACCATAGATCAACATATAACAATAAAGGTGCACAAGGGGAAATAAGGTAGGTACAGTATGGTCCCAGAGACATCGATTAGGGGGGTGTTTAGGTCTGTGTTTTAGACATGTTAAAGGCTAAAGATGAAATCTGCCATTCTCTGAAGAACGTTGAAGCAGCCCACAGTCCTGAAAGGTAGGTATACAATGTACATCAGCTAAGATTCACAGATCAATGTTGAGACAAAGCAACAGACAAACAAGTCAAGGGTACAGTGCCCTGAAGATGGTACTATGATATACTGCCATCAGGTAGAGATAAAGAGCTCAAATCTACATAGCAATCCTACCAGGCCTAAACCAGTGATTTAGCAAAGAATCATTCATTAAGGTTTTTCTACGCTTGTCATCATATAAATAGTTCCTCTACCAGGTGTCACTGCTTTTATCAACATGATAAACGTATCAGTGTATTCCTCCATCCAGTCAATATCTCTCCCTTAGTAGAAATATTACACACCCACATCAACATGTATGCACGTGCGCACACACTTCCACACCCACTTGAAAATTATATACTTTTCACCACATCATAAATACCACAGGCTGTAACCTTCATTTTCTTGTTAAAATGCTGTACCAACCCAGTGTCAATACAGAGCATGAGAATAGAGGAACACTATCAGACTCCAACCACATCATCTTGTGTGCCTGGAATTAAGAAAAGGTGGTGGATTTGCTTGGGAACACCTGTGTCCCCCAGTTAGTGGGCAGTGGGCATTCCGGACTCAGTCAGTCTCGTATACAACTGTTTATAGAGGCGCTAGTTGAGTATTGCACCCATTCAGTGGCGATTTTAGTATGTAAATCTTGGTGGGGCAAACTCCCCCAATTTTCTTTTAGATGCATGCCAGCAAAGCCACAACACAACACTAAACAATACATTAATTGGACTATAACGGTTCCCACAAACTGTTAGGGCCTACATAAAGCTGTCCCAACAGCAGAGTCCCAACAGCAGTCCCAACAACTTACCACTGTTAAACCTGGCTATCAGGGGAGCCTCGTTTGGCAGCGAAACAGTTTATTCAGGCTAATTTAATGTCTTTAAAAAAACATAGCTGACATGGCCGACTTGCTTAAACAAATGTGGTTTCTATTGACAATTGAGATGTACAAAATATAGCATAAAGGGACGACGAGCGTATAAGAGGTAATCCGTAATTAAGACATTAATGAGCGAGCTAGGAAGGACATAGTCAATATAACTATTTGTTCAGCACTTTTGAAATGTACAGCGACATAATTCAGAACATGAACTGTCCTTACAGTATTCTCCCTGTACACCAAGTCAGAACCATGGGATAAATTAAGGGGGCATAGAAGCAGACATTGGAAGCTTTTACACTTCTCTAAAACAGGCTACATGTGCACCAACAAGTCAGAACAGTAGGCTAAATTATGAGGGGAAATGCGACTAAATTATTAGGGTGAGGCACATGGGCTACTAACACCTTACTACACAACATACACTTAGTATTGCTTTCGTAGCTACATTATACAGTGCATTTGGGAAGTTTTCAGACCCCTTGACTTTTTCCACATTTTGTTACATTACAGCCTTATTATAAAGTGGATTAAATAAAATAAAATCCTCATTAATCTATACACAATACCCCATAATGACAAAGTGAAAACTGTTTTTTGAAATTGTAGCAAATTTATAAAAATAAGAAAATTACAGAAATACCTTATTTACCCAAGTATACAGACCCTTTGCTGTGAGACTCGAAATTGAGCTCAGGTGCATCCTGTTTCCATTGATCATCCTTGAGATGTTTCTACAACTTTATTTATTTCCACCTGTGGTAAATTAAATTGATTCGACATGATTTGGAAGGGCACACACCTGTCTACATAAGAGCAAAAACCAAGCCTTGAGGTTGAAAGAATTTTCCATAAGAGCTCCAAGACAGGATTGTATCAGGCACAGATCTGGGGGAAGGGTATGCAACACATTTCTGCCTCATTGAAGGTCCCCAAGAACACAGTTGTCTCCATCAAGTTTGGAACCACCAAGACTTTTCCTAGAGCTTGCTGCCTGGCCAAACGAAGCAATCGGGAGAGAAGGGCCTTGGTCAGTTAAGTAATCAAGAACCTGATGGTCAATCTGACAGAGCTCCAGAGTTCCTCTGTGGAGATGGGAGACCTTCCAGAAGGACAACCATCTCTGCAGCACTCCACCAATCAGGTCTTTATGGTATAGTGGCCAGACGGAAGCCACTCCTCAGTAAAAGGCACATGACAGCTCGCTTGGAGTTTGCCAAAAGGTACCGAAAGACTCTCAGACCATGAGAAACAAGATTCTCTGGTCTGATGAAACCAAGATTTAACTCTATGGCCTGAATGCCAAGCATCATGTCGAGGAAAACTGGCACCATCCCTATGCTGAAGCATGGTGGTTGCAGCATCATGCTGTGGAGTTGTTTTTCAGTGGCAGGGACTAGGAGACTCGTCAGGATCAAGGGAAAGATAAATGGAGCAAAGTATAAAGAGATCCTTGATGTAAACCTGCTCCATAGTGCTTAGTACCTCAGACTGGGCCGAAGGTTCACCTTCCAACAGGACAATGACCCTAAGCACACAGCCAAGACAACTCAGGAGTGGTTTCGGGACAAGTCTCTGAATGTCCTTGAGTGGCCCAGCCAGAGCCTGGACTTGAACCCGAGCGAACATCTCTGGAAAGACCTGAAAATAGCTGTGCAGCGGCGCTTGGGAGAAACCCCTTAAATACAGGTGTGCCAAGCTTGTAGCGTCATACCCAAGAACACTCGAGGCTGTAATCGCTGCCAAGGTGCTTCAACAAAGTACTGAGTAAAGGGTCAAATACTTATGTAAATGTGATGTATATATATATATATATATTTTTTTTAAATATACATTTGCAATAGTTTTTCAACTGTTTCTTGCTTTGTATTTATGGGGTATTATGTGTAGATTGATGAGGGAAAAATATATTTAATACATTTTAGAATGAGACTGGAATGTAACAAAATGTGGAAAAAGTCAAGGGGTCTGAATACTTTCTGAATGCATTGTACATATCTTTCTGGCATATTACATAATTTATGCAGCAACATACAATACATTTCTGGACTCACCTTGTTGTGCTGTGGTCACTTGAACAGGAAGGTGGTGTGGCGGGGTCCTTCGTGGGCAAATTGTGTCATCAAAATCTGGCATTCTCTGAATTTATGGTGATTTCAAGACAACTGGGAACTCAGAAAAAAACAAGGTCGAATGATGATGTTACTGATCTTTAGGTTGGAGCTCTAGAAAGAGGCCTGAGTTCCGGACTTCAAAATCCGAGTTGCATGATCGTTGAAAACGCATTTCCCCAGTCTGAGTTATTTTTTTATCAGAGTTTCCAGTAAAGTCTGAGATTTCCCAGTTGCGAGTTTCCAGTTGTTTTTAAAGTGGCAGAAGTCATGCTGGATTGACTGCATGACCAATGCTGAATGTTTATCATTTTAAGCTTGGAAAAGAGACCCTTAAACCCAGACTTAGACCACACATCCACTCCACTGAATAGCAGGTTAGTGATGGATTTGCAATGCTTGCAGTTAGCCACTGATTTCTTCCAAACCATTGTTTAATTTGTGATTTCCAACTTGTTGTGTAATGTTTATGTCCAATGAGCACTGATACCTTTTATCTATAATTTCACTTCATATGACAAGGATTGAAAATGATTTGCCAGTAGATTGTAGACTTGATTGATGATGATGACTATTAGCTTGCTAGCTAAGATTTTGAAAGTATGATTTTGACATGATCAGTCCAATCAAGGCTACTGTAGATATAACATGAATTGATGTCATTTTAACTGTGGCCAATAACCTTGAGTCTTCTTGGATGGCCACTTCTAAATGTAACTCTATGGCAGCACCCAGGGGGCTTGAATTTTCGAGCTCTCCCTGTAGATTTCACTGTGACTTTGTGTCCCCATGAGCGACAGAATACTGAGCCAATCATGGCGCAACTAGAGAACATTATCAACCCCTAAGCTTCGTGTTTTCTGCTGAATGCCCCACCACCACAGAAAGCACTGAGCTAGGCTGACACACCTGCATTTTGGAGCTGCCTTACTCAAGAAAGCAAAAAAGAGACCATGTTTGTATGCAGCTTTATTAACAATTTTTTTTGTAACTTTGTTTGCAAACTAATGTGACACGTATTAAGGCCAAAATAACATGCAAAACAGGCTCTGCCCCACCTGCCCTGAATGACAGGTCACCACAGCACACATTGTAAGTCCTGTTTCCTTATGCAAATGAGTAGATGGTGCTCATGGGGGAGAGGGCCTCCTGGCTCCTACTCTCCCTAAATGCTGGGTCTCTGCCATCCCTCTCCTTGTGTCCAGTGTACTGGCCAATGAAGGAGCCGTCCTCGTTGAACTCAATCTCCCGTCCATCACCGTACTCCACCAGACTGTCGCCACTCTCTGTTCATTTCATCATGGTGTCGACTGTCGTTTGACACCTCCTGACTTTAGTCTCATTTTCCCTGGAAGAAAAGTGAAAATATTAGAGGCTGTGTTATGGCTCCCAGCTTTCACCATACAGTTCTAGACATTAAAAACAGACTGTCTGGTTGTAACACTTACCGTTGGGCAGAGTAGGGAATGGTGGTGACACAGCTTATCCTGAAATGTTCAAAAATTATTGGTTATAATTTGTGTTGAGAGCTACATTTTTGAAGAACATTTCTATGAATTATCAATGTTTAGGATATTTTAATCACGTCACTTAAACCATTAACTTGTTTCAACAGCGATGGCATGTTGAAATGCAGACTACCTAAACATTTATTTTTAGTTCCAATTTATTGGTTATAAATACAAAATACAGTCAATATATAAGTAAAATAATAAAGTAGAAATAGTGTACATGGTGTAGACTTGTGTTAGTGTTCATATTATCATACCTTTCCAGAGACCTTCAGTAGTCCAAAGGAAAAATGTGAAAACATTAGTAGTCAGAATAAAGAGATCATTTCTAAGGATGGGGGAGTTATCAGGAAAAATACATTGTTCTGAAATAATGACAACACTGGATGGTACAATATTGTTAGGAAATTGAATGATTTGTTTCACTGTTGACTATTATTACCACACCATATTATAGTATGGAAGGGTATTTCTGTAAACTAGGGTACCAGTGTGCAATCCCTGCAGTGTACAACTGTTTGGAGCCGTTACAGAGAAATTCATCACTTTTATTTTCATGTGGATAAATGAAGGGGGAACATAGATGCATTCTATATAATTCATGATTTGAATCAAAACGAATGTTTAAAAACAAACGTTTAAACCCTTTTTTTGTGTTTGGAGTCTTCACAGATTTGGCAAAAATCATGTGACATAACAATACCTTTCTTTCCTTACATTTATGATACAGTTTGTATCATATACTAAGCATTTAACAATTGAATTACATTGACCTTGATCCTGTGAAATTCCTGGACAAATTCCGCAACATCAGCTGATTCATGAATTTTCTGAATGACTGTCAAATGATAAGAGCTTGTGTGAAACTGCACGTGACTTAACAGCCAAAGTGCGGGAATTAACTGTAGGATTGACAGAACAATTGATGTCTATGTTGTTAGCCTACTTCGTGGACAACATTAAATCAATATTCCTGAGGTAAGATTACGGTCCATATATTTAAAAAAAGTTAATTTTCCTAGGTAATACAGAGAAAACGGATACAATTGCATGTAAAACTAAAAAAAAAATGATATTTTGATGTTCAAATGTGTGTGGGGTTAAATATGAAATGCTGGATCAAGTGCAGAGCCAACACTTCATGGCCGAAGAGGTCACCCTTCTAACACCATTCTATTAATTTCTTAATAGCTGCCCATACCGTGCCACAGTGCCAAGATAAAGTAAGATTTCTTGATTTCTGCATAAGATTTAATGTGTATTGACTTATGAACTGCTGTTACTGTAAATGGTTAGCTGACTGATATATCCTAGCTACCTAGCTAACCATTGGTAATCTTAAATGATGCAAAACAACCAAAACAGTACCTATTGCTAGACTAGAGGTATGCCCTAGCTATAGTTAGTCAATGGTTGCACATCTAACTAGCTGAAATTAAGCAAGCGTGTGAATAGTAGGCATGCAAATATGTTCTTTCACTGTTTACAGCAGGTCTCTAGCTACCCAGACCTGTCTGATCAGACTGATAGGGTGCCGTGGGTGTGTCCAGCCTGTGTGTATAGCAATGGAATTAAACATCCAGCCAATGCCCCAAGTGTCGTGCTGTAGATCCACCACTCACCCAAAGGGTTGTGGCGTCCTGTCCAGAAACTACCCCTAGCCTCTAGCCCTAGACACTTGTGGAGTCTGAGAGGATTGGACAGGTGTACCCAATACCATCAAAATTCCTCCAAGCCTATCAGAGGGTAAGGTGGCGCTCTCACCATGTCTCCATCCATCCCCCTCAGATCTCCACATGTGTCTAGACTCTGGGCAGTAGGGGCTAGGGGTTATTTCTGGACCATGGGTATTATGGTAGCTCAGTCAGTCTGGCACTATCAAAAAAAATGTAATAACTGTCAAATGCTTGCTTCCTGTATCCTTGGGAGAATCTCAATTACATTTCCTTGATTTGTTGCATCCTCTCTCCTCAGCTTCTTCTCAAAACCCATTGGACAAGAACGTCAGAGTTCCCTCCTCTCTCACCTTCTTATCTAATGGGTTTTAAGGAGGCGGGGAGAGAGGACATGAGGAATGAAGGAAATGCAATCGAGATTCTCCCCGTTTCCTCCAATGTACTTTCAAGGAGAGGCAAGGAGTGGAGGAAACAAGGGCAGAGGAAGCAAGAATGTGATGTCTAGTTTTCACCCACACCCACTGTCTTGTACAGCTAACCTTGTGGAGGGACACTATATTCCCTAACCCGAACCCTTTACGTAATTCTAATCCTGACACTAATTCTAACCTTAACCCTAAACCCCATAGAAATAGCATTTGACCTCTTGGGGACTAACACGGTCAAATTTGTGTTTGTTTACACACACACACACACACACACACACACACACACACACACACACACACACACACACACACACACACACACACACACACACACACACACACACACACACACACACACACACACACACACACACACACACACACACACACACACACACACACACCTTAAAAATTGTAATGATTTCACCAATACTTTATGATTATTGGTTATTATTATTGTCAATGATTTCTGACAAAACACATATTACATTATTGTTAAAAAAAATATAGAAATGCTGTTTATCTTTTTAATTTTCTGGAATGTTTAGCATGGCTTTAAATGATAGAGAATTTGACTAAAGCACAAACAGACCTGGCTAAAGCAAACACAGACCCGGCTAAAGCACAAACAGGCCCGGCTAAAGCCCAAACAGGCCCGGCTAAAGCCCAAACAGACCCGGCTAAAGCCCAAACAGACCCGGCTAAAGCCCAAACCAAACAGACCCGGCTAAAGCCCAAACAGACCCGGCTAAAGCCCAAACAGACCCGGCTAAAGCCCAAACAGACCCGGCTAAAGCCCAAACAGACCCGGCTAAAGCCCAAACAGATCCGGCTAAAGCCCAAACAGACCTGGCTAAAGCCCAAACAGACCTGGCTACTAGGCATGACAAAGAAACATGCAGTGTCCATGTTTCATGTGACATTTTGAATGACATGTAGATGTTTTATTGTTGCTAGGAGTTATGGTCTCATTGTGCCCATCTAGACTCTTATTCCTGTAATTATACATGTGAAGGTGCAAGAAAATCACGTTTAAATGTATATCAAACTATTTTGAAATGTTGACCCTGATGTCACACATTGGCCCATTTATTTATAGAAAGACCCGAATATATTTTCATATGACTGTAGATTGCTGTTCATGTGGAAGGTTTTAGATACCATAGTTGGCTTGAAGGGAAACTGACACGATCAGCACTACCTCACAAAATGATTAAACATGATGTACGTGATTAACTTTGACCTACACAAATATTGATACTTATCTCAACTCAAGGTTCTCAGTTGATTTTCAGCCAGTTCTTTTATATTGCCTACCGATAGTCAAATGATCCCTCCTGATCGTTATCATCCATTGGCTCCAATGTCACTTCTTTCTTGTCCCGTACTGAAAATAAAAAGATCTCTGTCTTGTTACTCTGACCAAATATTATATAAGCACTGCATACTTAGGGTAAATATATCCTATCCATTAGCTAAGTTAGCACAATCGTGAGATTAGAAGCTTTATGCTAGTGAATGAACTATAGTACTAGGTCTGTTGGATCTGTCGCTCCAGCTAAGAATGTTCCTCCTCTAATGGAGAAGTCTTGTGGACTACAGTATTGCTACAGTACCTGGGTATTTCCCCCCTCGGCTCCTCTTGATAAAGCAGACGACCAGCAGGATGAGCACGAAGAGGGCCGCAGCAGACATCACACCAATGACCCAGCCCTGAGTGGAGAGGTCCACCTGCTCCCGTGCATTAGCTGTATGTAAACACCACACACACACACACACACACACACACACACACACACACACACACACACACACACACACACACACACACACACACACACACACACACACACACACACACACACACACACACACACACACACACACACACACACACACACACACACACACACACACACACACACACACACACACACACACACACGTTTAATTGTCATGATAAAATCTGTAGGTGTGTGGATGTTTAATGGCTTGTAATTGTGTGTTGTGGTTGACCTGTGGTGTTTTACCTTCAGTTGTATAATGGGGTGATTCCTCTGTGTACCACTCTCCTACCCCAATTCTAGTCTGTGCTGCTATGGCGAATCTATAGCGGGTGTAGCGATCATATCGGCGCACTGTAAAACTGGTGGTGTTTGCGGGAAATTCCTCAACACGCAGTTCCTCCTCCCGGGTTGTGTTCACTGTGGAGGGAGAGCACACCAGGGAGCCAAGAGAAGTTGATTTAGAGACCCGTTTTACCTACTGTACCCACTTTGTTCACCTGACTGACGATGAGTAAGTCTTCCTACCTGTCTGATATTTCAGTATGTATCCAGTGATGATGCCATTGGGCTCTGCAGGAGTGTCCCAGTCCACCCAGATAGTGTCCAGATGTCTCTGCTGGATTCTGAAGAATCTTGGAGCAGAGGGTGCTAGAGACAAATACAATTACATTTCATTTTATTTGTCACATGCTTTCTAAACAGGTGTAGACTAACAGTCAAATGCTTACTTAAGGGCCCTTCATAACAATGCAGAGAGAAAAAAGAGAAATAATAAAAACATTACACAAGAAAGAAATACATAATGAGTAACAATAACTTTGCTACAGAGTCAATTTGCAGGGGTACATGGTCAATTTGCAGGGGTACAGGGTAATTGAGGAAGATACTGTGTGTTCATACAGTGTATTCAGAAAGTATTCAGACCACTTGACTTTCTCCACATTTTGTTATGTTACAGCCTTATTCTAAAATTGATTAAATCGTTTTTTTCCCGTCAATCTATCATCAATCTACACACAATATCCCATAATGACAGAGCAAAAACAGGTGTTTAGAATTTAGGGAAATGTAAAAATATATAACTGAAATATAATTTACTTAAGTTAACACCTTTGGCAGCGTTTACAGCCTCAAGTCTTCTTGGGTATGACGCTACAAGCTTAGCACACCTGTATTTGCGGAGTTTCTCCCATTCTTCTCTGCAGATCCTTTCAAGCTCTGTCTGGATTGGATGGGGAGCGTCGCTGCACAGCCATTTTCAGGTCTCTCCAGAGATGTTCGATCGGGTTCAAGTCCGGGCTCTGGCTGGGCCACTCAAGGACATTCAGAGACTTGTTCTGAAGCCACTCCTGCATTGTCTTGACTGTGTGCTTAGGATCAATGTCCTGTTGGAAGATAACCTTCGACCCAGTCTGAGGTCCTGAGCGCTCTGGAGCAGGTTTTCATCAAGGATCTCTCTGTACTTTGCTCCGTTCATCTTTCCCTCGATCCTGACTTGTCTCACAGTGAAAAACAGTGAAAAACATCTCCACAGCATGATGCTGCCACCACCGTGCTTCACCGTAGGGATGGTGCCAGGTTTCCTCCAGATGTGATGCTTGGCATTCAGGCCAAATACTTCAATCTTGGTTTCATCAGACCAGAGAATCGTGTTTCTCATGGTCTGAGAGTCCTTTGGGCTGTCATTTGCCTTTCACTGAGGATTGGCTTCCGTCTGGCCACTCTACCATAAAGGCCTGATTGGTGGAGTGCTGCAGAGATGGTTGTCCTTCTGGAAGGTCCACCCATCTCCACAGAGGAGCTCTGGAGCACTGTTTGAGTGGCCATTGGATTCTTGGTCACCTGCCTAACCAAGACCCTTCTCCCCTGATTGATCAGTTTGGACGGGCCGCCATCTCTAGAAAGAATCTTGGTGGTCCAAACTTCTTCCATTTCAGAATGATGGCCACTGTCTTCTTGGGAACCTCCAATGCTGAATACAGTTTTTGGTACCCTTCTTCATATCTGTGCCTCGATATCTGTGCCTCGGAGCTTTACAAATCCTTCGAACTCATGGCTCTTTTTTTGCTCTCGAAAAACCTGTTTTCGTTTTGTCATTATGGGGTATTGTGTATAGATGGATCAGGAAAAATGTGTATTTAATCCATTTTAGAATAAGGCTGTGACATAACAACATGTGGAAAAAGGGATGAGGTCTGAATACGTCCTGAATGCACTGTATAGGAAGGGATAAAGTGACTAGGCAACGGGATAAATAATAAACAGTAGCAGCAGTGTATGTGATGTGTCAACAGATTTAGTGTAAAAAGGGTCAATGCAGATAAAGAGTTTACCAATAGCTACCCGGACTAAATATTAACACTATCACCACCTGTCGTTTCAGCCTATAAGTACCCTCTAGAGAACGTTCCCGGGCGTCTCTTAAGCATATGCATATCAAGGTGTGCAAACATAAGCACCAACGCTTGACAAATAGTACCTAGACGATTGTAAAGGATTAATTGCATGAAGAAATATATACATTAAAAAAATAAAAGTTATTTGTTTAGAGAAGAGTTAAGGATATTTTTTGTATAATTGTACAAAGTCCTAGAAAAAAACGTAGGACTATATCCTATTTTTGTTTCCCTTATGATAAAAACATTAAAGTACTCCATTTGATCAATTTTATTTGTAGATTAGTTTAGTAATATAGTTATAAGTAATTAATAAAGTACAGTTACAGATTCTTTTGACAAAGTTGAAACGAAAAAGCTAAAATGAATATAACCAGCCAGGTCACAGGTGAAATCATTTACCGTATTCTTAAACAAAAGCAAGAAATAAAAACAGTCATTTGTTGATTGTATCGTACACTGTATTGTGACCTTATACCTGTGCCTTTACGCATGAATCAATCTCTTCTTCTCTTTATGCTTCGGGTCCACAGTCAGCACACAGCTTTCGGGGCTGTGTGTGAGCAAGCACCACAAAATAATAGGTTGCATTGCACACAGTTTTCATGGGCCTTGTTTCGTGTGCACCACAGGTGTTGTATAATCTTTCTGAAGCGGTTGCATGGCATGGTCTCTCGGAAAAAGTCCACTCCCTACCTATCAGACCAAAAATGACTTCACATCCATGGTCTTGCCGCCATATGCAATAAAGTGGGCAATACATGCTTTGAGTTCATCCATAGACATGTCCCACACCACGTACTGTTTATTTTTCTGTGTGCAT
This sequence comes from Oncorhynchus gorbuscha, assembly GCF_021184085.1. NCBI lineage: Eukaryota > Metazoa > Chordata > Actinopteri > Salmoniformes > Salmonidae > Oncorhynchus > Oncorhynchus gorbuscha. Next base: position 32,602,976 of record NC_060182.1, on the reverse strand, counting down.
GCGCAACAGTACAATGTCTGATGTGCTGCAACATCTGTATGTCACATAAACTCATCACTCTTTTCTACTCAAACCGTGGCATCCCTCCCAAACTCCTCCTGTCTCAGGGTGGCAGCTGGGATCACGGTCTCAGTTGGCTCTGTTCTGGTTTTTCGGGGGGGAGGCTCAGGCATCAGAGACAGAGGCTCGAGGTCAACATTAGAATCAGATGAAGACTTCATTAGCAACGTCGATTTAAAGCTGAATATCTGATCCTGCATCTAACTCCAACTCCCTTACAGTAAATTCTGCAGCATTTGCAATGCTGTCAGTGCATGCTTCCATTCTTTTGGTTCGGCTTGCCATTGTGAACTTCAAACATTGTATGTTGTACTTAGTGTCTGATTTCACTATCAGAGTGGAAATTATATGACATTTTCCAGTTTCCAGTCTTTCATAATAAAATAATTAGACCACCCACAATGCCCACAATTCTTCAATATCATTACACTATTGTTCTAAATTCAATCATCCTATTCACCCTCGTCATTCAGATCAATCAAATTCAATCACCCTCGTCATCATTCAGTTCATTGAAGTCCCATGCAGCATTATCAGTTTGTATCAGGTTTCTATTGGTCCTTCATCCATTGACAACATAATATTTAAATAAACACGTAGCATGTTTTCATTTCCCTTAGAATAAATGAGGTTAGTAATAGAGCTACAGTTAATAAAACATTCCGTTTACAGCTTCTTTTAACAAAGTAAAATGTAAAAGAGAATGGTATCAAACCGCAAGACACGTGGCCAAATGTGCTGCTGATAAACAGGCATAACAAACTCATAATTACACTATTGCCTTTCTAAATTAAATCATCCTTTTCACCCTCATCATCCTCATGTAGATTAAATTGTAAAGTACGGTGCACAATTATCGTCCATTCACCCATTTGTCATTAATTCAGAGAGGCGAGAGAGACGCATTAGCACCTGGCTGGGTACCAATGTCCTACAGCACATTGTCACAAATCAGGTAAAAAGGCTCTATACTTTTCGGGTTTGTGATTTCAGAACGCTGACAAATGAGTAGTGTAAATTACAAACATTTAGGAAAAGTCAGGGAAAGAGTAGGACAAGCTTTTTTTGCAGATTTTTTAAATTGACAAAATCAAACATCAGTGGCCGTTGCCCTATGATGGTTCCAGTGTTAATCAGTCTCATAGCTTGGGGGTGGAAGCTGTTTTGGGTTCTGTTGGTTCAAAACTTGGAACATCTCTACCTTTTGTCTTGCGGCAGTACAGAACAGTCTATGACTTGAGTGGCTGAAGTCTTTGACAATTTTAGGGCCTTCCTCTGACACCGCCTGGTATAGAGGTCCTGGGTAGTAGGGAGCTCGGCCCGTGATGTACTGGGCCGTACACCCTGCCCTCTGTAGCGCCTTGCGTCGGATGCAGCCAGTCAAATGCTCTCAATGGTGCAGCTGTAGAACTTTGAGGATCTGAGGGCCCATGCCAAATCTTTCCAGCCTCCTGAGGGGCAAGAGGCATTGTCGTTCTCTCTTCACGAATGTGTTGGTGTCTGTGGATCATGATCATTCCTTAGTGATTATGGACACAGAAACATGACGCTTTCAATCTGCTCCACTACAGCCCTGTCGATGTGTATGGGGGCGTGCTCGGCCCCTCCGTTTCCTGTAGTCCACTATCAGCTCCTTTGTCTTGCTGACATTGAGGGAGAGGTTGTTGTCCTTGCACTACACTGCCAGGTCTCTGACCTCCTCCACGTAGGCTGTCTCATCGTCGTCCATGATCAGGCCTACTCGTTGTGTTGTCTGCAAATTTAATGATGCTGTTGGAGTCATGTGTGGCAACGCAGTCATGGGTGAACAGGGTGTACAGGAGGGGACTAAGCACTCACCCATTAAGGGCCCTCTTATTGAGGGTCACCGTGGTGAATGTGTTGTTGCCTACCCTCACCACCTAGGGGTGGCCCGTCAGGAAGTCTAGGATCCAGTTGCAGAGGGAGGTGTTTAATTGCAGGGTCCTTAGCGATGAGCTTGGAGGGCACAATTGTGTTGGACGCTGAGCTGTTTTCAATGAACAGCATTCTCACAAATGTGTTCCTTTTGTCCATGTGGGAAAGGGCAGTGTGGAGTGCAAAAGAGATTGTGTCATCTGTGGATCTGTTGGGGCGGTATGTGAATTGGAGTAGATCCAGAGTGTCTGGGATGACGGTGTTGATGTAAGCCATGACCAGCCTTTCAACGCATTTCATTGCTACAGGTTACTTTGGTGTTCTTGGGCACAGAGACTATGGTGGTCTGCTTAAAACATGTAGGTATTACAGACTGGGTCAGGAAGAGGGCAAACATTTCAGTGAAGACACTTGCCAGGTGTCAGCCCATGCTCAGAGTACCTGTCCTGGCAATCCGTCTGGCCCTGCAGCCTTGTGAATGTTAACCTGTTTAAATGACCCTCACATCGGCTACTGAGAGCATGATCACACAGTCGTCAGGAACAGCTGGTGCTCTCATGCATGGTTCAGTGTTGCTAGTCTCAAAGCGAGCATAGAAGGTATTTAGCTCATCTGGTAGGCTTGTGTCACTGGACAGCTCACGACTGTGTTTCCCTTTGTAATCCATGATAGTTTGCAAGCCTTGCCACATCCGACGAGCATCAGAGCCGGTGTTGTAGGTTTCAATCTTGGTCCTGTATAGATGGTTTGCCTGTTTGATAGTTTGTCGGAGGGCATAGTAGGATTTCTTATAAGCATCCTTCGATTGTCCGGGTTTTGGGCTTGGTCCGAGATAATCAATATATATTTGGCCTCCGACTCATTGAAGTCCAAATTAAGGTTAGTGATAGCTGTAAGTTTCAGTCAAAATGATACTCAAAATAACACAATTGGTCAGGAGCCCGTAAAACAACCACTATTTCCTCTGGCGCCATTCTATCTCTGCAGTATGGAAGGGAACAGGCGAGTGACATAGATCAAAGGTCAAGTCTGAGAATAAACTAAGGAAAATACATGATTAGGAAAAGAGCTGACAGAAAAACTGGCACATCTAATACAGCATCACAATGTTTTTCCTTACTTCCCTCTGGAGTGGAGAACTCTATGGTGTTACTGGGGTGTCCCTCGTATCGGTTGTTGGCCACCACTATGTACATCTTGTAGTTGCTGTAAGGGATGAGTCCCGGCAGGACACCAGAGAGACGCGGCCCGCTGGCTGGAAAGGCTTTAGACTTCATGGCCCTGCTCACACTCAGCCACCTCAGCTGGCTACTGTCTCGCCAGAAGTACACCTGGGATAGGGGGACACAGCACATGCGTTCATTTGTATGTTTGTTCCCTCGTTCAGTCCCTCATTTGTTCATTCAGCCGATGTGTTTCCATCTACTGCTTTCCTAATGCATACTAAATGTAGCCTGGATCTCATAACAGTTTGTTACACTTGGAATTGAAAACCAGAAACTAAACAAGTCACTTATTCCCAATAGTCTGACCTTGTACTCCTTCAGTTCACCCATGATGCTGCTGCGAGCCACAGGGTCCCAGTGAACGGTGACCTTGGTGGCCTCTATCCTGGACACACGCAGTTTGACGGGGGCAGCAGTGGGACCTGGTAGACACCAAGAGGAAGTTGCAATTCATTATGGTGTGGCTGACTGCCAGGTGTCAAGTAGGGATGGTCTATATTTACCCGTAAAGGGGTCTCTGTGTATCTGCAGGAAGGGATTGTGTGGTGATACTCACGGTCTTCTCCAGAGTAGCCTATGATGACAGGGGACTCAGGGCCCAGCCCAAAGTCATTGACAGCTTGGACCTTTATCTCGTATGGTGTGAAGGTGTCTGCATCGTAAATGTAGTATTTACACCACCAAGTGGTAGCGTTCTTCCACTCCTCCCTGGAATCCCTCCGTTTCCACCACACCAAGTACTTTAGGTGGGGCCCATTCCACTCTCTGTTGTTCAGTGCCTTTTCCCCATACCAGACAAGGAAGTTTAATTGTACATAATAAAAGTTGTTATTCTTCATTGAATAAACGTTAACGTCAATTATTTTCATATATACATACACAACATATATACATACACAACATATATACATACACAACATATATACATACACAACATATATACATATACAACATTAACAATGTGCACACTGTATTTCTGATCAATTTGATGTTATTTTAATGGACAATTTTGTTTGATTATTTTCTTTCAAAAACAAGGACATTTCTAAGTGACCTCAAACTTTTGAATGGTAGTGTATATTTGAACGTATCACCTCCCAGCTGATCTCCATGTTGTTTCTCCATGTGCTCACTCCTTTGATATTTTTAGGGATGGTGTCTGGGGCTGAGAAGCATAGCAAGTATACAAATGATTTTGAAAGCTCTTTGTCCAATGGTTTGAATATGAAAGGTAATTGTTGTCAGCTGTATTCCTGTTCAATACAATTAATGAAGACAGTAGATATCCCTTATTCATAACACATCATCACACGCATCAAGCATGAAATACTCACGCGCTCCACCAGTCTGGAAGTTGGCGGACGAGCGACTGGGTTTACTCATTCCAATATCATTGATAGCAATGACCCTAAACTCATAGATAATGAATGGTGACAGTTGCAGAATGACAGAGTTGAGGTTTCCAGGGTATGTGGAAAGGTTTCTCCAGTTGTAAGGTAACCAGTCGTCATCATCATACTGCACCAGGTATTCTGGAGGTAAAGCCCAGAGGAAAAAAAAAACACTGATTACTTCAGTTGATTTTGGTTAACTCTGACCATTTCAAAGAAAGTCTGGTGCACATGTGGCATGACATCAGGACTACGTTTACTCTGGGTGTTCTGCTCCTGAGGTGGAGACAGTAGGGTAGAGTTGTTACCTTTGATAGGGCTGTGATTGCCATCTCCAGGGGTCCAGGAAAGCCTGACACTGCGCTCAAAGGAGTCCGACAACTTCAAGTTTGTAGGAGGGTCTGGACGATCTGGGAGGAAGGGAAGGAAACTGGTGTGGAAAATTCAAAATATATACAGCATCCACATGCTGTCTATCTACTCCTATCACACAATACAATGTAATTAACATTCCATAACATGTCATATCCATAATATATTCTTAATTCCAGTCCTTTACTTAGATTTGTGTGTATATGTTGTGAAATTGTTAGATATTGCTGCACTGTCGGAACTAGAAGCACAAGCATTTCGCTACACCCGCAATAACATCTGCTAAACACGTGTATGTGACTAATAAAATTGGATTTGATTTTGAGAGGAAGGAAACCTCTCATGCGAACGGTGACTTTAAAACAGTTGCAGAGTTTAATGGCTGCGATAGGAGGAAACTGAGGATGGGATCAACATTGTACTTACTCCACAAAACGAACCTAATTGACAGAGTGAAAAGGAGGAAGCCTTTACAGAATAAAAATGTTCCAAAACATGCATATTGTTTGCAGCAAGTCACAAATGAATACCGCAAAGTGTAAGGTTTGAGTCAAATCCAATACAACAAATTACTGAGTATCACTTTCCATATTTTTTGAGCATAATGGCAGCTGCATCAGGTTATTGGAATGCTTTTAAATCAATAAAGACTGGGGAGTTTCAGGACAAAAAAAAAACTTTTACAGAATGGAGCTAGGCATAGTCAAAATCCTAGAGGCAAACCTAGTTCAGCCAGTTTTCCTCCAGACACTGAGAGATTAATTCACCTTTCAGCAGGACAATAACCTAAAATGCAAGGCCAAATCTACACTGGAGTTGATAACCAAGATGACATTGAATGTTCCTGAGTGACAGTTACAGTTTTGACTTAAATCGTCTTGAAAATCTATGGCAAGATGGCGGTCTTGCAATGACCAACAAACAACTTGACAGAGCTTGAAGAATTGTGCTCCATCCAGGTGTGCAAAGCTCTTAGAAGACTTACCCAGACAGACTCACAGCTTTAATCGCTGCCAATGGTGATTCTAACAAACTCAGAGGTGTGAATACTTACAGTATGTAAATGACATATTTCTCCATTTAAATTTTCAATACATTTGCAAACATTTCTAAAAACATGTTTTCACTTTGCCATTATGGGGCATTGTGTGTATATGGGTGAGATTTGTATTTAATTTAATACATTTTGAAATCAGGCTGTAAAACAAAATGTGGAATAAGTCAAGGGATGTGAATACTTTCTGAAAGCACTGTGTGTATGTTTACTAAGCGTCACGTTAGAGTCCTACCCATCACCACCAGGCGGGTGGAGATAGAGGTCTTGTCTATCTCAGTCTTGATGATGCAGGTGTAGTTGCCTTCGTCTTTTCTGTTGACGTTGGTAATGACCAGCGTTGAATCATCCAGTGACAGCCTGTGGATAATTAACAGGACATGCTGATGACATTAGGAAGTCATCTTGACAAATTCAGTTGAACAATTTGCCATTTAGCTTTTAGTTATACTCATATAGACGATAACTCTGTTAGTTTGAAGTTAGCTATCACCATAACTAGGACGTTAGGGTGGCAACAGAAACCCTATGGTTTCAATGGTTACAAGGACGAGTAGTCATAGTCAGGCCCACCTCCAGCCTATGATGAGGAACTGTTTGTTCTTCATCCAGGCTGTGGTGACTGTGACTGTGGGGTCATGTTCGGCCTTACACTCCAACCGGACATCAGTCCCTCGGAGGACTCTCATATTGTCTGGCCATTTAAGTATTTTGGTGGACTCTGGAGAAAGAGGATACGGATCATGAGAACACCTACAATGTATATTGAACCACATGAAGAAGCGTTACAGTTAAGCTATTATTGGGTATTCACCTTTGACCTCTAATGTGACCCGGTTTTCGTCTTGTCCGGCGGCGTTGCTGACAATACACAGGTATGTCCCCTGGTCGTCCATACAGGTGCCTCTGATCTGCAGGGTCCCGTTGCTGTGTACTTTAAAGCGATTTCCCTCTAGATTTCCAAGTCCATACTTAGACCTGTACAAAAAGAGGTAGGCAGTTAGACACATGCATGCACACACACACCTGAGAGAAGAGCATCATAAACATGTTCTCACCAGCGCAGATTGGGCACGGGCGAGCCAAAATAGAGGCAGTCTAGCCAGGCGCAGCTGCCCTCAATCACCTTCACCAGGTCAGTCCTTGGCCTGAGGATACGTGGTGTTGCATCTACAGAAACAGAACATATGACTGTACCAATGCTTCCATGATGATCTACTGTAATTTCTGTTAATGTTTACACGCATTTCAATAAACAGAGAGGATTATGGTTATTTTCTGCAAATTAATATGGTATCTTACTCAGTACACTGATGTAAGCATTGGCAAACAGGTAGCCATACTGGTTGGAAGCATTGCATTGGTAAACACCCGTGTTCGCCACAGTGACTGAATGGAAGGTAATTGTATCACCTGACACCTGCCTGTTTGGAACCAGAGTGGCATCTGGAAAAAGCATATAGTACAGTAAATAAGTAAAATACTGTGTCCTTGCAGTTATGGAACAGTTTGTTACTTTACTATAAAGTCTTTTCAGTTAAGTGACAAAAACAGTGGATTTTATACATAAAATAGGTAATTGAGCAATTTGAGTGTCACCTCCTGCAGTCATTTTCAAAAGTGCACTTGGATTCTTAGGTTAGCTGGCTGTGCTTACCTTCGATTGAATCTCCGTTGATAAACCAGCGGATACTGGGCCGAGGGGTGCCGTCAGAGCGGCACACTAAACGTGCATTCTCCTCTGGGGCCAGAACCAGGTTACCGGGTTTCTCCAACCAGAATGGAGCCGCTGTTAAATACACGGCTCAGGTCAGCATTTTAGAAAAAAATAATAATCTAAGCTACACCAGTGAACATTTGCGATATGAGTGGTTCATAGAAAGTGTTACCAAATGAGCTATTTCCTAAATCAAACAGTAGCTATGTTTCCATTAACTTGTCCAGTGATTCTTTTGACAATATTTAGGAAGTTTGCATAGATGTGTCAGTTACATTTACATTACATTTAAGTCATTTAGCAGACGCTCTTATCCAGAGCGACTTACAAATTGGTGCATTCACCTTATGGCATCCAGTGGAACAGTCACTTTACAATAGTGCATCTAAATCTTAAAGGGGGGGGGTGAGAAGGATTACTTTATCCTATCCTAGGTATTCCTTAAAGAGGTGGGGTTTCAGGTGTCTCCGGAAGGTGGTGATTGACTCCGCTGTCCTGGCGTCGTGAGGGAGTTTGTTCCACCATTGGGGAGCCAGAGCAGCGAACAGTTTTGACTGGGCTGAGCGGGAACTGTACTTCCTCAGTGGTAGGGAGGTGAGCAGGCCAGAGGTGGATGAACGCAGTGCCCTTATTTGGGTGTAGGGCCTGATCAGAGCCTGGAGGTACTGAGGTGCCGTTCCCCTCACAGCTCCGTAGGCAAGCACCATGGTCTTGTAGCGGATGCGAGCTTCAACTGGAAGCCAGTGGAGAGAGCGGAGGAGCGGGGTGACGTGAGAGAACTTGGGAAGGTTGAACACTAGACGGGCTGCGGCGTTCTGGATGAGTTGTAGGGGTTTAATGGCACAGGCAGGGAGCCTGTTCTTTGACTGTTCTGACTTGGTGGTGCACATGTAGCCTATAACCTGTTTTAGAGAAATGTTTTTTATTTATTTCACCTTTATTTAACCAGGTAGGCTAGCTGAGGACAAGTTCTCATTTGCAACTGTGACCTGGCCAAGATAAAGCAAAGCAGTTCAACACATACAATAGCACATAGTTACACATGGAATAAACAAACATACAATCAATAATACAGCATGTGCAAATGAGGTAGGATAAGAGAGGTAAGGCAATAAATGGGCCATGGTGGCAGAGTAATTACAATATAGCAATTAAACACTGGAATGGTAGAATGTGCAGAAGATTAATGTGCAAGTGGAGATACTGGGGTGCAAAGGAGCAAGATAAATAAATACATACAGTATTGGGATGAGGTAGATTGGATGGGCTATTTACAGATGAGCTATGTACAGGTGCAGTGATCTGTGAGCTGCTCTGACAGCTGGTAATGTAATAATTACATTTTGTAAGAGCTTTCATTGTCTACTTATATGTCCCCTTAATTTATCCTATGGTTCTGACTTGGTGAACAGGGAGAATACTATAAGAACAGTCCATGTTCTGAATTCTGTCGCTGTACATTTCAAAAGTGCTAAACAAATAGTTACATTGACCATGTCTGTCCTAGCTCACTCATGAATGTCTTAATCGAAATTACGGCAGTAAATGAAGCTGAATTAACTGTTTCGCTGCCAGACAAGGCTTTGCTGATAGCGAGGTGTAGCAGTGGTAAGATGTTGGGGCAGCTTTATGTAGGCCCTAACAGTTTGTGAGCACTGTTTGTCACCATTATAGTGCTATTAATGTATTGTTTAGTGTTGTGGCTTTGCTGGTGTACATCCTACTTTATTATTTATTTTGCCCCACCAAGATTTACATGCTAAAATTACCACTGGTCACCACATATTTATACCCCAGTGAAACAGGAAGTCATGGCTTAAGTGTTCCTAATCACTCAACATAAAAACCTAAAATATGAATGGGAATATACTTTTGTAATTGGACTCATAAGAATTTCTAGGGGTGCCAATAATTCTGGCACACATGATTCTGAGAAAAATATTTATTTCATATTTATTTTAAAAAATCATTTTACTTCAATTAAAATGTAGATTTTTGTGAACATTCTCCAAGAGGAAAAACAACAAAGACATTTTTTTCACAACCCATTTTGCTCATACCAAGAGTGCCAATAGTGGAGAACACTGTAGGTACGAAGATGTTGTCTGACCTTTGATCTGGACAGCGATGGTGTGTTCCAGGTAACCCATCATGTTAGTAGCTGTGCAGGTGTATTCACCAGCGTCCTCAAACGAGGCCTTGGGGATCTGCAACAACTTGTTGTAGTTCTTCACCTTAATGTTGGTTGTGTCCAGTTCATCTCCATCTTTGGTCCATGTGATGACAGGGGTTGGACTATGGCCAAATATGGTAAAAAGAAATAGGTCAATTCAGGGTGATATTTGAGGGTTCTTATAAAAGTTAACAGCCTGAGCAAAAAAACATACATAGTGGCGAGGTTACAAATTTCATGAAGTGATTTATTACTGTGGCTTGTGAAAGCAGACACACTAAATAGTGTCCAAATGATTTCAGACTTTTTATTATTATTCTTTGGAATGCTACTCCTCTTAAACCATTTAAGCTAGAAACGCAATTCACTTTAAAATGTGTAGACACGTCTGGAATAGTTTGCTTCCATACAACTTTTTGATATCTTTTATCATTTTTAAACTATAAAACTTGTATTTTTTGTCCTCCATACAATTTCATGGGATTTCCTCAACATTCTAAAGGGCTCATTGTGATCATGACTTCCAACATTCTATTCTATTCACTGTAAACAAGGTAACTTTGTTGTTTGACACAAAATCAGCTACTTTGACCACTTTCCAAACCGTTTAGTCAAAAAGTTAGAGAGTAGGAAATCTGTGTCTACTTCTCTGCTATTTAAATCTGAAATCAGAACACTTTTTCCACTACCACAAAAATACTTTTAAAGAGCCAAAGCAAGAAACACAATTTTACTTCATGTAAAATGACCATCTAGTTTCATTTGAAACCTGACACTACATTCACATACAGTACACGGAGTAATAGTAATACAATGACTAACCCCAATGGTAACATTTGATAAACACTCGATGAACACTCATGTTTGTGATTGAGAGGATCACTCACACTCCAGCAGCGATGCACTCGAGGAGCAGCTCCTCCCCCTGCAGGACAGTCTGGGAGCTGGACCTTCCGTCTGGAGACAAGAAGGTGGGGGCGGCCTCAGACACCATGCGCGCTGAGGGGGGAACACATGATTTAATTATCCAGGAGTGAAGACTTTTCCCACTGTCAAACATCATGACAGCAGGGACTACGGCTGTGGATTGACAGCAGGGACTACGGCTGTGGATTGACAGCAGGGACTACGGCTGTGGATTGACAGCAGGGACTACGGCTGTGGATTGACAGCAGGGACTACGGCTGTGGATTGACAGCAGGGACTACGGCTGTGGATTGACAGCAGGGACTACGGCTGTGGATTGACAGCAGGGACTACGGCTGTGGATTGACAGCAGGGACTACGGCTGTGGATTGACAGCAGGGACTACGGCTGTGGATTGACAGCAGGGACTACGGCTGTGGATTGACAGCAGGGACTACGGCTGTGGATTGACAGCAGGGACTACGGCTGTGGATTGACAGCAGGGACTACGGCTGTGGATTGACAGCAGGGACTACGGCTGTGGATTGACAGCAGGGACTACGGCTGTGGATTGACAGCAGGGACTACGGCTGTGGATTGACAGCAGGGACTACGGCTGTGGATTGACTATTGGGACCCACACTGGGAGCAAATGCAATGTTTTTGATATTTTCACTCCACAACAACACTGTCTGATCTCTATTTCAAGACATGTTAATGTTATAGAAGAATGCTCTAGAATGTTATATCGTGTTAAGATGAGGCGATTGTTCATTTCTGATTGTATATATATAAATAAAAAAATGAACAACAAAAAGCAGAGCACTTAGATCAGAGGAGAACGGTAAATCCTTTTAGGTGATAGACTGAAATAAACAACGTGGAATCTGTAAGTATGCGGCACAATACAACTTAAATCGTACAGCAGTGAGCCAAGCGGTGAGCCAAGCTAACCTACCTTTAATGAGGTAGGTAAGTTAGTACATGGTAGTAAATAAAATGGTGGGACCCTTGTGTCACATACTGTTGATGCATGTTATGCAATAACCAATACTAACTTGTAAGGACTCTGACGGTAATAGGCATCTTCTGCTGGATGATGTTTTTGTAGGGGAAGCGTGCGTTGCAGCAGTAGTCGGTGGCAGAGTCATTGACGTAGACATGAGAGAAGTAGAGATCTCCATTCACCCCCATAGACACTCTACGGTCCTGTTTGATAGGCAGCATGACTGGGGGGTGGGGCTGGTGAGGCCAGTTGAAAGGTCTACCAGATGAACCTGAAATTGAATATTAAGTTATGTATGCATTTCCTGGTAAGGTCATCTTGAGTCAATATGTTTGGGATAAGTATCAGAATGCAAAAATAAGTTTAAAGAAAGAAGCTCATCAGTTCAGAAAGAGAGACAGATGGTTGTCATTAGTTATAAAATATAGCATTTAATTCCTGGGGTGGCAGGTAACCTAGTGGTTAGAGTGTAGAGGCTGCAGGTAGCCTAGTGGTTAGAGTGTAGAGGCTGCAGGTAGCCTAGTGGTTAGAGTGTAGAGGCTGCAGGTCGCCTAGTGGTTAGAGTGTAGAGGCTGCAGGTAGCCTAGTGGTTAGAGTGTAGAGGCTGCAGGTAGCCTAGTGGTTAGAGTGTAGAGGCTGCAGGTCGCCTAGTGGTTAGAGTGTTGGGCCAGTAACCGAAAGGTTGCAAGATTTAATCCCTGAGCTGACATGGTAAAAATGTGTTGTTCTGCCTCTGAACAAGGCAGTTAACACACTGTTCCTAGGCTGTCATTGTAAATAAGAATTTGTTATTAACTGACTTGCCTGGTTAAACAAACAAAAATCCTAGACACAATGTTCTTCTGATTTGAGAAAAGGAGGTAGGCCTACTCACACTTGCTCATCCAGTAGATCTCAGGTTTGGGAGGGCCTGGAGGAGGGCTGCAGTCCAGGACCAGAGGGAGACCAACACTTACTGTTACAGGCTCCAACACCTCTCTGGGCCACAGAGTGGCCTCTGACATGGACACATAGGGGTCATTTTTTTTACATTGGGTTAAGAGGATGATGTAACATACATTTAACACAGGGAGCAGAATCTTGCTGGGACATGGACTTATCTTAACGTTAGAACTATTTTTGAGGTCTGAAAACGGCTGACAGAATTGGACTTGAGTAATTTGTCCCTTTAGGCTTTGCTTGTTTCTACCACAAACGTTTAAGCATTATCACGGTTTGAGGCACTGGCTTTTCTAATGTACTCTGTGACAATGGATTCAAAAGCCTGAATGGAGGGCAGCTTACTCGAGATGTGTAGGTTGATCTTGTTTGAGTATGCAGTGCCATACTCATTGGTGGCAACACACTGGTACTCCCCCTCATAGGCCCCTGGGTCAGTCCAGGCATAGATGTCCAGCGTCCCCGAACGTCTCCTCATTGAGGCCTGAGGGTCCTTTGCCACGTTGAAGTACTTCCCATTACGCATCCATGAGAAACTTAGGGATAAAGGCAAGTCTTTTGGATCAGGTAAATAAAGGTGTTCTACAACAGCTGCTCACAAATTGTACATGGTTTTGACCTATTAAGAAAGTGTTTTGGATGTGTCAGTTCTTACATTGGGTGGGGGGTGCCTTTGGCTTCACACTCCACGACCATGTTGTTTCTAGGATCCACGACATGTTCCTTCGACGACTGTTTTAGAATGGTGGGGGGCTGTCTGACTGTAGGTCAAAATTAAAGACCTGATTAGGATTGTACCTTAATTGAGATACTGTATTTAAGCAATAAGGCATGAGGGGGTTTGGTACAGTGCAATCGGAAAGTATTCAGACCCCCTTGACTTTTTTGATTTTGTTACGTTACAGCCTTATTTTTAAATGGATTCAATTCAATTCTTCTTATCAATCTACACAATATACCCAATAATGACAAAGCAAAAACAGGTTTTTAGAAATATTTGCAAATTCATAAAAAATGTGAAAATTTCACATTTACAATAGTATTCAGACCCTTTACTCAGTACTTTGTTGAAGCACCTTTGGCAATTATTACAGCCATGAGTCTTCTTGGGTATGATGCTACAAGCTTGGCACACCTGTTTTTGTGGAGTTTCTCCCATTATTCTCTGCAGATCTTATCAAACTCTGTCAGGTTGGATGGGGAGTGTCGCTGCACAGCTATTTTCAGGTCTCTCCAGAGATGTGGGGACATTCAGAGACTTGTCCCGAAGCCATTCATGCGTTGTCTTGGCTGTCTGCTTAAAGTTGTTGTCCTGTTAGAAGGTGAACCTTCGCACCAGTCTGAGTTCCTGAGCGCTCTGGAGCAGATTTTCATCAAGGATCTCTCTGTACTTTGCTCTGTTCATCTTTCCCTCAATCCTGACTATTCTCCCTGTCACTGCTGCTGAAAAACATTCCCTCAGCATGATGTTGCCACCACCATGCTTCACCGTAGGGATGGCGCCAGGTTTCCTCCAGACACGACCCTAGGAAATCATGCCAAAGAGTTCAATCTTGGTTTTATCCGACCAGAGAATCTTGTTTCTCATGGTGTGAGAGTCCTTTAGGTGCCTTTGGCAAATTCCAAGCGGGCTGTCATGTGCATTTTACTGAGGAGTGGCTTCCGTCTGTCCACTCTATCATAAAGGCCTGATTGGTGGAGTGCTGCAGAGATGGTTGCCCATCTGGAAGGTACTCCCATCTCCATAAAGGAACTCTGGAATTCTGTCAGAGTGACCATTGGGTTCTTGGTCACCTCCCTGACCAAGGCCCTTCTTTCCCGTTTGCTCAGTTTGGCCAGGCGGCCACCTCTAAGAAGGGTCTTGGTGGTTCCAAATTTCTTTAATTTAAGAATGATGGAGGCCACTGTTTTCTTGGGGACCTCCAATGCTGCATAAATGTTTGGTACCCTTCCCCAGATCTGTGCCTTGACACAATCCTGTCTTCGAGCTCTAAGGACAATTCCTTCGACCTCATGGCTTTGTTTTTGCTCTGACATGCACTGTCAACTATGGGACCTTATATAGACAGGTATGTGCCTTTCCAAATCATGTCCAATCAATTGAATTTACCACAGGTGGACTCCAATCAAGTTGTAGGAACATTCTGTTTGTGCTTTTCTAATAACCAATTTCTATGTTCATGCAAGTGACTGATTGAGCGTACCTGGGAGGAATCCTCACTATCAGTGAGCAATTTGGCAGAATGCCCAGAACCTTGTTTTGAGAACGAAAAGGATCTCTCAGTTTCAAGGTCTCAGCTTGGAGAGAAGAAGCCTCATGAGGTATTGGTCTGTCACATGCATGAACCACATGTTAATGATGAATTATTTATGAATGATGAATAAGCTAAATCATGCAAATATAACTTGTCTGTGTAAACAGTATACAGTATAAGAGAACTAACGGGACTACCCCGGTGGAGCTCACTTCAGACCGGTACTTAATGCATCTAAGTTTGACTCTGACCTCTCCAGCATGCTGTTAATAAACAATGATTCATTTAAGATTGACTTTGAGTGTCCCTATGTAGAATTTACACAACAATCTCAATGATGGTCAATGGAAACAGGATGCATCTGAGCTCAATTTCAAGTCTGAATATTTATGCAAATAAGGGGTTTCTGTTTTTTTTAAATTGTTTATACATTTGCAAAAAAAATCTAAAAACCAATTTTTGCTTTGTCATTTTGGTATTGTGTGTAGATTGATGAGGAATTTGTTTTATGTAATACATTTTAGAATAAGGCTGTAACGTAATAAAATGTGGAAAAAGTCAAGGGGTCTGAATACTTTCCGAATGCATGGTATATGGACAACAAACCACTTCTAAGGGCTGTGCCTGGACACAGCCATTAGCTATGGTATTTTGGCCACATACCACAAACCCCAGAGGTGCCTTATTACTATTATAAACTAGATACCAACATAATTAAAACAGTCAAAATATATTTTTTTGTCATACCTGTGGTATACGGTCTGATATACAGTACCATGGCTTTCAGCCAATCATCATTCGGGCTCAAATAACCAAGTTTCTAATTGACATTAGCCATATACCACACCCCCTCGTGCCTTATTGCTTAAATATACAGCACTGTACACTGTTACAGTATATCACCATCTAGCAGGGCCACAATAGGTTGTGTTGACTTACTTTCCAGTGGGACATCGATGGCAGTCAGCCGTTGCCATAACAGCAGTAATAGAGTTGATCTGACCAGCGCCCTCATCTCTACAGTGAATGGCCTCCAGAGATCCTGTTGAACTGCTAGATGCACTTATCTATAAACTGTTTTATAAGTGACCGATTAAGCAATTTAAGTTTCATGAATTCAAATTAAATGAAATATTGTGACATTTATAGGACCAATTGTTTTCTAAGACAATATTTTCCAGCACAAAACAACCAAATAAAATGAAATAATATTTAGTTTCCAAACAGCAATATTTTATTTCTGTCTCACTCAACAGTCAGCACTGGCACATTCTCTGACAGAGTCTCTTTGTCGCACAATAGATCCACCTACTAACACATGGCCAGGACTCAACTCCAGTCTCAAGCCATTCTGAAAAACCAGCCTCCACAGGACTACATTATAAAGCTCTTGTTTGTTGCTGTATAGATTTATTTGAATCCCAAAGAAATACAAACGTTGTTATCATGTAATGTCGCTACTATTTTACTGTTCAACATAAAGCGCGGCAAAACAGATCATTGATCAGATTCATTGATCAACTCATCAACAACCCTTATCAAAACTTTTCCTCCTCTCGTTAGCTCATTAGATCTGTGTTACCTTTCATAAGTACAATCCTTCAAGTGAAATCGCATAGGGTTCCCTCTTCCCAATCGTCTACAAGACTTTCCAATGCATTGAGTTTCTCCACAATTCCAGTGTCCAGTTAGTGCAGTAAACGGATAAAATCCTTGGCGCACAATCAGTCAATTCTATTTTCTTGGTCAATCGAACAGCAGGATTCTGGAGAGACAGAGCATAGTGGACAGACTTCTGTCTGTGCCATGGCCATTCTCCCCACCCATCTCATGAATGAGCTCCCTACACCTCCCTCACCAACCACATCTCTGTCCCTGCCTCTCTCTCTCTCTCTCTCTCTCTCTCTGCCTCTCTCTCTCTCTCTCTCTCTCTCTCTCTCTCTCTCTCTCTCTCTCTCTCTCTCTCTCTCTCTCTCCTCTCTCTCTCTCTCTGCCTCTCTCTGCCTCTCTCTCTGCCTCTCTCTCTCTCTCTCTCTCTCTCTCTCTCTCTCTCTCCTCTCTCTGCCTCTCTCTCTCTGCCTCTCTCTCTCTGCCTCTCTCTCTCTGCCTCTCTCTCTCTCTGCCTCTCTCTCTCTCTGCCTCTCTCTCTCTGCCTCTCTCTCTCTCTCTCTCTGCCTCTCTCTCTCTGCCTCTCTCTTCTCTCGCTCTCTCTTTGCTTCTCTCTCTCTCATGTATTAGCATAGACATGACATCAGTCATAACATGGCATGGTATCAAGAACAAAAATAAAACTAGCTGAAACAAGTCACTTACGTCTTGTCATTGTTGCCTGCTTTCTGGCCATCTAGAATCACAGCACACACATTTCTGCCCCACTGAAGCGTGTGCATAGTTTCTGTGACGTTGCCAGCTAACCCGTCTATGGTCTGTGGTCACAACCTTGTATACTGACTCAATATGATGATGCCTATGTGGAGGAAAGTATGAGGGAAGCCAGACATCCTATTTTGTATTAAACTCAAAGCTGTGTAAACAACAATGCTTTATCTCCATTGCAGTTCCACATGCTTCTTATGGGCTTATTAGTATTTACACCAAAATACTCTGTAACTCACCAGCCAGCCCATAGTATGCACATAGTTTGCATGCTTATAGTTTTTGATGATGTCAGTGATGTGGGCCTTACTGTTGGCTACTGAAAACTATTTTACATGAATTTTACATGCAAGAAAAAAACTCTGGCATATGACCTTATCACAAAGGCTGTTACAGGGGATGAACTATGTTGATTTACAGCCAAATCAGAGGTGTATTTGTAACAAGCTGTGTCTGTTTTGTCTGATTGTGAACTGTGTTGAATGTGATTTTATGGTATCTAAACATACAGACAAACAAACTTCCTTTTGTGCGATAAACACTTGTTGGCACTCCGTCCATCTTCCCACTATTTTCTCCTTCCAATATGTAGCTAATCAGCATGTTCTATTCCCATTCTGGACCACTCTGATACAGTACACCCAAGCGAGATAAAACATTCAGACTGACATCTTCAAAAAGGGGAAAGGTCAAAGCCCGTCAGCCGAGGACCCTTCAGGCAAACTAAATGCTTTCTTTTCTAGAAACAGCACAGGACCCTTGAAGAGGCCTCTCTCTTTGTGGGAAACAAAAGCCATCTCAAGCCTCTCCACATAGTTCTGATCTGTGTAGGTGCCAAGGAATCCAGACACAGCACTAAAGCATGAATATACAGCATACTGCACTCTATGCTAGAATGGACCATGACAAATGGCTAGGGTGACATGAAAACCAATAAATTATATCTGCAGGTTTGTGCAAAAGGACGCTAAAGGGTTTTAAAGGATCTTTTGCAAAGGGGGCTTGGAGTCACAGGTCACAATCAGCTCTGACGATGACCTTGACATAAACCATTGAGGTTTTCGCAGTGACAGAGATATAACAATGTCACAGGGATGAGAACAGAACTTGAGTGTGGCTCAGACTCATCTTTCCCACCACATCATTGTGATTGAACAGAAGTTGAGGCCCCTCAAAAAGGAAAGAAAAGCGAAAAATGTTCAGCTACTTGGATTTCTTCTTCCCATGTATTTGACCTGAGCAGGATTTCAGTCTGACCAGTGCCATGCACCAGACTGCACGGTGTGAAGGGCTCGAGAGACGCACAGCTCCGTGAGGACAACAAGGTCTCTATGTCCCGTGGGTCCCCTTTGGCATGTGTGGCCAGGGCTTGGCTAGGAGCAGATGGCATGTGGGAGGATTTCTCCATCTCTACACAAGCTGCCTGTTCAGGAATGGAGACAGAGGCAACCCGTCACTCAATACACAGCATCATCAGCAGGAAGTAGGGGTTGGGAGGAGAGAAATTCCACTTAAGAGGGATCGCTCTATTTTTCTCTTCATTCTCATTTGGACTCTGTAACAGTGCATAGAAATCAAGAACTTATGTTATATTACAAATTACTGTATCTCTTCATTGCCATATTAAATACATAATCAATTACTGCTTTTAACTGCCAGTATCAATGACTCTCAGCACTGCACATTTACATAACTGGAGGTTTAGATCTGCCGAGTATTGGACCATTCCATGTGCCATGCAAATCTGTTTAAGTATAAATTATAAAGAGCATGTAATGTTTCCATTTGAAGTACAAATCTTCAAATCAAAAGAAAATATCTCTGCAAATGAGGAGTACAGCTCCCTTGAGAAAAAGACCATTGGCAAAATTCTGACAGCACGCCAACAGCTTAGACCTACACGGAGAATGGTGGGAACTATGCTAAATATTCACTCCGTTTGTCTGATACAAAAGTGCTGATTCAGTGGAAGATGGACCCACCCTCTTCTCCAAAGTGGATGAGGTCTTCTAAAGCTTGACCCTGCCTATGGCTATAAGAGGTCTCAGTCAGAAACAAACAGTTGTCATGGTGTGTTCGTCAGAGAATAAGAACTTTACATAATGTCCATGTAGGACTTATGTGCACATGTCAATAGCCTTGCATGTATCTACTGGTCAAGTAAAGACATTCCATGAGACAAACATTACTTTTTCTTCAAGCTATAAATAGTTTCTTTACAAAGTACAACAAAAACCTAAACAATAGTGTTGTACTGAGCTTGTTAAGGCATGGTCCACATTCTTCAAAATGGGGTATTACATTAGTTAGTTACCGATGAGCAGCAGAACATTTGACAGGTTTCATCAAGATTTCTCTGCATTCAAAAGAATCAGATGAAATTCAAGGAAATAAAACAAAGTTACCTGCGGTATTTCCTGTCATCTCTCTTTCCTTTTTGACAGATTTAGTTCTTACATTGAACAGCCCTTTTCCTCCATCGGTTTCTCAGTGGACTCTGATCTTCTATGGTTTAATGTGTGTTATCAGGAAAAACGGGCATTCTTTCCAACCACATTCAGGACACGTGTCAATATTTCATGAGGACTTCAGAGGTTAAAATCAGGTCAAACTCTGTTCTGGTCCCACGACTTGTCAAATGGGCACCATCTGATGTCCTTTGTGTAATGTGGATACAACAAACATAACGTCATCTCCATCCATTGTGACAGATCAGCTGTCACCATCAGCTGAAAAAGAGGCAGAATGTCTTCATAACATGTCATTTCTTCATACAACAATCAGTCAAAATGGGGAAGAGGACTATCATATGGCATAGATCGAAGATGATCATTTCTTTTGTTATCTGTGCTTTTGTTGAGTGAAAGGCTGGGGGTTACTGAACTTGTGTCTTCTCTCTGGCTGGCACATGCACACTCATTCTCACTAACAAAGCATTTCTGTCCCAAACAAAGTGTGTCCTTTATAGTGACTGACCAGGGTGGGTACAGCCTCTAGATGCAGGCAGGCTGCCATTAACCCCGCAAACTCCAGCAGTACAAAGTCAATACTACACATGACAAGCTGCTTTTTAATTGCTCAATTGTTACATCACCAATCCAAATCTGGGTGGGGAATTACTGGGTCTGAGAAGATAGATATTTTACTACTTGAATGTAAAGGCCTCAGCTGAGCACATCATCAGATATTTCACAATTATGTGAGGGACAAGTTTGCTGTACACTTCAGAGCTTTTAAGAGGCATCTTACAAAACACAGCATATCATTTTTTAATAATAATGTGTTTTTAAAAATATATAAATAGGTTTAACATTAACAAATATTTTGTAATAATATGAGATAACACATATCACTAGCAGCTACACGAATTCCCTCAGTGCAAACATCTTCAATATACGGTCAGTGCTAGACCTGGGTTCAAATACATGTGATTTAAATACTTATTTTCTGTGTATTTGAGTATTTTCAAATAACGTGGCCAGAATCAACTACTTCTATTGGAATTATTTTTCAAATTATTCCATATAAATATCCTTCTGCTTTAAAGTATTTTCAAATACCTCAGTTAAATGAATGGGAGTATTTTCAAATACTTTCCAAGTGTATTTCCAAATAAATTGTCTTAAATTTGTTTTTACAAAAAATGAAATACTTACTTCCACATGTCTTTAAAAGTAATTGAAATACCCTAAATAGTATTAGAACCCAGGTCTGAAAGTGCAAATACACTTAACAATATTCCATAAAGGAGTGCATCCTCATTCATACCAATACATATACAGTACTGAATATATATATAAATTACTATGTAGTTTTGATTTTGCATCCATAAATGCATGACAGACAGAGCCCTTTGCATGGAGTAACAGAGCTCCAACTATGTATTTCCTCATTTTGGTGTACATATATAGAAACACGTACTTACACAGTCATTTAAACAGAAAGGTGTATGTGAGCATTTGGGAGGAAGGAAGAGTTTGCTAAAACGTTTTAAAAATAAAAACAGGGTAAAACTACAGGCACTGAGTAATAAAACCTAACCTGTGACATGTGACCTAGGACCCTCAAACCCAGCTCTGCTGCACCTCCCAGGCTCTCTCACTGACCCAGTCCTTTGTGTGGCTCAGCGCAGTGCGCTCCTGCCCCAGCACCTTACACAGCCTGGCCATCTTGGGCTTGTTCCTGTCCAGGTAGACCTGGGTGTCAGCCTGCAGCTGCTCCATGGCCCTGACGCTGCTCTCATCCAGGGATACCTCGGCACTCAGCATGGGGTTGAACCTAAAGTAGACGTTTGGGGCCAACAAGTCGTCCAGGAGGGTGTGGACCC
The DNA here is from genome assembly GCF_021184085.1 of Oncorhynchus gorbuscha. Lineage (NCBI taxonomy): Eukaryota > Metazoa > Chordata > Actinopteri > Salmoniformes > Salmonidae > Oncorhynchus > Oncorhynchus gorbuscha. The sequence continues at coordinate 32,581,278 of NC_060182.1, read as the reverse complement.
CCTCGGTGTCGGTGGCACTGCAGATCAGGTGGTTGATCTTGGCACGCAGGCTGGTGGAGGTGCCCGGGCTCCGCTTAGCATTGTCATAGCGACCGGTGCCGAGCGACAGGACACACTGGTAAGGCTGGTTGGGCCACAGGAGGCGGCTCTCGTGGACGGCGAGGGCACAAGGGTTGTTTAGAATGAGGCCACCATCCTACAAAGGGACATACATTTTGAGTCAGGATTTGTTGGTACGCATGGTATGCAATGAATTTTATTGTACATGGGGCATCTCACTCTGAATGAAAAAACATGACAGTTTTGCACGTATCTTTCCTATCAAGGGTCCTGAATTCCACACCCCTCTCAAACAACAGAAAGTGTACGGGCATTAGCTTGATCTGTGCAGTGATTTTATAGCTGATTTCACCTCTATAGAACCACAGTCTCAGTCAGCAAAGGCTGTCAGAAACAGACAGAAGAAGCCAATAAAGTCTTACCTGATGGATGTCACTGTGTAAAGGGAATTCCTGGAAGTATCCCGGGGCAGCGGACGACGCTCTCACCGCCTGCCACATCTGGTACCCAGACCCCCCTGCGTAGCGGCTGAGACGGCCTGGGCTGTGGTTGTAGTTCCTGAAGATAAAGGCCTTGGGACTGGTCCCCCAGTTCACCACGGCGCTCACCGCTGACACCTGAACAACCATTTAGAAAAACACCATGGTCAATTTTCACCATATAAATGTAAGAATAGGTAACACAAAAAAGGGCGGAGTGAGTAGTGACATTACCTTGGGGCTCAACTCATCCCTGGCTGTTTTAATCAGAACTTGGTCGCCCATCTTCTCTCTGTAGAAGGTCCAATGAAATACAAACAGTACACAGATGAGAGCAGAACCATGGTTTGACATTTTAAGAATTCAGGAATTCTTCATTATGATTCAAGCACGGTTGACTGAACAGTAAAAACTGTCATACCTCAGTATCATCTCCCAGGTCTCGGTGCTGTAGTAGGAGTGACTCCAGCCCATCTTCACTGTGCCCACCAAGGGGTTCTGACGGAACACATCCGAGCCAAAACGACGGTACATATCTGCACACTCCTCTAGAGAGAAACGGGCCAGGCCAAGCATGAAGGCCAACACTGCCCCTGTCACACAAAAGAAGGACAAACAGACAGGAAAGGACAAATGAGTTGCATAACAATGGTTAAATGATTCAAGCTCAGGTGTTGAGTCCTCGATGTGTAGGTGAGTCAGGGTTTGTCTTACCTGTGCTCACTCCACAGATGTAGTCAAACAGCTGGTGAACCTGCTTGCCTGTTTCCGCTTCCAGCTGCTTGAGGACCTGCAGTGGCACCACCCCTCTGAAAAGAGACGGGGGAGAAAACAGTGATTCAAGAGAAAAATGTGCTTGTACGCCTTTATAGCAGTTACAGTTCATTGTAATACTTCAGTAGGTTAACCATGAGGAGAAGGATCGGTACCTTGTGCCACCACCATCGATTGAGAGCACTCGGATTCCACGACCTTTGACTGGATCCACATAGCCAATCAGAGCCAAGGTTTCCCTAATGACACACTGAAGTTCCTGGTCTTCTCTATGGCTACGCCGCTGTCTTAAGAGCTGAACAGCAGCTTTCTCCTGGAATGAAAGGCATATTATTTGATTAGAGATGATTGAAGTAGTACATGACTGATAAAAATCACAACATAGGCATCATCATCTATAATCTTCTTGAATTATTTTTCTCTGGGTTGTGAGGGTGGGGGGGGGGGGGGGCACGTGGCTTGTCTCTGCAACTTCACTATTACCATTACACTATGTCACTATCAGTAGCATTTCATTATTAGTATTCAAGTTATTATTAGGTCTAAATATTAGTCTCGGTTACAATGTCATATTGGAGAAGAATTCTGAGAAAGAAAATTCAGATTCCGATTTTGACGCACTAAAGCCACTAAGCCATTCACACCAAGTCTGATGCCTTTTTCCATCCACTTCTCCGAACAATTCGTACAACGTCACCAATGCTGCTGCAGTCATTCTCTGTGGCAAAATGTTGTTCAAAGTGGCTAGAGAGGACACAGTAATGAGCGAAAAATCATATACTACTGGAAAAATAATATGCTATTGAAAATATGAAGATATAGACTATGCATCCGATACAGTTCGATGAATCATGAAAGGAGCTTGGCTAAGTTTCATTCAGTTGCACAACATTTAATAAGAAAGGAAACGCAAAACTGCCACCTGCTGTTATTCTTCGCACAAATGTCACCACTGCAATAAGACAGGTTTTTTCCTGATTAAAGAGATGAAGGCCTATGTTAGGAACATTTCTGAATGGACATAAAGAATTTGTGAACTCATACACGCACACCAACCCACCGACCTAAAAGAATCCATCAATCAACGGACAGCATCTCACTCAGACACATAAGCAAATAACAATTGTCCTTTCCCAAAAATGTATTTAAAAACGTATTAAATATCCGTTCTGTAGGATTTAAAAAAAATTGTCTACATTATAGGATGATGCTTAGTCAATGTAGTCTATAATATAAATTGGCGAGGAAAGTTTTAAAGGGGAGATAGAGGCAGCTGTGATACAGGATATGAAGATGAAATTGACAACCATTAGAAAATAGAAGAACATGGAGGCAACCTCTTCATAGCCGGCCCTAATGCCTTAAGATCAGTCTGTCCGTAGCCTAAAGATCAGCCTCTCCACAGCCCAATGATCCGCCTCTCCACGGCCTAATGATCAGCCTCTCCACGGCCTAATGATCAGCCTCTCCACGGCCTAATGATCAGCCTCTCCACGGCCTAACGATCAGTCTCTCCACGGCCTAACGATCAGCCTCTCCACGGCCTAACGATCAGCCTCTCCACGGCCTAACGATCAGCCTCTCCACGGCCTAACGATCAGTCTCTCCACGGCCTAATGATCAGTCTCTCCACGGCCTAACGATCAGTCTCTCCACGGCCTAACGATCAGTCTCTCCACGGCCTAACGATCAGCCTCTCCACAGCCTAACGATCAGCCTCTCCACAGCCTAATGATCAGTCTCTCCACGGCCTAATGATCAGCCTCTCCACGGCCTAACGATCAGCCTCTCCACGGCCTAACGATCAGCCTCTCCACGGCCTAATGATCCGTCTCTCCACGGCCTAACGATCAGCCTCTCCACAGCCTAATGATCAGTCTCTCCACGGCCTAACGATCAGCCTCTCCACGGGCTAACGATCAGTCTCTCCACGGCCTAACGATCAGTCTCTCCACAGCCTAATGATCAGTCTCTCCACGGCCTAACGATCAGCCTCTCCACAGCCTAATGATCAGTCTCTCCATGGCCTAACGATCAGCCTCTCCACAGCCTAATGATCAGTCTCTCCATGGCCTAACGATCAGCCTCTCCACAGCCTAATGATCAGTCTTTCCACGGCCTAACGATCAGCCTCTCCACAGCCTAATGATCAGTCTCTCCATGGCCTAACGATCAGCCTCTCCACAGCCTAACGATCAGCCTCTCCACAGCCTAATGATCAGTCTCTCCATGGCCTAACGATCAGCCTCTCCACAGCCTAATGATCAGTCTCTCCATGGCCTAACGATCAGCCTCTCCACAGCCTAATGATCAGTCTCTCCACGGCCTAACGATCAGCCTCTCCACGGCCTAATGATCAGCCTCTCCACAGCCTAACGATCAGTCTCTCCACGGCCTAACGATCAGCCTCTCCACGGCCTAACGATCAGCCTCTCCACGGCCTAACGATCAGCCTCTCCACGGCCTAACGATCAGTCTCTCCACGGCCTAATGATCAGTCTCTCCACGGCCTAACGATCAGTCTCTCCACGGCCTAACGATCAGCCTCTCCACGGCCTAACGATCAGCCTCTCCATCGCCTAACGATCAGCCTCTCCATGGCCTAACGATCAGCCTCTCCATGGCCTAACGATCAGCCTCTCCACGGCCTAACGATCAGTCTCTCCACGGCCTAACGATCAGTCTCTCCACGGCCTAACGATCAGCCTCTCCACGGCCTAATGATCAGCCTCTCCATGGCCTAATGATCAGCCTCTCCACAGCCTAATGATCAGCTTCTCCACAGCCTAATGATCAGCCTAATGATCAGCAAACTCTTAAAGTACCTAGTCTTGTAAAGACATTCAATGAGGTACAAACCTGCCAGACCACTGCTTTGCATCCTGGGTGTCGGATAAGGTGTGTGTTGAGCTCATCGACAACTTCGGTGATGGCCTCAGGAGAGAAGGCCTGTTGTAGACTGGACACCAAAGCACGGGTCATCTCCTCTGCCTGTCTCCTGCCCATCACCTGAGAAAGGAATGATCACATTGAGAGCTAAAGGATGATATGGTCTCTGTTAGTTTTAAATTCAATCAGGTAAAATGTGGTAATATCAATATTTCAGTATCTGGTTCTACAATAGAAAAAACATGTTCATGTTAACCTGGTTGATGTAAATTCATCTAAAAGCAGAAGCAAGCACACAGATAATTTGCATTTCCTGGTTGTGTTGAAGGTGACTCACCATTCTTCTAAGTGTGGCCTCACTGAGCATAGAGGCAGAATGGGCCTGGTTGCTCTGAGCCCAGGAGCCACCCAGATACCCCCCCAGGAGGCTGGGGATGGCACTACTGGGATTGAGAAGGCACTCCATGAAGGATACAGCAGGCTGTGGTTTCGGGACCCTAACGGATCCATACTCCATCTCCCATTCTCCCCTGCGTTCCTCAATGGGACCTCTTTCTAACTCCTCCTCCTCCACGGCATCATAGCTGCCTTTGAAATAGCTGTTGACGTAATTAGCCATGTATGCATAGTTCTCACCGAAACTGGTTGTGATGTTACTGATGTGGAAAAGGGATTTGGGACGGATGGGTGGATCTTCCTGCTTTAGCCCTGTGGCTGATTGTTCATGTCTGGAGGTAGAAGATTTAGAACACTGCTGTTGATACGTCCTGCTGTTTGGCATGTGGTCCGCAACCAGATGTTCTGTTTGAGGTGGTGGTAGTTCAGTTTCGTCTGTAACGGTTTTGGCTCCAAAGTATCTGTTGACATGCTGGGCAAAGTGAAGGTAGCCCTCTGCCTCTCCCTCCCAGCTGTTGGAGATATCAGCACGTTCAATGGCTGGTTTCTGAATGGCTGGTTTCTGAATGGCTGGTTTCTGAATGGCTGGTTTCTGAATGGCTGTGGTCTGAGCTACAGCTGCACTAGTCTTTAAATGAGCCGTTTCAGTTTCCTTTACACTTTCAATGTAACTGATTTTTTGTGTTTTCCTCCTCCTCATCCTCCCGGTTGACACTCTGCTTGAAGCCAGATCCTCCAGAGACTCTTCCAGAGTCGAACCTAGGACGTCCTGTGCCGAACCTTTGGTGAACACTGACTTTAGGTGTTCATGTGATGAGTTTATGTGATGAGCAACATAACTGAAACTTTCCCCAAACCTGGAGGCAATGGAACTGATGTGAAATAACTGCAGTCCACCATATCGCTGGGCGGCGGAGCTTGTCTCTGTCTGGCTGTCTGACGTCTCAAGATCGTTTTCATTTTCCAAAGGCTGCTGTGTTGTTGTCTCACTGTCCTCCCTGGCTGCCCTGTTACTTTGACTACGCCTCTGTGGCCTGCTTCCCAGACTCTCCTGAGTTGTGACAACAAACCCCACATTCCCAGCAACAGAGGACAGCTGTATCACATCCTTTCTCTTGAAGTAAATATTGATGTGTCTGGAGAGGCGATTAAAAGAATCACCCAGACAAAGCATGCTCAACTGAAAGGATGTTTGGCTGTCCTCCTGAAGGCTGTCCTCATGAAGGACCCCGATGGGGGCCTCAGCCTTCAACACATCCCTACTAGAGGTTGAGTAGACACGGGCCGCCTGGGAGTATCTCACCCCTCTGGTACCACCCTCAAGGAGGTACTCAGTGGTCAAGCTCATGTGTTTGAACCTCAAGCTCTTGTGGGCTCCTTTCCTGGCAAAGCTGGGAGGCAGGGGAGAGGAAGGCAAGGAGCAGCTATGGAAGTCCAAGGCTAGGGGTGTCTTGGCCAGGTGAGGGAAGGTTCTAAGGATAGTTATGAGGTACCTGAGTTTGCAGAACAGTCTTAACGTCCTCCCTCCCAGGTGACTCACACACAGGTTTATGTTGAGGAACTGACCCATCTTTAGCTTGGATGTAGTTGACTGGAGACAAAGACAACCAACAGTGGGCTAGGAGCTGGGCCTGTATTGGCTTAGGCTTAGATATCAGAATCATTTGGTCCCTGTAAAATACAAGAGGGAGAGGTAAGCAGGTGCTTCCACCAAAACTGGGATAACTCTAGTTTTAACTATGCTTTCTGGAAAGAAACTATTTTCCCAGGGGAACAAAATTACTTTTGAGGTAACTACAACTATTTGAATAACAGATCCCCAAAAAGTACTACTTCTGTAAACTATTTGAATACAGATCTCAGGAAGCAACTTCTTTTAAAATGATTTGAATACAGATCTCAGAGAGTAGCTACGTCTGTAAACTATTTGAATACAGATCTCAGAGAGTAGCTACGTCTGTAAACTATTTGAATACAGATCTCAGAGAGTAGCTACGTCTGTAAACTATTTAAATACAGATCTCAGAGAGTAGCTACGTCTGTAAACTATTTGAATACAGATCTCAGAGAGTAGCTACGTCTGTAAACTATTTGAATACAGATCTCAGAGAGTAGCTACGTCTGTAAACTATTTGAATACAGATCTCAGAGAGTAGCTACTTCTGTAAACTATTTTAATACAGATCTCAGAAAGCAACTACTTCTTTTTTTAAATGATTTGAATACAGATCTCAGAGGGTAGCTACGTCTGTAAACTATTTGAATACAGATCTCAGGAAGTGATTGCTTTTCTGAAACTGTTGGATTGTTTGCCTTCAACTAATGTCAGGGCTGAATGTGGAACTGCATGTTGAAGATAGAATATTGTGTCCTCTATTCATTATATTTCTATACTATTCCAATCTGACAGATATATTTGAAGAGTTTCATTACACAAATCTATATTTCAGTATTTTTGTGTGTGTGTAAAATATTACTGTTCTCAGATTCTTAAAGATTATTAATTTATAGATTTTAGATGTATTAAAATGAGTTTTGTTGCAAAACGTTATATATCCACTGTTTGGCTGAAATGGAATGTTCGTATCATGTAAATTTCACTTTGATATGTGATTGTCTCAACTAACTATTTTAAGATTAATGCACTGACTGATAAGAGCATCTGCCAAATCACTAAAATGTCAATGTAAATATTTTACATACAATCTCACATTACTGCATTGATTCATTTTTGTATTTAAAAAAATATTGATGTCACAAATGTATCATTTGCAAAGTTCTTTATTTAAAAAAAAATTCATGTCACATTTGACTGTGTAAAACCTCCTAGTAGTACTACTTATTTCTCTGAGAGTGAGGCAGATGGCGTTTTGCAACCATCAAGTGATAGATTTCAAACAAATTCATGTCTGTCATTGAACAAATCCATCCCATCTCTTTCGAAGTTCTTTAAACAATGAAAGCAATAAAAGCTAACTCAACAACATTTCTGAAAAAAAAACGAATTTGATCTACACAATACATTTCTATCTGAACATTTTGTACATGTCCATTCTCCCGAATATATTTTGAACAGATAACTGTTCTTGTTTCAAACACCATTTTTAAAGGGATAGTTTTCTCAGCATACAAACTAACATGATTCTCAACCTACCTGGTATTTGATTCAAGAAAGCAGTTTTCCTTTCAACACTTAATAGCCGTATTGTAACAGTTAGCATTCTCAGCAAGACAACATTCAAAGTTATTGTGCCTGTAATAAAACTGTCATTATTTTTGGAGCAACAGTTTATTAGCATGTTGTTACATAATATTTTGGACATAGCATTTGAATTGCCTAGCAATGAGCTGAGACTTTGACGGTTCCTTATTCCATGTATGTAATAACTCCATTATTATGCAATTATAAAGACATTTCCAAAGTCCTATGGGACAGGAACGTTTCAGTTACTACACTTTTTTTTACATGGTCAACATCACTTGAATGATCTACCTTTAATAAAAGGGATGTCTGTCTTTATCTGATACAGTATAGTAGTAGTAGTAGTAGTAGTAGTAGTGGTAGTAGTAGTACATAGATTAAAACAATTACTTGAGAAAAAATATTTTGGAACATTACTTGAATGCTATTACACCAAGTATGGCTGGTGTCAAGTGTTACTGTATTAACTTATGTCTCACTTATTATGAAAATATATGTACCTCATGTATTTAATTCTAGACTATACTCTATATTAAGATTAAACTCTAAGAGCCCTTAAAAACCATGTTGTTATGGTCAAATTTTTACACTAATTCAACTGTTGTAGTTTTTGGTTCTTCATCAAATATTTGTCAGCCTTCAAATAAATATGTGTTGTTTTTAAATAACTTCCATATATTCAAATACCTTCAAATATCATTTGTTTTTCTGCAACCTGTAATTGTATATCAAAAGAAAATAGTTGCCTTTTAGTTTAAACTACTGTATATAAACTATATTTGACTACCAAAATATAACTATTTTCTGCCCAGCAGGTCTGTTTCCCATAAACAATCAAGAGTAGCTGGCTGACTATTCTAAACAGATCAAAATCCATCTCAATCTGACGTGGAAACAATGTCAAATGTCTGTGTTGAGGTGGAGCCTTTATTTGCAAACAAGCTAAAGAACAACATTTGGAAGACATCTGCCATTCAAATAATCAACATTGTCTTCCCTTAAATGACAACATGAGGTCAAAAAACATCCTGTCCTGCAACCATGCGCCCTGATCAGTATGGCATATCAATGTCCCTACCACATCACTACAATACGGCAGCTGGCAAGGAGATATATCTTTACCTGACACAATAACAACTAGTGGGGAGGGGGGGTTGTGTTGATACATTGTGTGTGTATGTGTGGTCCTGGTCATATTTTATAAACACCTCTGACAAAATAGACATGCTGTCCCACTCTTCCCTCGTAACTGTAACATGACACCAATGTCAATCTGAATACTGGGACATGTATTAATAAAACACTTTCTACTAAGTCAACTATTAGGACCCAGGAAAGAACTTAGCGGAGGTATCCCTTTAATGTGACAGAAATCTGAGAAGCAGAGAGGATAGTTTTTACTTCATTGCACCCCAAAAAACAAGATATGACTGTGTCTCTACACGTGGACGTGTCCCTCCTAAATGCAACATAGTTGTGGTGCATAAAAAAGGAGCACTATTTAATTGAAAATAGCAACTTGCTATTTATAGTATTTATAGAAAACTTGCACCAAGGAAGGTCAAATGCACAGATTTGTCCAATCAGGTACTGCATGTTCACCATAACCTTGACACAACATCCAGTAGATTCTGATGAATATGAGGCAGGAATAGATTAAACATTTACCTGGGGCAACTCTTCTCCTGTTATCCTCCGCTTTCTTCCTTTAATGTTTTGATCTCTATCCTGAAACAGTTTCTTATTAGATGTCCTGCAGGGCAAACCTTTCAAAGGAACCGACACTGTTTCTGTTTTGGTACTTAATCTCATCCTACCTTCCTGTAGGGTCTGTATACTATTGGCTGGTCTGAGCGGAGGGTTGGGCATAGCAGCCCTCTGACTGACCAATCCTCTTTAAGAGCGCAGATCCCTCTGCTTAAGGTCATCTGCTGTTACCACAGACTGACTGCAGGCTGTGAAGTACATGGAGTAGATGTCTAAATAAAGAGAAGGGGCGATAGGGATTTCAGAGTGAGTTGAGAAAGGCACAACTTCCATTCTAGCCAGTACATATTTCAGACAGATGTGGCTGTCAAGTGATGTTTTGTTATGCTTCTCAGAACTAACATAATATAGACAGTATGCAGAGCTTCTCAGAACTGAAAAATGTACAGTGCATAGTTCCTATTTCACTAGCATTGTTAAAATTTACATTCCAAATATTTGCTATGTACAGTGCATTCAGAAAGTATTCAGATCCCTTCACTTTTTGTTACGTTACAGCCTTATTCTAAATTAATTTGGTTTTGTGTCTCAATCTACACACAATACTCCATAATGACAAAGTGAAAACAGTTTTTGCAAATGTATGAAAAAATAAATAAACAGAAATACCTTATTTTCACAAGTATTCAGACCCTTTGCTATGAGACTCAAAACTGAGCTCAGGTGCATCTTGATCATCCTTGAGATATTTCTACAACCTGATTGGAATCCACATGTGGCAAATTTAATTAATTGGAAATTATTAGGAAAGGCACACACACCTGACTATATGAGGTTCCAAAGTTGACAGTGCATGTCAGAGCAAAAACCAAGCCATGATGTCGAAGGAATTGTCCTTAGAGCTCCGAGACAGGATTGTGTCTAGGCACAGATCAGGGGAATACTATCAAAACATTTCTGCAGCATTGAAGGTTCCCAAGAACACAGTGGCCTCTATCATTCTTAAATGGAAGAAGTTTGGAACCACCAGGACTCTTCCTCGACCTGGCCGCCCGGCCAAACTGAGCAATCGGTGGAGAAGGGCATTTGTCAGGGAGGTGACAAAGAACCCAATGGTCACTCTGAAAGAGCTACAGAGTTCCTCTGTGGAGATGGGAGAACCTTCCAGAAGAACAACCATCTCTGCAGCACTTCACCAATCAGGCCTTTATGGTAGAGTGGTCAGACAAAAGCCACTCCTCAGTAAAAGGTACACGACAGCCCAATAAGAGTTTGCCAAAAGGCACCTAAAGGACTCTCAGGCCATGATAAACAGGATTATCTGGTCTGATGAAACCAAGATTGAATTCTTTGGCCTGAATGTCAAGCATCACATCTGGCAGAAAACCAGGCACCACTCTTCACTTGGCCAATACAATCCCTACAGTGAAGCATGGTGGTGGCAGCATCATGCTGTGGGGATGTTTTTCAGTGGCAGGGACTGAGACCAGGAGTGGCTTTGGAACAAGTCTCTGAATGTTCTTGAGTGGCCCAGCTGGAGCCCGGACTTGAACCCGATCGAACATCTCTGGAGAGACCTGAAAATAGCTGTGCAGCGACGCTCCCCATTCAACCTGACAGAGCTTGAGAGGATCTGCAGAGAGGAATGGGACAAACTCCCCAAATACCGGTGTGCCAAGCTTGTAGCGTTACGCCCAATAAGACTTGAGGCTGTAATAGCGGCCAAAGGTTCTTCAACAAAGTACTGAATAAAGGGTCTGAATACTTCTGTAAATGTGATATTTCAGTTATTATTATTTTTACTTCTAGAAACCTGTTTTTGCTTTGTCATTTGGGGTTATTGTGTGTAGATTGATGAGGAAAAAAACAATTGAATCCATTTTAGAATAAGGCTATAACGTAACAAAATAAGGAAAAGGTCAAGTGGTCTGAATACTTTCCGAATGCACTGTAAATTTGCATTAGACTGATCTGTAAAGCAATATAGGTCAACAGGTGCATAGGCAAGAGCCCAACTCATATATATCACAATGTACCCTACAAACAACCTAAAATAACCTTGTCACATACTGGGTCCATGTTTAGTAAACAACATAGTGATGTTCTAAGTATCTCAACCTTTGTCAGGCACATGATGTACAGAGACTCCTTGAGCACTCTGAAAATCAGAAAGATATAGTTGAGGCATCAAAGTTATCTTGAGTTATTTTCTCAGGACAATCCTCATCATTTTGGGAGGATTTTCAACAATATTTACTTTTGAATGACCTTTAGGTAGTGAATGACAATGAATAGTGAATGACTAAGAAATATACAAACTACTGACATACAATATAATACCATCTCTAACTGTATTATTCATCATTTGTGTCAAACAACCTAATGAAAAAAAACATGCCAACTTGAAAATGGTTGATGATCATAGCAAATTATTTATTCATGGATGACTTGCAAACACATTTAAATGTACTGGGACCTATTCAATAGCCTCGTCTCAGATAAGGATGCCATCTAGTGGTAGCTTTATGTTGTTACGCCTGAAGATTTCAAATGGAAAGAATGTCTGTATGGCATAAAGAGATGAGGCTAGAAGGGCATTTATATAGTGTACATTTCCTGCATGGGTTCCAGCAAAAGGAGTGCAAGCTCTATTACTACGTTTCAGTCAGTGGAACTCAGTGCCCAAGTGCACCTGATATAAAGAGGAAATAGAGTTTATATTGACTGTAAAGAGGTGCCACGCATGTAATGAGGTGCTGACACCTCTGTTTACGGGTTCGTTTTTAAAATTGTAGTTTTTAACCTCCCTGGTCAAGGTTCTTTCTTCACACAGCGTCCTGTAGTACAGTCTTCCCGTCCGGTCCATTTCAGGCGGTTTTTAGCAAAGATTGCATAGGCTTTGTCCATGACTGGTCTAACGAGAGGCCATGACATGAAGCGGCCTAGCCAGCCTAAACCAACTGCACTGTACATGACTGTAAAGGCTGGAACTCCACGGTGAACCTGGAGGGAGGTGGGAGGAAGTGGCAGAGTTATTGAAAGAAGAGATACATACTGTGGTTGTTACTAACTAAACTGAACAAATATATGAACGCAACATATAAAGAGTTGGTCCCATGTTTCATGAGCAGAAATAAAAGATCCCAGACATTTTCCATACGCACAAAAAGCTTGCTCTAAAATGTTGTGCACAAATTTGTTTACAACCCTGTTAGTAAGCATTTCTCCTTTGCCAAGATAATCCATCCACCTAACAGGTGGATATCAAGCTGATTAAACAGCATGATCATTACACAAGTGCGCCTTGTGCTGGGAACAATAAAAGGCTACTAATGTGCAGGTTTGTCACACAACATCACAGATGTCTCAAGTTGAGGGAGCGTGCAATTGGCATGCTGACAGCAGAATTGTCCACCAGAGCTGTTGCCACAGAATTGAATGTTAATTTCTCTACCACAGGTATTTCAAAACCGTCAAGGGTACGCAAAATTAAAATGTGATTCACATTTTAAAATATATATTTACATTTTCAAACAGTCCATTTATATTTTCCAACGGGGCTTTACATTTGGGTGAGTTCCCCCCCCCCCTCGCCTGAGTAGCCTCGTTTCAATGCCAAAAATAAAATTAAACCATCTAGTGTTCAGCGAAATAACAGCAATGTCAAATACAGGTAGCCTAGTCAAATAATTAACATCCAATCACATTAACCGTTACTCTCTCGTGGGAACTCCACAAACAGTCCGTATGTAGCTGCTGCTCATGTTGGTAGCTGTACTGATGGAGCAAAAGCCATGACAGGAAGACATAGTGGAGTGGTAACGCACGTGCAAGCAGTTGCTCCTGACGCCACTTGGGTACACTGCAGCATCCACCGAGAGGCTCTTGCTGCCAAGGAATGCCTGATAGCTTGAAAGACGTTTTGGACGCTACAGGGAAAATGGTTAACTTTGTTAAAGCAAGGCCCCTGAACTCTCCTGTATTTTCTGCACTATGCAATGATATGGGCAGCGACCATGTAACGCTTTTACCACATACAGAAGTTATCTAGTTATCAAGGGGCAAAGTATTGACACATTTTTTTAATTGAGAGAAGATCTTAAAGTTCACTTTACTGACCATAATTTTCACTTGTCTGACCGCATGATGACGAGAGACTGGCCTATATTGGTGACGTTTTTTCTCGCCCTAATGATCTGAATCTAGGATTACAGGGATTTTCAGCAAATATATTCAAAGTGCGGGACAAAATTGAGGCTATGATTAAGAACTTGGAGCTTTTGTCTGCTTTAACAAGGACAATACACAGGTCTTTCCATCATAGTACGATTTCATGTGCGCAAATTAACTCAAGTTTACTGACAATGTCAAATGTGATATAGCGAAGCACCTAAGTGAGTTGGGGGTGCAATTACGCAGGTACTTTCCCGAAACGGATAACAAACAACTGGATTCGCTATCCCTTTTCATGCCCTGCCTCCAGTCCACTTCCCGATATCTGAACAAGAGAGCCTCATAGAAATTGCAACAAGCGGTTCTGTGAATGATTAAATTCAATTGAAGCCACTGCCAGATTTCTGGATAGGGCTGCGCTATCCTGCCTTGGCAAATCACGCTGTTAAGACAGTGATGCCCTTTGCAACCACGTACCTATGTGAGAGTGGATTCTCGGCCCTCACTAGCATAAAAACGAAATACAGACACAGACTGTGTGTGGAAAATGATTTATGACTGAGACTCTCAAATACAACCCAACATTGCAGAGTTATGTGCATCCTTTCAAGCACACCCTTCTCATTAACCTGTGATGAGTTAGTCACAATTTTTGATGAACAATGATGGCAAGAAACAACATTAGAGAGTGTGCTGACTGGTGCTAGAGGGGGTACGCAGCTGTAGGTTGAATGTTTGAAGGGGTACGGGCGTATAAGAGGTTTGGGAACCACTGCTTTAACATAAGCCACCCCAACATCATTTTAGAGAATTTGGCAGTACGTCCAACCGGCCTCACAACCACAGACCTCCACATCCGGTTTCTTCACCTGTCGGATCGTCTGCGGCCACCCAGACAGCTGATGAAACTGTGGGTTTGCACAACTAGGGCTGTGGTGGTCATGAAATTTTGCCAGCCAGTGATTGTCAAGCAAATAACTGCTGGTCTCATGGCAATTGACAGTTAATGAACAAACACATTTAGCATTCCTGGCTTCCACACACAGCCTACAAACCACTGATGCAGACCTTTGGAAAATCTACATTTTAAAAAGTATAATAAATAAATTGAAATTAGCTTACATCATCACAATAAATCCATTTTTTATTTTAGACATTCTAAAATGTAGTAATTTAGAGTTACTTATGCAACTTTAGTTGTGATACAAATGTTGGGCTATATGTTTTGATATTTAATACATTCCAAGGCTGCATGATACGACTAATGATGATTTGAAAAAAGCTGCATGAAAAGCATGAGCTCTGCTTAGCTTTTTTTTTGCACAGGTTGCACACACTTAAGTCTCTTATTCACAATTAAACAAGCACTTAGTGTGACCGTAACGCACCATAAAATAATACATGCCTTTGCGGCCAGTGTCCGTTGTGCCCTTGGGATGAATATCCCCCATAGTACAAAAGTTGGCCTATTCCATTCTGTGCATGAAATAAATATTCCAAGCATAGCCTGGGACAGTTGTGGGATGAGATAAAAAATGAATACAACCACTAGAATCAAAAAACGTTTTAAAAGCAATGATCAAGCCTGTATCACATCCGGCCGTGATTGGGAGTCCCATAAGGTGGCACACAATTGCCCCAGCAGAGTGCCCCATGGTGATGGGTGATATAAGCTAAGTACAACGAGCACAATCACATTTTATCGATGGCAATTTGAATTCAGTGAGGCTCCGTGACAAGATCCTGAGGCCCATTGTTGTGCCATTCATCCACTGTAATCACCTCATGTTTCAGCATGATAATGCATGACCCCGTGTCACAAGAATCTGTACACAATTCCTGGAAGCTGAAAATGTCCCAGTTCTTCCATGGCCTGCATACTCAGACATGTCACCTGTTGAGCATGTTTGAGATGCTCTGGATCGACGTGTTTGACAGTGTGTTCCAGTTCCTGCCAATATCCAGCAACTTTGCACAGCTATTGAAGAGGAGTGGAACAACATTCCACAGGCCACAATCAACAGCCTGATCAACTCTATGTGAAGGAGATGTGTTGTGCTGCCTGAGACAAATGGTGGTCACACCAGATACTGCCTGGTTCTGATCCACGCCCCTACCTTTTTGTTGTTGTTGAGGTATCTTTCATTTAGATTTTTGTTCAGCAAACAAAGGACCGACAACATAGCCATTCTTGCCATGCATATTTGCAGTGTCGTTCCAACTCAAGCTGTTTACCTTGTTATTCTCATCAATCACGTGCATCTCGTCCATGGCCATCTCATAGCTGATTCCCCCATACTTCTCTTCATTGAAGCATTGCAGGGAGATGTCCACAAAGTCTACTTTCCCTGGTCGGTTTCTCTGCAGAAACTGCAGGAATTGGATCTCTTTAACACATATGGGGCATTCTCCATCATATAGCACCTGTGATTGAGTGGAACAGAGAAAAAAACAGTTTATGCATTTCATTGACAGTTGATCTCCAGCTACATATTAGCTCAAAATGTCCCTACAGTCTTGTTGGCTGTCTTATTGTAGCATATGCATTGAATATATTGTTGACATTAATCTTGTTTTGGAGCCCAGGATATGCAACATGAGTTACCTTACCCTGACAGCAGCAGGGTCCGTTGAATAGGTCCGATGGCTGCAGAGAGGTCGTGTCAAACCAATCACAGACCTTGAACTCACACTACTGGTTATTCTAGCCAACAATGTCCTCACAGTAGACAGCATTCTGTGGCAGCCACCGCACTAACTGAAGCAGTCTGGACCCCAGGAATATAAAATCAGGAAATATAAAGTATTAATGATAGCTGTGATTATTGCTTGTGCTTAATTACATTAAAACCATACTTTTCAATTGTTTCCAAACATAGTGAGTTTGTAGAACAAATACATTGACCAAAACCTATCTCTAAATGTACAAAAACAAATATTTGGAAAATATTTGGAATTACTGGATTACTGGCTAGGTGAAGAAAAGTGGTTTAGCTAGCTAACGTTATTTGCTTTTGCTAGATAGATACCGTAGCTAGCTACAGTATGTCACTTAACAACAAACTCTAGATAATTAATTAGACTGGCTACCAGATTAGCTAGTCATTCTAGCAAAGTCAATAGACAATTAACCTTAACTATACAAAGTATGCGATCAGGTCTTACCAAACAGCAGAGGATGGTCCAATTCAGGCAAGCTGTGATTCTCAATGACACTGGCAGACACTAAAATCCAAACGTTACACAACTGCATTGTAGCTAGTTCAAAATGCTAGCATTGTTGATAGTTTAGCGAATGGTACTTAGTTTCAGCATTGCTGTAGGTAAGAGTAGGCTCATGTAATTGTTTCCTAGCTAATTAAGATAAAATAACGATGGAAGTTTATTTGGACAGCTGCTGGCTAACGACTAGCTAACAACAAAATTTTAGCATGTTTTATAACAAACGTGGTCGCAGGTCATTCTGGGATTTGCAGTCCGTTTTGGGACCTGTAGTCCCGATGTTGGCCAATGACGTGCCTTGAGTGAACGCCAACAATTATTGTCTACTATAGTCATTGGCCTCACCTCAGCTAACGGAATGTCTGATACCCGAGCAATGTACACAGAAAACGGTGATACCAAAGAGTAAATATACTCTCTGGTGATACACCACCTGAAACGTCTGCCGGCTAGTTGTGTTATTCAACAAACCTGCTTTTTTCGCCATCGAGCCAATCTGCTGGGGGCTACAGTCGTAATGGGATATTGAAAGGGAACATTTTTTACATGATGGGGAAAGTATTAATTATTAAATTATTAAATGTGTGACAGTTTACTTGACACAAGACTGAAATCAAACATTACACTATTGATTAAATGTGCATTTTACATTTACTGCAACTTTCACAGCATTTGTCAATAACCAAGTCTAGGTTGTACAATCAGTAACATAATAAGAATATTCATTGACATTTTGGGATAGGTGCAACATAAGAAAAACGATAACAAGGGTTTGAGTGAGAGGTCTGTTGTCTCCAAGTGGCCACACACATCTCAAAACTGTGCGCACAGTTCCTAAGTAATTTCCATGCAATCATGTAATTAGATAAATAAATACACTGACCAAAAATATAAACACAACATGTAAAGTGTTGGTCCCATGTTTCATGAGCTGAAATAAAAGATACTCTAAATTTTCCATACGCACAAAAAGCTTATTTCTCAAATTTTGTGCACAAATTTGTTTATATCCCTGTTATTGAGCATTTCTCCTTTGCCAACATAATTCATCCACCTGACAGGTGAGACATATCAAGAAGCTGATTAAACCGCATGATCATTACATAGGTGCACCTTGTACCGGGGACAATAAAAGGACACACACTACAATACCACAGATTTCTCAAGTTGAGGGAGCATGCAATTGGCATGCTGACTGCAGGAATGTCCACCAGAGCTGTTGCTAGAGAATTGCATGTTCATTTCTCTACCATAAGCATACTCAAACGTTGTTTTAGAGAATTTGCCAGTATGTCCATCTGGCCACACAACTGCAGACCACACCAGCCCAGTACCTCCATATCTGGCTTCTTCGCCTGTGGGATCATCTAAGACCAGCCACCTGGATAGCCGATGAAACTGTGGGTTTACACAACTGAAGATTTTCTCCACAAACTGTCATAAACTTTCTCAGCGAAGCTCATTTGCGTGCTCGTCGTTTTCACCAGGGTCTTCACCTGACTGCAGTTTGGTGTGGTAACTGACTTAGTGGGCAAATGCTCACCATTGATGGCCACTGGCACGTTGAAAAGGTGTACTCTTCACGGATTGATATCGGTTTCAAGTGTAGCGTGGAGATAACAGACAATGTGTATGGCGTCGTGTGGGAGAGCGGTTTGCTGATGTCAACATTGTGAACAGTGTGCCCCATGGTGGGGGTGGGGTTGTGGTAAAGACAGGCATAAGCTACGAACAATGAACACAGTTGCATTTTATGGATAGCAATTTGAATGCCCAGAGATACCGTGAAAGATCCTAAGGCCCATTGCCGTGCCATTCATCCACTGGCCTCACTTCATGTTTCAAGATGATAATGCACAGCCCCATGTCACAAGGATCTGTACACAATTCCTGGAAGCTGAACATGTCCCAGTTCTTCCACAGCCTGCCTGCTCACCAGACACGTCACCCTTTAAGTATGTTTGGGATGCTCTGGATTGTTATCTTCTCATGGCTGGGGGGCAGTATTGAGTAGCTTACATGAATAAGGTGCCCAGAGTAAACTGCCTGCTACTCAGGCCCAGAAGCTAAGATATGAATATTATTAGTAGATTTGGATAGAAAATACTGTGAAGTTTCTAAAACTGTCTGTGAGTATAACAGAACTCATATGACAAGCAAAAACCGGAGAAAAAAATCCAACCAGGAAGTGGGAAATCTGAGGTTTGTAGGTTTTGTAGGCCTATCCAAGATACGGTGTAAATTTGGTCCGATTGCACTTCCTAAGGCTTCCACTAGATGTCAGCAGTCTTTAGAACCTTGTTTCAGGCTTCTACTGGGAAGGGGGAGCGAATAAGAGCTGTTTGAACCAGGTGTCTGGCAGAATGCCATGAGCTAAATCATGCACACGGCCGAGAGAGTTAGCTGCGTTCCTTTTCATTTCTAAAGACAAAGCAATTGTCCGGTTGAAACATTATTGAAGATTTATGTTAAATACATCCTAAAGATTGATTCTATACATCGTTTGACATGTTCCTACGAACTGTAATATAACTTTTAAAAACTTTTGTCTGGACTAAGTGTGCCTGCGCCTCATGAATTTGTATTTGTGAACTAAATGCTCGAACAAAAAGGAGGTATTTGGACATAAATTATGGATTTTATTGAACAAAAAACATTTATTGTGTAACTGGGATTCCTTGGAGTGCATTCTGAGGAATATCATCAAAGGTAAGTGAATATTTATAATGCTATTTCTGCCTTCTGTTGACTCCACAACATGGTGGGTATCTGTATGGCTTGTTTTGGTTCCTGAGCGCTGTACTCAGATTATTGCATGGTGTGCTTTTTCCGTAAAGCTTTTTTGAAATCTGACACAGCGGTTGCATTAAGGAGAAGTTTATCTATAATTCCATGCATAACAGTTGTATCTTTTATCAATGTTTATTTTGAATATTTCTGTAAGTTGATGTGGCTCTCTGCAAAATCACCGGTTGTTTTGGAAGCAAAATATTACTGAACATAACGTGCCAATGTAAACTGAGATTTTTGGATATAAATATGAACTTTATCGAACAAAACATACATTAATTGTGTAACATGAAGTCTATGAGTGTCATCTGATGAAGATCATCAAAGGTTAGTGATTCATTTTATCTCTATTTCTGCTTTTTCTGACTCCTCTCTTTGGCTGGAAAAATGGCCTTGTTTTTCTGTGACTAGGTGCTGACCTAACATAATCGCATGGTGTGCTTTCGTCAAAGCCTTTTTGAAATCGGACACAAGGTGGAATTAACAACAAGTTTATCTTTAAAATGGTGTTTAATACTTTTATGTTTGAGGACTTTTAATCATGAGATTTCTGTTGTTTGAATTTGGCGCCCTGCACTTTCCCTGGCTATTGTCATATTGATCCCGTTAACGGGATTTCAGCCGTAAGAAGATTTATGACAGCGTGTTCCAGTTTCCACCTGCA
The DNA here is from genome assembly GCF_021184085.1 of Oncorhynchus gorbuscha. Taxonomy (NCBI): domain Eukaryota; kingdom Metazoa; phylum Chordata; class Actinopteri; order Salmoniformes; family Salmonidae; genus Oncorhynchus; species Oncorhynchus gorbuscha. Next base: position 32,560,922 of record NC_060182.1, on the reverse strand, counting down.
ACTAGGTAAAATCTTTGAATTTGTGGCATGTTACATTTGATATTTTTGTTCAGTGTTAATGCAGACTTGCCAGGAGAACTGGGCTACTGTAGCTAAGTCTCTCAAGTGTGTGTAGTTTGATTGTTTACTTTTTGGACCAACAGTGCCAGGCAAGTGCAATCAAGCAACGCACTGTGACATTGATCAAGCAATGGTGTGTTACTATCCACAGACGTTTGATTGACACCCCTCATTATCCTATTTGAGGAATAAATACAGAAATGAAAAATATACAAATGAATGAAAGTGTGAATAATTAGATCATAGATAAATAATTTAATATATACATACAGTGGGGAGAACAAGTATTTGATACACTGCCGATTTTGATGATTTTCCTACTTACAAAGCATGTAGAGGTCTGTAATTTTTTTAATCATACATGCACTTCAACTGTGAGAGACGGAATCTAAAGCAAAAATCCAGAAAATCACATTGTATGATTTTTAAGCAATTAATTTGAATTTTATTGCATGACATAAGTATTTGATCACCTACCAACCAGTAAGAATTCCAGCTCTCACAGACCTGTTCCCTCCTTTTCTCCACTCATTACCTGTATTAACTGCACCTATTTGAACTCGTAACCTTTATAAGACACCTGTCCACACACTCAATCAAACTGACTCCAACCTCTCCACAATGGCCAAGACCAGAGAGCTGTGTAAGGACATCAGGGATACAATTGTAGACCTGCACAAGGCTGGGATGGGCTACAGGACAATAGGCAAGCAGCTTGGTGAGAAGGCAACAACTGTTGGCGCAATTATTAGAAAATGGAAGAAGTTCAAGATGACGGTCAATCACCCTCGGTCTGGGGCTCCATGCAAGAGCTCGTGAGGAAGGTGAGGGATCAGCCCAGAACTACACGGCAGGACCTGGTCAATGACCTGAAGAGAGCTGGGACCACAGTCTCAAAGAAAACCATTAGTAACACACTACGCCGTCATGGATTAAAATCCTGCAGCGCACGCAAGGTCTCCCTGCTCAAGCCAGCGCATGTACAGGCCCGTCTGAAGTTTGCCAATGACCATCTGGATGATCCAGGGGAGGAATGGGAGAAGGTCATGTGGTCTGATGAGACAAAAATAGAGCTTTTTGGTCTAAACTCCACTCACCGTGTTTGGAGGAAGAAGAAGCATGAGTACAACCCCAAGAACACCATCCCAACCGTGAAGCATGGAGGTGGAAACATCATTCTTTGGGGATGCTTTTCTGCAAAGGGGACAGGACGACTGCACCGTATTAAGGGGAGGATGGATGGTGCCATGTATCGCAAGATCTTGGCCAACAACCTCCTTCCCTCCGTAAGAGCATTGAAGATGGATCGTGGCTGGGTCTTCCAGCATGACAACGACCCGAAATACACAGCCAGGGCAACTAAGGAGTGGCTCCGTAAGAAGCATCTCAAGATCCTGGAGTAGCCTAGCCAGTCTCCAGACCTGAACCCAATAGAAAATCTTTGGAGGGAGCTGAAAGTCTATATTGCCCAGCAACAGCCCCGAAACCTGAAGGATCTGGAGAAGGTCTGTATGGAGGAGTGGGCCAAAATCCCTGCTGCAGTGTGTGCAAACCTGGTCAAGAACTACAGGAAAACGTATGATCTCTGTAATTGCAAACAAAGGTTTCTGTACCAAATATTAAGTTCTGCTTTTCTGATGTATCAAATACTTATGTCATGCAATAAAATGCAAATGAATTACTTAAAAATCATACAATGTGGTTTTCTGGATTTTTGTTTTAGATTCCGTCTCTCACAGTTGAAGTGTGCCTATGATAAAAATTACAGACCTCTACATGCTTTGTAAGTAGGAAAACCTGCAAAATCGGCAGTGTATCAAATACTTGTTCTCCCCACTGTATATGAAGAGAAATTCATGAATTCTGGTCAGCATTTTAGTATGTCCTTGCTCATTTATTTGTTTAAGTGTGGATTTATTTATTCATTTATCTATTTATGTTTGCATTTATTTATAATTATGGCAGATATGGTCCTCCCTATAGTGCATATGGAAATTATTCATACCCTTTCTCTTTTTACACATTTTGATACGTTACAGCCTTATTATAAAATGTATGAAATAAAATAAAATCTACATCAATCTACACACAATACCCCATAAAGAAATATTTGCAAATGTATTAAAATAAAAAACAAATACCTTATTTGCATAAGTATTCAGACCCTATGCTATGAGACTCGAAATTGAGCTCAGGTGCATCCTGTTTCCATTGACCATCCTTGAGATGTTTCTATAATTTAATTGGAGTCCACCTGTGGCAAATTCAATTGATTGGACATGATTTGGAAAGGTACACACCTGTATATGTAAGGTCCCACAGTTTATAGTGCATGTTAGAGCAAAAACCAAGCCATGAGGTCAAAGGAATTACCGAAAGAGCTCAAAGACAGGATTTTGTTGATGCACAGATCTGGGGAAGGGTACCAAAAAATGTCTGCAGCATTGGTGGTCCCCAAAAACACAGTTGCCTCCATCATTCTTAAATGGAAGAAGTTTGGACGAACCAAGAGCTGGAAGTTTGGAGCTGAGCAATCGGGAAAGAAGGGCCTTGGTCAGGGAGGTGACTAAGAAACCGATTGTCACTCTGACAGAGCGCTAGAGTTCCTCTGTGGAGATCGGAGAACCTTCTAGAAGGACAACCATTTCTGCAGCACTCCACCTATCAGGCCTTTATGATAGAGTGAGCAGACGGAAGCCACTCCTCAGTAAAAGGCACATGACAGTCCGCTTGGAGTTTCCCAAAGGCACCTAAAGACTCTTAGAATCATAAAAATCAAGATTCTCTTGTCTGATGAAACCAAGATTGAACTCTTTGGCCTGAATGCCAAGCTCCATACGAACAGTTATTTTGCTGACGTTGCTTCCAGAGGCAGTATATTGTTGCAATCGAGGGCAAACAGTTGCAACACTCGTTGTTACTCCTCGACATTGCATGGCTGTGTGCCTGATTTTATATACGGTGTCACGACTTTGAATGTATAAATCCCTGTGACAGCAATCTATTATCCCAGTCACTTGTAATGTTCTTTTGAGCCAAGTCACAACAGGTCTTTTTAGACAACAATATCCTGTTTCCACAGTTCAGTCACTAATTAACCATGCGGCCAGCACTAACCTGGGTTTCAGCCCACCAGATTGAGACTGGGCTGTGGTTCCTTATGCGCCATCAGGTTCTCATATGCCTTCCCCAAATCGCTCACCATCTAATTCAAGGAAATTCAGAAAATACTTCAACATCTTCTACAGTGAGATTGCATGGGTGTCCTCAATCATGCTGGCTGCCATGTACACATGTGCACAAGTGTATACTGTGTATTTCATAGTTATGGCTATTCAATCAAATACATGCTTAACTGAATGACAGACAGAATATGGAATAGGAATTTTATTGAATAGCTTGGGGGTAGGCCTCGTCTCTGAGGAATGCTTTTCAGAGCCATATGCTTATGACAGGTTTCCCTATACTGGGCAGCTGGCATTGAACCCCCCAAAAAAAAAATTTTCTTTCTGAAAAATCAGTTACTCACCAGGGAGAAGGGACATGGTGGAGCAATGGTTGCATCTAAAGATAAATACACGTAAAGAGATGCATGCTAATAACAGAACAAAAGTTAAATTGTGCTGTAATGGAAGGTATCATATGGAATGTTTATTAATGCATGCTCGCTTAGCGCAAGATGAATATTGTGTAATGTGTTTGGTAGGAACGAGACGTTTGCATGTACGTCTACCCAGCCATGCATGCCGTAAGAGATATGCATGATTAACATGAAACACTAACCGAGCGTCAGGCCCAACAGTGCACACAGAAATGCAGAAAGAAATGGGCACCTTCCCAAGTCTAAACACAATGCTGTCCTGCTGAGTGTCTCGCATTGTCATGCTGATTTATTTAGAAGAAATGCTATGTATGACGGTGCGTAGAACCCTACCACAAATGCTGTAATGCGATTTATAAAATATGAGGAGTTTGCTGCATCTAACCCAGTTGTGCATGCGGTAAACGAGCGATAGGTGGTGTCTGACCCAAAAGCCATTGGAAACTCCCCAACTAAAGTAGCTATTGATAGCCATAGTAAGGAGCCATTGCTCAGAAAATGTCAAATAGATTGGACATAACATGCGAGACGTAGCAGAGCATAACTATCCACCTAGCTGCTGGAGAGGGATGGTGGAATTATACCTAATGTAGCTGCGGTGGTGTCGGCTCCAGTTTTGAACAAAATACCAGTGTAGCATAGAGGGGAAGATAGCACCTTTTAATATTACTTGAGAAAGGAGAGAAGTGAAACAGAGGAGGGTTGAATAGGATGGATTAAAAGAGAATGATGTGCAGAGCAGGTTCGACAGTGAATAAATAAACACAAAGCAAGAGAAAGGATTAAGTGTAAGTGCGAGCTATCATGATAATACCGCAGGAACCCGATTTAGAATGCTTAGGTGTGAGACCAATGATTAAGATGAAAAGACCAGATCAGAAACCCTAAATCACGTGAAGGAAATAGTGATAGGAGTTGTGAACTCGCCATTGACGGAATCGTGGAGAAAGAAGACGATGTCGCGGAGGCGTCAATGCAGAGGGAACCGGCTTTGAGGCTGAGAGTATATGTTGGAAAATAGGAAGTAGCAAGTTGCTTAGGGCAGAGATTAAAACTGTGATGAACAGCCGCGCTGATTGGATATATATGGGAAAAGATGGCACGAGACAAAGCAACTAGACGTAGATGCCTGACTAATTTGATTTGCCTAGTGTGTGACATGCTGATGCTAGGCCTATGAGATGAGGCCCACCAAAGATGAACCAATTATCCTTAACGTAAAACTGATGCTGTGGACTACTAGCCTGAAAGTCCCCCCAAAATTACACAGATGTGAAGAGCAGTGGTGGAAAAAGTACCCAATTGGCATACTTGAGTAAAAGTAAAGACACCTTCATAGAAACTGACTCAAGTAAAAGTCATCCAGTAAAATTTTACTTGAGTAAAAGTCTAAAAGTATTTGGTTTTAAATATACAGTCATGGCCAAAAGTTTTGAGAATGACACAAATATTAATTTTCACAGTCTGATGCCTCAGTTTGTATGATGGCAATTTGCATATACTCCAGAATGTTATGAAGAGTGATCAGATGAATTGCAATTAATTGTCCCTCTTTGCCATGCAAATGAACTGAATCCCAAAACTACATTTCAACTGCATTTCAGCCCTGCCACAAAAGGACCATCTTACATCATGTCAGTGATTCTCTCGTTAACACAGGTGTGAGTGTTGACGAGGACAAGGCTGGAGATCACTCTGTCATGCTGATTGAGTTCGAATAACAGACTGGCAGCTTCAAAAGGAGGGTGGTGCTTGGAATCATTGTACTTCCTCTGTCAATCATGGTTGCCGGCAAGGAAACACGTGCCGTCATCATTGCTTTGCACAAAAAGGGCTTCACAGGCAAGGATATTGCTGCCAGTAAGATTGCCCCTAAATCAACCATTTATTGGATCATCAAGAACTTCAAGGAGAGCGGTTCAATTGTTGTGAAGAAGGCTTCAGGGCGCCCAAGAAAGTCCAGCAAGCGCCAGGACCGTCTGGCAGGTGTGAGTGCATCTGCACGCACAGTGAGGTGAAGACTTTTGGGGGATGGCCTGGTGTCAAGAAGGGCAGCAAGAAGCCACTTCTCTCCCAGAAAAACATCAGTGACAGACTGAAATTCTGCAAAATGTACAGGGATTGGACTGCTGAGGACCGGGGTAAAGCCATTTTCTCTGATGAATCTCCTTTCCGATTGTTTGGAGCATCTGGAAAAAAGCTTGTCCGGAGAAGACAAGGTGAGCGCTACCATCAGCCCTGTGTCATGCCACCAGTAAAGCATCCTGAGAACATTCATGTGTGGGGTTGCTTCTCAGCCAAGGGAGTGGGCTCACTCACAATTTTGCCTAAGAACACAGCTATGAATAAAGAATGGTACCAACACATCCTCCCAACCATCCAGGAACAGTTTAGTGACGAACAATGCCTTTTCCAGCATGATGGAGCGCCTTGCCATAAGGCAAAAGTGATAACTAAGTGGCTCGGGGAACAAAACATCAATATTTTGGGTCCATGGCCAGGAAACTCCCCAGACCTTAATCCCATTGAGAACTTGTGGTCAATCCTCAAAAGGCAGGTGGACAAACAAAAACCCACAAATTCCAATCATTAATTATGCAAGAATGGGCTGCCATCAGTCAGGATGTGGACCAGAAGTTAATTGACAGCATGCCAGGGCGGATTGCAGAGGTCTTGAAAAAGAAGGGTCAACACTGCAAATATTGACTCTTTGCATCAACTTCATGTAATTGTCAATAAAAGCCTTTGACACTTATGAAATTCTTGTAATTATACTTCATTATTCCATAGTAACATCTGACAAAAATATCTAAAGACACGGAAGCAGCAAACTTTGTGGAAATTAATATGTGTCATTCTCAAAACCTTTGGCCACGACTCTACTTAAGTATCAAAAGTAGAAGTATAAATCAGTTAAAATTCCTTATTAAGCAAACCAGGTGGCACCATTTTCTTGTTTTTATTTACCGATAGCCACGGGCACACTCCAACATAATTTACAAACGAAATGTGTGTTTAGTGAGTCCGCCAGATCAGATGCAGTAGGGAAGACAAGGGATGTTCTGTTGATAAGTGTGTGACTTGGACAATTTTCCTGTCCTGTTAAGCTTTCAAAATGTAACAAGTACTTTTGGGTGTCAAGGAAAATGAACATAATTTTCTTAAGCTATATAGTGAAGTAAAAGTAGTTAAAAAATATACATAGTAAAGTAAAGATACCCCCCCAAAAAATACTTAAATATTTTTCCACCACTGGTGAAGAGTCTGTAGTAAACCCATTCTCAGAGGCAACAGTCTAACCCATAATGAGATCTGAAATCAGGCGGTATTTCAACATGACCATAGAAACTGTAAGACCAGCTGTCAAAAGGTGCTTGAGTAAAAGTGTTATGAAAAAATGAGTGCAACCCAGACCCTGTGTAGGTGCCAGATTAACCTTGCACACGAGCAGTAAAGGAAACAGCTTGGTAAACCCATTGCTGGGTAGCCTTCATTTTCATCCAGAATGTGGTGGCAATGGGACCAAACCGTTGTAAGTAGAGTAGGATGTTCAAATTTGACATAAATAAGCATTTCCCTGGATCAGTTCAGCAAGATGGCACCTGGTTTTTAAAAGACTAAAGCTTCACCTGTAACAATATATATATATATATATTTAGAATGACAAAACCTGGAAATTAGCATTAATAAGCTACGGGCAACATAACTGGAGCTGAAAGCCACAGTTCTTGATTGATATATTACTGTCGATGGCCACCCTGCCGCAGTTTGCAGCTGGGAGGATGGAGAATATTCCCATTATTCGAGATAAAAACTGATTGCAGAGACTGACACGACATGTCAATTAAATGGAAGACATTTTGTTAATGACGAGATGAAACAAAAATGCCAAGAGTTATGAGAGTTAAAGGCAGTAGTAGGTCGACTGAGCGCAAAGCATGGATAAATATTCCATTTCAGTCACTGACGAATGAATTGATGAAATTACTAATGTTGCAAAGCACCACTTGTGAAAGGCTACGATTATATAAGCAAACTAATGTCAGATATGAATGACTAGCTTACAGACTTATAAAACGTGGTCTCTGATTTCTATAAGATACCAATCCACGATTACTGTGATGGATTGTCGGCGAGGTGTTTGACAAACTTTCTGGAGTTCACCCTAGTTCGACTCCACTCATATGCAACCAAGTAGCTCTGAACAGCATTCAGCCTGTGTAGATCAGGCCCGGGAGGGCACAACCATGAATGACACGACAGTGTTTATATGACATTCCATACGTTGAGCCACCAAACAGCACAGATGAACCATTGTCCCTGTAAAGGAAAGATAAAGAAAGTTTAACAAAACATGTTGTTTAGCAAACAGCCATATTCAAATTTTAGCTGTAATGGTATTGATATTGCCCGCCTTGACAGCAGAGGGCACACTTGTTAATTGTACTGCCATGTACTGCTTATGAACAGGAAGTAGTTCTATTGGTGAAAGTAGGGAAGCACTTAAATATGAATCATTGTTAATGTTTAAACAATTATTTTCATTTATCATGAATAAGCACAGGTTATTGATACTTCCGATTATGACATTTATTTAGAAGATTCTTGAAATACCGTGACCCCATTCTTGTGGGAAGCTGCTATAGACCACCAAGTGCTAACAGTCAGTATCTGGATAATGTGTGAAATGCTTGATAATGTATGTGATATTACATTTACATTTACATTTAAGTCATTTAGCAGACACTCTTATCCAGAGCGACTTACAAATTGGTGCATTCACCTTATGACATCCATCAACAGAGAGGTATATTTTCTGGGTAATTATCAATATTGACTGGCTTTCATCAAGTGCCCACTCGAGAAAATGCTTCAAACTGTAACCAGTGCATGTAACCTGTTTCAGGTTATTAGTCAACCTACCAGGGTAGTTACAAACAGCACAGGAATGGAATCAACATGTATTGATCACAACTTTACTAACGCTGCAGAAATGTGAAAGAGTATTCAAATTCATAGGATGTGGTGATTACAAAATAGAAGCCATATCTAGGAAAACCAAAATTCCAAAGAATGGGCTTAATATAGTGTTTAAAAACGTCTTAGGGCTAGGCGTCCCGCTAGCGGTGAAACTCAAAGACGCGCAATTCAAATAAATAATCATAAAAATTATGGATATTAAACATTTAGGTACATATAAGTGTCTTATATCGGTTGAAAGTTGAAATTCTTGTTAATCTAACTGCACTGTCCGTTTTACGGCGAAAACATGCCATGCGATTGTTTGAGGACGGAGCCGCACATCGAAATATTTTTCCACTGGCACAGGTTTCATAAATTCACAAATAGCGATTAAATATTCACTTACTTTTTGAAAATCTTCCTCTAATTTGTCATCCAAAGGGTCCCAGCTATAACATGTAGTGTCGTTTTGTCGCTTTATATCCCAAAAAGTCATTTTAGTTGGCGCCATCGATTTGAGTAATCCGCTCCTTCAACATGCAGAGAAAGGAATCCGAAAATCTACCCCTAAACTTCAACAAGTCAAAATAGGTTTCTATCTACTCCTCAGATACCCTAAAATGTAATCAAACTATAATATTTCTTACGGAAAGAAGTATGTTCAATAAGATTTTAGCAGGTACATCCTGCCTTCATTGTGAGCGCAAACACGAATTTCCAAGACTGTGTCCTTCTACTAAAACTGTTATTTCTTATTAATTTTTGATGTTACAAGCCTGGAACCTTGAACATAGACTGCTGACCCCGTGGAAGCCATAGGAATTACATCCAGGGAGCAAATTGTCCTTATGACCTTGTACTTGTCATTGTACGAGGATGGTCTCTCTCTCAAAAAAAGGGTTTTCCCTCCTACCTCCTCCTATCTATTGTGTTATACATTATTTTATATTTTATTGTATTATATTATATATTATTTTGACATTTCTACAAACTTCAACGTGTTTTCTTTCCAATGGTACCAATTATATTCATATCATGGCTTCAGGGCCTGAGCAACAGGCAGTTTATTCTGGGGATGTCATTCAGACGGAAATTGAGAAAAAAGGGTCTGAGGTCATACAAGTTTTGCAGTGATTCTTATGTTGATGTAAATAATATTTGCTGCTCTTTGGTATGTAATGAGGAGCAACCAGATGCTGTACTTGACACATTTATGAAATTGCTTATTCCAGTTACTAATAAGCACGCACCAATTAAGAAAATGACTACAAAAACTGTTAAATCCCCTTGGATTGATGAGGAATTGGAACATTTTATGGTTGAAAGGGATGAGGTAAATGGTATGGCAAATAAGTTTGGCAGCACAACAGATTGGTTAAAATGCAAATTGAGAAATCATGTGACTAAACTAAATAAAGAAGAAACTGTACTATGAAACAGAGATACATTATATAAAGAATGATAGTAAAAAGCTTTGAAGCACCTTAAATGAAATGTTGGGAAAAAAAAGGTAAACTCAGCTCCATCCAATCCGATGGCTCATTCATCACAAAACCCACTGATATTGCCAATCACTTTAATGATTTTTTTCATTGGCAAAATAAGCCTATTTAGGCATGACATGCCAGTAACAAACACTGACACTACACATCCAAGTATATCTGACCAAATTATGAAAGGCAAGCATTGTGCTTTTGAATTCAGTAAAGTGAGTGTAGAGGTGAAAAAAAGTATTGTTGTCTATCAACATGACAAGCCACCAGGGTCTGACAACTTGGATGGAAAATTACTGAGGATAGTGGATGATATTGCCACTCGTATTTACCATATCTTCAGTTTAAGCCTACTAGAAAGTGTGTGCCTGGAGGGGAGTGAAAGTCATTCCGCTACCCAAGAATAGTAAAGCCCACTTTACTGACTCAAATAGCCGACCAATCAGCCTGTTACCAACCCTTAGTAAACTTCTATAAAATGTATGCGGATGACTCAACACTATACACATCAGCTACTACAGCGACTGAAATGACTGCAACACTTAACAAAGAGCTGCAGTTAGTTTCAGAATGGGTGGCAAGGAATAAATTAGTCCTAAACATTTCAAAAACTAAAAGTATTGTATTTGGGACAAATCATTCACTAAACCCTAAACCTCCACTAAATATTGTAATGAATTATGTAGAAATTGAGCAAGTTGATGTGACTAAACTGCTTGGAGTAACCCTAGATTGTAAACTGTCATGGTCAAAACCAATTGATACAACAGTAGCTAAGATGGGGAGAAGTCTGTCCATAATAAAGCGCTACTCTGCCTTCTTAAATGTCGCAGCTGGACTACTGTTCAGTCGTGTGGTTAGGTGCCACAAAAAGGGAGCTGTACACGGGAAGCTAACATTAATGATATCCATGTCAATCTCTCATGGCTCACTACTTGTTTTTATATAAAGTGTTGGCAAGCTGAATTCACAGAGCTATCGGTTTAAACTATAGCATACAGTTTGAACACCCATGCATACTCCACAAGATATGCCACCAGAGGTCTCTTCACAATCCCCAAGTCCAGATCAGACTATGGGAGGCACACAGTACTACATAGAGCCATGACTACATGGAACTCTATTCCACATTAAGTAACTAATGCAAGCAGTAAAATTAGATGTAAAAAAATACTCCTTATGGAACAGCGGGGACTGTGAAGCAACACAAACATAGGCACAGACACATGCATACATTTTACATTACATTTACATTTAAGTCATTTAGCAGACACTCTTATCCAGAGCGACTTACAAATTGGTGCATTCACCTTATGACATCCAGTGGAACAGCCACTTTACAATAGTGCATCTAAATCTTTTAAGGGGGGGGTGAGAAGGATTACTTTATCCTATCCTAGGTATTCCTTAAAGAGGTGGGGTTTCAGGTGTCTCCGGAAGGTGGTGATTGACTCCGCTGTCCTGGCGTCGTGAGGGAGTTTGTTCCACCATTGGGGAGCCAGAGCAGCGAACAGTTTTGACTGGGCTGAGCGGGAACTGTACTTCCTCAGTGGTAGGGAGGCGAGCAGGCCAGAGGTGGATGAACGCAGTGCCCTTATTTGGGTGTAGGGCCTGATCAGAGCCTGGAGGTACTGAGGTGCCGTTCCCCTCACAGCTCCGTAGGCAAGCACCATGGTCTTGTAGCGGATGCGAGCTTCAACTGGAAGCCAGTGGAGAGAGCGGAGGAGTGGGGTGACGTGAGAGATCTTGGGAAGTTTGAACACTAGACGGGCTGCGGCGTTCTGGATGAGTTGTAGGGGTTTAATGGCACAGGCAGGGAGCCCAGCCAACAGCGAGTTGCAGTAATCCAGACGGGAGATGACAAGTGCCTGGATTAGGACCTGCGCCGCTTCCTGTGTGAGGCAGGGTCGTACTCTGCGGATGTTGTAGAGCATGAACCTACAGGAACGGGCCACCGCCTTGATGTTAGTTGAGAACGACAGGGTGTTGTCCAGGATCACGCCAAGGTTCTTAGCGCTCTGGGAGGAGGACACAATGGAGTTGTCAACCGTGATGACGAGATCATGGAACGGGCAGTCCTTCCCCGGGAGGAAGAGCAGCTCCGTCTTGCTGAAGTTCAGCTTGAGGTGGTGATCCGTCATCCACACTGATATGTCTGCCAGACATGCAGAGATGCGATTCGCCACCTGGTCATCAGAAGGGGAAAGGAGAAGATTAATTGTGTGTCGTCTGCATAGCAATGATAGGAGAGACCATGTGAGGTTATGACAGAGCCAAGTGACTTGGTGTATAGCGAGAATAGGAGAGGGCCTAGAACAGAGCCCTGGGGGACACCAGTGGTGAGAGCGCGTGGTAAGGAGACAGATTCTCGCCACGCCACCTGGTAGGAGCGACCTGTCAGGTAGGACGCAATCCAAGCGTGGGCCGCGCCGGAGATGCCCAACTCGGAGAGGGTGGAGAGGAGGATCTGATGGTTCACAGTATCGAAGGCAGCCGATAGGTCTAGAAGGATGAGAGCAGAGGAGAGAGAGTTAGCTTTAGCGGTGCGGAGCGCCTCCGTGATACAGAGAAGAGCAGTCTCAGTTGAATGAATAGTCTTGAAACCTGACTGATTTGGATCAAGAAGGTCATTCTGAGAAAAGATAGCGGGAGAGCTGACCAAGGACGGCACGTTCAAGAGTTTTGGAGAGAAAAGAAAGAAGGGATACTGGTCTGTAGTTGTTGACATCGGAGGGATCGAGTGTAGGTTTTTTCAGAAGGGGTGCAACTCTCGCTCTCTTGAAGACGGAAGGGACGTAGCCAGCGGTCAGGGATAAGTTGATGAGCGAGGTGAGGTAAGGGAGAAGGTCTCCGGAAATGGTCTGGAGAAGAGAGGAGGGGATAGGGTCGAGCGGGCAGGTTGTTGGGCGGCCGGCCGTCACAAGACGCGAGATTTCATCTGGAGAGAGAGGGGAGAAAGAGGTCAGAGCACAGGGTAGGGCAGTGTGAGCAGAACCAGCGGTGTCGTTTGACTTAGCAAACGAGGATCGGATGTCGTCGACCTTCTTTTCAAAATGGTTGACGAAGTCATCTGCAGAGAGGGAGGAGGGGGTGGGGGGAGGAGGATTCAGGAGGGAGGAGAAGGTGGCAAAGAGCTTCCTAGGGATACACATACACGATAACATGCACACTATACACACATACACATGGATTTAGTACTATAGATATGTGGTAGTGGTGGAGTAGGGGTCTGAGAGCACACAGTGTGTTGGGAAATCTGTGACTGTATTGTTATGTTTTTAAAATGGTATGAACTGCCTTGATTTTGCAAGAGTAGCTGCTGCCTTGGCATCAGATAATGGGGATCCATAATAAATACAAATAAGTTTGTTACAGAAGAAAGAAAACAGAGTAATCAAGGTGACAGACAGTGAGACATTCAATACCGCCAGTTCCAGTGGTGGATAGCCATAGACATAGCCAGCTAGCTAACATAGTACCCCTCTCCGTTTGTGTATGGTGATTGAGTAGGTAAGTGAAAGTGAAAAAGAAAACCTCACTTCTTCATTTTTGAAGAACTTAATTTGTTCAAACTGTAAAACTATTGTCTTTCTCTCTCTCTATGAGTCAGCTACTTACCACATGCACTGCAGTGCTAGCTAGCTGTACTTATGCTTTCATATTTTTTAATGCTTTTTTATGCTTTACTAGATTAATTCTCTGATCTTTTGATTGGGTCAGCTCTGATAGGTTGGAGGACGTCCTCCGGAAGTTGTCATAATTACCGTGTAAGTGTATGGAAGAGGGTAGTTTTAGAGTAGTTCTGTCGTGTACGCCAGAAGGCTGTGTCACTCATAGAGAAGAACAGTCTGATCAGTTAGGGCTAATGCTCTAGGCAGCCTCTAAGCTCTCACCCTCTTTCAATGTGTGGTTAAGGATAGTTCAACGACAGGCCTTCACTATGTGGGCCTGCCTGTGTCTGTTAGACCATTAGATCACAAAGGTTGCTTTGGGATATTCTTCCCCCTCTCTGATTAGATAAGAATTTTACATGCACAGTATTTGGAAAACTAGCATACCAGAAAACAAACAGCTCATGCTTTAGGTAACCCCCACTAAAAACCTAAAAGTATTTTCTGATAGGGCAGTGATTGGTGAAATTTCAATAAACTCATATGCCAGACAAACAGGAAGGTAAGCAGTAAGCACACAACAGCACGCTGAATCTAAGCTTGGCTTGAGAACTCTTTGTACTCAGTCTGACAGTTTTTGTGATGTTTGAGTGACATGTTATCAGACAGATTGGCAGGCAATATAGTTTCAGTGACACCAATGTCATCCAACCAGTGTGATTTAAATTTGGCGGAACATCATTGATGATAGATTGATTTATTGATTGATGAAGTAACTTTTACAGGTTTCAGCCTCTCTTTCAACTTACAGCCTTCTCTCACAGTCATAGGAAAGTACTTCTAGCTCAAATGACCAACGGCAAATGGCCTAGCCATCACAGGAAGTCCGGTATTCCTCTCCACTGTGGATCCACTCAATAAGTTCCTGTTTGATAATGTCACGTTCGTTATAAGGATCGGACCAAGGTGCAGCGTGGTATGCGTACATTCTTATTTATTTTAAAAAATGAACACTTAACAAACCGAAACGCTATACAAACGAGTGCTGACAGGCAACTACACATAGACAAGATCCCACAAACACCAGAAGGGAAATTGCTACCTAAATATGATCCCCAATCAGAGACAACGATAAACAGCTGCCTCTGATTGGGAACCATATCAGGCCACCATAGACATACAAACCACCTAGACCTACAAAACCCTAGACATACAAAAACCCTAGAGAATACAAAACTGGCGTACCCACCCTAGTCACGCCCTGACCTAACCAAAATATAAAGAAAACTGAGATATCTAAGGTCAGGGAGTGACAGATAACTTTGGATGGAGGGGAGCTTTCATGATCCTGGTAGCCATAGTGATGAACTGTTGTGTTGCTGGAGCCCTGATTAGACCCGTTAAAATAAACAGTTAAAAATAGATCCTGTCACGGCCTCTAATGGAACAACCACGAGAAGGTCCAATGAGAACAATGCCAACCTCATCGCTAACACCAAGTGGATCCGGCCCAGGATCCAGTACTTCTTCAGTTTCTCTGTGGCATACGATGGTGTGTGTCACTTACTCTGCATGTTCTTTGCAGACTACCTGGAGTATGCAGGCCTGGTGGTGTATACTGTCTTTGGTGTGGTTTTTGGCATGGTGTGTGCCCTGCTCTTTGAGGTCCTGATGGATCTGGTGGGAGCACAGCGGTTCTCAAGCGCAGTAGGACTGGTCACCATCATCAATTGTTGACCCGTGCTTCTGGGTCCCCCAATCTCAGGTGAGTGAATTTACCATTTTCGGAAATATATTCATACATTGGTAGATACCTTTGTAAATATACACAGTGTATAAAACATTAGGAACACCTTCAGTTGCAACCCCTTTTGCCCTCAGAACAGACTCAATTATTCAGAGAATAGGCTCTACAAGGTGTTCAAAGCATTTCGCAGGGATGTTGACCCATGTTGACTCTAGTGCTTCCCACAGGTGTGTCAAGTTGGTTGGATGTCCTTTGGGTGGTGGACCATTATTGATACACACGGGAAACTGTTGAGCGTGAAAAACCCAGCAGCGTTGCAGTTCTTGACACACTCAGACCTGTGCCCCTGTCACCTACTACCATACCCTGTTCAAAGGCACTTAAATCTACACATTCCATGTCTCAATTGTCTCAAGGCTTAAAAATGATTCTTTAACCTGTCTCTTCCCCTTCATCTACACTGATTGAAGTGGATTTAACTGGTGACCTCAATAAGGGATCATAGCTTTCACCTGGATTCACCTGGTCAGTCCATGTCATGGAAAGAGGTGTTCCTAATGTTTTGTACACTCTGTGTTTTGTACTTGATGTACATTTTGTGTTCTTGAAAATTCTAAGCATTGTAGTAGTCTAATCGGTGTAAGCATAATTGATAGTCAAGGAGCTGTCCATGGAGGTCATACAGTGAGTGCTGCTTACTCGCTCTACAAGGTTTTTGGTGGATATCTTTGACATGAGAAATACATGTACTCATGAACGACTTCAATTACAAACAGCTGGACTAGGAGGAAAAGGAGAGACAGAGTGGAGCCATAGGGGTACTCTCTGGTAAGTTGTGAGTAGCGGAGGAGGGAGGAGTAAAGGAAAATGAGGTTAAAATCAGCAAGGATGAGGAAATGATACAGGGGACAAAACATTTTAATGGCAGAGATGGGCTGATTTATAGGTTAATGTTGATGTGTATATCTTGACATTTTGTATTTTTTGTTAGATTTATTTAATAAAAAGAGTTGTGCTTCTTAATCTTTGGCCCATGCTGTCTTGTTTGCCAAATTAGCAATGATGTTTTTACCCAAATACAACATATTATGATTCTTGTAAATAAAATAGTTTACCAGATGTCACAGTACTAAATGACTTAAATGTAAATGTGTAAATGTACTATTTGGAGGGAGCTGTAACCCATATCTTTATGACCACTAGATGGCAATGAAGGCCTCCTATAGAAAACAAGGTTCTCAGAGCAAACCAGGAGTTCAGTACTGGCACTTCATTGACCCATGAATGAATATCACTTATTGGCTAAGGAATTGACAATTCCTAGGATTCTATTTCTTGGAGGAATCTTGTATTACTTTAAAGCATGTTTTACATGAATTAGGTGTGCATAATATCTCTAAATATTCTCAACTATTGTATTCAATGTTCAATGTCTAGTTTTGATTTATATTTGGTTGAGTTGTCAACTAATGTGAATTAAATATGGAATCAAAAAAATTCTGATTTCCTTATTTTGATGACTTAAAAAAATCAAATCAGTTTTCCATGTTGATTCAATGTCATCGCAATTAATTTTGGGGTTGAAAGGACGTGTAACGGGATTCTTCCTGGGAAGGAGAGGCGGACCAAAACGCAGGGTGGTTACTTTGATACATCTTTAATAAAGATGACAATAGAACAATATACAAAACCAATAAACGTGGGGAAAAAAACCGAAACAGCCCTATCTGGTGCAACAAACACAGAGACAGGAACAATCACCCACAAAACACAACACCAAACAGGCTACCTAAATATGGTTCCCAATCAGAGACAATGACTAACACCTGCCTCTGATTGAGAACCATATCAGGCCAAACACAGAAACAGACAAACTAGACACACAACATAGAATGCCCACTCAGATCACACCCTGACCAAACAAAACATAGTTTGCTTTGTATGTTTCTATGGTCAGGGTGTGACAGGACGTGGAAACAACGTTTATTCAACCAATTTTGTTCAAGTGTCTTCCTTCCAGTGTGGTCCTTATCTAAGATCAATACTCATCATAACAGATAGATATCCTAATCATTAAATTCCCTTTAAGGCAGAAATTACCTCTGTCTAAGGAAAATCACTTATCAGAGAAAATCAATGGGTTTATAATAACCTGTAATATCATAACCTGGAAATCTGATAAGCAACACATGTAACTGCCAGAGAAAGATCTATCTAGGGTCTTGGTCTTGTCTAATCGTCAAACACAGTGTTGCAGGGTTCAGCTTGAGCTTCAGTTCTTTAGATGCCTGGTGGACACCATGCCACCATGCCTCAGTATGTCGTTATTACAGTATTAAGTATGCAGAAAATAGGGTAGATCATAGTTCACATGGGTAAATGATTGATTGCCAGTGTACAGAGTTAACCACAACACCCTAAGGACACTGACAGACATCCACAGTTCAAGTCATGGGCACAAACCGAGAAAGTGAAGGCCTCCAATTAGTAGCCTTTCCTATAAAACCCTGCATTATCTCCTTACGGAACAGCTTGTATGTAATTACACACACTGAACTGGTACTGATGTCAGTAAATCTGCCTTTAATTGAGACCCAGAAGATTGGATCCTGGCAGCTTCTCAGGATGGGTCAATCCTTTTTTCCTTGTGATGGAGACTGCAGAGTCCAGCCACGGTTTATCTTAACTTTGGGTGGAGGAGATAGATGCAGCGGAGATTAGACGAAATGCACACAAAACGATATCGCTGTAATTTGAATAGACTTTATGTAACAGTTCCTGTGATGCTTATTGATGTGCATATAATACCAAGACAACTACAGTATGAGTCATTGCATGAGGACTTCATTAATTGCATGGATGTAGAAAGAAATAAGATACAAAATATGCACCAGCATGACACACCAAAGCCATACTCAATGAATATAGTTCTTAAAGGTAACAGCTGTCAAATCGAAAAAAGCAAAGACCAACTGGTAGTTACTCTAATGTGGTTCCACGCTTCAGTACACATCTAAAATCTTGAGAAATGAACAGACCAAGTTCACGCCAGCACTGTTCCCCAACCACTGCTTTAATTGCTTGAGCTGGATATGTGAAAATGATGAAATGATACTGTCTGCCTAATCCAACATGCTTGTTAATAATCTCTGATAATCTGCTTTAACTGCTGCAGCAGAACTAATCTGTTTTCCCAGTGTTTACACCCCAAGAGGAGAGAGCTGGGGATATTATGGGATTGCCACCCCGAGGCTTTATATTCTGAGTTCTAGAACCCTGTACAACTGTGAGACAGACTGAAGATCGGACATTTACCATGGCTGGATTTAGTGAGTTCTTATGCTATGCGAACAGGAGAAGTGGTCACTGTCTGGCGTCTCACTGTCTGTCTATTCAAGCAACTTTCAAGGGTTCAATCAGCACACTGTGACTCCGTTAGATTGCCTGTACAGTATTTTGATTGATCGCTGACTGTGCCTTTACTAGAGCATTGTCTGATACGTAGAATTGTTAACCCCCAACTGCTGCATTCTATACATAAATACATATTTATCAGACTTACATATCAAAATACTTGTACTGTAGGCTCTAATGATTTACTGTGTTCGGTGTGAACAGGGTAAGTGACAATTGTGTGTTACCTGAGGTAGTCCCTAGAGGGCAGACTAAATCAATGAACCTGTAAACCAAAATACTCAATACACATTTTTCTGTCAATAGATGTTCTGGCATTTGTGCTCCATCTTGGGAAAATTATTTTACAAAAACAAAAATATACTACCCAAATGCATGCCCAGATGGAAATAGTTTCATGAATTGAAATTTGATGTTACGCAACATGATTAACTCACAATATCCAGGTTGAAGAAACGTGGAATATTAAGCCTACAAATAAACTACTGAGTGCCTCGCCTTTGTGGAAGTGTAACATGTTTGAACTCAGAATTTGGCAAGTTCCTACACAGTAGTGTTTGAGTGACTCTTCTCTGCTGAAAGGACTATCCCTGTTTCCTGCATCAGTACCCTGAGTGTGGTATTGTAGAGTATCTGGGTGAATTGTTATGCAGAAGCTGGTGTGTCCTGCTATCTGAGGGAATACAAGCGAAACCCATTGCATGACTATGTAGAGAGCAAAGTCTTTTGTTTGAACCCAGACAAAAGAGGAACTAGCAACACCAAACATGCATACACTACACTACTTCAATGATCAAAGGAATTGAGAGGCCATGCAAAAAAAGACATAATGAGATTACGATGTCTCCTATAATCAACAAACTGTGAAACACACAAATCTCCAAACTAAGCCTATGCAATGTGGCTTGTTTTATGTTTTTTTGTCAGCCATTTAGTCTGAGACAGTGTAAATTATCATCCAAACCCACATTTACCATGCCTTTCATAGCTCACAATGCTGGGCCCCTGACCGACATTGCTAATCTGCCACTCAAAATACATTTAGCCTTTGTGAGAACAAATGCGTGTCTCTGAGACAGTGATTATGGAGTCTCTCTGTGGCCTATTAGTGCCATTGTTCTGTCTTTATCTGTTGAACACAGGCTACCATGAAAGCTCTTGTGCTTCGAGATGTTGGAGCCATTATGTGAATGTGATGGGAAACGGGCTGCATAGGGAGTGCCATGGGGTAAGATCTATCCCTTCCCCGAGGAATTGCAGAATATGTTGCAAACTGCTATCAAAAGGAATATGCATTCCTTCATATTGCAGAGCACCCCTGTAAACTATTTGCATTGGTATGATATACCTTCTATCATAGCTAAATACTCTCATTCTCCCCCCCTCTCTCTCATTCTCTCTCCTTTCCCCCTCTCTTTTTTCCCTATCCCTATCTCCCTCTGCCCCTTTCCCTCCCCCCCTCTCTCTCTGTCTCCCTCTCTCTTTCACTCTCTCACACACAAATACAGAGGGAGAGAGACAGACATACGCACAGATTGAGGGAGGGAGGGAGGGGAGAGAGATGTAATCTACAACAAGGCATGGTCGATCCAAACTATGAGACGCACCATCAAGGTTTATCAGGGGAACACAACCGTGAGGGGCAATTCGACGTGAGAGATAACATTGTACGATTTCACGGAATTCCTTATTCTTAATTTGGAGAAATCTAATCAAATCTAAGATTGTTCCCAATCCCCATTTGCACAGCCTTAAGATTGCTATATAGCTATTCCAGTGTCATGTCCTCTGGGAGATGAGAAGCAGGCCCGGGCTACAATTGGTCATGTCCCAAATGGCGCCCTATTCTCGTTATAGTGCACTACTTTTGACCAGGGCCCATAGGACTCAAAAGTAAAAAAGTAGTGCACTATTTAGGGAGTTGGGTGTTATTTGGGATGCTGCCAGTGCATGGTTGGGATTGGGCATGGAAAAGGAAGAGGAGCAGAAATAATTACCAGACCAACTGAGGCATTACGGTTTGTCCTTGCCCCAAAGTGAAATGCAGGATGAGGCATGATGAGACAAATTTGCTGCGAGCTCCTTCATACACCCATCTCAGTCCTAACGTCTGTGTCATTACATATCAGAACCATGTAATATCTGGACTGCAGCCGATACATTCTGACATATAAATGCTTCTGAAATAGTGGACTTATAATGCGTGTATCATCCGTTGTGATGAGCCAATGTGCCAGTGGATACAACACTATATGGAAATGTACGATGGATACAAACATTGTAGATGGGTCTCCATTATCGGTAGCAATGTTGCTTGCTGCTGACGCCTCAGGTACATTCTACTTGGACATTGTGGTTTAGAGCCTTGTTTTTTGAACACTCCATGTAAACAAAAAGTGTTTCTAGGTTGGCCAACAATGGTCTGGCGAAGTTCTTCAAAGCGGATCAATACAGTTTCAAGGGCACTGTGTCTCTCTGACAGATATGATGAGGTTGTTAACGCTGACAACTGCCTTTCGAGGTGTGTGATTAAGACTCCGATTCTCCTCCCAAGCAGAAGCAACACATTTCATAGAATACACGAGCACGAGCCATATGGCCAAGACAATAATATGTCTTCATTACCTCTTGGAGAAGTTGGCTGGTCTGTCCCTACAGACTATTCCCCTGGGCCTAGAAGATGATATTTGAAGCTACATTCCCTCACAGCAACGTGTGTTTTTGCAGTGCTGCATTTCTGCTAGCTTGACATCTTTTGGATTTTTTTGGTTCAAGCAGTAACAAAACAATCTTGAGAAGGTAAAGGAAAAACAGGACATTAACAGCTCTGGTATTCCACCTCCCACATATACAGCAAATCATTGAAGGCTTTGTTTCCTAATCTAAAAAACAATCTCCCATCATAAAGGATTCATCAAAGCTGGAGTCAGTCGGTGCCGTTTAAGATGAGGGAGGACAATCATTTTTTTGATGAGCATGGCCTTCTATTACAGCATATGGGATGACTGTCATTCATATTATATTCACCCAGTTCAATGACAGTGATAGGTTTAGGCTACTACATCATACTCTAATTTCCCCTATACTCATCATGAGTTGGCTACAGCCTAGCCTATTAATGAAAGTTTACAATGTAGGTGCACACAGGTTGAGAGAAAGATATTAGGTGACAGACAGTGACACATGGACAGACTGACACGTTCAATATCGCCTTGCACAATCTTGCCTGCATCTACCTGATCTTGGGTGTAATCATTTGTCCAACAGTTGCAAAGGAGTTTGCATCGGACAAGTTCAGGTATGTTTAGCCCCGTTTTGTTCCTTTTGCTTCTATTTAAGAAATGTTTTTCAACAGAATCGGCGGAATGATTGTATGCAAACAGTTCACTTTCATAGCCACATATAAACAGCTCATTGTTTTCCTTCTCACATCTACGCGCTCTCCTCCTCTCACCTTTTCCTCTCACCTCCTCCACCTCACCTTTTCTCACCTTGTCTGTGACCAGGCGAAAACAACTTTCCAAGGAAAACCTTCATATCATAACCGCTACATACAGCCTACATCATTGTTGTTGTCACCATATTAGCTAAAGTAGCGTCATAGTCAACATGAGTAATAGAACTAATGTGTTAGTAAATCCGCTACAATCATGCAGTACAGTCAGTAAGCAGTTACACCGGTGGCAATAAATTTGTAAAACCAAAAGCTTACCTTGACTTGGAAGAGTTCCCGTTTTGGATAGCCATAGCCAGCTAGCTAGCTAACATAGCATCCCTCTGTTTGAGTAGGCTAAACTAGCTTGCTGCATTTGCTAGCTAAGGAAGTGAAAAAATCTCTCTCTCTCTCTCTCTCTCTCAAAGAAATAACTTTTTTTTAAACTGTTCAACTATTGTCTTTCTCTCTCTTTGAATCAACTACTCACCACATTTTATGCATTGCAGTGCTAGCTCATACCGCAAGAGTTCTGATAGGTTGGAGGATGTCCTCCGGAAGTTGTCATAATGACTGTGTAAGTCTATAGAAGGGGGTGAGAACCATGAGCCTCCTAGGTTTTGTATTGAAGTCAATGTACCCAGAGGAGGACGGAAGCTAGCTGTCCTCAGGCTACACCATGGTGCTACCCTACAGAGTGCTGTTGAGGTTACTGTAGACCTTCATTGCAAAACAATGTGTTGTAATCAATTATTTGGTGACATATGAATATATTTAGTTTTATCTAAAAAGGATAACTTTTTCACTTAAGAAAAAATATATGAAATTCACTGAGGAGGGTGGTCCTCCCCTTCCCCTTCTCTCCACTGGACTGGAGGCAGGGATTAGGCATACAGTAAATAGTATGTGGAGGTCATTAGCAGGGATGTCTTGGCATGAGGCTCGGCCCTGAAGAACGCCTCCGGCTGAGTCTCAATAGCTCCCTACAGTCGCTAGTGAAAGTCTACACACCCCTTGCAGTCTTCACATTGCCTTAAAATTAAATCTACGAGGGAGTACATGTATTTTTTCCTATAGATCTACACAACCTACTCTACATTTTCAAAGTGAAAGAAAAAATATAGAAAGGCTTTCAAAAAATAAAGAAAATAGAGGGTGTATTGAATGCATAATGTCTTCACACCACAGAGGTATTACTTGCTATACAATGGTTGGATCCTGGATGCTGATTGGTTAAAACCGCATTCTAGCCGTTGTCTATTCCACAAGTTACCACTGGCTATATCAATGATGTTGAAATGCCTATTTACTCTGTTCTATCTCACTGCTCAAATCATTGTATCATCAGCCCAACCAGGCAACAATATACAGTGCCTTGCGAAAGTATTCGGCCCCCTTGAACTTTGCGACCTTTTGCCACATTTCAGGCTTCAAACATAAAGATATAAAACTGTATTTTTTTTGTGAAGAATCAACAACAAGTGGGACACAATCATGAAGTGGAACGACATTTATTGGATATTTCAAACTTTTTTAACAAATCAAAAACTGAAAATTGGGCGTGCAAAATTATTCAGCCCCCTTAAGTTTATTTTTTTATTTTTTTATTTCACCTTTATTTAACCAGGTAGGCAAGTTGAGAACAAGTTCTCATTTACAATTGCGACCTGGCCAAATAAAGCAAAGCAGTTCGACAGATACAACGACACAGAGTTACACATGGAGTAAAATCAACATACAGTCAATAATACAGTATAAACAAGTCTATATACAATGTGAGCAAATGAGGTGAGAAGGGAGGTAAAGGCAAAAAAGGCCATGGTGGCAAAGTAAATACAATATAGCAAGTAAAACACTGGAATGGTAGTTTTGCAATGGAAGAATGTTCAAGGTAGAAATAAAAATAATGGGGTGCAAAGGAGCAAAATAAATAAACAAATTAAATACAGTTGGGAAACAGGTAGTTGTTTGGGCTAAATTATAGGTGGGCTATGTACAGGTGCAGTAATCTGTAAGATGCTCTGACAGTTGGTGCTTAAAGCTAGTGAGGGAGATAAGTGTTTCCAGTTTCAGAGAGTTTTGCAGTTCGTTCCAGTCACTGGCAGCAGAGAACTGGAAGGAGAGGCGGCCAAAGAAAGAATTGGTTTTGGGGGTGACCAGAGAGATATACCTGCTGGAGTGTGTGCTACAGGTGGGAGATGCTATGGTGACCAGCGAGCTGAGATAAGGGGGGACATTACCTAGCAGGGTCTTGTAGATGACATGGAGCCAGTGGGTTTGGCGACGAGTATGAAGCGAGGGCCAGCCAACGAGAGCGTACAGGTCGCAATGGTGGGTAGTATATGGGGCTTTGGTGACAAAACGGATTGCACTGTGATAGACTGCATCCAATTTGTTGAGTAGGGTATTGGAGGCTATTTTGTAAATGACATCGCCAAAGTCGAGGATTGGTAGGATGGTCAGTTTTACAGGGGTATGTTTGGCAGCATGAGTGAAGGATGCTTTGTTGCGAAATAGGAAGCCAATTCTAGATTTAACTTTGGATTGGAGATGTTTGATATGGGTCTGGAAGGAGAGTTTACAGTCTAGCCAGACACCTAAGTATTTGTAGTTGTCCACGTATTCTAAGTCAGAGCCGTCCAGAGTAATGATGTTGGACAGGCGGGTAGGTGCAGGTAGCGATCGGTTGAAGAGCATGGATTTAGTTTTACTTGTATTTAAGAGCAATTGGAGGCCACGGAAGGAGAGTTGTATGGCATTGAAGCTTGCCTGGAGGATTGTTAACACAGGGCCGGAAGTATACAGAATGGTGTCGTCTGCGTAGAGGTGGATCAGGGACTCACCAGCAGCAAGAGCGACCTCATTGATGTATACAGAGAAGAGAGTCGGTGCAAGAATTGAACCCTGTGGCACCCCCATAGAGACTGCCAGAGGTCCGGACAGCAGACCCTCCGATTTGACACACTGAACTCTATCAGAGAAGTAGTTGGTGAATTAATACTTTGTAGCGCCACCTTTTGCTGCGATTACAGCTGTAAGTCGCTTGGCGTATGTCTCTATCAGTTTTGCACATCGAGAGACTGACATTTTTTCCCATTCCTCCTTGCAAAACAGCTCGAGCTCAGTGAGGTTGGATGGAGAGCATTTGTGAACAGCAGTTTTCAGTTATTTCCACAGATTCTCGATTGGATTCAGGTCTGGACTTTGACTTGGCCATTCTAACACCTGGATATGTTTATTTTTGAACCATTCCATTGTAGATTTTGCTTTATGTTTTGGATCATTGTCTTGTTGGAAGACAAATCTCCGTCCCAGTCTCAGGTCTTTTGCAGACTCCATCAGGTTTTCTTCCAGAATGGTCCTGTATTTGGCTCCATCCATCTTCCCATCAATTTTAACCATCTTCCCTGTCCCTGCTGAAGAAAAGCAGGCCCAAACCATGATGCTGCCACCACCATGTTTGACAGTGGGGATGGCGTGTTCAGGGTGATGAGCTGTGTTGCTTTTACGCCAAACATAACGTTTTGCATTGTTGCCAAAAAAGTTCAATTTTGGTTTCATCTGCCCAGAGCACCTTCTTCCACATGTTTTGTGTGTCTCCCAGGTGACTTGTGGCAAACTTTAAACAACACTTTTTATGGATATCTTTAAGAAATGACTTTCTTCTTGCCACTCTTCCATAAAGGCCAGATTTGTGCAATATACGACTGATTGTTGTCCTATGGACAGAGTCTCTCACCTCAGCTGTAGATCTCTACAGTTCATCCAGAGTGATCATGGGCCTCTTGGCTGCATCTCTGATCAGTCTTCTCCTTGTATGAGCTGAAAGTTTAGAGGGACGGCCAGGTCTTGGTAGATTTGCAGTGGTCTGATACTCCTTCCATTTCAATATTATCGCTTGCACAGTGCTCCTTGGGATGTTTAAATCTTGGGAAATCTTTTTGTATCCAAATCCGGCTTTAAACTTCTTCACAACAGTATCTTGGACCTGCCTGGTGTGTTCCTTGTTCTTCATGATGCTCTTTGCGCTTTTAACGGACATCTGAGACTATCACAGTGCAGGTGCATTTATACGGAGACTTGATTACACACAGGTGGATTGCATTTATCATCATTAGTCATTTAGGTCAACATTGGATCATTCAGAGATCCTCACTGAACTTCTGGAGAGAGTTTGCTGCACTGAAAGTAAAGGGGCTGAATAATTTTGCACGCCCAATTTTTCCGTTTTTGATTTGTTAAAAAAGTTTGAAATATCCAATAAATGTCGTTCCACTTCATAATTGTGTCCCACTTATTGTTGATTTTTCACAAAAAAATACAGTTTTATATCTTTATGTTTGAAGCCTGAAATGTGGCAAAAGGTCACAAAGTTCAAGGGGGCCGAATACTTTCTCAAGGCACTGTATAAACTTGATCTCAATTGTATAAATCAAATCAAATCAAATCAAATGTATTTATATAGCCCTTCGTATATCAGCTGATATCTCAAAGTGCTGTACAGAAACCCAGCCTAAAACCCCAAACAGCAAGCAATGCAGGTGTAGAAGCACGGTGGCTAGGAAAAACTCCCTAGAAAGGCCAAAACCTAGGAAGAAACCTAGAGAGGAACCAGGCTATGTGGAGTGGCCAGTCCTCTTCTAGCTGTGCCGGGTGGAGATTATAACAGAACATGGCCAAGATGTTCAAATGTTCATAAATGACCAGCATGGTCGAATAATAATAAGACAGAACAGTTGAAACTGGAGCAGCAGCACGGTCAGGTGGACTGGGGACAGCAAGGAGTCATCATGTCAGGTAATCCTGGGGCATGGTCCTAGGCCTCAGGTCCTCCGAGAGAGAGAAAGAAAGAGAGAATTAGAGAGAGCATATGTGGGGTGGCCAGTCCTCTTCTGGCTGTGCCGGGTGGAGATTATAACAGAACATGGCCAAGATGTTCAAATGTTCATAAATGACCAGCATGGTCGAATAATAATAAGACAGAACAGTTGAAACTGGAGCAGCAGCACGGCCAGGTGGACTGGGGACAGCAAGGAGTCATCATGTCAGGTAGTCCTGGGGCATGGTCCTAGGGCTCAGGTCCTCCGAGAGAGAGAAAGAAAGAGAGAAGGAGAGAATTAGAGAACGCACACTTAGATTCACACAGGACACCGAATAGGACAGGAGAAGTACTCCAGATATAACAAACTGACCCTAGCCCCCCGACACATAAACTACTGCAGCATAAATACTGGAGGCTGAGACAGGAGGGGTCAGGAGACACTGTGGCCCCATCGGAGGACACCCCCGGACAGGGCCAAACAGGAAGGATATAACCCCACCCACTTTGCCAAAGCACAGCCCCCACACCACTAGAGGGATATCTTCAACCACCAACTTACCACCCTGAGACAAGGCTGAGTATAGCCCACAAAGATCTCCGCCATGGCACAACCCAAGGGGGGGGGGCTCCAACCCAGACAGGATGACCGGCAGGACCAAATCAGAGAGATAGGTAGGAGCAAGCCCATGTATTGCTTTGTAGGTTAGCAGTAAAACCTTGAAATCAGCACGGCTGGTGTGTTTACGCACATATTCAATCACTCCCTATCGCAGTCTGTTGTCCCCACATGCTTTAAGATGGCTACCATTGTTCCTGTACTCAAGAAGGCAAAGATAACTGAACTAAATGACTACGCCCCATAGCACTCACTTCTGTCCTCATGAAGTGCTTTGAGAGACTAGTCAAGGATCATATCACCTCCAACTTACCGGCCACCCTAGACCCACTCAGTTTGCATACCGCCCCAACAGGTCCACAGACGACGCAATCGCCATCACACTGCACACTGAGTGGAGAGGAATACCTATGTAAGAATGCTGTTCATTGACTACAGCTCAGCATTCAACACCATAGTACCCTCCAAGCTCATCATCAAGTTGGAGGCCCTGGGTCTCAACCCCGCCTTGTGCAATTGGGTCCTGGACTTTCTGACGGGCCGCCCCCAGGTGGAGGTAGTAGGAAACAACATCTCAAATTCGCTGACCCTCAACACTGGGGCCCCACAAGGGTGCGAGCTCAGCCCCCTCCTTTACTCCCTGTTCACCCACGACTGCGTTGCCATGCACGCCTCCAACTCAATCATCAAGTTTGCAGACGACACAACAGTAGTGGGCTTGATTACCAACAATGACGAGACAGCCTACAGGGAGGAGGTGAGAGCACTCGGAGTGTTGTGTCAAGAAAACAACCTCTCACTCAACGTCAACAAAACAAATGAGATGATCGTGGACTTCAAGAAACAGCAGAGGGAGCACCCCCCTATCCACATCGATGGGGCGGCAGTGGAGAAGGTGTAAAGTGTACAATCCTGTCGGGCTGTATCACAGCCTGGTACTGCAACTGCACCGCCCTCAACCACAAGGCTCCCCAGAGGGTGGCCTGTACAACGCGTCACCGGGGGCAAACTACCTGCCCTCCATGACACCTACAGCACCCGATGTGACAGGAAGGCCAAAAAGATCATCAAGGACATCGACCACCCGAGCCACTGCATGTTCACATTGTTACCATCCAGAAGGCGAGGTCAGTACAGGTGCATCAAAGCTGGGACCGAGAGACTGAAAAACAGCTTCTATCTCAAGGTCATCAGACTGCTAAACAGCAATCACTAACTCAGAGAGGCTGCTGCCTACATTGAGACCCAATCACTGGCCACTTTAATAAATGGATCACTAGTCACTTTATACAATGTACTCTAAATAATGCCACTTGAATAATGCCACTTTAATAATCTTTACATATCTTACATTACTCATATCACATTTATATACTGTATTTATACATCTATTGCACCTTGCCTATGGCTCTCGGCCATCGCTCATCATGTACATATTCTCATTCACCCCTTTAGATTTGTGTGTATTAGGTGGTTGTTGGGGAATTGTTAGATTACTTGTTAGATATCACTGCACTGTCGGAACTGGAAGCACAAGCATTTCACTACACTCGCATTAACATATGCTAACCACGTGTATGTGACAAATAACATTTTATTTGATTTGATTTGGAAAAGAAGGACGCTTGTGTTCAAAAGTCCACTTCAAATCATCCATTCTGTTTGCAACAAGGCTGTTAAGTAATACTACAAGACAACACGGTAAAGACATAATTATAATTTATTAAAAACTACAGGTTTGGGTCAAATCCTATACAACACAACACAGAGTAAAACCCACTGTATTTTCAAGTAACCTGTCTCCTCCCCTTTGTCTACACAAATTAAAGTGGATTTAACAAGTGACATCAATAAGGGATCATAGTTTTCACTTGGATTCACCTGGTCAGTCTATGTCATGGAAAGAGAAAAAGGTGTTCAGAATGTTTTCTACACTCAGTGTATGTTGCCCTAAGAGTTATGCAAAGTTGGTAGAATCTTATTCAAAATGATTCACAGCTGTCATGGCTGCCAAAAGTGCCTCCACCAAGTATTAACTCTGGGGTGTGAAGACATTCACAATCAAGATGTCTTCATTTTCATTTGAATTTTTTATTAGGAACATTTTCTATAACTTATTTCACTCTAATTCAATCCTTTTTTAGATTTAATTTTTAAGGCAGCACAATGTTAAGACTGCAAGGGGTGTGTCGACTTTCACTAGTAGTGCACTATAGGGAATAGTGTGCCATTTAGGACATACCTTCACGTTCAGCAGCCTCGGTTTCAGTCTGCTTCAAAAACCTAACTGCTATCTTTAAATCTTACTGTATTACTCATGAAGGGGGAACGCTTCTCTCGTGCAAATGGCCATTAAATGCTTCTTCAGGGTTGGTTAGGAAATATTGCTATCTGGTTTTCACACTCACCAAATAGTCATGCCTCTACAAAGGGTATATGTTTATTATCATATACAGTACCAGTCAAAAGATTGGACACACCTACTCATTCAAGGGTTTTTCTTTATTTTGTACTATTTTCTACATTGTAGAATAATAGTAAACACATCAAAACTATGAAATAACACCCATGGAATCGTGTAGTAACCAAAAAAGTGTTAAACAAATCAAAATATATTTTATATTTGAGATTCTTCAAAGTAGCCACCCTTTGCCTTGATGACAGATTTGCACACTCTTGGCATTCTCTCAACCAGCTTCACTTGGAATGCTTTTCCAACAGTCTGATCAATTAGGCTAGATATGGGGATGCGCTACAGAAATCGATGACTAGCGGGAAACAACGCATTCAGGTAGAAATGGGTGGGCTATTTACCGATAGACTATGTACAGCTACAGCGATCGGTTAGCTGCTCAGATAGCAGATGTTTGAAGTTGGCGAGGGAGATAAAAGTCTCCAACTTCAGCGATTTTTGCAATTCGTTCCAGTCACAGGCAGCAGAGAACTGGAACGAAAGGCGGCCAAATGAGGTGTTGGCTTTAGCGATGATCAGTGAGCTACACCTGCTGGAGCGCGTGCTACGGGTGGGTTTTGCCATCGTGACCAGTGAACTGAGATAAGGCGGAGCTTTACCTAGCATGGACTTGTAGATGACCTGGAGACAGTGGGTCTGGCGATGAATATGTAGCGAGGGCCAGCCGACTAGAGCATACAGGTCGCAGTGGTGGGTGGTATAAGGTGCTTTAGTGACAAAACGGATGGCACTGTGATAAACTACATCCAGTTTGCTGAGTAGAGTGTTGGAAGCAATTTTGTAGATGACATTGCCGAAGTCGAGGATCGGTAGGATAGTCAGTTTTACTAGGGTAAGTTTGGCGGCGTGAGTGAAGGAGGCTATGTTGTGGAATAGAAAGCCGACTCTAGATTTAATTTTCGATTGGAGATGTTTGATATGAGTCTGGAAGGAGAGTTTACAGTCTAGCCAGACACCTAGGTACTTATAGATGTCCACATATTCAAGGTCGGAACCATCCAGGGTGGTGATGCTAGTCAGGCGTGCGGGTGTAGGCAGCGAACGGTTGAAAAGCATGCATTTGGTTTTACTAGCGTTTAAGAGCAGTTGGAGGCCACGGAAGGAGTGTTGTATGGCATTGAAGCTTGTTTGGAGGTTAGATAGCACAGTGTCCAAGGACGGGCCAGAAGTATATAGAATGGTGTCGTCTGCGTAGAGGTGGATCAGGGAATCGCCCGCAGCAAGAGCAACATCATTGATATATACAGAGAAAAGCCGAGCTGTTGGCCGAGGTTGGAGTAGCCAGGTGGAAGGCATGGCCAGCCGTTGAGAAATGTTTGTTGAACTTTTCGATAATCATGGATTTATCGGTGGTGACGTGTTACCTAGCCTCAGTGCAGTGGGCAGCTGGGAGGAGGTGCTCTTGTTCTCCATGGACTTCAGTGTCCCAGAACTTTTTGGAGTTGGAGCTACAGGATGCACATTTCTGCCTGAAGAAGCTGGCCTTAGCTTTCCTGACTGACTGTGTGTATTGGTTCCTGACTTCCCTGAACAGTTGCATATCGCGGGGACTATTCGATGCTATTGCAGTCCGCCACAGGATGTTTTTGTGCTGGTCAGGGCAGTCAGGTCTGGAGTGAACCAAGGGCTATATCTGTTCTTAGTTCTGCATTTTTTGAACGGAGCATGCTTATCTAAAATGGTGAGGAAGTTACTTTTAAAGAATGACCAGGCATCCTCAACTGATGGGATGAGGTCAATGTCCTTCCAGGATACCCGGGCCAGGTCGATTAGAAAGGCCTGCTCACAGAAGTGTTTTAGGGAGCGTTTGACAGTGATGAGGGGTGGTCGTTTGACTGCGGCTCCGTAGCGGATACAGGCAATGAGGCAGTGATCGCTGAGATCCTGGTTGAAGACAGCGGAGGTGTATTTGGAGGGCCAGTTGGTCAGGACGACGTCTATGAGGGTGCCCTTGTTTACAGATTTAGGGTTGTACCTGGTGGGTTCCTTGATGATTTGTGTGAGATTGAGGGCATCTAGCTTAGATTGTAGGACTGCCGGGGTGTTAAGCATATCCCAGTTTAGGTCACCTAACAGAACAAACTCTGAAGCTAGATGGGGGGCGATGAATTCACAAATGGTGTCCATGGCACAGCTGGGAGCTGAGGGGGGTCGGTAGCAGGCAGCAACAGTGAGAGACTTATTTTTGGAGAGAGTCATTTTTAAAATTAGTAGTTCGAACTGTTTGGGTATGGACCTGGAAAGTATGACATTACTTTGCAGGCTATCTCTGCAGTAGACTGCAACTCCTCCCCCTTTGGCAGTTCTATCTTGACGGAAAATGTTATAGTTGGGTATGGAAATCTCAGAATTTTTGGTGGCCTTCCTGAGTCAGGATTAAGACACGACAAGGACATCAGGGTTAGCAGAGTGTGCTAAAGCAGTGAGTAAAACAAACTTAGGGAGGAGGCTTCTGATGTTGACATGCATGAAACCAAAGCTTTTTGATCACAGAAGTCAACAAATGAGGGTGCCTGGGGACATGCAGGGCCTGTGTTTACCTCCACATCACCCGCGGAATAGAGGAGGAGTAGTATGAGGGTGCGGCTAAAGGCTATCAAAACTGGTCGCCTAGAGCGTTGGGTACAGAGAATGAAAGGAGCAGATTTCTGGGCATGGTAGAA
The DNA here is from genome assembly GCF_021184085.1 of Oncorhynchus gorbuscha. Taxonomy (NCBI): domain Eukaryota; kingdom Metazoa; phylum Chordata; class Actinopteri; order Salmoniformes; family Salmonidae; genus Oncorhynchus; species Oncorhynchus gorbuscha. Next base: position 32,528,027 of record NC_060182.1, on the reverse strand, counting down.
TATATTCAGGGCATAATGCGCAGACAGGGGTATGGTGGGGTGCGGGTACAGTGGAGGTAAGCTGGGGCCGACAGATAAAACATAAACAAGCAGAATGGAGTACCGTGATTAATGGACAGTCCACATCTGTTGAGCACTTGTTGGCTGTTTTTCCTTCACTCTGTGGTCCAACCCATCCCAAAACATCTCAATTGGGTTGACGTCAGGTTATTGTGGAGGCCAGGTCATCTGATGCAGCACTCAATCACTCTTATTCTTGGTCAAATAGCCCTTACATAGCCTGGAGGTGTATTGGGTCATTGTCCTGGTTGAAAAACAAATGATAGTCCGACTAAGCGTAAACCAGATGGGATGGCACATCGCTGCAGAATGCTATGGTAGCCATGCTGATTAAGTGTGCCTTGAATTCTAAATAAAATTTCCTGACAGTGTCACCAGCAAAGCACCCCCACACCATCATACCTCCTCCTCCATGCTTCACGGTGGGAACCACACATGCAGAGAACATCTATTCACCTACTTTCTCACAAAGACACGGTGATTGGAATCAGAAATGTCAAATTCAGACTCATCAGACAAAAGGACAGATTTCCACCTGTCTTATGTCCATTGCTCGTGTTTCTTGGCCCAAGCAAATCTCTTCTTGTTATTGGTGTACTTTAGTAGTAGTTTCTTTACAGTAATTTGACCATGAAGGCCTGATTCACAGTCTCCTCTGAACTGTTGAGATGTTTCTTGAACTCTGTGAAGCATTTATTTGGGCTGCAATTTCTGAGGCTGGTAACTCAAATGAACTTATCCTCTGCAGCAGAGGTAACTCTGGGTCTTCCTTTCCTGTGGCGGTCCTCATGAGAGAGAGTTTCATCCTGGCGCTTGATGGTTTTTGCGACTGCACTTGAAGAAACTTTCAAAGTTCGAAGTTTGAAGTGTCCTGTATTGACTGACCTTCATGTCTTAAAGTAATGATGTACTGTCATTTGTCTTTGCTTATTTGATCTGTTATTGCCATAATGTGGACTTGGTCTTTTACCAAATAGGGCTATCTTCTGTATACCACCCCTACCTTGTCACAACACAACTGATTGGCTCAAACACTTTAAGAAGGAAATAAATTCCACAAATTAACTTTTTAACAAGGCACACCTGTTAATTTAAATGCATTCCAGGTGACTGCCTCATGAAGCTGGTTGACAGAATGCCAAGAGTGTGCAAAGCTGTCATCGAGGGAAAGGGTCAAATATATTTTGATTTGTTTAACACTTATTTTGGTCAGTAATGACTCCATATGTGGTATTTCTTAGGTTTAATGCCTTCGCTATTATTCTGCAATATAGAAAATAGTCAAAAATAAAGAAAAACCCTTGAATGAGTAGGTGTGTCCAAACTTTTGACTGATACTGTATGTGAAATGGAAATGGAACCATATTATTTGTTTCTGTTTACAGTCCTTTTTAAATAGGATAGATGGGCTACATGGTCTACTACAGTATAGGTCTAATGTGATAGTATAGGTCTAATAGTTGGTCCTTCTGTAGCTCAGTTGGTAGAGCATGGCGCTTGTAACGCCAGGGTAGTGGGTTCGATCCCCGGGACCACCCATACGTAGAATGTATGCACACATGACTGTAAGTCGCTTTGGATAAAAGCGTCTGCTAAATGGCATATATTATTATTATTATATATTACTATATGCCTTCTCAAGCTGGTTATATCTCCAAACCTTTTCAGAGTTTAGAGAAATGAATCAAATCGGAAATAAGCTATTATCAGGCTGGTTAATACAATGTCTGTTGAATTTGGAAAAATCTACCCACACTCTGCCCAGCCCCAACTACTCAGCCAATCAGGAGCCGCTACTGCGTTGCGGCTGTGACATATTGCATATACTAAACAATACATGGTAAATAGTATGCAACAATGAGTAGCCTAAATAGTATGCAGTTTAAGTGTGTGGGTATTTAGATATGACCAATGTGTAGTAGTCAACTATGGACCATATCCCTCAGATATGTTTTATATACTCGAATTGGAAAGATTTGTGGGTAAAATATACAAAAACAGTAAGTTTATACATTTATGGTGCTATTAATTTATAATGAATACTTCACTAAGAACTAAAAATGAAAAATTGCAAACTAATTCACGTCCTTACTGTAGGCTTCAAGAATACTCTCATATAGGCAACCTGAAGCTCTCACCACTTACTTTTCCCAAATCCAAGGTGCAAAAAGGTATTTTCTAATCACTCAACAATGTGAAACTTTCCTTTCCAGGTCGAGAGCTTAGTTTAGCATAATTTAAATTATTTTTGAGAAGACCCTATCTTTCCACTCCACTTAAAATCAATGAATTTCACACAAGCATTTGCAGTAGACTCAAGATGCCGTTTTGAAATGAGCAAAAGTTCCTATTACCAAAGACAGTATGCATAATCACCTCAGGGACTTCATGCCACAAACTACTTCTGAATACAAACCACACATCTCCCTTCATGACTCTACACTCAAAACAGCCATAATGTATTGTAATGTATTCCTAACGTGGGTCAGTAGTAGGCTACAGAAATTATTTGGACTCTGAAAATGATCTTAACTAAGCCAATGAGCAATGAAAAGGGAATCCATTTCGTTTTTTGTTTCCTCTTTGTTTTTGTCAATCTCTCTTATAAGGTTGTACAATATTGTGAAGGCATTCTTTCCAGGAAAAACACTCCTTCCTTCCTGAAATATGATGGAAATGCATCACTAACTTATAGGGCTGAGACATTCAGCTATACTGCATAATGATATAGGTAAAGTATACACGATAGTAAAGTAAAGTCAGTTGATGCAAACCAAAGAACAAATCAGGTAACTGAAAACATCAAAATGCACATTGTTTCAGGTAATAATTGCAGGCTTTGGCAAAACAACTCTTGCAAAGAACCCTATTACACAAAGCACTCTGTTCAGCTGTCTCAATAGGATGATTGCATCGGATTTGAAGGGTCCTCAGAGTAGAGGTCTTGCAGAAGTGATTTATTAATCCCACTCCCTTCCGCACCCGCAGTTTTTCATACCGCACCCGCCCACACCCGCTGGTCCCGAACCCAACCGCAGGCCCGCATAATATTGCACCCTATAGGCAATATATATTGGGCTATTGGTATTACTGGGGTATATCAGCTAATAGGCTACAGCTAGTTTTAAGAGAGCTGAGTTGAAGAGACATGGAATTTGTCTTGAGCTACTGCTACCATTTATGAGTGTGAGGATTTTCAGATGGCTACACATATGGGTGATCAATATTTATTTCTAGGCAATGTAGTAACTATAGCCTAATGATATTTAGGAAGTACATTTCTTTGGTAATATAACTAATTTCCCCTTGGTTCTCTGCCCATGCATATTCAGCCTACTCTGTAGTTGTTCATTGAGACCACACATACACACTAAAAAGAAAAGGTTCCTGGAGTATCCTTTAGGGTTTCATCAAATTGAACCGGTGGGGGAACCCCTATAAATTCTTCAAAGAACCCCTTTTAATGGATCCTCAAAGAACCTTTTGAATAACCTTTTGGGTTTAATGTTTGAACTACCCCCTCCCATATTATTAGAACTTTGAGGGTCTTAGAAGAACCCTTGTTGAACCCCACATTTTTTTGAGTGTATAAACCTACTAGACGCACTTGATCTTGCGCGCCTAAGTATGAGAGAAGGGGTAGGCTACTTGAAGCAGCGAATTCTGAGTGTGTGAACAATATGACAAAAGATGTGATTTTAATACAATAGTCAGGCCTACGCTAACGCATTAAAGAGCAGAAAGACGACCATCTCCAAATAATCTGAGGGACAACAAATATGTTTTCATCCCAAAGTTGTCCGATCTGACCGCACACTCCCAACCACATGCAACATGAAAAAATGCAGAGGCTCAAATGCAGAGGCCCGCTTCCCTTTACTTCAGAGCGAGAAGCTTTGGTAGAACAGAGGGAACAGATTATCACACACACATGTGGGCGGGGCTGAGCCTCGTGTTGAGCAACCCTGAACAATGTGGGAGGAATATTAGCCATTTTCTCCCACACCTTGGCCATCTACACTTGACGGTGAGTCAGAACACACTCTGCGTGAGCAAGGGTCTATGTGTTGTATTTACCAACCACTGTCAGATATGGTCTGTCTACTTATTCATTTTACCCAGTACAGTATGTTGATTGAAAACACATTCTCATTTGCAACAATGACCTGGGTAGTGTTGCAGTAGTGCAAAATAATTATGAAGGTGAGAAGCACTTCCATTGCCCACTCATTCTCATTCTGACATAACAGAAAAGAGTACACTGCAACAGGTAATAGCAGGAAATGTTGTTCATGGTCTTTCTAGTTGGGGCTATACTCATTCCAGTAAACCCGTGAGAGTGTTCATGCCACAGTGAGGGGAGTCTGAAGGCTATAGGAGAGAACTTAATCCGTGCAATTGCTGTAGGCTCAGTGGTTTTGAATGGGCATCCTGGCTCTTAACAATCTGACAATCTAATTAGCCCCTCATATAATTGGCTAATTAAGAACAAATTGCCACCATGAATCCGCTTATAGCTCTACAATGTAACGGCATCCTTAGACAATCAAACAAATGCTCCGTGGTCTAGTAGGGGCCTCCTCTTCATCTCTGGTTCTAGATCTGTGGTCAGAATTGGAAAGGGCTCCACCATGTAGCCAAGTGGATGCAGCTGTTGCCTTGTCAAAGCATTTTGCACAGACTGATCATCATTATAATTTATAGTAGTCTTATAGGTGTTTGTTGTTCAAATCCTATAAGGGGGAGGTGGCATATAAGGAATAAGCCTATTACTTGACTAAGCCCAGCTCAGAAGAAAATATTACTCTTGTCCCCAGTGTGCGAGACAGTTATGACAATGGATACATATTCTCATTGGTCATCAGACTTATTCTGATGTTATGTCTCCAATTACAAGTGTTCCTCTTTGTCAGTCATGTTAACCACCGCATGAACCCAACACACTGAATGTAGGACAGTGGTTTATGACAAAGCTGCAAAGCATGCTGCTCCCTTTCGTCCGAGCGTAGGAGGCTGTAGTAGTAATTGTCGAGGAAAATTGGGTGTAATTATTTTATTAAATATAATGTAACATAATGATCGAGAGCTCTAACAAATAGGTTCATTGCAATAATGTCATGGCGGTTACAACTGAAAAGTAACCTTTACTATAGCTGTTGAATGTCTATTTCAAAATGTTTTTTTACTTACAGCAAAAATGTTCCATGCAATAAATTAAATTATTAACATTTGGACAAGATAGTCTGGGAATGTCTTAAAGAGAAGAGCAGAGACTCAAACGTGTCTCTCACAAGCCCTCTGCTGTTAGCTGCTATAGCAGTGATCTATAGCAATGAAGCACAATAGATGATAGGACCATAGACCTATAAATAATGCATGGATCAGCGAGAGAAATGACAGTCCCTTCGCCTGTAGCTCCTCTCTGGGAGCCAGCCATAAATTTGCAGGGTAATAATAATGATTCTTCACAGGGAAATAAAGGCCACCCCCTGCTCTCTGAAGTAATAAACCTGACTCACTCCTCCATTGGTGGAAGGAAAAATGGTCCCCCTCTCCTCCAACCTCACAGGAGTGATTCACCGTGGGTACTTCAACCCAGGCCAACTTGGCATGCAATCTTCTCTCTTTTTACAATGGAAAGAATACCATTTCAACTTTTATATTCACAATTTTCCGATAACACCTAGGAGGAGGATGTCAGGAAATTGAGTTCAGTAACCGACTCCCACTGCTTCAGTCTTTTGAACAAAAGCACGGTACAATAATGTTCATGGGGATGTTTTCATATACTTCATGTTCCCCCAGTCCGGTTGGACTCACAGCATGCTGTAGTAGAAAAGGTATTATCATTTTAAGGTGTTTTGAAAGTCTTTTTGTCCTATCAGGAAAAATGTATACTGCTCTTTCAAGAAAACAAATACCCTTATCTTTGTTTGCATACCATATATCGTAAAACAATGAATCAATTGGCCACCCAGACTACATACATTGACACCGCCCCCTTTTTTACACTGCTGCTCCTCACCGTTTACTATCTATGCATAGTCACCTTACACCTACCAACATGTACAAATTACCTCGACTAACCTGTACATTGACTCGGTACCGGTACCCCCTGTATATAGCCTCATTATTGTTAATTTATTCTGTTACTTTTTATCCTTTTTTAAAACTTTAGTTTATTTTGTCAATATTTTCTTAACTCCATTTCTTGAACTGTAAGGGCTCGTCAATGAGTATTTCACAGTAAGGTCTACACACCTGGTGTATTCGGGTGTAATTAACATTTGGTTTGATTTATTGTGACATCTGTTCATTGTGTGTTTTTATGTTGTATTGGTCCATGTGTATTGTTCGGATAACAAAGCTTTATATTGAACATAACTGCACAGTACTGTACTCTACTGAACAGGCATTCAATCATTCCACAATGAGTTAGGCAATGGCTGCTCAATGCTGTGTTTAGACATGAGAAACCATCCCTAGGATTGTTAAAGCGCAGTCCCATGAGTGGTTCTCAGTTCTCAGTCTACTGTATCACAGCATCTCAGGAGAATCACCCATCTGCTCCAAGTGCCTGGTCTCCAGTAAAATTATGTCAGCTGAACTCTTCCTTTTCTTCGCCGGTTGACCCCGCCTCCTGTCATCTCTGAACAGTATGATGTAACTACAAGTAAGATACTATCATCATCACTCAGGCAGAGTCTCCAGAGACATCTGCTTCCTCCAGCCAGTAAACTACATCCAGCTGCTTAAAAAGTCATATTCCCAAATAGACACTTAAGTTTAGTGGGTGAGACTGCTTCTTAAAGAACACATGATCATTTCACGAGCTCAGACCAGACTGGCATAATTATCTCTGAAGAGCTGTGTTGAAAGACAGTGGAGACTATGGTGACAGGTATCAAAACAATGATGGCTGACAGGTGACAAAACAATTTAGATCTCCTTGGCCTGGTGAGCATTATCACTCAGGCAGCATTCCTATGGTGGTGACCAAATCACCAATGATTTCTCAGAATTCACCCATATGACAACTAAATAACATGCCATTTGATGTTACAGGCACATCACACTTTATTGTAGTAACGTTCATCAGACTGAGCTGTGTAGAGCTGCAGAACACATTTAGCAAATCATGTGTTGAAAAACAAAAAATAACTGTTGTGTTGTTCACAAAAACAAACTCAACAGATACAGTGGCTTGCAAAAGTACTCACCCCACTTGGCATTTTTCCTATTTTGTTGCCTTACAACCTGAAATTCAAACATGTTTGTTGGAGGTTTGTATCATTTGATTTACACAACATGCCTACCACTTTGAAGTTGCAATTTTTAATAAGACAAAACAACAGAAAACTTGAGCGTGCATTACTATTCACCCCCCCCCCCCCCCCCCCAAAAGCCAATACTTTGTAGAGCCCCATTTTGCAGCAATTACAGCTGAAAGTCTCTTGGGTATGTCTCTATAAGTCTGGCACATCTAGCCACTGGGATTTCTGCCCATTCTTCAAGACAAAACTGCTCCAGCTCCTTCAAGTCCTTCAATCTTTAAGTCAATCCACAGATCTTCAATTGGATTGAGGTCTGGGCTTTGACGAGGCAATTCCAAGACATTTAACCCACTCGATTGTTGCTTTATCAGTATGCTTAGGGTCATTGTCCTGCTGGAAGGTGAACCTCCGTCCCAGTCTCAAATCTCTGGAAGACTGAAACAGGTTTCCCTAAAGAATTTTCCTGTATTTAGCGCCATCCATCAGTCCTTCAATTCTGACCAGTTTCCCAGTCCCTGCCGATGAAAAACATCCCCACAGCATGGTGTTCTCGGGGTGATGAGTGATTTGGGGTTTGCGGCAGACATAGCATTTTCCTTGATGGCCATAAAGCTACATTTTAGTCTCATCTGACCAGAGTACCTTCTTCCATATGTTTGCGGAGTCTCCCACATGCCTTTTGGTGAACACCAAACGTGTTTGCTTATTTTTTTCTTTAAACAATGGCTTTTTTATGGCCAGTCTTCTGTAACGCCCAGCTCTGTGGCGTGTACGGCTTAAAGTGGTCCTATGGACAGATACTCCAATCTCCACTGTGGAGCTTTGCAGCTCCTTCAGGGTTATCTTTGGTCTTTTTGTTGCCTCTCTGATTAATGCCCTCCTTGCCTGGTCCGTGAGTTTTGGTGGGCGGCCCTCTCTTGGCAGGTTTGTTATGGTGCCATATTCTTTCCAGTTCTTTTTTTCATTTCATTTCACCAATTTGGACTATTTGGTGGCTGTCCATTACACTAAATCCAAATAAAAATCCATATAAATTTCAGGTTGTAATGCAACAAAATAGGAAAAATGCCAAGGGGGGTGAATACTTTTGCAAGGCACTGTACTGCCAAGACGTCTGGATTATTTTCAGAATGTGTTGTATGCATGGTGCAAAGACCACCCTGCAGCATCTAATGTAGAAATCACCTTTTATTCTCATTTTATTTGTCACACGCGCCAAATACAACAGGTGTAGGTAGACCCTTAACCAACAATGCAGTTTTTAAAAAATTGGCTAAACATCTGAAGGGAAAATAGTAACACAATAAAATAACAATAACTAGGCTATATACAAGACCCATGAATATTATTCAGCCTCGTCTCATGGCTGATGTAGTGACATGCATGTTGATGGTAGATTAATATGACATGATGTTGATGTCGCCCTCCAGATGCTAAACAGAATCTTTGAACACATTATGGCACATTATGGTTTCATTTGTGTCTGGCAGTCTCTAGAGACAAACACATTCATCAGGAAAGAGCTGACAAGTGCAATAATGTATTCAACCACAGTTTTGGGAACGTTTGACATGATGGAGCCATACTTAATTGAATGAGCCACGCAAGGCATTTGCATTGGCTGAGCCTCACACATTTGGCATATCTTAAAAGTGAAAATGATATGTTTTCTCCAAAGTTTCCACAGGATAAAAATATTAGACATAGTACAATACACAATGTATCCATTAGTAATCCACAACTTGAGTTGGTTCAATGCTGGATGTCAATATGACACGATTCGATGTAATGAATCATTCAGTGGCAGCAGCGATGAATTTCTCTTTCCAAATGATTGATTTAAATCAAGTGGACAGGTTGACAGTTTTGAGAGATGAGTAAATTCAATGTCCTTGCCTAATAAAACATGTATTTAAGAGTACAAACACATTTAATAGAATAAAGACACATCCGAGTTGACATCTGTTCTTCGTTCTTTTCACCTTGATTTGACAAGTGCTCAGTGACAATGGCAATGATAAAAGCAGCAAGAAAGTAATATACTGTATAATTGAATAGAGAGTTGTTATAGCAGATCTGGGGAGAAGTAGAGGCACTTACTGAGATGGAACGGTGAGGCCCCGAGCCAGAAGAAAAAGCATCTGCTCTCTCAGGAGACTGTCATCAGCAGCCCGGGATAAAATAATGAGTAGTTATGTTAAAATGCATCTGTATATCTTTTATTTTATGCCTCAGATTGCACTACTGTATTCACCCCTATTCGAAATTGCATGTGCATGCATTGATGTTACTACTTAGCAGTAAAACCATAAAAGTGAGAAAAATTGGGGGTAATTGTCCCACAATGAGCTCAAAAAGACGGCTTATACAGAGAGGCTTTGCATATTGCTCAGTCTTTTTTAGACTAGGGGCCTACTCGAAAGCAAAAACCAGAGAGTACATTATGTAAACATCTTAACCTGCTGTGTCGCTGATTTGTTTCCAACTGATCTCACATCGAGAATAGTGAAGTTTGTACCTAGTAAGTTAATGAATAGTGAAGTTTGTACCTAGTAAGTTAATGAATAGTGAAGTTTGTACCTAGTAAGTTAATGAATAGTGAAGTTTGTACCTAGTAAGTTAATGAATAGTGAAGTTTGTACCTAGTAAGTTAATGAATAGTGAAGTTTGTACCTAGTAAGTTAATGAATAGTGAAGTTTGTACCTAGTAAGTTAATGAATAGTGAAGTTTGTACCTAGTAAGTTAATGAATAGTGAAGTTTGTACCTAGTAAGTTAATGAATAGTGAAGTTTGTACCTAGTAAGTTAATGAATAGTGAAGTTTGTACCTAGTAAGTTAATGAATAGTGAAGTTTGTACCTAGTAAGTTAATGAATAGTGAAGTTTGTACCTAGTAAGTTAATGAATAGTGAAGTTTGTACCTAGTAAGTTAATGAATAGTGAAGTTTGTACCTAGTAAGTTAATGAATAGTGAAGTTTGTACCTAGTAAGTTAATGAATAGTGAAGTTTGTACCTAGTAAGTTAATGAATAGTGAAGTTTGTACCTAGTAAGTTAATGAATAGTGAAGTTTGTACCTAGTAAGTTAATGAATAGTGAAGTTTGTACCTAGTAAGTTAATGAATAGTGAAGTTTGTACCTAGTAAGTTAATGAATAGTGAAGTTTGTACCTAGTAAGTTAATGAATAGTGAAGTTTGTACCTAGTAAGTTAATGAATAGTGAAGTTTGTACCTAGTAAGTTAATGAATAGTGAAGTTTGTACCTAGTAAGTTAATGAATAGTGAAGTTTGTACCTAGTAAGTCAATGAATAGTGAAGTTTGTACCTAGTAAGTTAATGAATAGTGAAGTTTGTACCTAGTAAGTTAATGAATAGTGAAGTTTGTACCTAGTAAGTTAATGAATAGTGAAGTTTGTACCTAGTAAGTTAATGAATAGTGAAGTTTGTACCTAGTAAGTTAATGAATAGTGAAGTTTGTACCTAGTAAGTTAATGAATAGTGAAGTTTGTACCTAGTAAGTTAATGAATAGTGAAGTTTGTACCTAGTAAGTTAATGAATAGTGAAGTTTGTACCTAGTAAGTTAATGAATAGTGAAGTTTGTACCTAGTAAGTTAATGAATAGTGAAGTTTGTACCTAGTAAGTTAATGAATAGTGAAGTTTGTACCTAGTAAGTTAATGAATAGTGAAGTTTGTACCTAGTAAGTTAATGAATAGTGAAGTTTGTACCTAGTAAGTTAATGAATAGTGAAGTTTGTACCTAGTAAGTTAATGAATAGTGAAGTTTGTACCTAGTAAGTTAATGAATAGTGAAGTTTGTACCTAGTAAGTTAATGAATAGTGAAGTTTGTACCTAGTAAGTTAATGAATAGTGAAGTTTGTACCTAGTAAGTCAATGAATACTGAAGTTTGTACCTAGTAAGTTAATGAATAGTGAAGTTTGTACCTAGTAAGTTAATGAATAGTGAAGTTTGTACCTAGTAAGTTAATGAATAGTGAAGTTTGTACCTAGTAAGTTAATGAATAGTGAAGTTTGTACCTAGTAAGTTAATGAATAGTGAAGTTTGTACCTAGTAAGTTAATGAATAGTGAAGTTTGTACCTAGTAAGTTAATGAATAGTGAAGTTTGTACCTAGTAAGTTAATGAATAGTGAAGTTTGTACCTAGTAAGTTAATGAATAGTGAAGTTTGTACCTAGTAAGTTAATGAATAGTGAAGTTTGTACCTAGTAAGTTAATGAATAGTGAAGTTTGTACCTAGTAAGTTAATGAATAGTGAAGTTTGTACCTAGTAAGTTAATGAATAGTGAAGTTTGTACCTAGTAAGTTAATGAATAGTGAAGTTTGTACCTAGTAAATTAATGAATAGTGAAGTTTGTACCTAGTAAGTTAATGAATAATGTTTGCTGGGGGAAAGATTCCAACTGTTTCTCCTTCTCATCCATAACAAATATGAAACGGAAGACATCCTTAAAAATAATCTATTAAATGTATTAAATGGATCATCAGGTGTAAAAAGTGGAGACACTCAATTTCCATTCAACTTGAGAAGTCAATAAATTGAAAAATACCAAGCTTCCTCAAATCGAAACATCAGTTATTCTAATAATGGTTTGATGGAATCCTACTCAACATATTAATGCCCCACTATATAAGATTCAAGGCCTCGGCTTTCAGACTTTCAGACTAGGTCTCCCTTTGAAGATAATCTTATTTCTTACTTGGCTGAAGCCGCAAGGTGGCTCATGCAGATGGATCAGCCCCTAACTGTTTACCATTGACCTTTAAAGAAACAAGCCACAATTGCTGTGCTTAAAACAGAAGCACTCAATGAAAATGCTAATAGTTGGAAGTCGAAGGGAATCCCTCATCATCTCATGCTGTCTCTCCGGTGTGGTTTATTGACACTGGTGATTGATATGCCTCGTGAGAAAAGGCATTTGGACCATAAGGGGAAGGCATTTCTTCCTCTTTAAATAGTCTTGAGTGTTTCCTCAGCACGTCATTAAAATGGGTTTTAAATTATACTCTTTATTAATGTCAGTTGAAGAAATGATAATTCGATTATGAACAACAGAGCCTGGTGGGGTGGCTGGCACATTCACAGCTGCAAACATGTCGTCAGTCTGACTCTGTGTCAGTCTCTGTGTCCGTCTGTCTCTGTCATCTCCACATCAGTCTCTGTATCTGTCTCAGTCTCCATCTCACTCTCCGGAAAGAGAGAGAAATGAATATCGATTCCTGTTACAAAGACAAAACACATACACACAGGTGGCAATGAGTAAATCACACAAACAAGACTATCAAACCAAAAAAGTTCACAGAGCCCTCAGGCGAGTGATGGCTGAAGATGCTAACTGCTTGGCTTCCCTTACTTAGGCAGTGTTTTGGCTTCAATGGAAGGGTTAAAAGAAGATATCCTTCTGAGCAACCTGCAGAGAGAGAGAGACCTAAAAACACAATGGGGGTCTGCTGGCAATCTGTGGCTATGTCCCTCCAACTGTGCCACTGGTGTAGAACCTCAGGCCGCTCTTTCATGCCACCGTGTTGATTAGAGACTGCCTTGCAGGTGTGTTGATAAGTAACGCTATACAGGCGTCTTGTGTGTCAAGTAAGGGGCTGGCTGTCTTTGGCCAGCATGGTTCTGTAGTGATTAGGGCTGTAGCTCTCCAGGCTGCTCAAATGTGGGTTCTTCATTGTGATGCCCATGACCAGAGCTGTCCATGGTGCTGAACTAGGTCCTCTTGATGGTGTTGTAGTGAGTAGAGCTGTCTATGTTGCTGAACTAGGGCCTCTTGATGGTGCTGTAGAACGCAGAATTGGCCATGGTGCTGAAACAGGAGCTGTTCAACTACTCCTATGCCTATGCCCCTCACTGTGCTCACATGTAGTAGAAATACATTTAATATGAAGTATGAAATCTCTGGAGTAGGTTTGACATGTTGTATTGTTCTGAATAACCAACAATATATAAAATAGAGTAACTAGGACTTTAAAAAAATATTTAAGTCGCACATTTTCCCTGAAGAAGGCACTGCTTTCTGAAACATTTGTTATGTTTACGCATTAAATTCTTGAGAGCATATATAGTTTTCAACTTTCTTTCTTTTTATACAGTTAACTCTCCATTAGTCAGCACCTCCTATAGAACTGTTTTGGTGTGTGACAGCTAATGCGCTTTACTAGATAATTACACATTTTGACATGCTCCATGAAGTCCATGTCTTAAAAAAATGAGCCTTCAGGAGTAAATGTCACTGTCAACAATATAATTTCCAAATGTCATGTGTGGTTTTTGGGACATCAAAACCTTTCAGAATTTGGTCAATCGCGACAGTGGTAAACATTACTGTTGCTGAGGGGAGAAAAATATGAACTAGTTTGGGATACTGCATCTCACAATTGCATCACATGCACTGTTCACTTCGGACATATGTACATTAACACCACCATCTCTCTGTAACGGCATTCATAGGAAGAAGGTGAGGACCAAGGTGCAGCGTGGTACGTGTTCATATTATTTATTTGAAACTGAACACTAAATACAAAATAATAAAAGGAATGACCGAAATAGTTCTGACATGCGATACAAACACTCAACAGAAAACAACAACCCACAAAAACCCAGTGTGGAAAAAGCTACCTAAGTATGGTTCTCAATCAGAGACAACGATAGACAGCTGCTTCTGATTGAGAACCACACGGCCAAACAACAAAGAAATCCAAAACATAGAAAATGAACATAGAATGCCCACACTAGTCACACCCTGGCCTAACCAAAATAGAGAAGAGAGGTTTTGAGTTACATCCTACAGTATATTATAAATAGTACAGTATTTATGATGCATTCAGCGCTGCGTATCAGACCAATATTGCCCTGTATTTGTTAAAACATTTATTCTCCTGTTTGGTCCTGAGGATAGCAACAACATGTGTTCCCTTCCCTGGACTTCCTGTAATGAGAGAGACTGTGTCAGTGGACTGCTGAGTGCTGCAACACCTGCGACAGCACAGACATGTGAGGGGTCATTTACAGGGCCGAGAGACTCACATCCTCAACAATAACAACCTTCCTGTCTGAAGGAGAGTGTTCCTTTTCTACAACAACATACCTACTGTAATTGGTTTCTGCTTTCTAAGGATGATAGCTGTCAGAAACACTCATCCAGGGGCTGTACACAAAGCCTGTTAAAGACAGAGAGTAGTGGTCTGTAGGTCAGAGAAACAGATGGTACCACAGCAGGTTTCACTACGAATAAAGAATGGTTCTCTAGCATATTTATCACATGGAATCAGAACTTTTCTAAAATCTCAATTCAATGTTTATTGTTTCCAAAAATCAACTATTAATTCATAAGAAAAAACATGGTCAACATAATAGGGTATAGCAAGATGACTAGATGATGGGTGTGTGCAACGTAATAACAAGCAGGCTGAAACTATCTTGTGATTGTACCCGCTACCGAGCTATATCATAAATATAGTCATAATAAAGAAAACTAACAGAGACCAAAGAATGTTCTACCCTGGCCACTGAGCATTCAGCGCTGCATTAGCTTGACGTGTGCTTTGTTGATGCCAGGACTTATTGGTTTCCAATAAGATCCTTGCATTGTTGCACTGCTTCCAACGGAGCTTTGAAGCATATCGTTCGCTCCTAACGCTGTCAAAGAAAGATCTAATCAATGTTAAAGGCTGATACTTCATGCTGCAGATGGCTGACGGTGGGAATGAATGTCGGACTCTGATTCTGTTCGAAGAGATTTAAGTTGTCTCTCAGTCTGTTTCCACTGTTATCCTCTCCTCCACATCCTGTCTCCCCCATCCCCGTCAGAGTGTTGATTATTCCATAGCCTCGCAGCAGAGACAATCATTCAAAGCAGTTGTGCCATAACACCTGAGAGGAGTGTGTCACACTTTCTCTTCTTGCTCCAAGTTTTTATTCACTCATTCCCCTCCATGGGAATTAACCTCACCTTTCCAATCAAGCAACTCCAATAAATATGGAAGTTTTCTTGCCGCTGTAAGAGCAGTGTGAGTTCAGGGCCGCAGGCGTGTTCTGTATACCAGCGATAAAGCCTGAGCACAATAGAGTGGAGGAGTGGAGCTGGCTTCAAGTCATGCCATGGGTATGGAGGAGGGAGGACAGCTTCTCTCAGCCTCTCCCACACATACTGATCAGGGCTGACTTACTCCCTTACTCCCTGCAATGACACTTACCTCTCCCTTACTTCCTAAGGTAGCCATTAAACCTCCATCACATCGGTATTTGAATATCCCCCTCAGCAGTCCAGTTTATGAACAACCTTCTAGTAAATCACCCTTCAGCAGAAGGTTGGTTTCAACTCTCTTCTTCAAACTTCTTGTTTCTAATAGGTGTCTATTTGGTGATGAATATGTATTACCTGCAATTTCCATGTAATCAACAGACTCGAGTATATCAAATGTACAGTAAAAGTAGTTAGACTGCATGCAATTGCATGTCAGATTACCATGAACCACTGGGTGTTATGTATATCTATAGTGAGGGGAGAAATGAAATGTTGACAAAAATCCATTAAAGATTACTGGGGAAATCTGAGTGTCTGTAGGTTCTCAAGTGGGTTTTTCCTATGTGAGACCACCTGTGCTGATTTGCAACTGTGAGAGGCTGATTATCATGGTTTGTTCATACAGCACCCTACAGTAGCATGCAGTTCCAGTTTGATAGTGGGGCAGTCTTGCTTTAAGAAATGTGATACAGTCTTTACACTCAGCCGGGCTGTAGAGGAACACTCATTACTTAGTGCTCGCTGAAGGGGACAGAGCTAGAGCGTGTGCTCAGAGGCTGCCTCTCAATGGGAGGAGGATGCAGATGGAGAAAGCGAGAGAGAGAGAGAGAGAGAGAGAAAGCGAGAGCGCGAGAGGGGAGATTCTACAGCAGTAAATGAAGGATTGCTCCTTATGTGCCTGTAAACGCGAAAAGCCAAATCTATTCTGTGTCAGTGCCAGGGTCTCCTCAAGGGAAGCCAGTGATATTTCAAAGGTGGAAATGGCAATGCTCTAAATGTGTTGTTTCTGACTGGCTCAGCTGTCAGCTTTCAGTCACTGTGCCCAACGCTGTTGGTTGTCCTCAGACAAAGTGAAGAAAAGGAAGGAAGAGTAGTGTGACGAGTCAAAGGAGTTTGGGAGTCTCAACCTAAATCAAGGACGGAGTTGGATGGGGATTCCACATCAGCCTCAAGATGGATGGATTTAAAACAACGTGTTAGAATACTTAGGTAAGAGACGTACTGTTTAAAGAAGAGAGAGAGAGAGACATGTTTACTGTATGGAGGGAAGTAGAAATACACATTCACCTATAAGTGAATTCAAATGAATAAATGGAGACAGTTTTATAAAATCAGCATCACTTGTTTAACATGTTCACAAAGATTAAAGTGTGTTTGCACATATGCACTGCATTAAGCAAACTCCTTAGAGGTACGGTGCTCTGTTTCCTTCACACACTTTATTTGTAGTAACATTGCTTTGCGTACTCAATATTTACTGTTTATTCTATGTTGTGGATTTCATTTTCCTCTCTTTTTCCAAGGATCATTTATACCAAATGTCGATGACAAATAAGTGCAGGTTACACAGAGCCTGTTCAAATTCATAATGCATGAAGGATCAAATGTACTGACAGTTTCCTAACCTTTTATGTTATTTACTGTACTTACATGAACACACATGAGTACATGAACACATTTAATAGAGCATCAAAAATAACTATGTAATATGGTTTGCTGACTTTGCCACCTTTTTTTTTTTACAAAGGTAAGGTTCTCTAGATCACGGAGACTGTAATATCTAAGATGAGCTGCTGGAAGAAATTTCCTCACGGAAGTACCATTCTTGAAACCCAATCCTTTTAGGTAGAAGAAAACACTCTGCTAAAATTTCACACAGACACGGTAGGCTGCATTCAGAGAAAAGGCTGTGCAAAATCATTTGAAACCTAATCTAAAACAAGATATTAAAAGCTCATTTGCCGTTGACATGCTCCTTGAAAATGTATTATTTTGTAATTCGTTGAACAGAAACACTGCTTGCAGACAACCCTTCTAGTTTGTTGATGTGAGGATCTTTTGACAGAGGTAATTATTTTGTTTATAACTGAGAGAAAAAAGGCACTGAAATGGAATCTAATAAAAAATCGTATTACCCGACAAAGGCACCGGACCAAAAGCTATTTCGCTTTCACAAGCGTGACTAAAATTGGATAATTCTGTACTCTGTTCAATAGAATCACAATTTAATGCTATCACCTCTACAACGTTTGTTGATGTCAAGATCTCTTGACAGAGGCAATTGTTTCAAATATTGAATCATTCTGAAACCAACCCTAACCTTAACCTGGGGTCTGCATGTGCCTTATATACACATCTTTTGAGAGACATTACATGTCTTTGGATTCCCATTACAGTTCTGTCACTGTCACAGCCTTGTGATATCCAAAAGCCATCCATAGAAAAGAGTTGGCAGCTAACTGCCTGCGAGCCAGGAGAGAAATGTTGTCTTTTTTTTATTTAAATTTTTGGTTTAAAGACAGGCAAGAAGAGAGCGAGAGAGAGAGAGTCAGGAATTGAAGAGGGAGTCAGCCTGTCAGTGGAAAACTCAGCTGCATGGAAAACGTCCCCAGGGGCCATTCCACAATTGCTGCTGCGCTGTGGATCAGGGACGAGATAGGGCAGGAATAAAAAAGATTACAAATGAGCAGTTGATAATCACACTTAATGATACACTGCTTGTTATGGCGATTATGTGGAAGTTCAGCTGGGTCAGTGTACCAGGACATCTTTTTCTGTGTGTGTGTGTGTGTGTGTGCTTTCATGCGGTCATAAATGCCTTTGTGCTTGCGTGTGTGTTCCTGTGTGTGTGACATGATGACCTATGACATTGACTCTGCTCTCCCCCTTCTATAGCAGATGTGTCCTGTCATGTCCTGGCTGCTGTGCCTGGTCCTCTGGGTCAGTGGGAGGTCCATCCAGCTGTGCCAGGCCACCTTTTATGAGACCATACAGCTACAGCAGCACCATGTGACACGGCCTGGAAGGACCTCCATTCACGTGATTGGTGAGTTGGCTTCTCAACGACAACACCCTATTCGACTTCTGCTTTGTTCCTCCTTTCAGCTGTGTGAATGTAAGTCTGACCTTGTGAGTCAAATTTCATGAGGTTTATTGTCTTTATATAGCCTTTGTATGGATATTTGCGGTACTCCACGTGTGTTTGATAAGATATTACAACAACAAAGATGTTACTTCAAACAACAAACAATTTATTTTACCTCAGACATCATAGGACAACATAGGGCATCATATGACATCATAGGACATCATTGGGCATCATAGGGAATCATAGGGCATCATAGGACATCATAGGACATCATTGGGCATCATAGGGCATCATAGGGCATCATAGGACAGCATAGGGCATCATAGGACATCATAGGACATCATAGGACAGCATAGGGCAGCATAGGACATCATAGGACATCATAGGACATCATTGGGCATCATAGGGCATCATAGGGCATCATAGGACATCATAGGGCATCATAGGGCATCATAGCACATCATAGGGCATCATAGCACATCATAGCACATCATAGCACATCATAGCACATCATAGGACATCATTGGGCATCATAGGACATCATAGGGCATCATAGCACATCATATGACATCATAGGACATCATTGGGCATCATAGGACATCATAGGACATAATAGGGCATCATAGGACATCATAGCACACGCGATAAAACAGCAGAGTATGTACTGCAATGTTTTTGACCACACTGCTGGATGCTTATTTCCTCAAAACAAAATCAATAACAAATGCGCATGGAGCTGCCAGTGGCGCTGTTTCACCTATCACAGATCTCAGCTTTAACTGGAAGGGGATAGGGAGGAGGGCTTGGGCAATATAACTATATTCTACACTGAACAAAAACAGAAATGCAACATGTAACAATTTCAAAGATTTGACTGATTTACAGAAATCATTCAATTGAAATTTGTGAACCAAATTTGAGATAAATATGTTTTTTGTGCATATAGAACATTTCTGTAATATTTTATTTCAGCTCATGAAACATGGGACCAACACTTCACATGTTGCTTTTATATTTTTGTTCAGTATATGTAGAATGGTGTGTGTTTGTATCTTCTTTGTAAATAGTCATGGAGAAAGATTGTCATATTTTTCTTACCTCTTTAGAAAAGGTTATGGTGCGTGTGGTGTCTGTGGGGCCTTAATTTGACAAAGACATTCATTTCTAATAAGCTCGGACTAAACACCCATTAGCTAGCATGCACATTGCACTGTGTTGCGTTTGCCTTTTGTGCACAGATGTTTTGCTGCAAAAGTCCAAGCCCACCTGGCTAGATTGAGTGTTTAGTCATTTCGAGCGACAGTTTGCTTGATCTGACAGAACTATGACCCCCACTAACTTCAATGCTGAGGTGTGAGTTTATTTACCAACAAACTATTCTCCTCCTTCTGGTTTGGGTGATTACAATCTCTATGAAATTGGGCTGAATGGGATGTGGACTACCGGTCATATGGTTCATATGATATAAAGAGAGAAGCATTCCCACGCTGTATAGTAAATCTTGTCAAGGCTTTTCACAGAGGACTGTGCCTATGCTTTTAACTGGGGTGGCAGGTAGCCTAGTGTTAAAGAGCATTGGGGCAGTAACTGAAAGGTTGCTGGTTTGAATCCCCAAGCTGACTAAGTGAATCATATTTTGATGTACCTTGAGCAAGGCACTTAACCCTAATTGCTCTGGATAAGACCGTCTGCTAAATGACATAAATGTAATTGAGTGTGCAGCTCCTCCCTCAGTGGCTGTTAAATTTGTAATGTCATAGTAGTGCTAAAGCATGTTAGCTGCTGCTGGTATTCCACATGCTGTCAATGTCAGGACAATTATTCACACTACAATATAAAATTCCATGTTCATGTCCTGATGCCTACTGAAGCAGCAATCAAGACTGGTTCCGAAGAAACGGTGCACCATTTCAATGGTTTTATACATCCTCCTACAGCATTTTTTTTAATACATAAAGTAAATGTTCAGTGTTCATTTAAAAAATGTATTGGGTCAATGTAATAAAGCACAACATGCTGTAGGCTACATGCTCATTAGGTTCTGTTCTTTTCCATGTCAAATATCCACTTTAGTGAGATTTATTTGGAGAAAGCTGTACGCCTGATTGGAGTTGCTGCTCTCTCGTGAGTCTTTGTTGTTTAGATGTCTCTGCTCATAAGCTTTCCTGAAAAGATTGATTGTGCCGGCCCTGAAAGCAGCTAATTAGTCTAGCTGCTTGAATCATAAAGCAATGACGGAGGAATAACACAACATGGATGTCATATTAGCAGCTCTAGTCCTTGACAGTAAAAACTACACCGAGAGCCATTTAAAACGACCCAAAAAGCCATTTAAGAGATGGCCTTGTACATAGATAAACAGATACACAGATGAGATGGGACTGGGATAGGACTGTAAATGCTGAGTGTTTCAGTTGCATGTCCGTCCCCCAAAAATGTCTAAACAATAATGAAGGAGACTATGTTTGCTGAGCTTGAGAGCCCTAGCTACCAAATAATGACCTTATGAAATCTCCTCTGAGACGTCAGTGTTGCTGTTCTATGGGCTTTGTGATGGTACAGACCATAATTACATTCTCCCACTGAAGAATCAATCACTTGGGATGTTGGCACAATACCCTCTGACAAACACACGTTTCAGACAAGCATTTAAGAGAGATTACAAATTCAACCAAACGTGAATCCTGGTTAGTTATTATATGCCATTTAGCAGACGCTTTTATCCAAAGCGACTTACAGTCATGTGTGCATACATTCTACGTAGTTGATATTGTACAAAGCATACAATCCTTATTTTTCTGGATCAGGGGAAAGTGTAAAAGCCTTGTCAATCCTGAATACCATAGTTTTCCTTATCCTCATTCCAGGATAAACAGGATGCCGGTGTTATGAGAACAGAATGGGATGTCTGGATTGACTGTGACACCAGGGCATTTGTTCTGTGTTATGTGTTGTGTGGCTGTTGGATTGGTAGCAGTATTGGGGTTGACGGGTCATGAATTGGTGGCAGGAAGGCCATTGGCTGTAGACCATTGGGCCAATCATTGAAGCCAGTGACATGCCATAAGTTCAATGTGACTGGTGTTACCACAGGTAATTGAGATCACAAGTGGCTGTAGATCAGTTGTTTCCTTGCCAAACGAAAGTGTTGGGCTGTAGGGGTAAACAGGGCCTCTAATCAGAATAAATGGTAGGCATAGTCAAATGGAAGGTTGTGACTCTTTACATGCTGATCACGGATAAATGCAACTCACATGATGTCCTATATAAACATAAACAACACCTAATCCCAAACAATAGACATTCACTTTGAAAGCCTTGAACACAGGTAGGTCTATATGTATAATTGCCTTGAGCCAATTTTGAAATGTGTTGCAAAAACAGCACAAATCATCCCAAGTCTCCCTGTACTTGAGATGATCACACTGGTGATTACTTCTGCTTTGCAAGGATACTGGTTACCCAACAACAGTTCATTGGGTAGTACTTGACAGTCCTCCCGGTAGCATTAAGGGCTCTATTCAATCCAAATCGTGGACGTTCAGCTTTACAGTGTGATTGGATTTTAAAGGTAATGTTCCTGCTTCAGTGGAGGCCGAATTCATGGTAAACGCTGCACATGTCGGCTGAATGGGAAATGACCTGTACATTTCTATTGCGGAATCTGTAACACTTCAGCTTTACATATTGAATAGAGCCCGAAGTCTTTCCAGGCCCAGGCCCAGCACACTCTAACTCTAGTTTGGAAATAGGATTCCTGAATAGATGATTATGTATGTCCAGTGAATCAGGAGGAGGTAGTGTCCTCCTCTCCACCCTGCAGCTGTACTTATAGGATGTAGCATCAGCCAGAGCTCCAATCTCAGACGTGCCGTGGGCTGTTTTACCTTTGGTGCAGACGGACAGTGTGGCTTGCTGAGCTAAGGGTCACATGAATCACAAGGTGCCGTATTTATCCGGTGCAAGGAGCGTGAACAACAGCGCACAAAAGAGGAACAGATTGTCAGTAGTGGTGCATGGATAAAATCATCGGGGAAGCCAGGCTGGGTAGAAAAGCCATATTACAGCATGTGTTGTGATAATTGCAATGTTTTTTCAAACTTTTACTTCACTCCATTCCTAAAGAAAATGATTTACTTTTTACTCCATACATTTTCTTGTACACCCAAAAGTCCTCGTTACATTTTTTTATGCTTAGCAGGACAGGAACATTGTCTAATTCACACATTTATCAAGAGAACATTCCTACTGCCTCTGATCTGGCGGACTCACTAAACACAATCTTCATTAGTAAATTATGTCTGAGTGTTGGAGCATGCCCCAAGCTATCTGTAAATAAGTAAAAAAACAAGAAAATTGTGCCACCTGGTTTGCTTTATAAGGAATTTGAAATAAATGTTTACCTTTGATACTTGAGTATATTTTAAACCAAATACTTTTAGACTTTTACTCAAGTAATATTTTACTGGGTGACTATCACTTTTACTTGAGTCATTTTCTATTATGGTATCTTTACTTTTACTTAACTTGGGATCTTTTTCCACCACTGAACTAAGAGGTCTAGCCCGAACCATGAAAAACAGCCCCAGACAGATTATTCCTCCTCCATTAAACTTTACAGTTGTCCCTTTGCATTGGGGCAGGTCGCCCCAATCCAGATTCGTCCGTCGGACTAACAGATGGTGACGCGTGATTCATCACTCCAGAGAACTAATTTCCACTCCTCCAGAGTCCAATGGCTGCGAGCTTTACACCACTCCAGCCAACACTTGGCATTGTGCATGGTGATCTTAGGCTTGTGTGCGACTGCTCAGCCATGGAAACCCATTTCATGAAGCTCTCAACGACGTTTCTTCCAGAAGCGGTTTGGAACTCGGTAGTGAGTATTGCAACCGAGGACAGATCATTTTTACATGCTACACGCTTCGGCACTTCGTGGCTGAGCCGTTCCTACTCTTAGACATTTCCACTTCACAATAACAGCACAATAACAGTTGACCGGGGCAGCTCTAGCAGGGCAGAAATTGGATGAACTGACTTGTTGGAAAGGTGGCATCCTATGACGGTGCTACGTTGAATGTTACTTAGCTCTTCAGAAAGGCCATTCTACTGACAATGTTTTTCTATGAAGATTGCATAGCTGTGTGCTCAATTGTATACACCTGTCAGCAACAGTTGTAGCTGAAATAGCTGTAACCACTAATTTGAAGGGGTGTTCACATACTTTTGTATATATAGTGTATATAGACCTACAGTGGGGCAAAAAAGTATTTAGTCAGCCACCAATTGTGCAAGTTCTCCCACTTAAAAAGATGAAAAAGGCCTGTCATTTTCACCATAGGTACACTTCAACTATGACAGACAAAATGAGATAAAGAAAATCACATTGTAGGATTTTTAATGAATTTATTTGCAAATTATGGTGGAAAATAAGTATTTGGTCACCTACAAACAAGCAAGATTTGTGGCTCTCACAGACCTGTTACTTCTTCTTTAAGAGGCTCCTCTGTCCTCCACTCGTTACCTGTATTAATGGCACCTGTTTGAACTTGTTATCAGTATAAAAGACACCTGTCCACAACCTCAAACAGTCACACTCCAAACTCCACTATGGCCAAGACCAAAGAGCTGTCAAAGGACACCAGAAACAAAATTGTAGACCTGCACCAGGCTGGGAAGACTGAATCTGCAATAGGTAAACAGCTTGATTTGAAGAAATCAACTGTGGGAGCAATTATTAGGAAATGGAAGACATACAAGACCACTGATAATCTCCCTCGATCTGGGGCTCCACGCAAGATCTCACCCCGTAGGGTCAAAATGATCACAAGAACGGTG
The DNA here is from genome assembly GCF_021184085.1 of Oncorhynchus gorbuscha. NCBI lineage: Eukaryota > Metazoa > Chordata > Actinopteri > Salmoniformes > Salmonidae > Oncorhynchus > Oncorhynchus gorbuscha. The sequence continues at coordinate 32,503,719 of NC_060182.1, read as the reverse complement.
AGAAAAAATCCCTGAACCACACGGGTGGACCTAGTGAATGACCTGCAGAGAGCTGGGACCAAAGTAACAAAGCCTACCATCAGTAACACACTACGCCACCAGGGACTCAAATCCTGCAGTGCCAGACGTGTCCCCCTGCTTAAGCCAGTACATGTTGGGAGAATGTCATATGGTCAGATGAAACCAAAATAGAACTTTTTGGTAAAAACTCAACTCGTCGTGTTTGGAGGACAAAGAATGCTGAGTTGCATCCAAAGAACACCATACCTATTGTGAAGCATGGGGGTGGAAACATCATGCTTTGGGGCTGTTTTCCTGCAAAGGGACCAGGACGACTGATCCGTGTAAAGGAAAGAATGAATGGGGCCATGTATCGTGAGATTTTGAGTGAAAAACTCCTTCCATCAGCAAGGGCATTGAAGATGAAACGTGGCTGGGTCTTTCAGCATGACAAGATCCCAAACACACCGCCCGGGCAACGAAGGAGTGGCTTCGTAAGAAGCATTTCAAGGTCCTGGAGTGGCCTAGCCAGTCTCCAGATCTCAACCCCATAGAAAATCTTTGAAGGGAGTTGAAAGTCCGTGTTGCCCAGCAACAGCCCCAAAACATCACTGCTCTAGAAGATATCTGCATGGAGGAATGGGCCAAAATACCAGCAACAGTGTGTGAAAACCTTGTGAAGACTTACAGAAAACGTTTGACCTCTGTCATTGCCAACAAAGGGTATATAACAAAGTATTGAGATAAACTTTTGTTATTGACCAAATACTTATTTTCCACCATAATTTGCAAATAAATTCATTAAAAATCCTACAATGTGATTTTCTGGATTTTTTTTCTCATTTTGTCTGTCATAGGCCTCTCTCATCTTTTTAAGTGGGAGAACTTGCACAATTGGTGGCTGACTAAATACTTTTTTTGCCCCACTGTATCAGCTGATGTAAGAAGGGCTATATAAATGAATTTGATTTGATTTGATTAGTACTGAAAAGTAAACACTCTTGCCACTGTTGCTAAGTTTTATTTAGTTTTTCAATCACACTTTATCTCTACAAACTCATAGATAACTCATGCATAAGCTTTGTCCCATGTTTTGAACTTACTTTACAAACTGAACCATATGCTCAAAACAAACATATGCAATTCATCTATAGTGATATGGTTATATATAAATTATATATATGTAAAAGTTATATTTATTTTAAATGCAAAATGCTGTCTGTCAGACAGTCCATTTTCCCATGTGGTGTGTGTGCACTTAAAAGTGATCTATATCCAGTAGAGGGAAACACATGCCATCTTAAATTAATCTGGAGTGATTGTATTGTAATTATGTACATTCTTCAAAGAGGAGGAAAGATTGGTGCTTTAGATAGGAAGAATCCGGTTGAGTGGTTGGCCTAAAGCTTAGTTCCATGTGGAGATGTCAAGAGAGACAACAGAGAGGAGGTGGAAGGAGACAGAAGCCTGAGGTGGTCTCATCAACTCGCTCTCACCTACACTATGGCTGGCAGGGCTTGAACTCAGTCAGTGTTGAACTCTACTTGGCTGAATGGTTCTTTCCTAAAAGCCCTAAAGATACAACATCAACATCATGTTTGTGTACGAAGACTCCCAGTATCATTTTAAATCTCCGTGCAAATAAATACTTTAACTGACAGACACAAAAACGTTACGTACATTTTTTTGTTGTTGCGATAAAGAAATCAGAACTGAATCCACACACGTCAAAGTATAATATTTAGGTTAGAGGCCGAGGTTACATGTAGGTTACACTATTTTAACGTTGCTTGCAAGCTACATGTTTTTCATTGTGTATCGCTCTGTAAAACAGAGTGAGAGAGAAAGAGAAGGCGCACAGATATTACCCCCATGCTGTGTAACAAAGAACAGCCAGTGTACTAGTACAGTACTACTCATTTGCCAAAGACAGCAGAGGAAAGGAGTGGAATGTAATAGCTGAACAGAGACGGCAACCAGGCTGCAGTGCTACGTCCTCGCCAGAAACAAACATGGAAAATGGATTTTCAGCTGTCGCAAACATTGTTTGATTCCTTCTCTGAGTTCTAGAGAGTGACAGTTTAATAGCCTTATATAATGCATCCTCGTGGCACGTTATTTAACTTACATTTCCCTCATCCTGCCCTCAGACCTCCGCTGAGAAGGCTTGGGTTAAAATACAATTTGAAATCTTTCATATACTTTGAGCATTTGCTTTGGTCTGCCTGGAGTGCCAGGTGGGAGGGGTTTGCACTTTTGAGACGTTTGTATTGGTTCCCATTGCAACAGGCAAGCTTAATCAAGCACAGATACAATATTTGAAATTATTTCAAATAGTATTTGAACCCAGGTCTTCCTCAGAGCCATGCTCTCACCAGTCTCATCCCAGCCTCCCTGCAGTGTTTATGGGAAGTGGCATGCAGCCTGAGCTCCAGGCCCTGCTACATCTGGAGCCTGCCAAGGCCACTTTGGCACAATATTCTCCATACATGCCACAGTGTGACCCCAGAGGACCAACACTCCATACAGATCCATTATGCGATGTAGGGAACCTTTCTAGACTAATGCCCAGTCTATAAACTATTCTCATAGCATTTGCCACATGCCACATCAGACTTTGGGGTCTCCTTCAGGGGAGAAAAAAACTAGTGATGTGCCAATTTTGGATTTTGGATTTGGGCCACATATTCTCAGTTATTTTGTGTCTTTGGTTCAACTAGGTGAAAAATAATAATGTATGGATAACAGGACACTTTGGACATGCAATACCCTTGTTATGTTCAGTATAGGAGCGATATTGGATTTTACAATTCGATTTCCTCACAATTTTCTCTCTTGGAAACCATGAATAATTCAATACACAAGACACATGTGGGCTTAGTGCTTGTAGATAGTTGTTTATACAACATGTTAATTGAAAATGTACATGCAGCAGCATTGCTATGGTTTGAGGTCAATGTGTGTGTGCAAAATGCATTTCGGTGGCCTACAGCTTAATTAATTACCCAGCACTCTTTCTGCTCTGCCTCTGCCAGCTGTTAGCAGCTTCCGACTCTCTGTATGAGGATCTCCGTGCATTAATAACCATGCTACTTCACTCCCACTAGGCTCAGTGGCCGCTGGCGTAGGGGGATCTCCAAGAACGCACACATGCACGCACACACACACACAAACAAAGTGTAGAGTGGAGGGGAATTGTTTTGTCTTGCATGTTGGAGTCACACGAAAACAGCAATCCATCAACACAGTGTCAAACAGCCTCCACATTCAATGCGATCATCCTCTATTCACGTTTCGCCATTCTCCACAACAGCATGAGGATGAAGGAGGCTAGAAGAATAGTATTTATCCTAATCCTAATGAGATCTGATTTTGAAATAGAGTAAAGTGATAATCCTTTCAGTGAATGTATCGTGCCTATGTCAGTGGTTCCCAACCTTTTCAGATCCAACCACCAAATCACTGTCAAAAGATCTTGAGGACCACCAAATCACTGTCAAAAGATCTGGAGGACCACCAAATCACTGTCAAAAGATCTGGAGGACCACCAAATCACTGTCAAAAGATCTGGAGGACCACCAAATCACTGTCAAAAGATCTGGAGGACCACCAAATCACTGTCAAAAGATCTTGAGGACCACCAAATCACTGTCAAAAGATCTGGAGGACCACCAAATCACTGTCAAAAGATCTGGAGCACCACCAAATCACTGTCAAAAGATCTGGAGGACCACCAAATCACTGTCAAAAGATCTGGAGGACCACCAAATCACTGTCAAAAGATCTGGAGGACCACCAAATCACTGTCAAAAGATCTGGAGGACCACCAAATCACTGTCAAAAGATCTTGAGGACCCCCATTCGCGATGCCACTGCATTTTTTTAAAGAAAATATATTGGTGGTCACATTTAGTTAATTGTAATGATAAAACTAATAATGTATTCAACTTTTACAGCGTTTCTTAATACAATCTCAAAGCGCTTTAAGCCAAATACAATTTTAGTTCAAAATGTAAAAAAGACATGCAACAAATAGTTCAATAGATGGATGATCATGCCATAGTGTTTGCATAGTCAACTTCCACACAGCTCTGACACACACACACACACACACACACACACACACACACACACACACACACACACACACACACACACACACACACACACACACACACACACACACACACACACACACACACACACCACACATGCTACCAGGGATTTTTTCACAGTCCCCACATCAAGAACAAATGCAAGAAAACGTACAATATTATACTGTGTAGAGCCAAGATTGCATGGAACTCTCTTCCATCTCATATTGCTAAAGTGAACAGCAAACCTGGTTTCAATAAACAGATAAGGCAATAGCTCACAATACAATGGCTCTCTCCTATTTGACCTAGATATTTAGTGTGTATGTACTGAAATGTAGGCTGTGTGACATTTTAAATGTGAGTAGCTCTGTCCTTGAGCTGTTCTTGTCTATTAATGTTCTGTATTATATCATGTTTCATGTTTTATGTGGAACCCAGGAAGAGTAGATGGTGCTAATGGGGATCCTAATAAAAAAACAAAAGACCATTCATGGCTTGAACAGTCAGCACCAGGTAGAAGGCCAGAGTAGAGCAGTGAAGGTAACAAATTAAAGGCCTATTATTATTTGAAACAATTTGAATTGTGAAAAGTAAATAAATGGTCAAATTGCTTAATACCATTCATACTCCCAACTGTTATTATCCACCTGCGGTACGTCCGCGGACCACCATTATCTTAGAATATATGATAAGCTACAAAGCAGTATTAATGGTAATACCTTTCACACCACCCTACCAGTTGATGGGATTTTGATGTGTGACATTTCTTTCTGAGTAACATTAATTTACCATGATGCCGGCGTCAACTCTAATCAGTATTAAACTATTAGTGTTGTGAGTCTGCTGAACATCTCAGTGAGACAAGATCAGGACCCTTAGGTATCATCAAGGAAGACTCCCCCCCCTGGATCTGATGCTGTGTCTGGGCTGAACTGTATCCACCAGAAAATAACTCAATCATTACAGTCATTTCATTTCAGCTGTTTTTTTCTTGTCCTAATCTCTTGCAAAAAAAATGTGTTTGTGACCATTTAGCCTTAACTCTAACCCTAGCTTCATGTCCACATCTTGGTTCAACCTTAACCTTATTCTCAACCCTAACCCTAATCCTAGCTTCATGTCCACATCTTGGCTCAACCTTAACCTTAGTCTCAACCCTAACCCTAATCCTAGCTTCATGTCCACACCTTGGCTCAACCTTAACCTTAGTCTCAACCCTAACCCTAATCCTAGCTTCATGTCCACATCTTGGTTCAACCTTATCCTTAGTCTCAACCCTAACCCTAATCCTAGCTTCATGTCCACATCTTGGTTCAACCTTAACCTTAGTCTCATCCCTAACCCTAACCCTAATCCTAGCTTCATGTCCACATCTTGGTTCAACCTTAACCTTAGTCTCAACCCTAACCCTAACCCTAATCCTAGCTTCATGTCCACATCTTGGTTCAACCTTAACCTTAGTCTCAACCCTAACCCTAACCCTAATCCTAGCTTCATGTCCACATCTTGGTTCAACCTTAATCTTAGTCTCAACCCTAACCCTAACCCTAATCCTAACCCTAATCCAGTCTCAACTTCTGTGATCGAAAAAGCCTTGGTTTCATGCATGTCAACATCAGAAGCCTCCTCCCTAAATTTGTTTTACTCACTGCTTTAGCACACTCTGCCAACCCTGATGTCCTTGCCGTGTCTGAATCCTGGCTCAGGAAGGCCACCAAAAATTCAGAGATTTCCATACCCAACTATAACATCTTCCGTCAAGATAGAACTGCCAAAGGGGGAGGAGTTGCAGTCTACTGCAGAGATAGCCTGCAAAGTAATGTCATACTTTCCAGGTCCATACCCAAACAGTTCGAACTACTAATTCTGAAAATGACTCTCTCCAGAAATAAGTCTCTCACTGTTGCCGCCTGCTACCGACCCCCCTCAGCTCCCAGCTGTGCCCTGGACACCATTTGTGAATTGATTGCCCCCCATCTAGCTTCAGAGTTTGTCCTTTTAGGTGACCTAAACTGGGATATGCTTAACACCCCGGCAGTCCTACAATCTAAGCTAGATGCCCTCAATCTCACACAAATCATCAAGGAACCCACCAGGTACAACCCTAACTCTGTAAGCAAGGGCACCCTCATAGACGTCATCCTGACCAACTGGCCCTCCAAATACACCTCCTCTGTCTTCAACCAGGATCTCAGCGACCACTGCCTCATTGCCTGTATTCGCTACGGTGCCGCAGTCAAACGACCACCCCTCATCACTGTCAAAAGCTCCCTAAACACTTCTGTGAGCAGGCCTTTCTAATCGACCTGGCCCGGGTATCCTGGAAGGACATTGACCTCATCCCGTCAGTTGAGGATGCCTGGTCATTCTTTAAGAGTAACTTCCTCACCATTTTAGATAAGAATGCTCCGTTCAAAAAATGCAGCACTAAGAACAGATACAGCCCTTGGTTCACTCCAGACCTGACTGCCATCGACCAGCACAAAAACATCCTGTGGCGGACTGCAATAGCATCGAATAGTCCCCGCGATATGCAACTGTTCAGGGAAGTCAAGAACCAATACACGCAGTCAGTCAGGAAAGCTAAGGCCAGCTTCTTCAGGCAGAAGTTTGCATCCTGTAGCTCCAACTCCAAAAAGTTCTGGGACACTGTGAAGTCCATAGAGAACAATAGCACCTCCTCCCAGCTGCCCACTGCACTGAGGCTAGGTAACACGGTCACCACCGATAAATCCATGATTATCGAAAACTTCAACAAGCATTTCTCAACGGCTGGCCATGCCTTCCGCCTGGCTACTCCTACCTCGGCCAACAGCTCCGCCCCCCCCGCAGCTCCTCGCCCAAGCCTCTCCAGGTTCTCCTTTACCCAAATCCAGATAGCAGATGTTCTGAAAGAGCTGCAAAACCTGGACCTGTATAAATCAGCTGGGCTTGACAATCTGGACCCTCTATTTCTGAAACTATCTGCCACCATTGTCGCAACCCCTATTACCAGCCTGTTCAACCTCCCTTTCATATCGTCTGAGATCACCAAGGATTGGAAAGCTGCCGCAGTCATCCCCCTCTTCAAAGGGGGAGACACCCTGGACCCAAACTGTTACAGACCTATATCCATTCTGCCCTGCCTATCTAAGGTATTCGAAAGCCAAGTCAACAAACAGGTTGCAATCTGGTTTCTGAGCCGGTCACGGGTGCACCTCAGCCACACTCAAGGTACTAAAAAATATCATAACCGCCATCGATAAAAGACAGTACTGTGCAGCCGTCTTTATCGACCTTGCCAAGGCTTTCGACTCTGTCAATCGCCATATTCTTATCGGCAGACTCGGTAGCCTCGGTTTTTCGGATTACTGCCTTGCCTGGTTCACCAATTACTTTGCAGACAGAGTTCAGTGTGTCAAATCGGAGGGCATGCTGTCCGGTCCTCTGGCAGTCTCTATGGGGGTGCCACAGGGTTCAATTCTCGGGCCGACTCTTTTCTCTGTATATATCAATGATGTTGCTCTTGCTGCGGGCGATTCCCTGATCCACCTCTATGCAGACGACACCATTCTATATACTTTCGGCCCGTCATTGGACACTGCGCTATCTAACCTCCAAACGAGCTTCAATGCCATACAACACTCCTTCCGTGGCCTCCAACTGCTCTTAAACGCTAGTAAAACCAAATGCATGCTTTTCAACCGATCGCTGCCTGCACCCGCATGCCCGACCAGCATCACCACCCTGGATGGTTCCGACCTTGAATATGTGGACACCTATAAGTACCTAGGTGTATGGCTAGACTGTAAACTCTACTTCCAGACTCATATCAAACATCTCCAATCGAAAATCAAATCAAGAGTCTGCTTTCTATTCCGCAACAAAGCCTCCTTCACTCACGCTGCCAAGCTTACCCTAGTAAAACTGACTATCCTACCGATCCTCGACTTCGGCGATGTCATCTACAAAATTGCTTCCAACACTCTACTCAGCAAACTGAATGCAGTTTATCACAGTGCCATCCGTTTTGTCACGAAAGCACCTTATACTACCCACCACTGCAACTTTTATGCTCTAGTCGGCTGGCCCTCGCTACATATTCGTCGCCAGACCCACTGGCTCTAGGTCATCTACAAGGCCATGCTAGGTAAAGCTCCGCCTTATCTCAGTTCACTGGTCACAATGGCAACACCCATCCGTAGCACGTGCTCCAGCAGGTGTATCTCACTGATCATCCCTAAAGCCAACACCTCATTCGGCCGCCTTTCGTTCCAGTACTCTGCTGCCTGTGACTGGAACAAATTGCAAAAATCGCTGAAGTTGGAGACTTTTATCTCCCTCACCAACTTCAAACATCAGCTATCTGAGCAGCTAAACGATCGCTGCAGCTGTACATAGTCTATTGGTAAATAGCCCACCCATTTTCACCTACCTCATCCCCACAGTTTTTATTTATTTACTTTTCTGCTCTTTTGCACACTAATATCTCTACCTGTACATGATCATCTGATCATTTATCACTCCAGTGTTAATCTGCAATATTGTAATTATTCGCCTACCTCCTCATGCCTTTTGCACACATTGTATATAGACTCCCCTTTTTTTTCTTTTTTTTCTACTGTGTTATTGACTTGTTAATTGTTTACTCCATGTGTAACTCTGTGTTGTCTGTTCACACTGCTATGCTTTATCTTGGCCAGGTTGCAGTTGCAAATGAGAACTTGTTCTCAACTAGCCTACCTGGTTAAATAAAGGTGAAATAAAAATAATAAAAATAAAAATAAAAACCCTAACCTTAACCCTAGCTTCATGTCCACATCTTGGTTCAACCTTAACCTTAGTCTCAACCCTAACCCTAATCCTAGCTTCATGTCCACATCTTGGTTCAAACCTAACCCTATTCTCAACTATATCCCTAGCCATGACCATAACCCTAACCCTAGCTTCATGTCCACACCCCGGTTCATCATGTCCACACCCCGGTTCATCATGTCCACACCCCGGGTTCATCATGTCCACACCCCGGTTCATCATGTCCACACCCCGGTTCATCATGCCCACACCTCGGTTCATCATGTCCACACCTCGGTTCATCATGTCCACACCTCGGTTCATCATGTCCATACCCCGGTTCATCATGTCCATACCCCGGTTCATCATGCCCACACCCCGGTTCACCATGTCCACACCTCGGTTCATCATGTCCACACCTCGGTTCATCATGTCCACACCTCGGTTCATCATGTCCACACCCCGGTTCATCATGCCCACACCCCGGTTCATCATGTCCACACCCCGGTTCATCATGCCCACACCCCGGTTCATCATGCCCACACCCCGGTTCATCATGCCCACACCCCGGTTCATCATGCCCACACCCCGGTTCATCATGCCCACACCCCGGTTCATCATGTCCACACCCCGGTTCATCATGTTCACACCCCGGTTCATCATGTCCACACCCCGGTTCATCATGTCCACACCCCGGTTCATCATGTCCACACCCCGGTTCATCATGCCCACACCCCGGTTCATCATGCCCACACCCCGGTTCATCATGTCCACACCCCGGTTCATCATGTCCACACCCCGGTTCATCATGCCCACACCCCGGTTCATCATGTCCACACCTCGGTTCATCATGTCCACACTCTGGTTCAACTCTGACCCTTGTCAATAAAGGAAACTCTATGTCCAGTACACCGACAGTATATCTGCAGGATAAGTCTTTACCCTCCATTCTTAGTTATTTCAAATGCTCGACAGGGATATGCAATTCATTATCATGACTTAAACCTCATTAACTAGAAAAATAGCATCTTGAATTCCTAATTAGGTCCAAGGATGAGGCTTGGTATGATAAATAAGGAAGGTAATTAATACTGTGAGTATCAGGCTCTATTGCAGATTTCAGCTTCTTATGCCTCTTATACCTCCTTGGTGTGCCACAAATCACTTTACATATTTCAACCACCCATCCAATTACAGCAGGTTCAGAGCTGATGTTAAGCATGCCGATGCCGTAGTAGAGGGGTGATAGATAGAACTGACTGCTCTGTTGCAATAACGAGAACCCTATCATAGGATGAGGGATGGAGTTAGGCTAGAGAGCATCAATTGGAGCAGCATCCTATTCTCTCACATTGGGACACTTGTGATAAGAAAGTACCTAATGGTACTTCATTGTATAGAAATGATGATTGGTATACTGCCCCTTCATTAATATGAACCAAACAGTCCACTGGTGGCAACAGGACTGGAGAGTAGGCTAGAAGTTAGATAAAACATGAAACAGTAGGCTGTACACGGCACAAACACCCACGTGTCCTAATTCCTAACGCACGATTAAGATAACTGAAAATGCTTGTTACCTAAGACATCTCTGCACAACACCAGCATATTGAATTAATCATTCACCATTTCCTTCAACTCCTTTTACCAGCACTGTCACCCTGCGAAACTTACGTAATCATTACTACCCAACCCAGGAGAGTACATGTCTTATTGTATGACAGGTTATTTAAGCATTCTATTATACAGTGCATTATCACACAGAGCACATGTTGCAGCAGAGTGCAGTAGCAGGGCAGCCAGACACATTAGTACCCAGCACCAGATCACAGTGTCCGTCCATCCAGCCCTAAGAGGAAACGACGTCGCTACAGATCCAAGCTAAGCAGTTGTCCACTGAAGACTCTCTGAATAGCGCCCGCCAATCTCTTACCTCCTTTCTTTCTCAACTTTCATTCTTTCTTTTTTTCATTCTTTCTTTCTCCATGCAGACTCTAAGTCTGTCATCAGGGAAGGCTATCTATAGATATTAAATACCTGGAAACGTAGCAGGCAGAGAGAGCCAGGGCCAGATACATAGACAGGCAGACAAAGCTTTGACATTTAACAATGGAGTAAGGAAACTAGGGGCTCATGTTCCATGTTTCTTGTCCTACTTTACCAATGTCACCATTCACCAGATAATGCAAGTCTAAAGTGGCATGTATGTCTTTCATTGAATGTTTGCTACTGTAGTTTGTTGTCACGACCGACAGCACACAAATACAGTATATCCACAGCAAAACCTAATCACCATGGGCAGTGTTTCACATAAGGGAAGACTGGGAATATGATTTCATACCCTTGATCAATACCAGTTTTACAACAGCCTCTGCCACCCTGTATGACAGCTGTGGAGACAGGCTTTGAGGCTCAGATGCAAATGGGAGGAAAAAAACATTCCCTTTCTCTCTCTGGTCCCTCACTCTCTGGTCCCTCTCTTCCATGCTGTTTTCATGCATCTCAAAACAGCAGCAGCAGCTCCCTCCTCTCAGTTTGCATTTCAATAAAGTATTGCCCATTCTAGGTGGCCTGTTGCATAGGACATATCTTTCACCCTCCTGTGTTAAAGTGACAGTGCTGCCAGCCATTTATTTCATACATTTCCTTGCTTATATTTGTCATGGGCCCGACTTTTTCAGAGTAGCAATTTATATTTTTCTTCAGCCATGTGTAAATTGTGCATGCTGTGAAAAAGGACTTTGCTAAATCAAATCCAGAGGGGGAGAGGGGAGGATCATTCTTTCTGCTCTGGGAGGGTAGGTAAACACGGGTACGCACGCATGCACGCATGCACACATGCACACATGCACACGCACACACACTTACTGGGACTTCTCAGTGCTTTTCAAAGCCATGCGTATTGCTCTAAGGAAACATTGATCTAACATTGAGCTGTTCATCACATTCAGTTACTCAGGGTTTTCTTTTGTGCCATGACTCACACGATTCATCTAGATTTCATTTTGTCTATTGAATTTCAAAAGACAAAGTTATAATTGGCAAACATATCATGTTATCTTACGCTGTTCTTTTTTTGCAGAAACACATTTCTCACGAGCGGCATATTTATCATAGAATTTATCATGCAATATTGTCTCCATGTCTCTCTGTTTTCCCCAAGCATTTGAGACCAGAATAACAACAGCACTGTAGGGACTTTACTGGAGGGAGAAACATAGTCCTTAAATTTGACACCATGCAGGCTTGTGTTTTGTGGCTCTCGCTGTCTTCCATCTGCATTAATTTGACATTCTCTAATCTGGTTGTCTCATTACCTCAGTAACAGGGCTGTGGTAGCCTGCTGGCATGGACCTCTACAGAGAATGAACCATAAGAGCTGCCTATTACGGGTCACCTTGAGCAAATCTTCTATTTAATGGTGACAGGCATGCTGCTTCCTTCCAAGCATGGGCTGTGGTTTTCCAGGACTCTTGGAGATCTGTCCTGCTGTTTCATTTAAGTTATTTGTTATTTTTTATAACATTTGAGCACACAAAAGAGGGACCTAGGTTGCAAATTTAATATTTGCTACAATTTAAGTGTAATATTTACTGAGGGCAGTTACTTTACTTTGTTATGACATCATCAATACCAATCATTCTTATTTTCTCCTCAAATGATGTAATAAAGGCAATAATTACATGATGTAACTTTTAGAAACATCTCTGAAGGCAGCCAAACATGGCATTGTTCTGAGTGAGTTGTCCTAGATTAGCAGATCACACACCAATGTCTATGCCTGAATGTGTGTGTGTGCGTAGATGCGTGAGAGCGTGGGAGAGAGCCATGTCACCTGAGCGCGTCCATGCACGCATGCGTCTGTGTGTTGGTGTGTGTATGCTCATGCGTGTGTGTCTCATGCATCTGTGTTTTTTTTTTACCGATTTGAAAGTATAAGGGGATATATCGAGGAACAAATGCCGTTGTCACGACTACGACGGTGCCAGTGCAATGAGTGGAGATGACTCAGGTGTTCAAAAGTTTGTATCAGACCGAGAGCCTACTGCTTTTAATGTAGTTCTGTAGGAGTTTTAGTTTAGAGGACGATATCTCTGTAGAAACAGCAGTTGCAGTGATGGTAAAAACAGCTTGATTGCCATAGCAACATCAGGGAAACTGGGCAGTAGGGAGTGGTGCTTCAAATACAGCAGTTCTGCAACATCTTTAATTGAGCCTCTCCTTCTCCTTAGTTGCAGGCCTCAACACGTTTAATACGGAAAGAGGTTAACTGTATAGGAAGCTCTGGCGACAGGTCGTCTGGATACCGGACAGCCAATAAATGTGCCAGATGCAAACAGATGATCATCTTTAGCGGACAACAGTTCTTGAGGGTTTGAACAAAAAAAATTGGTTTGCTGGTGAACCGGTATTTGAGTTGTGTGGTTGCAATATAAGCAGTCCCTTATCTCTGGTATATCTTGGCATTCATCATTCAAGACTAAGTTTAAATTGTGTGCAGTGCAATGGACACAATGCACAATGTCTCAGGAAAGACTGTGTTGGCAATACTCAGTATAGAAAACAGTCGGGCCTGGACCCACATACTATAGAGTAGAATAAATAAAAAACACACAAGGACTTCAGAAGCCTTGGGGAGTCCCTCAAGTTAGATTTTATTTGATTTTATTTACCTTGAATATTGCAGCCCATTTGTTTAGGCCATTAGCCTGACAAAACCCGCTTAGTTCAACAATAAATAGTTGCTGAATTTATCCTCAAGCCAACATGTATTTGATGTGTGATTTTCAATTTAAAAAGTTAATAAATAGCAGATAAATAAGTTTCTTCAGAAAGTATTCCCAAGCCTTGACTTTCTCCACACTGTGTTGTGTTACAGTCTGAATTTAAAAATGATTAATTGAGATTGTTTGTGTCACTGGCCTACACACAATAAACCATAATGTTAAAGTGGAATTATGTTTTATTTTTATTTTACAAATTAATAAAAAAATGTGAGCTGAAATGTCTTGAGTCAGTAAGTAAGTATTCAACCCATTTGTTATGACAAGCCTAAATAAATTCAGAAGTAAATATTTGCTTTAAAAGTCACAATAGTTGCATGGGATCACTCAGCAAATACATAGTGTATGCAAATAAAAGTGTTTAACATGATTTTTGAATGCCTCATCTCTGTACTACACACATATGTAAGGTCCCTCAGTTGAGCAGTGAATTTGAACACAGATTCAACCATTAAGACTAGGGAGGTTTTCCAATGCTTGCCAAAAAGGGCACCTATTAGTAGATGGGTAAGAAAAAGGTGACCGAAGTTATTAATTACACTTTGGATGGTGTATCAACACACCCAGTCACTACAAATATACAGGCATCCTTCCAAACTAAGTTGCCGAAGAGGAAGCAAACCGCTCCGGGATTTCACCCATTATTATATTATATTATATTATTATTAGGCCAATGGTGACTGTAAAACAGTTATAGAGTTTAATGGCTGTGATAAGAGAAAACTGAGGATGGATCAACAGCATTGTAGTTACTCCACAATACTAATTTAATTGACACAGAGAAATGAAGGAAGCCTGTACAGAATAAAATATTCCAAAACATGCATCCTGTTTGCAAGACACTAAAGTAATACTACACAAAATGTGAATTCACTTTTTGTCCTGAATACAAAGTGTTATGTTTGGGGCAAATACAACACATTACATATTTTCAAGAATAGTGGTGGCTGCATCATGTTATGGGTATGCTTGTAATCGTTAAGGACTGTGGAGTTGTTCAGGATAAAAAGAAATGGAGCAAAGCACAGGCAAACTTTTTGAGGAAAACTTGGTTCAGTCTGCATTCCACCAGACACTGGGAGATGAATTCACCTTTCAGCAGGACAATAACCTAAAATGCCAAATATACAGTGGAGTTGCTTACCAAGAAGACAATGAATGTTCCTGAGTGGACAAGTTAGTTTTGACTTCAATAGGCTTGGAAATCTATGAGAAGACCTGAAAATGTTTGTCTAGCAATGATCAACAACCAATTTGATAGAGCTTGTAGAATTATGAAAATAATAATGGGAAAATGTTGCACAATCTTGGTGTGGAAAGCTCTAAGAGACTTACAAAGACTCACAGCTGTAATTGATGCCAAAGGTGTTTCTTCAAAGTATTGACTCAGGGGTGTGAATACTTGTGTAAATGAGATCATTCTGTACTTCATTTCTAAAAACTGTTTCATCCATTTTGAATTCAGGCTGCAACACAACAAAATGTGGGATAAGTCAAGGGGTGTGAATACTTTCTGAAAGCACTGTAGATAGTAGACTACAATGCATAATGAAACAATCCCTAGTAAGCTACTGTTTTGAGGGTGGACATACTGTGTTATTTGGAATTAATAGACTGGTTTTATGCACAACAACTTTCTGTCCAAGCTGGGAGAGAGAGTGAGGACAGCTCATGTCATGCAGGTTCAGGTAGCCTATATAGGACAGTAGTATATTCAAAACAAAATCTATTGGTAACTCATTGCTTTTGCATCAAACGTTTATTTTACTATCTGCAATGTTTTAATTTCCAACTTCAATTACTGAACAAGTAATTATTATTGCCACCAGCCAGCAATCTTAAAATGACAGCATTGCAACACCGTGTATAGCTTTGTGAAATGTTAGGCTTAACATGACAAAATGAGGACCAAATAGCCTTAACAATAACATTCATTTAAAAAAAATAGATGTAAAAAAATTTAACTAGGCAAGTCGGTTAAGAACAAATTCTTATTTACAATGACAGCCTACCCCAGACAAAAGCTGGCCCAATTGTGCGCCGCCCTATGGGATTCCCAATCACGGCCGGATGTGACACAGCCTGCATTTGAACCAGGGACTGCATCTTGCATTGAGATGCAGTGCCTTATAGCGCTGCACCACACAGGAGCCCCTTAGTTAAAGCAAAGCTGGATATGCCCTAGCACCACAGAAAGCCTATCATCGATCCGATAAGAAATCAACCACAGAAACATATCGCAATTTCAGCACTATGGACAGCTATCGGTATTCTATACTTTGTGTCTGGCTGACACATTAGATTATTCATTTTTTATGAAGGGGGGGGGCACCTCCGACCTTGTAGGGGTCCACTGAAACTGCATTACGCCAGTGACACACACACACATACTCTCTGTGTTAATTATAGTAGACAGCAAGTCATGGCATGCTTATGGCATATAGTATTAGTGACATTTCTAGTGAGATGTAGCGACCATTTGCCTTTGAGAAATAGCAGCTTCATCACTGGTGAATAGTCAATTATTGGTCCCATATTGCCCCTGTTCACCTCCATTAGACACAGAGAATCTCAGATCCACGCAATTGTGGAATATCAATGTTGTGAGTCATTGTCATGCATGTGTTGGCACTACAGTATGAACCTCTATATTAGGGGTAATAAATCATCATTCTTCATTTCCGCTGGGTTTCACTGGGTTTCTGCATGTGTTTGATTGTTTTGTGGACTCCCCAGAAACGGATGTACTCCTCTGTTAGTCCTCAGAAAGTGATTTACCATAGACACCAGGTGTTGTGTGACCTGTCCAAATCATGGGTTCTTAAATTATTTAGTGTTCACACAAAGGTTTGTCTCTGCAGCCCCCATGACCCGGGGCTCCCAAACCCCTTTTACACTAGTTTGAAATGTTACAACCATCTCCCCTGAGTACCACAGAAAGTACATTGTCAAATGTAAGGACTGTACCTTCTCTTTCCTCGAAATGCAGTGAAAAGGGTCAATGCCTCTAAAGAAAATAAAAAAGCGGCCCAGATCTATCGGGTGGCAGGTTGTGTGTTGGCACCTGTGTTGCTGACAAATCCAATGTTCAAAGTCCTGCAGCCAGGAGGAGGGCACTAGCAGAAACATGTCATGGCAACTAAAACAGTGCCATACTAGAAAAGCTCCTCCTGTTCCTGCCTGCCTTTACCACCAACCCCCTGGAACGACTGTCAGTCAACACAACGGCAGTAGAATCAATAAGCTAAGAGATCAGGAACTGGCTCGTGACATGCTTCACATAATGTGCTTCTCCGGGAGAGATGGGAGATATTAAACCGATATTTTTCTGCTTTTTGGAAAATACACAAACTCAACCTTCCATAGAATATCACAGCTTCTATTAGACCTATAGCTACATAAACACATGCATGCACACACTAGTTCTGACACCATTTGTCATATTGACTTTCTTCTCAGCCATTGATAATGGAGGAGGGGAATGGAAATACAGAAAATGATTATATCCTGGCATGGCTCCAGTAGCCGTCACCTGATGAGGCAGTATTCATCTCCAGCCATTATTATTATCCATAGGCAGCTTTTCTCCATCTCCCCTGATATATTCATGATGCAGAGATGTGGTCTTGGGGCATGCAGTGTGTGGCAGTCACAAACTGACTCCACGCCGACTGAGCTTAAAGAACGCTCATCAGTTTTACATTACTTTTGTTTGAAGCCACCGAATACACCTGCCCAGCTGGAAATAACCAAGTCTATTTGCATTTTTATTTGATTTTAATATATTCTTCAGCGGTAATGATTTCCAATTATAGAGTATATCCAGACTCAAACGTGTGTTCTCTCTGCTGCTCTCCTCTCAACAAGCAACGAACAAAGTGGATTCTGTTGAGTAGTGTGGTTTTAAATAGATCAAAGGATGAATCTGGGTCTTGTCTTATGCAATTAAGAAGATGCATTAAAGAGAACAAACCCCTGTGGGCTGTTGTTGTTTTAACTGATGCCCTATTGCTTCCACTGCTATATCAGGATCAACATTGTGCAAATATGCCCTGTTGTTATACAGCACAACGACCAGGCTCAGAGATATACTTTATGGTCTCTCCTCAACTTCTGCCATAGGTTGTTGACTTTTTCTCAACCACTAGCCTTGAGTCACAAAAACCCCTCTGAGAATTGGGAAGCCAAAGTTTGTCATTTCTTTCCTCCCCCTCAATTAAACATCAATTACCATGGTTTAATTACTGTATTACAATTATTTCCACCAATTAAACCTCTAGGCTGTCTCTAACGTCACTTCCCGGCTTTGCTGCTATTATTTGCAGTCACTTCTCAGTCGATCCTAGACATTTCAGATATCTGATACAATGCACACTCTGAAAAACACAACGCTATGATGCATAAAGACAGTGGGTGGGTGAAGAATATCACAAATCCTAATACCCTTACTTATAATGGTAACATTTGGAAGCCTCTTAAACAGTCTTTGCGTGTCTTATTGAAAATGTGAACGGAATTATTTTGGTAATGAGATAAGGTGTTGGAATGACTGAGCAAGTGAATCGGTAGGAGAGTAGTGTGTGGTCTCCTTTCATCCAAGGGTCAGGCGAGGTGGTGTTAGATAATCTTATCAGGCGCTACCATGATGTCTGAATTATAGCATGAAACCGACACCGACTCATCTCCAACCTGAATTTAAGCTCTTTTAAATGTTAATCTGGGTTTTGACTCTGAATATGGGTTTTACTTGAAATCTCATATCTTTGAAGACAAATCAAAATTTCTATCTAGTTGGTGAAAAGTCCGTTGGCTATATTTGACTAATCTTTGGATATTGCACAAGGTAAGATTATAGCACGAGTGTTATTCAACCCAGTCTCATGGGCTATATGTTCCATTGTATTACTTTCATCAGCAGGTGATATCCACTGCTGCTCTGCAATTACATTCTCTAGTCATAAAACATATTTTAAACTTAATGACATACATATTTCTCAACAAACTTCTCCAAGTGGGAAAATGTTCATACTTGCCTCATTTTGAAAATACAAAGGAATATACTTTCTCTCTACAAACTCCTCCAAATGGGAAGCTTTACATTTCTCCTAACTGATTCACAATAAACCTTCCTTGTTTCTGGTCAACAGACAGGCCTAATTGTTGGATGGGTCCTACTTGTTGTGTTGACAGTGTTAGGTGTAGGGGTAGACCGCTGAGGACAGCAGGTGGGGCCTCCTGATAGGGAGATGTCTGTCCTGTAGGCAGAGTAAGCCAGCCAGGCTGATAAAGAGGGACAGCGGGCAGGTGTCCTGTAGGCAAAGATAACCAACCTCCTGATAATTACATGAAGGGCCATTATTCAGACTGAGGGGGAAGGATGGCCCCTGAAGACATTCTCATCCTGCTTATAGATATGTCTTTATCTACTGGCTCTCCATTATCATCATCATTCTGTCACACACACACCAGGGGCCTCACTCAGTCAAAGCACAACAGCCATTACTCTTGTTTATGATAAATCTGCTTGACATATTAATAGCTGTCACATGTAATAAACGTGTAATGTCTTGCATAAAGATATTCCATCTACTGTATGTTGATATTGTGATAAAAACCAAAAACATACACAGGTGCTGAAGCTATTTAACAGACCACCAACAATCCTACATATACAGCTACATAAATCATTGTTAATTGTGCTGACTTCGCTATCAAGTAAGCCAGGGGATCTTTCAGCTTCAGACCCAAATGAGAAATTGACCGCTCTTCCGTGACCCAAATCCTCCTACAATGAACCCAATTGAAAATAAATCGTATGTGATTCTAGATGTATCCTCCTAACTCGCGACCTATCTCTCACATGCCCAGGGCCCACTTTGGGATACAGGGATAGTTTAAGATACCCTGGACTAAGCTCAGGAGTTATTCTGAATTGTTGTTTTTTCTTAGAGGGAGGAACATGTGAGGTGATTGCTGCTCACAGATGCTGTAATAAGAACAAGATTGAAGAGCGGTCCCAGACAGTCAAGTGTTCCTGTCTACCAGGGAAGGTGGCAGGGACTACCAGGAACAGACCCTCCTGTGTTGACGGTGAGTACCACCACTACCATCACAATCCCCATTGGTATTGCAGGCGCAAGAGAAGTGTTGGTACTATCACTGATTGGAATCACACAGGTGCTGCTAATAGAACCCATATTCAACAGTTCTTTAAAATATGTTTCTCCAGGGTTGCATAAAAGTAGTACAATATATCATTTGGAGTGTGTATGATGCTTCTGCCTTTCCCAATAGATCTGGAATAGCAAATATCACAGCAGGTGTCCAGTAGAAATAGAGAGCCCCATGCTCTATCCCTTTCATCTGATTAGATGACTGTAGAAGTATGAACCTGAGAGAACGTATCGAAGAACATATACAATTCATCAATGGCAATCATTTCCTAGACCGAGAGAAGCTGCCATGGTTCTTTATTTATTATGCGTTTAGTTTTAAATAGTGTCAAGTCTAAGACAGGATGCCCAAGGAGTTGTTGTTATTGATTAATAGATGCACTATAACCTTGGTTCGACCAGCCTCCTGGCAACAAACCTTGGTAACCCTGTTTACCATAAGGAACAGGTCCAAGTGAGGTCCTCATGGGTGATGAATATGTATGACTGGAAAACCACTTAGACTACGACAGTAAAGAACACTGTTAGACCAGCTGGCTGCAGTGTTCATGAACATATTCAACCTCTCCCTGTCCCAGTCTGTGATCCCCACATGCTTCAAGATGTCCACCATTGTCTCTGTACCAAAGCAAACTAAAGTAACCTGCCTAATGACCATTGGCCTGTAGCGCTCACTTCTGTCATCATGAAATGCTTCGAGAGGCTGATCAAGGACCACACCAGCTCCACCTTACCTGACACCCTGGACCTACTCCAATTAGCATACTTACCCAACAGATCCAAGGATGATGCAATCACCATTGCTCTACACACTGCTCTGTCCCATCTGGACAAGAGGAACACCTATGTGAGAATACTGTTCCTCGACTACAGCTCAGTGTTCAACACCATAGTCCCCTCCAAGCTCAACACTAAGCTCAGGACCCTGGGTTTGAACACCTCCCTCTGCAACTGGATCCTGGACTTCCTGACAGGCAGACCCCAGGTGGTGATTGTAGGCAAAAACAGCTGCACAATCGAGAGCATCTTGACCGGCTGCGTCACCGCCTGGTACGGCAACTGCACCACCCTCAACCAGAAGGCTCTACAGAGGGTGGTGCCGACAGCCCAATATATCACTGGGGGCAGAACATTTACACAAGGTGGTGACTGAGGAAGGCCCGAAAGATCGTCAAGGACTCCAGTCACCCAAGCCGCGGACTGTTCCCTCAGTTACCATCTGGCAAGCTGTATCAGAGCATGAGGTCTCGGACCTACAGGCTCCGAGACAGCTAGTACCACCAGGCCATCAGAATGCTGAACAGTTAACTCTAGCTGTCTCCCTTCACAGACCTGGACCTTAGAGACTATACACACACACACACACACACACAACGCTGTCGTTCAATTATATACTATTGATTCCACTGTGTGACCAAGTCACTACCTACTCTATATTTGTAAATACAGTGTTATACAGTCCATAACATTTTATTTGAATTAAAACACTCAAACCAAATATTTCCTGAACTTACTGGCCACATACAACACAACTACCTCATTTTGTACTGCGGAATTGCAGTGATGCTTTATGAATTGTATGTATTGGGTTTTTGACTGATGAGGCACAATTTTACCATCAGTAAAGATCCAACAGAAGCCAATATTAGCCTATATGCCTCCATATATATTCTTCCTGTGCTGTACAGCGAGCATTACTTCTCACCTGCTTGTATGCTTCTTTAGATTCTAACCATTAGATGATGTTGCCATAATTACTGAGCAGAGTAGACAGAGTGAGGGAATTTCAGGTCTATTCTGTCTGTCAGGACTGACAGGGTATTTTCTTCTGTCAAACATCTGAGATTTGCTGGACATTTAACCTGTATTTAAGGCAATTTTCTCTTCCCAGAGCAAGAATATGGCCTGCATTAGAGTCACAGCTATGCCTCCTCCTACACATGTCTAGACGTCTGTCTTTCTCTTTGATTTATAACGCATGTAAGAAATGCAATGATATACGAATCTTTCAATAATTCACATAGGGTTGTTTCAGTGCATATTTTGTTTTGTAAGTACTGGTACAAGGATTCCCATTCGGATTTTGATCGATTATTACACCATACAGGTAGGGATGTTACAGATCTAAGACAAGGGAGAGTTGACAGTTACTTTGATACTTGTCAGACAGATTCCCACAATTTCGATGTGTGTGTCTGTCAGGTGATGAACAAAGCAACAGACCCTCTAGTCACCAATCCATCTCCAAGTCATGCACTGCTATCACATATAGCCGTTCCACTGGGTAAGACATACTCAGGTCACCTTATCCATTTGTTGCCTGCAGCATCCATAGTGATTGGGAAGTGGTGGTGCGAGATGGAGCCCTGCCTGGAGGGAGAGGAGTGCAAGACGCTGCCTGACAACTCAGGCTGGATGTGTTACGCTGGGAACAAGATCAAAACCACCCGGGTAAGATAGCCTCTCGTTACCATTTGAAACAGAGACATACTGAAGGAGGGAGAGTTACAGTCATGAGGAATTTGCACCAATAGAACAATACAGACTTTACATTTAAAGACAAAGGCACAAGGTATTGACTGAAGTATATATATATCCTACCTAATACCTATTTTTTTTACTGGTTAGGGCCTGTAAATAAGCATTTCACTGTAAGGCATTTCACTGTAAGGCATTTCACTGTAAGGCATTTCACTGTAAGGCATTTCACTGTAAGGCATTTCACTGTAAGGCATTTCACTGTACACTTTAATTTGTTTTACGAATGTCTCCTTTCTTTTTTAGAACACCCAACAGCCTGCAAGTGAAGAATACCTCGAACTTTAGACGGACCAACTGCAGAGGTCAGCTTTGACATGTTCCATGGAGCTGTTACTGTATACCATCTTATCATAAAGCCTCTAATAAACAAGATGAACATTATAGCTGCACTGCAGTATATCACAATATCTTAGTGCTCTCCCTTTTGTTTGTTTCAGATCAATCCAAGGACCCAACAAAGACATTCAGTTTGCTTTCCTGGATGTGTGAATTCTCAAAAAAAACTGCTGCTCAAGGGTACTGGGAATGGTGCAGTTCAAGGATACCAATGGGGGACCTTATTGAATTCTGAATTGTGTTCTTTGAGGAAACACTGCTTTTGGATGTACAGCACATCTGTTGTCAGAAAACTCAGACAGACTCTGCGAGATGGGCAGACATTTCTGGGTTACCTTTAGCAAGTACTTGCAGTGGGGAGTCAGGATTCTGTATATACCATGTTTCAGTGTCTTCATGTTAACAAGAACATTGTCTACAGTATGATGGTGGTGAGATGTAAATGATTCCAAACCCTGATCTGTTCTGTTCTTGTCCATGTGTTCTAGGTTTCAGACCACAGCCAAAAGTCTAATATTTCTCAGACATTCAATAACCTATAGGTTTTACATCACGTGAGGATGCAACTGTACATTGGTTGTTAAAAGGAATAATTTGACCAATATAACAACACATATTTTTGTTATGGAAAAAAAACGTTTTTGTATTTGAATGCATTCAGTCAACTCAGTTGCTTCGTCGTCCCTCTTAGAAATAACAACACTTATAGTCTAGTTATCCTTCAAAAGGTTGATTGCTCACCAAAAATACAGTATGCTTGTTTTGTTTTTTACTCCTTTAGATGCCTTATGTGTGTCTTCTTCAACAACATATTAAAAGTCTACCATTGCTCTGTGCGTAAATATTGAATTAAAGTACGTTGTGTTATGTAATTAAATATATATTTTGTGCTGGCTGCACAGAGCCATTTACCTCTAAAGTTGAAGTATCGACGAATCAGCCTATCCTACTAAGTGATGAAATCTGGATAATAATTGCCTCTATAGCGCACAGATGTCAGAAAGCACAACGATCACAATCAACTAGCTTGCTAACTGGGTTAAGTAAGTAGAGGAAAACACATGAACAGAATATCAATGCCCAATTTGTATATGTATCTTTGTAATGGGTACTAGACCAGTTGTTCCAGTAAAACAACACAACACAACTCCAGCTCTCTTCCCTGACATAATTCTAACCTAACAAATAGTTTTTTTTGGTATCCTGCTCTCCTTGTAAATAAGAAATGAGCTTGTTTAGGACTAATAAGGACAGTCAATGAAAAACACATTTTCTCTGAAGTCTTCCACTTAACAAAGAATGCTCAACGGAGCATGAAGCAGATTATACAAAGACTATTACAATGTGTCAGGGAACCAAGCAGCCAGTGGGCAAATTAGATTTAAATCCACCAGACACCCTGAGTGTTGCTCTCTGGCACATGTTTTCTGAAATCTTCATATGTGTGGATCAAACACATCGTACAAACACACACTGAAATCACATCACACCAACGACAGGAAGGCTAGAGACAACACAATGCAATATGCAAGTAAAGGCACTGTATCCTAACTGTATTCTCGAAAGTTTTATATGGGCTCTTATCCACAAAGCATCTCAAAGTAGGAGTGCTGATCTAAGATCAGTTTAGCCTTTTAGATCATAATGAATAAGATCATATGGACGCTTTGTGGATGCCGTTTCTTAAAGAGGATTCCAAACTGAACAATAGGTTGTTATCAGTATCACAATAAGCTGCAGAGCGTTCGATTTGCCTGCTGAGGGACAAGGAGTCCCTTCTTTTCATCATAGGCCTACCTAGCGAAGTTTGCTAACATGATCACCTTTTCAACATTGTTTTTCGGAGTGTTTAATAACGATTGCTGCTGACTGGCATGATGGGCTACATTGATTGGTTGATCACGTCAATTGGATAGCAAGCTAATAACTAGCCCAAAGGCCAGCAGATATTGATATGGTATTGATGGTTTCATCTTACTGTCCAAACACATTGTATGTAGCTGGCAATGCATTCATATCTCTCGTGGAACAGTTCGTACCCAAAACATTGTCCATTCAGGCTGCAAAGGCATTTTCCACCACTATGCTCGTGGCTTAGAATGCGTTTGGACGGTAAGATGGAAACGACTCAATATCGCCATCTGCCAGCCTTTGGGCTAGCTAATAACAGATTACGTCAATATGGCTAGTTAACTAGCTAACTTTCAGGGGATAAACTAGATGGCTATATCCAAATATTGTTTGATTTGCTTGCCATCTATAGTGGCGATGACAGTAGTCTGACTGACAACTTTACCAGGATGAGGACTTGCCATTATCAAGCTCTTTCCAAAAGCCTAATCTCTGATGGAGCAAGCTAAATGACACATGTTGTTTGCTTAGCTAGCTAGCTATTTTCCAAATGAAAAGGCTACCCTCATGTGTCTGAAAATGCATGATCACTTGATGTTTAGTGATCATGAAAAGCATGCTGTTACTTGCTGTATAACTCTGATGATAGAGCTAAATGTGGAATAATCGGAAATGTGTAGTTCTTACTATACTCATTCCAGAGGTGATGATATCAAAATAATTCTAACATTTAATTAACGATCCCTTGAAAACGGCACATAGCTGTCAATGGTTTTAGTGGAGCTGGTCATCTCAAAATCGAATGATGTGCACTGTATTGTGACATTTGATTGATAACGACCGATTGATGAACTGGCAGTGTGCACACTACCTGTGTGAGGACACAGCCGAAGAGAGCAAAATAATTACTTAACCACTGTTTAATGGACTATGTGCTTCCTTTAAAGGCTCCCTTTACAATCATGCTGCAGATGAAATGATTAAGCACAGAGGACACCAGCTGGTGAGACTGGGCTACTGGGATTCTGGGAAAAAGATAAATGAGAGAGGTGAACGGTAGTTGAAGGTGAAACCACGGTATGCAGCATTTTGCCTCATGGAGGGAATCAAGTTTAATTGTCACATGCACAAGTACAGTGAAATGCCTTTCTTGCCAGCTCTAAACCCATCAATATCAATGTAGTACAAAAATAGCATAAGGTAGAACAAAAACACACAAGAAATTAAAATAATAAAATGAGAAAGTAAGAATATACAGGGTCAGTTCCAATTCAACATTTACACTGTGCAGGGATACTGGAGTGATAGAGGTAGAAGTGGATGCTCCTCAGAGTAGGAAGGGGAGAACCATCCTCCTCAGTGAATTTCCCAAAAATGTAAATAGTGAAACATTTAAAAAGTTATCCTTTTTAGATACAACAATACTAAATATTTTAAAAAACAACACTTTGACTCAGAGGATACACCATACACCTGGTGACCGTGTCAGCGCGCATGCACCTAGCCCACCACAGGAGTCGCTACAGTGCAATGGGACAAGGATATCCTGGCCAGCCAAACCCATCCCTAACTCGGACGACGCTGGTGCCACATCATTGGTCTCCCGGTCACGGCCGGAACGGGTTTCGAACCAGCATCTGTAGAAATGCAGTTTGCACTGCGATGCAGTGTCTTAGACCTCTGCGCCACTCGGGAAGTTCCAGCCACAAAGTTTTTAATGCTTATCAATTGCCCTGCACAAAGTAGCAAAATACAAAAATACTACACAGGACTCTTAAAGAATTTCATTTAAATGTTAATTGTATTTTTTTTATCACAGAAACAATGAGGAAAATATGAGAAATAAATAAATAATGAAAGGTGTAATAATCTGCCAGAGAGTTGCCCCAATCGGCCCGAGCCCCAAGTAATACATTTGCGCCACATAACTCTCACCGGAATCTGCCCGAGCTCCAAGTAATATATACATTTGGGCCTGATAACTTTCACAGGAATCTGCCCGAGCCCCAAGTAATACATTTAGGTCAGATAACTCACACCGGAATCAGCCCGAGCTCAATCCCCGCATCCTAGCCATAAGTAATACTGCTGAAGGCGGCCCAGACTCGGGCCACATGACTTCAGCCGAGTCTGACTCTCAGCTGAGTACCCCGACTCTCAGCTGGAATCGGCCCAGATGATCCACTGTGCTAGCTGGAATCCCTCTGTAGGGTAGCACCATGGTGTAGCCAGAGGAGAGCTAGCTTCTGTCGTCCTCTGCGTACATGGACTTCAATACAAAACCTAGCAGACTTATGGTTCTCACCCCCTTCCATAGACTTACACAGTAATTATGACAACTTCAGGAGGACATCCTCCAACCTATCAGAGCTCTTGCAGCATGAACTGACATATTGTTCACCCAATCGAAGAATCAGAGAATGAATCTAGCATAAGCTATAGTAGAGCTAGCTAGCACTGTAGTGCATGAAATGTGTTGAGCAGTTGACTCAAACAGAGAGAAAGACAATAGTTGAATGGTTTTGAACAAATTCATTTCTTCCAAAATGAAGGGGAAGCAAGAAAGAGAGAGCGAAAGTTAGCCATATTTGGTTGTATTTTTTTTAACTTTCACTTTCGCTTCGCAAGAAAATTTGGCTAGCTAGTTTAACCTACTCAAACACCTGGCTCAAACAGAGAGGGATGCTATGTTACCTAGCTGGCTATAGCTATCCAACACTGGAACTCTTCCAAATCAAGGTAAGCTTTTGGTTTTATTAATTTATTGCCACCTTGGCCCGCCGGGGGGACTGCATTCTGTCTGTACACTGTAACTGCTAAACTGCATTCTGTCTGTACTGTACTGCATAAATGTAGCGGATTTACTAACGCTTTAGTTCTAGTACTGTAGTTCTTGTTAACTATGACTTGACAACGATGTAGGCTGTGTGTAGTAGTTAGCGGTCATGATACGAAGGTTTGGCTTGGAAAGGTTTTCGCCTTTTTCACTGATGTCCACAAGCAAAGGGAAAAGGTGAGAGGAGGAGAATATTTGTGAGAAGTAATTACATATACAACGAGCAAAGTGATCATGCTGTTTATGTGGCTGCTATGAAAGTGAACTGTGTTTGCGTGGGATATGGGTGGATTCCTTCCACCGATTATGTTGAAAAATGTTTCTCAAACGGAACGAAATGGGGATAAACATACCTGAATTTGCCCAATAGAAACTGTAATTTGCAAATGTTGGACTAATGATTACACCCTAGACCGGTTAGATGCAGGCAAGTGTGTGCAAGGCAATATTGAATGTGTAACTGTCTGTCACCTTCATTACTCAAAAATTCTCCCGACCTGTGCACCTACATTGTAAACTTTCATTTGCAGGCTAGGTTGTAGCAACCTCGTGATGGATACAGGGAAAATTAGAGTATCGTGTAGTATCCTTACCCTAACAATGTTACATTGAGCTGGGTGAATGGAATATGAATGACAGTCATCCAATATGCTGAAATAGAAATAAGGCCATGCTGATCAAAATAAAATATTTAGCTTCCCTCATCTTAAACGGCACCAACCACCACTGAGAGGTAGATATGTATAGGGGTTAGGTGACTAAGCATCAGGATGTATGATAAACAGAGTAGCAGCAGCGTAAATTAAGATTGTATGTGAGTGTGTGAGCGTGTGTGCAGAGTCAGTATAAATGTTTGTGCATGTCATTTGTGTTTTAGAGTGTCAGTGTCAGTGAGTGTGTAAAGTCCTGTGAGTGTGCATAGTGACAATGCGCAAATAAAATAATTACGAGGGTCAACTCAGATATTCCATGTAGACATTTTGTTAGCTATTTAGCAGTCTTATGGCTTGGGGATAGAAGCTATTTCAGGCGCCTGTTGGTGTCAGACTTGATGCACTGTTACCGCTTGCCATAGAGAAGCAGAAAGAACAGTCTATGGCTTGGGTGACTGGACTCTTTAACAATTTTCTGGGCCTTCCTTTCACAAGCCTAATATAGAGTTTCTGGATGGCAGGGAGCTTGGCCCCATTGATGTACAGGGCTGTCCTCACTACCCTCTGTAGCGCCATGCGATCGAGAGCGGTGCTGTTGCCATACCAAGCAGTGATGCAGCCAGTCAAGATGCTCTCAGTGTTGCAGCTGTAAGACTTTTTGAGGATTTGAGGGCCAATGCCAAACTTTATAACCTCTTGAGGGGGAAGAGGCGCTGTTGTGCATTCTTCATGACTGTGTGTGTGTGGCCCATTTTAAGTCCTAATGATTTGGACCCCGAGAGACTTGAATCTCTCGACCTGCTCCACTGAAGTCCTGTCAATATGGATGGGGGTGTGCTCACCCCGTTTCCTGCAGTCCACAATCAGCTCCTTGGTCTTGCTGACTTTGAGGGAGAGGTTGTGGTCCCGGCACTACACTACCAGGTCACTGACCTCCTCCATATAGGTTGTCTCATCGTCGCCTGTAATCAAGCCTACCACTGTCGTGTCGTCAACAAACTTGAGGGTGGTGGTGGAGTCACGTGTGGCCACGCAGTCGTGGGTGAACAGGTAGTACAGGAGGGAACTAGCGTGGAGTGCAGTTGAGATTGCGTCATCTATGGATCTGTTGGGGCGGTATGCAAATTGGAGTGGGTCTATATTGTCTGGGATGATGGAGTTGATGTGTGCCATAACCAGCCTTTCAAAGCACTTCATGATTATAGATGTGAGTGCTACAGGGTGGTAATCATTGTGGCATAAAGCCTTAGAATTCTTGGGAACAGGAAGGATGTTAGTCATCTTAAAACATGTGGGGATTACAGACTGGGACAAGGAGAGAATGATAATGACTGTGAACAAGACTGCCGGCTGATCTGCGCATGCTCAGCTAAATTGGTGTGCAGTTGAAGTACTCTGAAAAGTCCTCATCTTCAATTATCTGTGGATGAGTTGTTGAAACTGAGGTCCTGACGCTCAGTGGTCATTCAAAATTGTGTGACCAGAATATGGGTGTTAATCCTGGTGCTCTGGCCGAGCGACATTCTCAATACGGCTGCTTATCCTACCAATAGCTGCTCAATCTCAGCTTCCAATTGTCTCATTCAGTCACTCTCCTTTCCCACTTCCCCGGAACCTGACATTCAGCCATATTCTGTTTCTAACTAAAGTTGATTTGTTTGGTCCTCCTTTACACTACCAAACACTGTGGCACTATTGAAAATGTAATGTTAGCTAAGTGCAGGAGTTTCTGAAGTAGCACCAGCACCATAAAATCAGACATTCTTAAGTCACGCTCTGGGCCTCTCCCAAGGGGCCTGATTTCTCACATTTGGGTGCAGAACCGTGACAAATAGTGACAACTGACGTTGATCCGCCTTGACTTTCTGTCAGGACGTGATTGAGGCATCATGGGACAACAGTGCAATCTGGACTCAGGGGGAGACGTAACATAGTAACTGTAAATCTGTCTCCTCCATTTAGTATGATATGTTGTGTTTTGTATGGTATGTATGAATTTGTGCATATCCATCATCCATTTCATATGATATGTTACGAATTACAATTTGTATGATATGTTACGAATTGTAATTCTTTCAATATGCTACGAATTTGCAGTACGTATGATATGTTATGAATTTCAATTTGCTGTGGCTAATGTTAACTAGGTGGCTAACGTTCGCTAGGCTAGGGGGTTAAATGATTAAGGTTAGGGTTAAGAGAAGGGTTAGCAAACATGCAAAGTAGCCAATTAGCTAAAATACTAAAGTTGTCCGTGATGACATTCAAACACGCAGCATTTGGTTTGCTAGACATTCGCGTTATACTTTAACCCATCCTCCCGAACAACCACCCTCCTTTTGATTTTGCCTCAAGTAACTTTCTGTCTTATGTAAACATACCAAACGTAACATCACATACTAACTCGAGTGTCCCGGATTTACATTTTATATGTTACGTCTTGTCTCTGAGACCAGGCTGAACATTGAGGTACCTATGGGACCCCTTTCCTGCTGGATCCCCATGGAATACTTTAGATATGAACATATTCAAACGGGGTGACACTAACAGTATATTCATGCTCAATGTGGTACTTTAGATCTGCAGCAACCCATTTACACATTTTCAAAGTCAGTCAGTATCAATATCATGATGGGTGGTGTCAGGTATGAAGGCAATGATTGTATCAAGAGGGAGTTAATGAACCTCTAAAGTGAATGCCACTACTTCAGCCATCATTACATTTAAGTGAATGTCTAATGTACAGTAGTTTATGTGGACAACTGGCAAAAAACAATGCATGGCCACATACAGACTGTACATAGATAGTAGAGTAAATCAAACTGCTCTAGTGTTTGCCATTCTCTCCAAGTACAACAGGCAGCAGCTAGCCACCAATATATTACCAAGTCTAATCACATCCTCGCAAACCAGGCACTGTCTCCTTGTTTCCCTGTGGGATGCTGGGATTTCAAAGTCAAGATAACGTGGACCAAACTGGATTCTAATTAAAGTTGACATCAGGTTCCTCTCCCGGCTCCTCCAGCTTTCATCTAAATCATTCATGCTGAGAAGGCCGGGGCCGCCACGCCATTTGGGCTCTATCAATGATTAAAGACTTGATCAAGCAAACAAAAACAATAACACATTCAACAGTACCAGATTTGTGGGATTTAAAAGCCCCTAGATTGTCATCTTTAAAACATTTACTGACATCATATGAGTCATGTATGAATCCTACGAATAGTATACCAGTTGATGTTAACTCATCGCATTATTCACTCAACATATTATCATTAAGCATTTGTGTAACAATTGTTGCTGTATGTCATCATGTTATGACGTCAACTTGGCAATAATCTAATGCACTGATTAATTCCTATGAATTATACCTATAGCATGTTTGATAATAACATACTTATACAGTATACAGATTAGAATGAATGTCAGGGAAAGTGATATTTCAAAATATTTTTTAGAATACAATCATTATATTTTGTGAAAGTGCCACAGTGATAAATCTACAGAGTTACGCCTTATTTTTGCAAAAACATACCAGACTGACGCTTATTAATAATATAATGTTGACAGGGTAGTGTTTTCAGTGGTGACCTGCTGTGAACCCGCAGCCTGGAACCTGATATTCTTTGACATGTGTTGAAACTGACACTGACAATGTGTTATGTGTTGGGGGCCTGTCTCTCAGTGACCTTGGACACTCAGTGTACCTTACATAAACATTACCCAGCTGATGTTCAGGAAGCAATCATGTTTAAATGTACAGCTTTTCCCTTGTAAAGGACCTATCACAATGCAACGGTGAATTCAATAATTGTTGACCTGTAAAATGCCTGTTTTAAAATATTTTACAAAGTGAATGAAATCTGTGAGAAGGGGTGAGAATATTGTGGTAACACTGGGGCATACAAAGCTACAATAGTTACACAGTGAATAAGGACATTGTGTATAATGCTAGAACAACATGGTAGAATGTGAAATGTTACCACATTGCCTTGTACTGTCTGGGTGACATGAAATAGGCAGTGTCGGAGTCTTTTTGTGCTCTCCCTCCCTATCTGTTGTGTCTTGCTGTGGGTTATTTTCTTGTCTCTGCTGTGAGCTCACCATGTTGACTTTAATAGAGTGTGACAGTAAATTACAATTACCCATATGCAAGATACTTTCAAAATAGTCCATGAAATTAGGCTGCCCTGATATGACAATTGTTTTATAAATAATAGATACATATTAAATCATTTAATTTACATATTAAATCATGTTTACTGCAAAAATGTTCATACATACTATATGATATAATTAGCATCAGACACAGCACGATGAAAACAGGGAGAAAGACTGCATACTGTGGTTTCATGTACTTGATAAGAAGTAGCTACAGTACACAGTAAGCATCTATCTGCCTGTGTATACAGCTATGAGACGTAAAACATGCACTATGAATTAATTATACACAGACAGATTAACTAAACATTAATGTTAGTCTGATTAATATTATATTCATTCAAATATAATTGTTAAACTCTCTAATTATGTTAAATGTAAATCCAATTCTAGACGTCATGCAGAAGACAAGACAAATGGAACAAATCTTTGAGCCATGACCAAATTGCAGGGTGATTTTAATTCTTGCCTCACCAGGCAAAACACGCACACACACACACACACACACACACACACACACACACACACACACACACACACACACACACACACACACACACACACACACACACACACACACACACACACACACACACACACACACACACACACACAGTGCAATAATGGTCATATTTATCATATTCACACTTTATTAATTAGCTGTGTCATCTCTAGGTTATTAGGAGACGGTTATGATGAATACATTTGGAACAGAAATAATTGTGAACTGTTAATGTTGAGTAGGGGAGAGTGGGGTAAGTTTAGCCAAAGGGGTAAGTTGAGCCACCCTTGTTTCTAGTAAACTATACGCAAAATTAATCATTTGACCAATGATTAATTTAATGGAGTCCGTAAAGGAAGAAACCACATGGAAAAGTGCTAAGCAAGTTTCAGAAGGTCCAGAAAGCAGATTTTAAACAACTCAAATTAATTTATTGTGTTTCAGGTTTCGTCATGTTTGGATCTAAACCAAACTACTAGATATTTTAAGATTGTTGAATACTTCAGTTGGGGTCTCAATATGAGGTCCTAAACCTAGCATGAAAGTGCATCCTCGTAGCTGTGTGGGCTAATATAGTGAACATGTTTGCCTTGGGGTACGTTTACAAATGAAAGTGTTTTCTTCCCAGGCATAATGCAAGGCATTATCACTGGGATATGAGATAACAACAAGACCTGGCCTATGCTAAACGTGTTTATAAAAAAGTACAAAGGGTTTGTTAGGCTTTAAGCCTGTGTTAAAAGATTGTGATTGTGTTGAATTGTGTTTGGGAAATAAAGATAGACATGGTTCTAAAAAGGTAGTGGTAATATTTCATTCATTCAGGTGGCTTAACTTACCCTGTCCCGCGACTCAACTTAATTTACCCTGTCCCGCGGCTCAACTTAATTTACCCTGTCCCGCAGCTCAACTTAACTTACCCTGTCCCGCGGCTCAACTTAACTTACCCTGTCCCGCGGCTCAACTTAACTTACCCTGTCCCGCGGCTCAACTTAACTTACCCTGTCCCGCGGCTCAACTTAACTTACCCTGTCCCGCGGCTCAACTTAACTTACCATGTCCCGCGGCTCAACTTAACTTACCCTGTCCCGCTCCTCAACTCAAACCATAAACGGAGTAAGTTATGCCAAGAGAACACTTTTTTTGGACAAGCTATGTTTTCAAAACTGTAATGTTTACATTAATTTTGATTATTTCCAGGGATACACAACATCCTGAAATATATGTAGATATCTTAGAAGTAATACTATATTTCCCTTGACGAGGTGATGCTGAATGTAAAAACAAATATCAATTTACCCCTCTCTCATGAATCTCTGTAGGTTAGGTTAGACATCATATACACTAGCATTAATGATTCTGTCCCAAACATGACATTACATATGACCATTTGTGACAGTTAAGATGTAAATGCCAAATAATTTTACAAGGTAATGATTTGGGCAGTGGTGAGCAAACAAGCAGGTTGACGTTTATTGTCCTGAATCTTGCCCTGTAGTCAGAACTGAGAGATTTCCACTAGATGGGCCGGCCGCAAAATCAAATTGTCGATATCGTAAGAATTCATGAAAACTAAAATATGCTTTTTTTTATCTTCATTTAAGGTTAGGGTTAGGCATTACGGTAGGCAGTGTGGTTAAGGTTAGGGCTAAGGTTATGTTTAAAAACAGATTTTTTGACTTTGTGGCTGTGTTGGCTAGTGACCACTTTGCATAGTTACCTCCAGGGCAACAATCCTTACAATAAATGCCAACCTGTGAACAAACAACTCTTTGTGTTGAGTTTTACTCATAAATGGCTGTATGTCATGTTCTGATGGGTTGTCATGATGTGATGTTGCTTTAGGAAGAAATTGGTTTACTGTATCATTGAAGCGCTGTATCATCAAAACAACTCGACAACATAGTGGTAAAATGTAAAAACTTCGCTCCTGAATTCTGAAATTACTTTAAGAATGAACAAAAGAATGATAATTATTATGAGTATACGCAGATGTAAAAAAGTGTTGAGAAGACAGAAAGTAAGAATGGTAAATGACATTAGAATGAATGTTCTATTTTGCTTGTAGACACAATTTGCTTGAAGGCACAGACATTTCTGCACCATTTCACATCATTGCTATTACAGAGGTCCTCTCCATGGGAGACGGGAGTTGGAAAGACAAACTAAAGCGTGATGTAAATACTCTCGGCAGTGAAGAAGCTTCTTTCCTCCCTCCTCCTCTCCTCGTGATTTGCATTTCAAACAGCCGTTGTTTTGCATCTGTCTATTTGCATGCCATCGCATCCTTGCAGGTGGTGGCTTGTCTAACTGGGTGAGATGAAAAGCTCTCTGTGCACGTGTGTGTGTGTGTGTGTGTGTGTGTGTGTGTGTGTGTGTGTGTGTGTGTGTGTGTGTGTGTGTGTGTGTGTGTGTGTGTGTGTGTGTGTGTGTGTGTGTGTGTGTGTGTGTGTGTGTGTGTGTGTGTGTGTGTGTGTGTGTGTGTGTGTGTGTGTGTGTGGCTGAATCTCTACACATATTGTATCAATAAGAATTCCCAAATCGAAGGCGCTTCCACTTGTCACTAGCAGGGCACATTGCTTAATGAGACAGTCTAGGCAAGAGTCTCCCCATAAAGTCATTGGTCCAAGTTCACAGTCTATTTATTGAAACATTGTCCAGTTGTGTCTCTGCGTGTGGCTCATCCAAAACTTAGCCTGAATGCATACAGCAATTCCCAGCTCAGCATTTATCTGTCACAGAAAGACAATGTCCCGCTGACAGAATACAATATGGAATCCCATTGAAAGACTTGCCAAGCTATATTTTTTATCTGCCCGTTAGTCTCAGGTAGGAGCTGGCTGCCATGGCTAAACCCATCTCTGTCTCTCAGAGGACACAGTCAGGGAAGTAAGGATGAGTACTGTATGACATAGGCGTTCCTCTTGAGTTCACATCAGTCACTCTACTCATTTGATAGGGCTGCTCATTTGCTATTGTATTCCTCATTATATTCTGGGGACTGAAGCAGATCTTCACTTTTTTTCAAAGCAAAAAATGTGTGTGATTGGCAACTGGCCAGGCCGTGGCACATTCAGGGTCTCAGTCGATTGGCTGAGATGTTTTCTTTTGGCTACCGCGCCACCTGAAAAAGGAAAAAGAAGAAGAAATACAGGAACTTCCAAAAGGTCCATTAAATGCTGGGTCACCCTGAGCCAAGACTTCTTTCCTGGGCATCATTATTTCTGCGGCAGCTAGCCTAATCCACATCTCAGACAGATTTTATGTAGTTGACATGAAAATGGAAGCAAATAGTTTATTCCTCAGCAGATGTTAGATGGGTGTAATATACCTGTCCAGAAAGCTTCATGTTGGACTGTTTGTTGTCAGTTTTTATTAATCAATGAATGTATGCAGCACATGTTCAGCTGATTTTCTATTCTCTTTGAGTTGACTCTCATTAGATATTTCCCTACTGCATATCAATTTGAAGCTGATAAAAGCCAAGACATATCACAGATTTTCACATTCCTCAAGTCTGTAGTTTGTCCACAGGCATTTAAGGCTGTCAGATTCAATTACATCCCATTACGATATCTGTATCAGATGGTTTACATGTATAAAACAGTCTCATTTCATGTTTTTCTTTTGGTCCCATCTTCCACAGGATTACCAAATGAGGCTTGCTTAGCCCTCTGTGGCTGATTGGGAGCAGCAGTGTTGATTCTGCCTATGGGAGCAGTAATTGTGACTGATTGTGGGATATTTTATCATCAAAGCAAGGCTTATTGCAAGTACTGTAATCGCATGTGATGATTCCGCATAAACACTGTCGTTCAATTTTTGCATTAACTAGATGTGCAAACATGGGGGGATAGAGAGAGAACAGGAGAGAGAAAACAGGAGAGAGAAAACAGGAGAGAGAAAACAGGAGAGAAAACAGGAGAGAGAGAGAGAGAGAACAAGAGAGAGAACAGGAGAGAGAGAACAGGAGAGAGAGAACAGGAGAGAGAGAGAACAGGAGAGAGAGAGAGAACAAGAGAGAGAACAGGAGAGAGAGAACAGGAGAGAGAGGACAGGAGAGAGAGAGAACAGGAGAGAGAGAGAGAACAAGAGAGAGAACAGGAGAGAGAGAGAACAGGAGAGAGAGAGAACAGGAGATAGAGAGGACAGGAGAGAGAGAGAGAACAGGAGAGAGAGAGAACAGGAGAGAGAGAACAGGAGAGAGAGAACAGGAGAGAGAAAACAGGAGAGAGAGAGAAAACAGGAGAGAGAACAGGAGAGAGAAAACAGGAGAGAGAAAACAGGAGAGAGAAAACAGGAGAGAGAGAGAACAGGAGAGAGAAAACAGGAGAGAGAAAACAGAAGAGAGAGAACAAGAGAGAGAGAACAGGAGAGAGAGAACAGGAGAGAGAAAACAGGAGAGAGAGAACAGGAGAGAGAAAACAGGAGAGAGAAAACAGGAGAGAGAAAACAGGAGAGACAAAAAAGGAGAGACAAAACAGGAGAGAGAGAGAACAAGAGAGAGAACAGGAGAGAGAGAACAGGAGAGAGAAAACAGGAGAGAGAGAACAGGAGAGAGAAAACAGGAGAGAGAGAACAGGAGAGAGAACAGGAGAGAGAAAACAGGAGAGAGAAAACAGGAGAGAGAAAACAGGAGAGAGAGAACAGGAGAGAGAGAACAGGAGAGAGAAAACAGGAGAGAGAGAACAGGAGAGAGAGAGAACAGGAGAGAGAGAACAGGAGAGAGAAAACAGGAGAGAGAGAGAGAACAAGAGAGAGAAACAGGAGAGAGAAAACAGGAGAGAGAGAACAGGAGAGGGTAAACAGGAGAGGGAAAACAGGAGAGAGAGAACAGGAGAGAGAAAACAGGAGAGAGAAAACAGGAGAGAGAGAACAGGAGAGAGAGAACAGGAGAGGGAAAACAGGAGAGAGAGAGAACAGGAGAGGGAAAACAGGAGAGAGAAAACAGGAGAGAGAGAACAGGAGAGAGAGAGAACAGGAGAGAGAAAACAGGAGAGAGAAAACAGGAGAGAGAAAACAGGAGAGAGAAAACAGGAGAGAGAGAACAGGAGAGAGAGAACAGGAGAGAGAGAACAGGAGAGAGAGAACAGGAGATAGAGAGGACAGGAGAGAGAGAGAGAACAGGAGAGAGAGAGAACAGGAGAGAGAGAACAGGAGAGAGAGAACAGGAGAGAGAGAACAGGAGAGAGAAAACAGGAGAGAGAAAACAGGAGAGAGAGAGAACAGGAGAGAGAAAACAGGAGAGAGAAAACAGAAGAGAGAGAACAAGAGAGAGAGAACAGGAGAGAGAGAACAGGAGAGAGAAAACAGGAGAGAGAGAACAGGAGAGAGAGAACAGGAGAGAGAGAACAGGAGAGAGAGAACAGGAGAGAGAAAACAGGAGAGAAAACAGGAGAGAGAAAACAGGAGAGAGAAAACAGGAGAGAGAAAAAAGGAGAGACAAAAAAGGAGAGAGAAAACAGGAGAGAGAGAGAACAAGAGAGAGAACAGGAGAGAGAGAACAGGAGAGAGAAAACAGGAGAGAGAGAACAGGAGAGAGAAAACAGGAGAGAGAGAACAGGAGAGAGAACAGGAGAGAGAAAACAGGAGAGAGAAAACAGGAGAGAGACAACAGGAGAGAGAGAACAGGAGAGAGAGAACAGGAGAGAGAAAACAGGAGAGAGAGAACAGGAGAGAGAGAGAACAGGAGAGAGAGAACAGGAGAGAGAAAACAGGAGAGAGAGAGAACAAGAGAGAGAAACAGGAGAGAGAAAACAGGAGAGAGAGAACAGGAGAGGGTAAACAGGAGAGGGAAAACAGGAGAGAGAGAACAGGAGAGAGAAAACAGGAGAGAGAAAACAGGAGAGAGAGAACAGGAGAGAGAGAACAGGAGAGGGAAAACAGGAGAGAGAGAACAGGAGAGGGAAAACAGGAGAGAGAAAACAGGAGAGAGAGAACAGGAGAGAGAGAGAACAGGAGAGAGAAAACAGGAGAGAGAAAACAGGAGAGAGAAAACAGGAGAGAGAGAACAGGAGAGAGAGAACAGGAGAGAGAAAACAGGAGAGAGAGAACAGGAGAGAGAGAACAGGAGAGAGAAAACGGGAGAGAGAGAACAGGAGAGAGAAAACAGGAGAGAGCGAAAGTGTGACTGCAAGTGCTTATATTTCTTCTTACTTTTATCAAAACCATCAATCATTACATTGCCTTTAGGCTATTTATCGTAATCTTTACACAGGGACCACTTTAAAACAAGTATGCATCATTGGTGTCATTTCCTGATGGGTTCGTTGTTAAAACAGATGTGTAGTTTGCTTGTCATTATATTTTATATTTCTAAGACACTTATAGATTTTATACCTTTAAAACCTTTGTGTTTTATTTTGGGACCATGGTGTTAGTGCTGTTCTTAACACACTGTGTTCAGCTGGATTTTACTGTGTCCTGGAGCTAACATTAGCAGGCTAGCCTCGGCTAGCTTGATTACCTGGCTGTCACTGGCAAAGCTTGTCTCACGTTGGGACCGCTGTTTCTACCCTGAGTATAAGCATGTCATCCTCCTCTGTTTTGTAGTCGGATTCAGAGATGGACAGTAAAGTCATAAAATGTTAGACCTGTGATATGTTTACTGTCGTGAAAAGGAAGAATTTACTGATTTATACATTTGTGAAAAGTGTAAGCAACTCGTTGCCTCAAAAGACTGGAAGACTGAACTACTAGAGGAGAACAGAGTCCTGCTGTTTTGATGCAACACTTGTAAATTACCGAGAGGATAATCGAGGGTGCTCTATGAGATTGGGCTACTCTGCAGTAACTACTGAGGATACCACCATTTTCCCGTATTAACACATCCCACCGACAAGAACGGGAGAACTACTGCATCTTGTTCTACACCTTCGCGGGCAAAGTGGAATCGAGTTAGAAGAAGGAAAGAAGGAATATTCCAACGTATCCTCCGTCTGCCCTCTCGACAAGACCTGCAGCTCTCAAACTGTTTCGCGGCCCTGACCCTGGCCCTCCGACAAGGCCCTCACCCACTCCCAGACCACTCCACCGCAGTACCCAGCGAAAGCCAAGTCCCTGCCTCCGTGTGGCCTGGGAATCCACGACCTGCCCCTGGGGCTGCAGGTAGCCTGGCGGGTAGGAGAGTTGGGCCAGTAACCAAAAGGTTGCTAGATCAAATCCCCAAGCTGACAAGGTAAAAAATCTGTCGTTCTGCCCCTGAGCACGGCAGCTAACCCACCATTCCCTGGGTGCCGTAGATGTGTATGTCAAGGGCAGCCCTCTGCATGTCTCTGATTCAGAGTGGTTGGGGTAAATGTGGAAGACACATTGTAGTTGAATGCGTTCAGTTGAAAACTGACTAGGTATCCCCCTTTCCTAGTGTGGCCATTGTAGGGAGTTCTATAGTACGGATGTGGTGGTTGCCGGAGCAAGTACATTCTGCTTTCCTGGTGCTAGGTTGCGTGATATTACTCGGGAGCTTAAGGTTATTCTAGACCGAAACCCTGAGCTTTAAACGGTGATCGTGCATGCCGATACTAATGATATCAAGCTGCGGAAATCGGGGGAGTTGAGCCCGGACACCTTATGGACAGGCTAATGGATACTGGAAAGAGATTGTCCTTTCTGGCCCTATCCCAACGGATGTTTCTGGAGGTAAATCTGCTGTCCAAACTCTGCCCCAAAAAAGCATTGGATTTTATCGACTTATCTACTTTTATCGATTTGTTTTGGGAGCTACCTCAGTTCTTAAATGAGACGGCTGACATCCGAAAAGAAGAGGAGCTAGAATGCTGAGTTTAACATTGCACATGCACTAAGCAAGTGATAGGATATAGATCCCTTTCAAAATGCAAGCCAAGATCTACTGCTCAGATTTTTTGAGAACATGACTTAAAAAACGTAAGCCTATGCAACATTAACCTATTAAAAACATTTCTGTAGCAATGAGGATTATGTAGTAGTGTCACGACTTCCACTGAAGGTGGCTCCTCTTCCTGTTCGGGCGGCGCTCGGCGGTCGTCGTCACCGGTCTACTAGCTGCCTTTTCCTTTTCTGTTGGTTTTGTCTTATTGGTTACACCTGTTTCTTGTTTGGGGTTTGTTTAGGACTATTTAAGCCGGTTATGCCCGCCTGCTTTTGTGCGGGCGTGTTTCTCTGTTTGGTTTTGTGCATGTGTTCTTTTTGTATTTCTCCGGACTGTTTGTGTCCTGTTTTTTGGGCCGGTCATTGTATGCGCCTGGTGTTTTGGCGTGACCTTCCTTTCACCGGAATAAATACGGTTGTCCTTTAACCTCTGCTCTCTGCGCCTGACTCTGCACCCACTACTCCTATAAGTCATAACAAGTATGCTATAGGCCCAATACATTATCACTGCATATTGGCTATGCTTGAATTGTCCTGCCAATGCTGCTGTTCTCAGACCAGTTAGAAATTATATTTTTAAATGTTGATATATGATCACACTAGTAATAGAACATTTGTTGTATTACTTGTGGTGCTCAGCTACTGTAAGCCAGCATAATATTGATTTATTTTACTGGACTAATGGCCTGCATCTGATATTCAGTCTGGGGGGGGGGAGCAGCAGTGAGGCTGATCTTCACCCAACTCACCATCCCTCCTCTCTCCCTCCCACCACTGAGAAAAGGGAACACAGTCTTCCAGCTGATGGCAAAACTTAAGAGGCACTTCATTATTTCTGCTTCATGCACCAATTCATGTTGTTCTTCTTATGACCGGAGAAAGTGAAATATTCCTTGGTATTAAAAAATAAACAAGCCAATAATAATAACCAAGCAAGTTTATTGGAACACTATGCTATACTCAATCCTTTCAGCTGCAGTGCTGGTTGTAGCATTTTATGGCTTATAAAAGTGTTGAACAAAGTGTTGATAGGGCTGAATAACAACTTGGACTTACTCATAAAAACAGCAGCTCTGAGCTGTATTCGTTGAGTATCTCTCTAGTCATGGTTTTACAAGTTTTTAAATCTCACAGTATCAACTTTGCTGTACGTTCAAGGTTTTCTTTTTACAGTCTATGGCTCGAGGAAACTGTGCAGTAACGTGATCTGAGCTATCGGATTGGCCAATGGTAGGCCTATAGGTGTTCTACCTTCAGACACATGAAATTATTCCAAATGGAAATTATTTTCCTGCCCGGCGCTTGGGCTGCTGAATCAAGTGCACCTACAGCCAACAGCATGACATGAATAAAAACAATAGGACCACAAGGCTTTATCGTTGGGTTTTTTACAGACATTTTTGGTGATCGACTAGGAATGCCTTGGAGATCGCGATCGACCGGTTGGTGACCACTACTGTAGAGAATGATGTACCCCCAGATACACATTCTCTATTTTAAATTCAACCATTTTATATTTATGATTTACTAAGTGTCCTGCTAAAAATCGACTTTAAAAAAATCCACATATTGCAGAATAATTCACTTTGATTCTTTACATGACAATTGTTCCCTAGCCAACCCTCAGCTAAGAACTTTTTAAACTTCTCATTCTACTCTAAATGTGCAACAGTCTGGTTTTAAAACCATAGCACAGTTTCAACTGCTACTCTTGTTCTTTGATGTATTAAATTGCTTAAACAATAAAAACCATTGTGCTGCCTAACGTATAGACCTTTCCAAGGCCTTTGAAACTGTTGACCATTACATTCTCATTCAAAGGCTGACTGAAATCATTTGCAAGTGGTTTGAGAATGATCTGTCTGATAGGCCATAATGCTTGATTTCTGATGGTGTCAAGTCTAGTTTCTTGAACATTATAAAAAGTGTACCGCAGGGGTCGGTACTGAGACCTGTTCTCTTTACTATTTATATAAATAATACTGGTCTATCTCTTAAAACTTGTAATATTCATCTGTAGGCAGACGACACAGTTATGTACACCATTGCCCCAACTGTTGACCAGAGCAGCAACCTTGTTGTCTTACAGAAAGCCCTGGTTGGTTTAAAATGTTTGCTTAATGTAGGTTGACTACATATTTATTCATTAGATAGGTCTCCCATCAATCGGGTTCCCGCCTACAAATATCTGGGCATTTGGATTGACAAAGATTTAATGTTTAGAAAACCTATGGATGAGCAAGTTAAAAAGATCTTGCCTCTCCCTAAATAGCAGAAGCAGATTGTACAGTCAGCTTTCTGCCAGTTCTTGACTATGGTGACATCATTTACCAGATTGCACAGCTTTAAAGCACCTCATTGCTGGAACCAACTACAAAAAAACATTACAATGTTCTGGTGCTGCTCAGGCAATATAATATATTGAATGGGGACCATCTTACTGAGGAATGTAATCGTTTTTCTTGAATATATGTGTTGTGCTGTATTTTACTTTTTTATATTGTATTTGATTTTTCTTATGAAACTGTATATGTAGAGCTCCCCTGTGAAAGAGACCCTGGTCTCAATGCTGACTCCCTGCTTAAATAATAATATAATAAATATATATATTTTTAAGTTACATTTACTAATAGTTGCATTACCTTCCAACTGTAATAATGCATGAAGTCATATGAATTTGATTTCCTTTGCTGTCCCTTCACATATACTCACCTTGGTGGTCTTGACTTTGTTTCCAGAGCTGCAGGACCAGCCAGTGAGATCCGGCAGTACTTTACACTCCTCTCCCTCCAGACAGGGCTGCATCTGACACCACCACTTCTGACGCACGATGGATGCTGAGGAAAGCAGCACAGTGGGCAGTCAGTCACTTGAAATGAGATGAGATGCAACGTGTGGTCTAGAGAGCACTTCAATATATGGGCGAGATAACAACTTTAACATTGAGAATATGTTGGTGCAATACAAACCCGTTATATGAAGCATCCTACCTTCAACACAAGAGGGCATTGCCCTTGTTGTCCCGGCGACCTGACCAGGGAAGCAGGAACACTTGACTGTTTGAGAGCGCTCCTCAATCTTGTTCTTATTGCAGCAGCGATGGGCAGCCACTACTTCACAGGTACCTGTCTTTACCTGTGACGAACCTGAGACAAAGGGATTAGGAAAGGCGGTTACTAACTAGCAGTAGCAGCATGCATAGAGAGGGATGAAAACAATTAAACAGCTCCTTAAAATCAGTCAAAATGACATGAAGCTGTCTGCAAGATATG
The DNA here is from genome assembly GCF_021184085.1 of Oncorhynchus gorbuscha. Lineage (NCBI taxonomy): Eukaryota > Metazoa > Chordata > Actinopteri > Salmoniformes > Salmonidae > Oncorhynchus > Oncorhynchus gorbuscha. Next base: position 32,459,892 of record NC_060182.1, on the reverse strand, counting down.
ACATACTGAACTTGCCTGCCTTTCATATACTGCTTGAGTGTGAGAAGGAAAATCTAACCATACATACAAGCCAACATAAGAGATTTCAACACTACATAATTACATAATTCACATCAGTATGCACCAGGCATGCATGTAAGTATGAGGTCTTAAGATTCTTCTGCAGTTGATTAAATGAAGCTGAAGCTTGAATACATCTAAAAGGTATGTGACAAATGTTAAACTTACAATTCTTCACGTTTGAACTGCCATTTATATAATAGTTCATTTTTAAAAAATATCATAAAATTACACAAATTCGCAATTCACATATGGTCCTGCGTATAACCGCTAGGGGGCAATGCAGTTCAATCTACCGCTGTCCAGTCTACCTAACAGGTTGACTGTCCCCAACCACTCAGCAAAGATGGTATTAATGCCGTTTTAGGTTCTCTGTTTTCAATACATTGAACTTCATGTATAACATTGAACTTAATGTATAACAGCATGTTCATAGTACATCCAGCAATCTGTTGTTAACGCCACGCATGGTGTTTGAGACCTCGCACATTGTACTTGGAGAGCAATCATTGTGCAATTTCACCATCAGGGCCGATACGTTTCTTAAACATGGCATCTTGTAGTCTGGTTCTAGATATGCCATTAGGGTATTGAAGCCGACATCCTCTACCAGTGACAATGGCTCATATCAACTACAATCATTTCTGTAATCATGCTGTGATTTTCTCACTCCATCCCTTTAACTTCTCAAAGTATTACCATATAGGACTTCACTGAGGCCGCTTTCCTCTCTCTCTGCCATCTTTCCAAATGTTAACGACAATGAGGTGTGGACCACTTTATATTGGTGGCAAACAATTTGAAAGATGCATATCTCCTCCTATTTACAGCATTGTTGTGTTAGGTATTTGTTTAATTTCATACAATGGGTGGGTCTAATCCTGAATGCTGATTGGTTAAAACTGCATTACAGCCGGTGTCTATTCCACAAGTTATCACCGGCTAAATCTATGACGTTGAAATGCCTATTTAGTCTGTTCCATCTGACTGCGCAATCCAGTGTCTCATCCGCTCAACCAGGCAATTTATATACTTGATCTACAATGTGAAAAGCATTAAAACATTATCTCCCATTTCTTCTAGACTAAGAGTTTTCAACAGCGGAGATTTGTATAAACCTTACTGTCTGTTTCTCCGACATTTGTAACAATATTTCAATTGTTTCAATGGTGAAATTTGATCTCCAGCTGTCACATAGTAATGAATCTGTAGGGAGTCGAGTTGAGACGGCGTTTCTCAGCGTTTCTCAGCCAGTCGAAATTGTGAATCAGCTGGCATAATTTTTATGGATATATACAAAGAAATGTCAATTGAAAAAAGGTCAAACGAAACAAAGTGCAGCTAGTTTGAAATATTTCCATCTTCAGTTTGAAGTGATTGTGTTAGCTGTGTTGTTGGCTAGCTCCTCTGAACAAGTGTCCTGACGAGAGAGCACATTTTCTATGCCGGGCGAAATCGCGCCTCATTAGCTCACTGTTATGAATGTATCCAAAAAAAGAATAGCTGGAAAACATCTTAAATAAATCCAAATTAGACTACTTTGCTGTTATTCTGGCTGCACTTTTGACGTGAATGTAAATTAGCCGTAGTTGGCTAGCGAGCAAGCAAGGGATAAGAACGTTGCCAGCCAGTATGGCAATGGAGCATTTAGAACGAATACAGAATACAGATACAGAACAAAAAGACTGAATGACTGGGTCGCGTCTCTGGCAACCGAACCGATAGAACAAACGACCAGCCGGCTTGGCTAGCGACCTTAGATTTGTATCGGGCCTATATCTTGTGGAAGGATGAAATAGTATGAATAAATTCATCAAAGTCATGTTTTTAATGAAAATATGCAAATTATTATTTGAATATGTTGGTAACCTGTTGTATAAAAGTGATAATGCCCTTGAAGCCGGTGTCTGGAGGATACTTTGGCAGGGTTTGCCGACCAACAACTTAGTCTCGGGCCTAATAACACCCATGCCAATATATTCTAAAAACACCAGCTTCTCGGGCATTATCACTTAAATAATGTTTGCCTTTATGATGATGATGATTGGGACCTGTCAGTGGTAGTTTTGTGTATGTATGTATATTTTCTTAACGATAACAATCCTAAATTCGTTCAAACATTTAAACATCACACCCTTAACATTGACACAGTATCAGCGTTCACATCCATTTGGATTCTGGAGCAACAGAGCCCCCATGTGGATATAAGAAACATCACAGGGAACACAGTCAAAATGGAGGAAGTAGAAGAGAAAGTGAACGAGCGTAGACCAGAGGAAGTAGAAAAGAAAGTGAACGAGCGTAGACCAGAGGAAGTAGAAGAGAAAGTGAACGAGCGTAGACCAAAAGGGAAAAGCAGCATTCACAGGACTCCCTTTCAGTCATTGCAAAGTTCTCTCATTTGAAATGAGAAAATATACAATACAATTCTATCATTTTTTCAGAATGTGTATGAATGTAATAAGAGATTTTGACGTTGAGGATTGTGACCTTTTGACATGTTACGTTATTTATTTATGCCACATTCAGAGGGAACACTGCATAATGCATCAATATTAGTTGCCACTTGAGTTTCAATTACTGCAATAACCTTATTTTAACACAAGATTTGTTCATACATTTCTGTAAATGACCCGTTTCTTATTTATGAATGTATCCTTAAATATTATAGTATTATGTAGTCCCCTCCCACAGTAGCTGTAGAAACACCATGAGTCTGGCAAGACAGATACAGTAATTGTAGCATCAGCACTTGTGTTTACTTTCTACCATGCAGACCACAAACACCTATTTTCACCTCATTAGTGTTGGCCTTGCTTAATTCCCAGAGGAGCTGGGAGTACTGGTGACCAGGGGCCATAATGAGTCCAGTGGGGACCAGTGTTCACTGGTATGAATGGTTCTGGGACTTACCTGGCTGCCCCCGGGAGCTGTAGTTGCCGGTGGACACTGGTTGGCAGTAGAGGATCACTATGCAGAGCAGGAGGAGGCCCCAGTGTACTGACCACGCCATCTCACAGCTAATAACCTTCATCCGGTCAGCCAAGCAACCACAGAGACATATGATGTTAGTGAGAAGATATGACACAGCTATCGCACAGTAATGGGGTCTGAAAACTCTGTTTGAAGTTAGAACATTCCGTATATGATCAAAATACAAACTGTGCTTAGCCTACTCCAAATATTTTATTTCTTAAAAAAGATAAATAGTATCTACATTTTGTGTCAACATTTCATCAAAAAGTTGGATGAAAGCTTGATAAAAGACATACAATAGGCAACCAATGACTGTCACCTAGTGGTTATAAATCATCAAGTTCTTGGGACAAATGGTTATGAGGAGTACAGCTCATCAGGGGCATGTACCAACAATGTGAATTCACAGCCCAAACTCCAATTTATGTTGCAGCCAGCCAAATTCAACAGTCAGGCTGTTCAAAAACAGAACATCTCATACCCTCTATTAGAAATGTAATCCACAATACTGCCACTGTGTATGTACCCATGAGAAGTATTAGACCCAGATTGTTGAGACCACCACAGAGTTAGTAGGACCAGCAATTCTTACAGTACATTGCCATAGTATAGGCTAGGCAGGCTTTCAGCGCTGCAGGTTTTTGTTCTTATGACACCCAATAACCTGCTCTGATGAAGAGAATTATTTTTTCTCTGTGATTTTATTTGAAGTGATTCAACATTGAATCTGCTCATGAGTTTTCAACCTCAATAAGTATATATATATATATATATATATATATATATATATATATATATATATATATATATATATATATATATATATATATATATATATATATATATATATATATACAGTACCAGTCAAAAGTTTGGACACACCTACTCATTCAAGGGTTTTTCTTAATTTTTTACTATTTTCTACATTGCAGAATAATAGTAAACACATCAAAACTATGAAATAACACATATGGAATCATGTGGCAACCAAAAAAGTGTTAAAGAAATCAAATTATATGTTATATTTGAGATTCTTCAAAGTAGCCACCCTTCGATTTAATGACAGCTTTGCACACTCTTGGCATTCTCTCAACCAGCTTCATAAAGTAGTTAAAAGTTCATTTGTGGAATTTCTTTCCTTCCTAATGCGTTTGACCCAATCAGTTGTGTTGTGACAAGGTAGGGTTGGCACACAGAAGATATCCCTATTTGGTAAAAGATCCTGTCCATATTATGGCAAGAACAGCTCAAATAAGCAAAGAGAAAAGACAGTCCATCATTACTTTAAGACCAGTCAATGCGCAATATTTGAAAGTTTCTTCAAGTGCAGCCACAAAAACCATCAAGCTGCTATGATGGAACTGGCTCTCATGAGGACCGCCACAGGAAAGGAAGATCCAGAGTTACCTCTGCTGCAGAGGATAAGGTCATTAGAGTTACCAGCCTCAGAAATTGGAAAATAACTGCACCTCAGACTGCAGCCCAAATAAATGCTTCACAGAGTTCAAGTAACAGGCAAATCTCAACATTAACTGTTCAGAGACTGTGTGAATCAGGCCTTCATGGTCGAATTGCTGCAAAGAAACCACTACTAAAGGACACCAATAATAAGAAGAGACTTGCTTGGGCCAAGAAACACGAGCAATGGACATTAGACCAGTGGAAATCTGTCCTTTGATCTGATGAGTCCAAATACGAGATTTTTGGTTACAACCGCCGTGTCTTTGTAAGGTGCAGAGTAGGTGAATGGATGAACTCCACGTGTGGTTCCCACCGTGACACATGGAGGAGGTGGTGTGATGGTGTGGGGGTGCTTTGCTGGTGACACTGTTTGTGATTTATTTTAGAATTCAAGGCACACTTACCTAACATGACTACCACAGCATTCTGCAGCGATACGCCATCCCATCTGGTTTGCGCTTAGTGGGACTATCATTTGTTTTTCAGGAAAATGACCCAGCCTCCAGGTTGTGTAAGGGCTTTTTGATCAATAAATAGAGTGATGGAGTGCTGCATCAGATGACCTGGCCATCACAATCACCCGACCTCAACCCAATTGTGATGGTTTGGGATGAGTTGGACCGCAGAGTGAAGGAAAAGTAGCCAACAAGTGCTCAGATTATGTGGGAACTCTTTCAAGACTGTTGGAAAAGCATTCCAGGTGACTACTTCATGAAGCGGGTTGAGAGAATGCCAAGAGTGTGCAAAGCTTTCATCAAGGCAAAATGTGGCTACTTTGAAGAATCTCAAATGTAAAATATATTTTCATTTGTTTCACATTTGTTGGTTGCTACATGATTCCCTATGTGTCATTTCATAGTTTTGATGTCTTCACTATTATTCTGCAATGTATAAAAGTGTATACTGTATATACAGTATATGTATATATCTATACACAGTATATACAAATTCCCTTCTATTGTTTTTGACTCAATAACCTGGGCCATATCACCCTTTAACAACCCTCTCTCTGAGCTGAGCACTTCTATCCCATAAACCCCATACCCCAAATAAAACTGCAAGTGTTCCAAACCAAAAAAGTAGTCCCAGAAAAACTAGGACAAGGGTTTCTTCTTTTACATGTAATTACAGTGATGAATAATGCACAAAAGGAAGAAGCATATCAGGAGAATTGACTGAGGTATTTTTAACTACCATCTGTTCTTCAACAAGGTCTTAAACCTGTTACTGTCTGTCTGTCTGTCTGTCTGTCTGTCTGTCTGTCTGTCTGTCTGTCTGTCTGTCTGTCTGTCTGTCTGTCTGTCTGTCTGTCTGTCTGTCTGTCTGTCTGTCTGTCTGTCTGTCTGTCTGTCTGTCTGTCTGTCTGTCTGTCTGTCTGTCTGTCTGTCTGTCTGTCTGTCTGTCTGTCTGTCTGTCTGTCTGTCTGTCTGTCTGTCGTAGGTAGCCTACCACAGTGTGATGTAACTCACCAAGGGTAATCACATATCAAACACCACAGTGAGCAGGCAGGTTATCAACATTAACTCTCGGTGACCAGATGAACAAGACTAGCACTAAATAGACAACAATGCTTTTGTCATACACCCACTGTAATTCAAACAAATCAAATAATTATTTCCCTCAAGATCCATAGTGTATCTGCTTTCATTGTGATTTAAAAAACAGCAGCAAGGTGAGGTCCTTCAACCAGTCACCTGTCAGACGCAATATTAAAAATAAAATATGCATTGATATTAGGCCTACAGTATCTCAAAGTCTGTGTTGATCAACCCCTGGGGGGAATAGAGCTATTTACCACTGCTGGCAATGATGTTATTGCTTTTATTGTGAGATCAAAATCATTTTTAAGAGACAATAAAGAAAACAACATTTATGAGATAATTGTCTGGGATTAAATGACCACTAGACACATTCATAATGCCTTGTGAACTAAAAGAGTTGGGCTGTACAGTGATTCATTATGTCCACAGCAGTATCTATCTAAAGGGCAAGTAGTAGTATGTGTATGTTTGTGTGGTGGTTGTGGTGATGTTGAATTTATTACAGCCATTTCCCTACATTTAGCCTGGTAATCACCATTTCTAATCGAAATAGAAGCAAAGTCAATCAACTTAGAAAACCAACATTTCCAAGTTATTTGGAATCTAATCCACAATGCTGCAGCTGCCACATCATTGGACTGACAATTGTTTGCAGATAAAGCAGTCTGTCATTGACTGACGACCTAGTTAATTTTATCACATTCATGAAATAATGGATGGAATTAAGATATAGTCATCACTCACTTACCTTTGTCTTAGTCTTACAAATTATAGCCATATATATTTGTGATGCGAAAGTGGCTACTTTCCTGATATGAAGTTGCGGTCCATCCACCTGACAGTTTATAAGTCATTCTCATATGCATGATAAATTACACTTTGATCTATCTGTTCCTATCTTTCTTTGCTTTTATATAGATAGTTTCGTACCAACCCCTAACAACTGGTTCCTAGTGAGTCGTCTGTAGTGTAGAGCAAGTATTATCCACATCGATGCGCAATAGGCGTGGAATAACGGATGAAAAACAGTCCCCTCCTAGATAATTATTGGTTTCCGTTTAGTTTGTTTCTCTTCCGTACTCCGCCTCTCGTTTGGTGTAAATACTGAGATGAAAAACCGCGTGACACGTCGCTCCACTCCAGACTTTTGCTTTGAACAAGATACAGTCCGAGGTGGAAAAAGAAAAGAAAGATAACTTTCACTGCTGTTGAAATGTATTCCATCCCGGGCTTCAGAGATGTCCTCTTCTCATTGATAGACGAATAGACTAAACATTCAGGTTAGGTATCATATCTGCATGCAGTCGCCAGTGGGCAAAATGTGTGATTGGTATGTCCTTCCCCAAAGCTAAATTACACCACAGCTGAGGGCACAAGAGACCAGTTTACACATGATAGGCCTACCGACTGCTTAGCACGCCAGGAGGCTTTCTCATCATTAAAAAACTTAATCAAGAATCCATCTGTTCCCAGACCACACCAACCCTCATTCATTATGATGCGTAAGGAAGGATTTATGAGCTTATGTTGATTGAACACAGTGGTAGCGTGTGTGGTTACATTTTATTCACCAGCTCACTCAATGCGGGGTTTGAATGACAACATATCCGGGGGTGTTCCAATTTAAAACTCATCTTGCTAAAGAAAGTGTGAACTGTAATGTGGTTTATCGTAGTGGAAATGTAAGGAGTTGGTCCCCATTGTATTACGCGCAATAAGGTCCGCACCATGGGTAGAACCCAATAACGAGGACTAGTTGGGAGTTACAAGGATATTGGTCAACCGAGGTAAAGCCAGTCAAGTTGGATATTCGCGCTTTCAAAACTCAATAGCTTTCAAACCACTTGAGCCACAGACTCCAAATAAGTGTCATGATGTTGGAGAAATTGCGCACAACATTGCACAGGTCTTATTTTCACGATTGAGACATTAATTCGCTTTCCAAAGCTAATAAACATGTGGAAATGTGATAGTATTGTGTATTCCTAGTTGAATTAGTTAGGGAGCGTAAACCAAGTACCCAAAAAAATGTGCTTTCGAATTTCAATAGCTTCTTGGTCATGTGACCTAATTGACTCAAACAAGGTTCAGAATGTCCACTGACTACCCTTCTATATTGCACACCCTTTAGATTGTCCATTTTCATCTCACAAGATTTGACATACATTTTTCCAAAAGTACAATTTCAATAGCTCCTTGGTCATGTGACCCAGTGACTTCAATCCACTGACTATGCCTTCATATCGCACACTCTGATGTTTGTCTACTTTCATCTCAGGCTATTTGACTTAAATATGTAAGCTTTGCAGGCCTTCATTTTACATGGGTGTTAAAAACAATGTTTTGAAGTTAACAAATGTTCCAGCCTCGCAATAACTATCTTTTACATGGACACTGAAAAGATCCGCAAATGACTATGTGGTTTGGATCAAGGACAGTAGAGGTGTTCGAACAGAGGTACTTAAATGAAGGCGCACAGGTAGGCCTCATGAAAACAATGTTTCATGTGCACTTTTTAATCACAGTAATAGGCAGTGATTTGTCAGTCAGAGTGAGCTTGACAACGTGAACGAATCCTTTTCATAGCATCACTTTCATATACTGTACATTAAGACAAATCCTTCTACGTTGAGTATTAGAACCTGATAATGACTTGATATTTGAGTGCCTTCACAATAAGCCACTTGCAGACAACTTACAAAATGCAATAGTGCATTTGAGGGTTAGTTTTTCTGATGAAAATAGTTATTTGATGCATGGCCTACTATATCTAACTGGAAAAATACATTCCTGTGTCTTTTGTGAGTAAAATTATTTTTCCAAAATTGATTTAAATACAGTTTTTGTGAAGAGGTATGAGGGTTGTGATATGGGTCATTTAATAGTAAAATCATTTCTATATTGCTTTCCCAGTATCTGCATGAACCATCAGGCCAAGTGTTTTTGGTTGACCCTGCTGGACAGAAAGAGAAGGAGGAATTGGAAAAAGCTCCATTCAAATTCAGGTTTTAGTTATTCCATTGTACTGGATCTAATACATATTAGCATTTTACATACATACATGTAATCATTTTTTATGACATACTGTGAAAAACTCTCTTGGCTGCTGGCTCTGTCACTTTTAGATATGCACAGAGCAGACTGAAAGGGGAAGGGTAGCTCTTGACTTGAACCACAGGGGTTCTCTGTAAAGAGAGAGTAATCCAAAAGGCACAGACACACCCCTTGACTTTCAATTGGCACCTTTGACCTGTATGTATTCTCTCCTAATTGGCTCTGTGGTGCAAAGTCTGGCAGTCTGACTAAAGTGCCAGAGGTATGATGAGAGACATCCTCCTTTGTATTTATGGGAACAAATATTTCATAACACTTTGGATCCTATTCTTGGACAGTTAGAAGACTGTTAGAAGATCAATGCAAAAAAATTAATTAATTACTAATTACTGTCCATGAGTAACAACCTTGTGGGTCTGTAGGTGTTTGGGCCAATAAAGTGCCAACTCAATTCTACCACCGACTAGTCTCTCATGCCTCTATGAACGGGGACACAGGGCAATAGTTTTTAATCTAAACCAGACCTTTTTTTACTGGAGTACACTAACCCCTAATTGGGGCTCTTTTCTTGACACACAGTAGCTTTTTACCAGATAAGAAGTCAAGAAGATCAAAAAGTAGATTGTTGTAAAGGTGTATTACGTCCTGTGCTGGCCCCATTGTCAGATCCATTCTGGATTCTGAGTGGTAAAATCAGAGCTGAAAAATGCCTCTATGTATGTGTATACATTTTCCGTCAAGACAGAACTGCCAAAGGGGGTGGAGTTGCAATCTACTTCAGAGACAGCCTGCAGAGTTCTGTCATGCAATCCAGGTCTGTGCCCAAACAGTTCGAGCTTCTACTTATAAAAATCCACCTTTCCAGAAATAAGTCTCTCACTGTTGCCGCTAGTTACAGACCCCCCTCAGCCCTCAGCTGCGCCCTGGACACTGTATGTGAATTAATTTCTCCCCATTTATCTTCAGAGTTTGTACTGTTAGGTGACCTAAAACTGGGATATGCTTAACACCCCGGCCGTCTTACAATCTAAGATAGATGCCCTCAATCTCTCCCAAATTATCATGGAACCTACCGGGTACAACCTCAAATCCGTAAACTCGGGCACCCTCATAGATATCATCCTGACCAACCTGTCCTCTAAATACACCTCTCCTGTCTTCAACCAGGATCTCAGCGATCACTTCCTCATGGCCTGCGTCCGTAATGGATCAAACGACCACCACTCATCACAGTCAATCGCTCCCTAAAAAACACTTCAGCGAGCAGGCTTTTCTAATCGACCTGGCCCGGATATCCTGGAAAGTTATTGACCTAATTCCGTCAGTAGAGGATGCCTGGTTATTCTTTAAAAGTGCTTTACTCACCATCATAAATAAGCATTCCACATTCAAAAATGTAGAACCAGGAACAGATATAGCCTGTTCTATATACTATAGATCAGTGGTTCTTAACCTTGTTGGAGGTACTGAACCCCACCAGTTTCATATGCGCATTCACCGAACCCTTCTTAATTGGAAAAATAAAATTATTTTTTCAAATTCAAAACATAGGTATATATTTGACTGGTGCACAAAATGAACCGTGCATCAACATCACTGTGTTCAAAGAACAAAATCATCAAAACATGATTTTCACACAAAAACAAAAACATAATAATGAATATTTACTGCAAATCAGTGTGACTTCTGCTGTTGCCTTTCAGAGACCAGTTCAGAAATGCACGGCTTCACCTTGGCAAGTGCCACTCTCATGTCATTTTCACAACAAAGTCTTTTCCTTTTCTTCGTTTTTATGTCCAGCATCCTCAAAAAGGATTGCTCGCAAAGATATGTTGTAACAAACGGTATGAAAATCTCCAGAGCTTTCTTAGCAATAACGGTACGTTACCATTTGTTGACACCAAAATGTTGAAAGCGTTGTTGTTCTGAAAAGTTGCTGTTGAACCTGGCTCTGCTGAATTTCAATGATTTCATCGAGGTATTCATCATTGACATCTGTTGTCTCAACACTAAACGTGAACGGCTGTCTCACCCATGCTGGATATGACTCTCTTGTAGGGAAGTATCCGTCGAGAGACTTTGCAAGCTCATCTAAGTGTGTGGCAATTGCTTGCTTCAGTTCCGTGAGTACAGAAATGTCTCCGATTCCAGGTACATCTTCAATCTTACTTACACAGTCGTCCAGCAGGGGAAAGTTTGCAAAGTTATTGTTCTCTGTTCGTCGTTTCCATAACGGTAGATTTTTTTGAAAAGCCTTCAGGTTTTCCTCCGCTTCGATGATGTTGACTCCACCGCCCTGCATCTTTTGATTGAGATGATTGAGAGCTGCGCAGATATCAGCCATGTACGCTAAAATGAGAATGAACTCAGAATTTTTGAAGCAATCTGCATGACAATGTTGGTGCTCTTGCAAAAACAGGGCTAATTCCACACGCACAGCGTGTCCCCGAGATAACCACCGAACGTTAGAATGGTACAGAAGTACCTTGAATTCAGAGCCCATTTCTTTACACAGCTCACTGAAGATGCGATGCCGCAGAGCACTAGTTCGCACATAGTTCACGCATTCCACTACAATTTTTAATACTTCTGCCAGTTTTGGAGGCAAGGTTTTTGTTGCCAACGCATGCCTGTGCAGAATACAATGCGTAACAATGATGCATCGGCTTTCACTAGCGCACCAAAACCAGACTTTCTTCCCAGCATGACTGGAGCTCCGTCCGAACAAACTGCAGAAACCATATCCCACAAGGATTGTTGTCTTTGAAGAAGTCATCCACAAGTTTCTTCACATTGGCTGCCTTAGTTGTTGTTGTAAGAGGCTTACAAAATAAAAAATCTTCCTTTATCACGTCGTCTTTCACATAGCGCACGAATACAGCAAGCTGGCTTAGATTGGAAACGTCTGTGGTCTCATCGAATTTTGCCGGGCTTGAAATCAGATCTGCAACTACTTGAGCCAAGATGTCTTTGCTCATGTCCTCTATTCTGTCGCTGATGGTGTCATTTGTAAGAGGAATTTGGGATAACTTAACTTCAGCCTCTTTTCCCAGCATGATATTCGAGTGTTTCACCAATGGTGTGTGGTTTGCCCTGCTTTGCGATCAGGTAAGCAACTTCGTACGATGCTGTGAGGATCAGTTTGTTGATGAGTACAAAGCCGAGAACAGGCAGAGTAGCCTTTTCATCGAATCTGGCTCTCTTCACCTTGAATTCAGCGAGCGTTGTGTTCTTGTATTTTCCATCTCCATGCAGCTTAAGGAAGTGTTTGCTTAGTTTTGCCGGTGCTAGACTAGAATTGCTCAACTTGGCATTGCAAATCATGCAGTTAGGACGCAGACTCCCATCACGTTCCGTTATACATGTGAATCCATATTGTACATATTCGTCCGACCATTTTCTTTTTTTGCTCGACATAGTAAGTATGAAGGGATTAAAATATTAAGAAAGAAATCACAAGACGTACCATCACGACAGTCACAAGTCGACTACTGAGCACACCAAATTCCCTGCAGCACAGACAGGCCAAGCGATGTAGCGTGATCACCTGCAGCCAATGATGGCCAAGCGGGGCGTGTCATCACGAATCATATGAATCGGATGTGTGTCTTGACCTCCGCCGAACCCCTGAGACTGACTCACCGAACCCCTGGGGTTCGATCGAACCCAGGTTAAGAACCATAGATTCATATTCGTCGCCAAACCCACTGGCTCCATGTCATCTACAAGACCCTGCTAGGTAAAGTCCCCCCTTATCTCAGCTCGCTGGTCACCATAGCATCTCCCACCTGTAGCACACGCTCCAGCAGGTATATCTCTCTAGTCACCTCCAAAACCAATTCTTTCTTTGGCCGCCTCTCCTTCCAGTTCTCTGCTGCCAATGACTGGAACGAACTACAAAAATCTCTGAAACTGGAAACACTTATCTCCCTCACTAGCTTTAAGCACCAACTGTCAGAGCATCTTACAGATTACTGCACCTGTACATAGCCCACCTATAATTTAGCCCAAACAACTACCTCTTTCCCAACTGTATTTAATTTATTTATTTATTTTGCTCCTTTGCACCCCATTATTTTTATTTCTACTTTGCACATTCTTCCATTGCAAAACTACCATTCCAGTGTTTTACTTGCCATATTGTATTTACTTTGCCACCATGGCCTTTTTTGCCTTTACCTCCCTTCTCACCTGATTTGCTCACATTGTATATAGACTTGTTTATACTGTATTATTGACTGTATGTTTGTTTTACTCCATGTGTAACTCTGTGTCGTTGTATCTGTCGAACTGCTTTGCTTTATCTTGGCCAGGTCGCAATTGTAAATGAGAACTTGTTCTCAACTTGCCTACCTGGTTAAATAAAGGTGAAATAAAATAAATTAAAAACTCCAGACCTGAATGCCCTTGACAAGCACAAAAACATCCTGTGGCATATTGCATTACCATCGAATAGCCCCCGCAATATGCAACTTTTAAGGGAAGTAAGGAACCAATATACACAGGAAGTTAGGAAAGCAAAGGCTAGCTTTTTCAAACAGAAATTTGCATCCTGTAGCACAAACTCCAAAAAGTTCTGGGACACTGTAATGTCCATGGGGAATAAGAGCACTTCCTCCCAGCTGCACACTGCACTGATGCTAGGAAACACTGTCACCACCGATAAATCTACAATTACGAAGAATTTCAATAAGCATTTTTCTACAGCTGACCTTGCTTTCCACCTGGCTACCACTACCTCGGTCAACAGCTCCACACCCCCCACAGCAACTTACCCAAGCCTCCCCATTTCTCCTTCACCCAAATCCAGAAACCTGATGTTCTGAAAGAGCTGCAAAATCTGGACCCCTACAAATCAGCTGGGCAAGACAATCTGGACCCCCTCTTTCTAAAATTATCCGCCGCAATTGTTGCAACCCCTATTACTAGCCTGTTCAACCTCTCTTTCGTATCGTCTGAGATCCCCAAAGATTGGAAAGCTGCCACAGTCATCCCCCTCTTCAAACTGGGAGACACTCTAGACCCAAACTGTTACAGAACTATATATATCCTACCCTGCCTTTCTAAGGTCTTCGAAAGCAAAGTTAACACACAGATCACAGACCATTTAGAATCCCATCGTACCTTCTCCGCTATGCAATCTGGTTTCCGAGCTGGTCATGGGTGCACATCAGCCACGCTCAAGGTCCTAAACGATATCATAATCGCCATCGACAAAAGACAATACTGTGCAGCCGTATTCATCGACCTGGACAAGGCTTTCGACTCTGTCAATCACCGCATTCTTATCAGTAGACTCAACATCCTTGGTTTCTCAAATGACTGCCTCGCCTGGTTCACCAACTACTTCTCAGATAGAGTTTAGTATGTCAAATCGGAGGGCCTGTTGTCCGAACCTCTGGCAGTCTCTATGGGGGGTGCCACAGGGTTCAATTCTTGGGCCGACTCTTTTCTCTGTATACATCAATGATGTCGCTCTTGCGGCTGGTGATTCTCTGATCTACCTCTACGCAGACAACACCATTCTGTATACTTCTGGTCCTTCTTTGGACACTGTGTTAACTAACCTCCAGACGAGCTTCAATGCCATACAACTCTCATTCCGTGGTCTCCAACTGCTCTTATATGCAAGAAAAACTAAATGCATGCTCTTCAACCGATCGCTGCTCGCACCTGCCCGCCCGCCTAGCATCACCACTCTGGACGGTTCTGACTTAGAATATGTGGACAACTATAAATACCTAGGTGTCTGGTTAGACTGTAAACTCTCCTTCCAGACTCATATTAAGCATTTCCAATCCAAAATTAAATCTAGAATCGGCTTCCTATTTCGCAACAAAGCATCCTTCACTAATGCTGCCAAACATACCCTCGTAAAACTGACTATCCTACCGATCCTTGACTTCGGCGATGTCATTTACAAATTAGCCTCCAACACTCTACTCAACAAATTGGATGCTGTCTATCACAGTGCCATCTGTTTCTTCACCAAAGCCCCATATACTACCCACCATTGCGACCTGTATGCTCTCGTTGGCTTGCCCTCGCTTCATATTCATCGCCAAACCCACTGGTTCCAGGTCATCAATAAGTCTTTGCTAGGTAAAGCCCCGCCTTATCTCAGCTCACTGGTCACCACAGCAACACCCACCCGTAGTACATGCTCCAGCAGGTATATTTCACTGGTCACCCCTAAAGCCAATTCCTCTTTGGCCGTCTTTCCTTCCAGTTCTCTGCTGCCAATGACTGGAACAAATGACAAAAATCACTGAAACTGGAGACTCATATCTCCATCACTATCTTTAACCATCAGCTTTTAGAGCAGCTTACAGATCATTGCACCTGTACATAGCCCATCTCTAAATAGCCAATCCAACTACCTCATCCCCATATTATTTATTTAATTTATGTTGTTTTTTGCTCCTTTGCACCCCAGTATCTCTACTTGCAAATGAATCTTCTGCACATCTGTCACTCCAGTGTTTATTTGTGAAATTGTAATCATTTCGCCACTACAGCCTATTTATTGCCTTACCTCCCTGATCTTACTTCATTTGCACACACTTTATATAGACTTTTCTGTTCTGTTATTGACTGTACATTTGTTTATTCCATGTGTAACTCTGCGTTGTTTTTTGTGTCACAATGCCTTGCTTTATCTTGGCCAGGTCGCAGTTCTAAATGAGACCTTGTTCTCAACTGGCCTACCTGGTTAAATAAAGGTGAAATAAAAAATACATTAAAAAAATATATATATACTGTATGTGGGAATGTCTTATGTCTGTCCTAAATGTAGTGTTGGTACATAGAATATTCCTCAACTGCATATATCATAAATTGCTATTGCAAATAGAAGTATTATGTTCATCAACTGACATTTTCAGATATTATTTTGACAAACACACTTTGGGGTTTATAAATCATTCTCTATTGTCATAGATTTGGTGGGCACTGTCATATGTGATCTTTGTGATATGACTTTCTTTAAGCACGCACTGATGAAACTGTCACGTAATATGTTTTTTTAAAGTCTACAAACGCTCTATATTTATTCACTCTGTGATAGGGTTGGATCCTATATGCTACTTTTATTATTGTCCTGTAAATGTGCCTATAATTTAGGCTGTGTGTAGAATGGAGCATAAAGGAAATTACCTCTACTACTAAATTACTACTAGATTATAGTGATAAGGAAAACAGCATACCAATTTGGCCTACCTACTGTTGGAGGTAAGGAAAACTACAGGCGAATATCCAATCTAAAATTGCCTTTACCTCGGTTTCTCACCAGTCGAGGTTGCGACACCAAGAATTAAAGAGTGTAGCGAATTCGGTGGGCATTTTCTACCAAGAATGAACATACTCGCCGATGCCGACCCCGTTTCGAATCCCAACACGGCTGCTGTATTTAGCCTTGAATCGTTTTTAATGCTTTCTTTTCCTTACCGTGACAATCTGAGTGAGTAGAAAAAGTAACGGGCTTCTTCCGACAATCCTCGTTCCTCTCAGCCTGTACATCTGTCATCGTCATCCATAACTTTTTATTATGAAAACCTGTCTCTTTGTCAAACCGCTCACCCTCTTCAGGATTCCAATATATAGAAGGGTAGCCTAAATGTGTTAAGCCTGAACACCACAGGAGTTAAATCTTGTTTATTTAAAATGAGATACATTTCTTAATTTATAAATGTAATATCAAGTTCACGTCGAAAACGTAATGTTGACGAAATTGTTTTGATTGTAAAATCAAGAAAGTAATTGAAGACAGAATTGGAGGAAGACGTAAGAATGACAAATATACCCTAATTGTTTTATATCAGTGCACAAGGCACACAAGCAGGAAAATTAAAAAGTTTATACAATGGAGCATTCAAAGACGGACATTAATTTATCAAAATGTAATTAGAGAATTCAGCTAAGAGCTTTTGTGCCCTTAGTGATTTAAGGGGAGGATACTTTAGACACCAGAGGGACAAACAATTGAACACAAATAATTACAATTATATATAATTAACTGAAAATGGAGAGCGCCTGATCGCTGGCTCCATCAGAATGGCGAGCCTGTAAGGAGCAGAGGAGCATAGGTGTCGGGCACAGACAGAGGCCCAACTGGAAACAGGTGTGGAGAGCATGAACAGAGGCCCAGCCAGACACAGGTGTGGAGAGCATGAACAGAGGTCCAGCTGGGCACAGGTGTGGAAATCATAAACAGAGGCCCAGCAGGGCACAGGTGTCAAGGTCACAGACAGAGAACCAGCTGGTGGTGGAGTAGTCCGTACAGGAGCAGAGAACTGATGCAGTTAGAGGTGTGGAATGGATGCTGGGACTCCTACAAAGTCATCTGATTGGCAGCATGTTTTTTTGCATCACTCTTCATCAATGCCACCAAATACCCAGCATACTACAGAGAATTTTCAACAACCTACTTGAAGGTCTGCTTCCTCTAAAGGCTGAACTGCATCTCATGTTGATCCAACAAGTGTGCCTTGCTGCTGGGTTGCCAACTCTGAGCAGTACAGCCCTCCTGGCCAAATTTGTCCAGAGATACTGTATAGCCCTGGTGTACTTTCTTTTAGAACTATGTCTGTTGAATTGGAAAGCATCCTTACTGTCAAAAATCTAATCAAATCCAATTGTATTAATAATACATAATTACAGAATACAGTGCAGTGTAAAAAGTGCAATGAAATGCTTACTTGCAAGCTACCTCTCAACATAGCCCTTGTCATACAGCATGTCTTGGGGGTATGATATTTGTGCGTCTAACTCTCTCATTCATCACAATTCATCAGGCTATCCGTAGTCCTGGTAGCATCCACATTAATGTAGAAGTGTTTAGAAACATATTATTTTATTATTTACAATAAGTGACTCTAAAATGACACAATACATTATTTACCAGTCATTTCTATTGGGCACAAAATAATCTGAAACACAACCAAAACAAAGAGCAACTGTTTGTAGAGTCACAAGCTTTATGTAATCATTGCGTGCTAGGAATATGGGACTAAATGCTAAACTTTTGACTACTTTAATACACATAAGTTAATTTATCCCAATACTTTTGGTTCCACTTAAATGGGGGGACTATGTACAAAAAGTACGTATGGATGAAAATACCCTCAAATTAAAGCTGACTTTGTATCATTGCAAATCCAAAGTGCTGAAGTACAGAGCCGAAACAACAAAACATTTCACTATCAAAATCCGTTAGATGGGGTATTTGGCTGTTTTGACTGCCAGAGCCAAATCACACTTTAAAAATAACATTTATGGTCCATGGATTAAGGAGTAATGTTAGCCCAAACAGGAACGTTGGACAGGGGACTGACGAGCACAAGTGTGGAGGACAGAGGACAGAGTAGCCCGTACAGGAGTGGAGGACAGAGGACTGACTGATGCAGCTGTGGACTGGGTGCTGGTAGAGGGAGTGGGAGTAGGACGAAAGGTACCAACAAGAGGCAGGGCTGTCTCCACCACTGGAACGGTCAGGCCCTGAAATTCCACAAGCTCCACAAAGCCCTCATCATCCTCCCCTTGGACATCAGGATCACCTGTCTCTAGTTCCTCAATGGCAGCCTTGTGATCCTGCAGCACCAAACCAGTCTGATCGAGGAGGTACTCCAAACCTATCAGCTCTCCTAAAGAAAAAGAAACAACATAAATATATGAGAATACACAGGACTGAGAATAGAATAATTCTATAGTAACATTTAACAAAGAGAAATGTGTTGCTGTTTGTATTAAATATAAAAGCTGCATTAGATTGTCAATTACATTTAATTGATATTGTCATTACCAGTGTATTTGCGTGGAACAGTGTTAGGAACCATATGTTCCAACTGATGACCTTCCTACTGCACAGAATGCAGGCAATACAGCTTAACCTGTCAGAGCTTCCTGGGCATCCAGAGCAGCAGAGGATGGGAAAAGTACCTCTCCATCTCTACTGAGCTGCATATGGTGGTGGAGGGTGGTCCCACCACATTTTGTCAACCCTGGCAAAGTCCATCTCTGGAATCCCATTCCCCGACCACCTGAACAATGCTTACTTATGGTCCACATCTGGCAAAATGTGTTGCATCCCTTGGGAGAGCATAGGTCTCTCCCTGAAATCAAAAGACAACAACATCCCCACAAGATAAATCATGTATTGATGATAAATTCCCCGAAGAACAGGTCATCATATCACATGAGACATACTGTGTAGGTCTAGTATATAATTTAAAATGCTAGTCGTCACTATAAATACTTCAAATACAGGCTGGAAGGGCTAAAAAGTAGAACTATTAATTTAATTAGATCAATAGATTAAACACCATCAAAAGACGATCCTTTGTTTTACTTATCTATTATCTCCATACACATCATTAATGAAAATAATAACTCCAGATTAGTATGTAAATAGTTGGGTTAACACTATTTTAACGGACAGAGTCATCATAAGTTAAACTAGCTAACGTTACATCGATAACCTGTCAGTCAAAACACCAGTTTACTGCGCGTTAGATAGCGTTACTGTAGCTACACTGTAAATCTTGTTAACCGAATCGTGCTAACATATTACTGATTTCGATCGATAATAAATGAAAACAGCAGACAACAACAACAATTGTAGCTAACGTCACTTCAGAAAAGAAAGATAATTCGAGAACAAAATTACCTGAGGAAATATATTTTTCCATGGTCCTCTTCTAGCGTTTAAAGGTCCCGCCATGACTTCAGAAAAGAAAGAAAACACGCTGGCGTGTTTGGCAAGTGCTATTATTGGTTGCAGACGTCGATATGATGTCGCAACCAGAAATGTCCTCGACTTGCAATTGTCAAGGGGCGCCAAGGTATTTGTTTTAAATGTAATTAGACCACTCAGGTTAAGAACAAATTCGTATTACAATGACAGCCTGGCTTGCCCACAAGCCCACAAGCCCACCAGCCTGGCTTGCTCATCCTCATCAGCCTAGCTTGCCCACCAGCCTGGCTTGCTCATCCTCATCAGCCTGGCTTGCCCACCAGCCTGGCTTGCTCATCCTCATCAGCCTGGCTTGCCCACCAGCCTGGCTTGCTCATCCTCATCAGCCTGGCTTCCTCGTCAGCCTGGCTTGCCCAGGGGCAGAACGACAGATGTTTTACCTTGTCAGCTCGGGGATTCGATACAGCTGCATTGCGGTTCCTGGCCCAACACTAACCACTAGGCTACCTTCCGCCCCGTGGTACTGATCATCTTATTGCACTTATTAAAATCGGTGTCAACTACTTTTTTTTCAGTCGACTACAAATTGCCACATTTTGAATATATTTAGTGAGAGAGTCCAGAGCTACTAACCCATGTACAATAAATCTAATTGATCATAATACCAAAAAGTTAAATCAATTTGGGCTGGTGAAACAACCTCTTTGTGTATTGAAAATGTGGGTGCTATCCGGTATCCTTGGAACATCCCGATCCCCCACTGAAGTTAAAATGGTTAAGGTTAGATAGGGGTTAGGGATGTCCCAAAGATATGGAGCGAGATAGCTGCCAAAAGGTTGAACGTACATATCGTTAGGATGGTAAGAAAATCCATGCATGAAACATTAAACGTAAACAATAAATTAGATCTGTTACTACTATGAATTAACATTTACACGTTCAATTTTTTACTTTACGTCTCCCTTTACTCGTTTGCATATCTTTTGTTATGCGTACTTTTGTCAGTAATAAGGCATTTGCAAAGGACATTGCCTGAACGTAGCTAGTCGAAGTCAATCAAGCAACTGTAGCCCAGATGGAAGAGTTGCTTTGCAGCTTCCGGTTTCATTTCCAAAATAAAAGTCCAGAGCTTGTTTTAGAACTGCACTCAATAACGACGTTATATACGTTTTTTAAAAACATTTTTTATTTCAACTTTATTTAACCGGGTAGGCCAGTTGAAAACAAGTTCTCATTTACAACTGCGACCTGGCCAAGATAAAACAAAGCAGTGTGACAAAAACAAGACAGAGTTACACAAACGTACAGTCAACACAATAGAAACATATATGTACAGTGTGTGCAAATGTAGAAGAGTTAGGAGGTAAGGCAATAAACAGGCCATAGAGGCGAAATAATTACAATTTAGTGCAGCACAGGCTTGGGCCTTCAGCAAATTACTTGTATGAGAATGATAAAGACAATAATTTTGTCTAGAATAACCACCTGAGCTGCAAAATAGAAAGTAAATATGATTTAGGCCTATTCTGCTATCTAAATATGTCATGCTGTTGTGTGTTTATGTAATGGCCATATAATTGCATCTTTTATTTTTATAGCTGTGTGGGGCTACTGTGGTGATCATGTAACCTAATGAATCACACTTTTTCCAGTATTTGGGAGCATGGACTGTAGGACTTATATTAGGCATATTGGCTGTGGTATTAGTGATTTCCACTCTGCATGTAGGCTCGATATAGCTATTTACGTTGCACAGTCCCATCACACAGAGGTTATAAAATTTGATTTGATATCCATCACGGGGTCCCAAATGGTCAAGACTATCTATAGCCTATTCTTATTGCCAGATCTGTTTACTCTATCAGCGACTGCACATGCTTCTTCAACTATTTTGTAAAAAATATATATATTTATAGGCCTGTGAGCTAGGGTCTCTTTTTAAAGGGAGCCCTATAATAAAAACGGCTATAAACACAGAGTTCTAAAACTATTCTGCAAGACACCAGTATCCAAAATGATAGCCTAAATTGCAATACCTACAAGATGAAGGCACCCTATTTTTTTTATTTGGAAAGGCCTAAATTAAGAGAATTTAGATCATTTTGAATACACACATGGATTTCAATAAACAAATGGATATGTTCTATTTTATTTGATTTAGTTCCTATTGCAACTGACAGTTCCTATTGCAATGACAATGGATTACATACTGACTGAACTGAATTAATTAAATGTTGAAATATGTTGGATTGAGGAGTTGCACGTATCATGCAGGCTTTTCACTTTAATTGGCTAGTAGGCAAATAGGCCTAAATGAAGATATGACTATGGTTGTATGCCTCCAGAAGGGCATCATCTGAGGTTGAGGGGTGCTTTTCTGAAGGCGCATGGTGCTGTGGTGCTGCATGGAGATCACAAGCTCTTCAACTGGGCAGCAGTGTCGCAATGGAGGGAATAGCCTATATTGGAGACTACCTAAGACCACCGCAACATAGTTATTGTAAAGTGTGGGAACAAGCTTATGCCAGACTTAACCTCTCCCTTGTTCATTTCAAAGTCCATATGTTCATGTCAAATTATTTTTAATTCATATTAACCCCTCCTACAGAATATGCTTTGGCAAGATTTTGAGTGATGAATTAAACATCAAAATCTTCAATAAAAACAATATTCTGAATGGCAAAGACTCCAGTGGTCATACATAATTCATATTCGGTTTCATTATTCCTGGTAGATATTACTGGTTATGATTGCAGACAGAGCCCAGAGAATGAGATGGTGCAATATTGAATTAATCATGCATGGCGATGTCCACATTTTTTCCACATGTTGTTAATAAGTTACAGCCTTACTCTAAAATGTATTAAAAAAAACAAATTCCCTCATCAATCTACACACAATACCCCATAACGACAAAGCAAAAACAGGTTTAGATTTTTTTGCTAATTTATTCAAAATAAAAAACTGAAATATAACATTTACATAAGTATTCAGACACTTTACTCAGTACTTTGTTGAAGCACCTTTGACAGTGGTTACAGCATCAAGTTTTCTTGGGTATGACGCTACAAGCTTGGAACACCTGTATGTGGGGATTTTCTCCCATCCTCTGCAGATCTTCTCAAGCTCTGTCAGGTTGGATGGGGAGCGTTGCTGCACAGCTACTTTCAGGTCTCTCCAGAGATGTTCGATCGGGTTCAAGTCTGGGCTCTGGCTGGGCCAATGAACGACATTCAGAGACTTGCCTCGAAGCCACTCCTGCGTTGTCTTGGCTGTGTGCTTATGGCAGTTGTCCTGATGGAAGGTGAACCTTCGCCCCAGTTTGAGGTCCTGGGCTCTCTGGTGCAGGTTTTCATCCAGGATCTCTCTGTACTTTGCGCCGTTCATCTTTACCTCGATCCTGACTAGTCTCCCAGTCCCTGCCGCTGAAGAACATCCCCACAGCATGATGCTGCCACCACCATGCTTCACTGTAGGGATGGTGCCAGGTTTCCTCCAGATGTGACACTTGACATTCAGGCCAAATAGTTCAATCCTGGTTTCATCAGAACAAAGAATCTTGTTTCTTAGGTGGCTTAAAAATATATATATATATACTTGATTTATTTAAAATATACTTGCAGTGAAGCCGCTCAACAACTACATCATATTAGTCATGTAACTCCCATCCAGAGCGACACACAGAAGCAACCAGGGTCAACACCCTGCTCAAGGGCACATCGACAGATCTCCCACACGGTCAAAAACAGGGATCCAAATCAGCGATCCATCAGCCCAAGGACCCAACCGCCAGGCCACTAACCCTCCAAGATCCCCCCCACAGTTCCCCAAGAGCATGTATGGCACTGTTTACATGTATGTGTGTCCATGTATGTGCACATTTGAATGAGTGTGTGTATATACATGTATAAAAACACCTGCATGGCATCCGCCTCAGGCAAACAGGCATTAGCTGTAACAACACTGCCGCTATGTGTCATTAAAACATACTTTTTGTTAGGTTTAATTTTGACTTTATTTTTTGGTACTTTTATCTTTGACTGTCATTCTATCCCCCACCCAGCAACTCCTCTCCAATTCCACATCTCAATCCCCAGCTTCCCTCAGCCATCTCTGCTGGCCACCCTCTTCGGATTTCTATGCACCATATAACTTTCAACTATGCTGTGATGTTTAACGTACAATTTGAATCTATCAAATCGAATCCAGAGTTGAAGATAAATACATTTACTAAGAGTATTAGGTAATTGACTGACCCAGTCTCTCCAGATCTTCGAATAGTACTATTTCTAGTGTCAATTTTAGATAAATGTTATGCATTTTCAGCCATTCCTGAACCTGATCCTAGAAACAGGCTAGAGGAGGGCAATATCAGAATAAATGCTCTATTGATTCTGTATCCCTACAACAAAATCTGCAGAGCTGCGATGATTGTATACCCCAAATATTCAACATTTTGTTGGTGGCAAGAATTCTATTTAACAATTTTTGCTGAAAAGCACAGTCTTGAATCTTGCGTCACAACCTGTACCATGGAATCGTTACATCAAATCTGTGTGGCACAGCTGTCAACATCCTGGTCCTCAAACAAAACTGATCCTTTAAATTGGGCAGACAAACTGGTTCCCTACCTCCTCCCACTGCCACATCCATTTTTGGGGTAATGCTATATTCAATTGGTTGTAATCTTTGATTGAGCAGACCCTCCCATACAATTCTGATAACTCCATTAAACATATAACTCTACCATTCCAATATAATTTAAAAACAGAATAGCCTTTAAAAAAAATGTGTATTTTATCAACCAGCACATTTGGGTTCAGCCATAATATTTGTTCTATCTTTTCAGGGGAATGAAAGTGTAGCCAGCTGTGCAATGCTTATTTGAAAGATAGATACTTTGAAAAAATGACATATGGCAATCTGCACAAAGGCAATTTTAAACAATGGATAAGATTTTCTTAGTAATCTACTTGTGAACCATCTGGGATCAAGTACAACTTTTAAATAAGTGAAGCTTTTAGAGGTTTAGTGCTTTTATATTTAATCATCTCAACCCACCCAATTCATATTCATTATAAACAGTTGAATACATTTAAACTGTTTCACAATTTTTGACATTTAATCCTATTAAGAATTCTCTGTCTTAGGTCAGTTAGGATCACCACTTTATTTTAAGAATTTGAAATGTCAGAATAATAGTAGAGAGAATGATTTATTTCAGCTTTTATTTATTTCATCACATTACCAGTGGGTCAGAAGTTTACACACTCTCAATTAGTATTTGGGTGCATTACCTTTAAATTGTTTAACTTGGGTCAAACGGTTTGGGTAGCCTTCCACAATAAGTTCGGTGAATATTTGCCCATTCCTCCTGACAGAGCTGGTGTGGGCAGAACTTTTTCAGTTCTGCCCACAAATGTTCTATTGGATTGAGGTCAGGGCTTTGTGATGGCCACTCCAATACCTTGACTTTGTTGTCCTTAAGCCATTTTGCCACAACTTTGGAAGTATGCTTGGGGTCATTGTCCATTTGGGAGACCCAGCTTTAACATCCTGACCGATGTCTTGAGATATTGCTTCAATATATCCACATAATTTTCCTACCTCATGAAGCCATCTATTTTGTGAAGTGCACCAGTCCCTCCTGCAGCAAAGCACCCCCACAACATGATGATGCCACACCCGTGCTTCACGGTTCGGATGGCGTTTACGGCTTGCAAGCCTCCCCATTTTTCCTCCAAACATAACAATGGTCATTATGGCCAAATAGTTCTATTTTTGCTTCATCAGACCAGAGGATATTTCTCCAAAAAGTATGATCTTTGTCCCCATGTGCAGTTGCAAACCCTAAGTCTGGCTTTTTTAAATGGCGGTTTTGGAGCAGTGGCTTCTTCCTTGCTGAGCGGCCTTTCAGGTTATGTTGATATAGGACTCACTTTACTGTGGATATAGATACTTTTGTACCCGTTTCCTCCCCGCATCTTCACAAGGTTCTTTGCAGTTGTTCTGGGATTGATTTGCACTTTTCGCACCAAAGTACATTCATCTCTAGGAGACAGAACGTGTCTCCTTTCTGAGCGGTATGATGGCTGCGTGGTCCCATGGTGTTTATACTTGCGTACTATTGTTTGTACAGATGAACGTGGTACCTTTAGGCGTTTGGAAATTGTTCCCAAGAATGTACCAGGTCTTGGCTGATTTCATTTGATTTTCCCATGATGTCAAGCAAAGTGGCACTGAGCTTGAAGGTAGGCCTTTAAATACATCCACAGGTACACCTCCAATTGACCCAAATGATGTCAATTAGCCTATCAGAAGCTTCTAAAGCCATGACAATTTTCTGGAATTTTCCAAGCTGTTTAAAGGCAGTCAACTTAGTGTATGTAAACTTCTGACCCACTGGAATTGTGATACATTGAATTAAGTGAAATAATCTATCTGTAAACAATTGTTGGAAAAATGACTTGTGTCATGCACAAAGCAGATGTCCTAACCGACTTGCCAAAACTATAGTTAGTTTATTAACAAGACATTTGAGTAGTGGATGCAAAAACAAGTTTTAATGACTCCAACCTAAGTGTATGTAAACTTCCGACTTCAACTGTAGATAGGCACGCTTTATCTTGACTGGTTTAGCGTCCCAGAAAGCTAAATATTTTTTGCTCATACAATTTGAAAAATGAATCATCAGTAGGCAGCGCCCTAAGTGAGTGAGTAAACAGATATGACCAAGGAGTTAATCAGGGTAATATTTCCATAAATAGACAGGCATTTACCACTCAATGGTTGCAGGATCTTTTCTATTGAAATTCATTGTGGAAAGCTCATTTATATCTTTGTAATATGAATACCAAGTATGTCTACTTCACAGTCAGCCCAATTTAATAGGTAAACTGCAGGGTAATGTAAAAGTAGTATTTTTTAAAGATCCAATACGTAATAGTGTACACTTTCATAATTAGGTTTTAGTCCAGAAATGCTATCTAGAACTTCAATGAGACATTGCTGGGATCTAGCTTGCGGACACAATATAATACTTTAAGCCTTCGATTTCTAATCCTCTAATGTTGTTATTTGATCTGATTTTAATAGCTAGCATTTCAATGGCCATAACGAATTGATATGGTGACAGTGGACACCCTTGTTTACCTCATCTTGACAATTCAAAACTGAGAAGTAGCTGCTATTTACTATTTTACACCTGGGGTTGCGCTATATACATATACATATATCACCCATTAAGAAAATCAGAAAAATGGAAAAAAAAAAAAAAATGTAGCCTTTACTTTATCAAAGACCTTTTCAAAATCCCCTATAAATACCAGGCCTGGCTTCTTACATGTTTCATGAAGTTGTATTATTTCTAGTAGTAGTTGTATATTATATTTAGGCACCTTTTTGCAAACTCCAAGCGGGCTGTCATGTGCCTTTTACAAAAGGAGCATCTTCTGTCTGACATCTAAAATGTTAGTCCGTAATCGTAACATGGTGTTTGTATGTTCACAGATGAAATTTCACGTTTCTGTTTCACGCATGGCTTTTCTTAAGATCCTAAAAATGTACAGATGGATTTTCTTACAACCCTAACAATACGTACGTTCAAGCTTTTGGCAGGTATCTCGCTCCATCAAAGGTCCCCCTGATACCATCATTTTTATTACAGTCGGTGCTATATAGTGGTGTTAGTTGTATAGCTCCATCTAGTGCACAGAGTAAGGAAACCCACTCATTAACAAAACACTTTATTGCAGAACAGTTGTCATTATGTATATAAGGAGAAACTACTTATTTTGAATGAGGGAAAGAAGACATCCCTTTGGAGCAAACATTAATAAGTAAAACATAATTGTTAAGGAAAATGTTCCCGACTGATTACATTGTAATGATATAAAGTTGTTGACCTTCCACACTACCCGCCATAATGGATCTTACATACATGATCAGTCTCAAATATATTAAAAACAATACCACGCTGTATCACTTTCCCCAAAAGTTGTCAAATGTCTTGATAGATTCTGTATGTGTACTTTGACATTTTAAGAGGTGAGTTTCAGCTTGAAGAGGACAGTCTGAGGTGTGGTGATATCTGCCACTGCTAGTTCCTGTCCATCAGACAATCCCAGTTCTGCAACACCACAACATTACATGTACAAGATGGCCGAAACAAACATAGGTTTATATACTCTACCATACACATATTTGAAGAAAAAAACATCTTACCTTTCAAGGTTTTGCAAAGGTTGGGTCTAGTTCTTTCTTCAATTGAAGCTACAGTCTGTAGATATAGTGTCTTATTTTTCCCTTCCAGGGTTGCTGTGATGGCTGGGGACTTCATTTGTCTGGAAAAGATGAATGCTAACAATGCCAACTTCACAATTACACCTTTCAGTAGCGATAAAAAAAAAACTGCCTCTACTGTATGAAGACATGACAGACATCAATATCAGTCAGTCAATCTGGTTACTAGCAGATGTACTCACAGGGAGGCGTTCTCAGTCAGGTACTCCAGGACCTCCTGTAGCTTGGCAGAGGGTGGGAACTGTAGATCCTGGGGCACCTGGCTACAAGCTGAGCAGTTCTCCTGTCAGACCAAACAAGAGCATGAAGACACAAAGTACTTCTGACATCACGCCACCCCCTTACAGCCTTGTGACAACAGCACTGTCAGTAACATTGGTACAGTTCTCCTTAATAAAATGGGCAAATATATACCCATTAAAGACACTCATCTAGGTACTCCTGAGACATTACTAACCTTTCGCTCTGCCTCGAATGTGTAGGTGTACAGTCCGTCCACATCATTAAATACCAGATAATTATTCAGTGGAATATAAGCGCTGCAAAGTCAGAGAAAAGTAATTTGATACCTGGTATGAAACTGACCTGTTCTCTACAGTGAGTGAATCATGTGAAAACAGAATTATTACATTCAAAGTACTAACCTTGAAGCCATTTTAAAAACTTCAGTGGAGCAGGCAGCTACAGAGCAACAAAAAAGTTAAGTTACACTACTTGAAATGTACAAAAGTAGCTACTTGTAATCAAGTTGGGATCCATCAAGATAAAATTAAGCTTACTTATGTAACCACGGTTATGTGAGCTATATGGATCACTCCAATATATTGGTATCACTCCGCGGCAGAGGGATACATCCGAGGTGAGAATTTACAGATTTACTCCCGTGTAGACCTGTGTCACGGCTGGAGTCTGCCTCACACATATACATGCGCCTCTAGCACCGAAGAGGATTGGAGCGATCCATATAGCTCACATAACAAAGGTTGTATGTAACCACAGTTATGTTTCACTATACTGGATCACTCCAATATATTGGTATACTGTACCAGATTTAGTCAGTGCTAGAAGGACCTGGCCAGCCGGTGGCAAAATCCCAGTGTGTGACCGAGATGCAGGGGCCGTCAATGTGGAAGGGGGGGGTCCCGGCACAATGACTGGAATGAATTGCAAAAAATTATTATATATAGATATATATAGATCCTGGATGAAAACCTGCACCAGAGAGCCCAGGACCTCAAACTGGGGCGAAGGTTCACCTTCCATCAGGACAACTGCCATAAGCACACAGCCAAGACAACGCAGGAGTGGCTTCGAGGCAAGTAATAAATCTATATATATCTAAAACCACAGGCGGAAGACACAGATCAACCGCACACAGCGAGTGGAGCTCTCAATCAAACAGCCAGTGAGTATATTTCCACACAAGATATTAGTTACCAGTGACTTACCAAGCGAACTTCAGAAAGTTTGTACCTCACACCATATGGACGTGCGCCGAGAAAATTAAAGACGTGTCGCGGCCATGGGGGTCTATATATAGCAGCGGACCCCCAACCGTGACACAGGTGTACACGGCAGTAAATCTGTAAATCCTCACCTCGGATACATCCCTCTGCTGCAGAGTTATACCAATATAGTGAAAAGTAACACAGTGACAGTCAGAAAGGGTTTCCTACCAGCTATTACAGCATTAGTTGACGCGACAGCAGGGATGATCCTCTTCACGACGCCTGAGGCAAAACCATGTGAAAAGAAATCTAGCCACACTGTTCCCAGATTTTTTACAACCAATACTTGTAAGTGGGGGAGGTCAGGTTAATACAATTTCAACTTAGAATTGTAATAGGCCTACACTGCCCCCCCCATCATCCTCATCTTAAATGGAACAGAACCCAAATGTTGCTTGTACTATATAGTATGTATACCCAAAAGCTGATATAGCATGAGAGTTCTACCATCTCTGCCAGACAGGTTGTTGCAGTATGGTGCTCCTCACCTTGTGTTAGTCTGTATGTGACTCCTGTGATGTTGTAGTCAGCAGCTCTCTCATGGGCCCTCTGGAACACCCACTGAATGTGCTCAGGGTTATCCCCATCCAAACCAACACCCTCTGAGGGACAGACAAGAGCCTGTGTCATTATCTGTAATTCTCTGGTATAATAGGTATTATGTTGATCTTAATGAGTGTTATGAAGGGATTATGGCCACCTAAGGGTACAGTGAGCAATAAAACAATGATTTGTTGCCCTTTTTGATTGCAATCGAGAGGTGATAGACAATGAGAAGTGTGATTCATGGAAGTACCTCCAAAAGGCTCGTCTTTGGGCCACTGTAGCATTCTGACATACTCAACGCAGTGCTCTGGCAACCGCGGCATAGACGCAATGGTGCACATGGGGAAATTAATCTAGGGACAAAAATAACACAACACATTAGGCTATACAACACATACACCAAAGCGGTCACTGATAAGTAACACAAAATGGCTACAGTACACAACTCACTGTCCAGCTTAACAAAGTAGTGGGCTACTGAAGCAGTACACTATAAATATTATATTTGACAGGTCTGAGAGAGCTTGTAGCACCTGTGGTGGGTAAAGCGCCAGAGTGCAGTCGATGCACGCGGTCATGCCAGGCAAAATGACCCGAGCATTGCCTTTGAAACCCTCCGTCCCACCGTCAATGAGGGGGATGATGGAACTGGGGTCCAGAACACCATCATTGTAGCTCAGAAGGGATATCTGTAAATGGGGTGATCAGGTAACTGGGGTGATCTGACATTTTACATACATACACCCAATCCACATAGCCTATAGTTCATATTAAGACATACATACCAGCATGCCATTCATCCAACGCCTGGCGATGATCGAATCTAATCCACAAACAATAATGTGGAATTCTACAAATCCAATTTAAAGAAGTGTGTCAGCACCATTTAAGTACAAGTGTTTTTCGAAAATTCCATAAAGTAAACAAAGTTTGCACTTACGTCTATAGAAAGATTCATCAAAGTCTTGTATTTTGTTGAAGTGTCTAAGCAGAATATTAATTAAGAAAAAGAATAGAACATACTTCTAGTACTTCACATGCTCAAGCTTAGTAATGCAGTCATTTGTACAGGGTAAACCTACACTCCGGTATTCTACATGTCAGTTGCAAAGGATACGGGACAACTTTACATCCAGGGATGCGATTATTGACAAAGTCAGCAGCCACATCTGCTTTTGGCCGGCCAACATCGTTGGGCCTAAACAAGGTATAGAGGTGAGCACTGACATCTGCTGATGTAAAAATGGCTTTAGAAATACATTTGATTGATTGAGGTGTATGTTGAAAAGTAAACTTTTAAAGACACTTTCACTTTGTTTCCTCTATCAAACGAGAACACACTAAGGTTGTTATTGATAGAGTAAGGGCCATGGGAGAAGGTGGGAAAGGCGAGCCAAACCTGAAAAGGAACTGCCTGTTGAGGTTGGAGATATCGATGGTATCCATGTCAACAACATGAATGTGGCGAAAACCTGATAGAGCCTAGATCAGAACAAGGAAAAACCACACATTAAGTTACTGAGCAGAAATAGAACAAGAGAACAAAACCCTTTCATGCATTTGCACCTGGAAGCTGGACATTCTCTCTCATACCAGATTTTTGAGCAGCTCACATCCAAGTCCTCCAGCTCCAATGACCAGGATTTTGCATGTCTCCAATAAGAATCCAAGGGACTGAAAGGAATATCAGAGTTGGTGTGGAGAATGCTTTTCTCTATCCCCTAAATAAAAGGACATGTTATTATCTGATTCCTTACCTCAATGCTTGGCTCAAAGTCAGGGTGAGTGAATGGGCCAGGTCTTTCCAGAAACTTCTTCACATGGTTCCATCGGCCATCCCAGTCTCCACTATCTCCATGTCCTCCATCTACAGCCATCCTGCACACAGAAAACAAGATGCTCTGCTGCACATATCAACCAGCAATCACTCAAACCTATCACAAGTGTGATGGTGAGTAAAAAATTGATGGCTAACTACGTAGATAAATATAGGTCTGTAGCATGTCAATTAACATCAGGATGATGTCCCTAGAATAGCTAACGTTAATCAATCATTCTATATGTGAAAATTCAGACAGCGGATGCTGCTGCTAACTAACGTTAGCTACCAATCATATTAGCTAACTAGCTATATACCATATTAGCTAAGGTAAACTGGTTTTCTTTGATGTTGAATTGGGCACACTTCGACTAAGCATGTTCATGTGCCTGGTTCTTAGAATCAGCTAGTTGTCTACTCGAATTAGCCCAATTTCCATAGCTAACTGTGTGAAATTGTTGAATCAATGAATTTCCACACTCCATGCTAACAGGCTAACTTAGTTAGGTAGCTCACTAACGAACTGTGCAACTCAAAGCTGCTGCCAGTTTCAAGCATTTCGTCACTAACTTCTCAGTCAGCTCCTCTATTTTCCTTCTTTTCTTCTCCCTAAAGAGGAGAGAATAAAAGAAGGTTCAATGCTTAACAGCAGCATAATGTCGATTCTGTCAGCTAGCGACAATAAATATCATTTTTTGTACTTACGGCTCCTCAGCATCCGCCATACTTTCAAGGTTCCATGTCCTCACTGGCTGTACTATATGTTCACGAAAATCAAACCTGCGTTAGCATATGTGCCCAAAATTCACAGGGATTTGCAATGACTGTACATGACGGATGTTCTGCGCATTATGTGCAGCACAGCGCAATTGTGATTTCCATCAACATTAATGCACTTGTCTTACTCTCGCGAGAAGCTAAACTGACCACAACAAGAACCCGAGCCAACCGAAAGATGTTATATTATATTGACAAGGCAGTCGAGTGACTTCTCTAATAATGGAAATACATGTCCTCAAAGAAAAGCAGGCAGGATCAGGTGGGACCATTCTAGCTAACGAGAGGGCGGATACATTTATGAAGAACAGATACAAGTCCGATATAAAGTTGCCGAAAACCACGTGCGTCCACTAATATCAGTGCATTTGTAACAACCTAACTAGTGGTGTAGTGGGTCCCAGTAGAAGTGAGGATACATTTTTCCAAACGCTCCACGAAGGAAAGGCGGTCCTGGTGGTTTACAAAACTAAAAGAGAGAAAGTAACATCCACTCTGAATTATCCCATATTGGTCTTTAACAGTCAGTCCAACCTGAACTGTGCATGTAGGCTACAGTAATAGTAAGTCACCATAGAAACAGATACATGTTAAATTCACAGGTTTTAGATTTTTCCACTCAATGCCACACGTCAACAGAAGAACAACAAAATGGTATGTTTTAAGTCAAACTATGCACACATCAGGAGACTACTTTTGAGTTCTGTAAAAAAATGTTTTTAGTGTAGTTGGCCTTTCTAATTCAATTTCATTTGATTAGTGTTTCTGTAGTGGATGGGGTTGCAAAGAAAATGGCTACTAGGTTGAAGCAAATAATCCAAATATCATTCTGTCAGTTAGGCTACTTTGTAGCTAGTTAACATTTAATTGAGAAGGTTTTTGGGAAAACCGTTCCATCTACCAGAATACGGGGAGGCCCGTATTGTTAATTGTTTGAAACCTGAACGTTTTACTTAATTATGAGGCTTGTTTTACCTTACTTGAATGTAGACAAAAGCCAAAATCCCTCCACATAATCGTGGAGGCAATTTTTTTTTATAAAGACTTACTCATACTTTTCTCCTGTTCTATTGATTTTCTTTCAACTTTCTATCATTGTCTAGCAGCCAAAGGCATCGTAGTCCTATTAGCAACCAATGATAGTTGTTGCATATTTCAATCACCCCTCTTTCTAAATGTCTGATGGATAATTCCTTCTCTGCCCATTTTAGAACGGCGTTTTACTGCAAATAGAATTCTGGAAAATTCACGCGAAGGTCTACAGTACATAGCTGCGCCTAAAATGTTAAATAATATTTTATCCAAAATATAAACGAAATATTCGGATCTGTTCCATCACCCTTATTAATTGAAATGACGTATACCTACACTACTTTGGTACGTATTAGTGCCCACGGGAGGGGGGGGGGGGTGTATACCTTCCACTACACCACTGAACCTACCCATTACGAAACTTATATTCGATTATAAGCTTCACGTTTTGGTTGACCAAATGTGACACTCGTATTATCCTCCATTTTAAAAAAACCATCCCAATTCGTGCTCTTATTTTCGTTAACAGATTAGTGGCGAAGTAAACCCTCTCGCTTCGCCTCTTCCTCTCTGCCCGAGCCCATCCTATAAATTACTTCGGTAGCTAGTCTCTGGTATTACTGTTCAGTTAATCTGTTAAGACATCCGAGTAGTGAACTCGGAGATGGCAAGAATGGAGCTTGCACCGCTCAGACCATGGGACGACTTCTTCCCAGGAGCTGATCGTTTTGCTAAACCCGATTTCGCAGATTTAGCTAAATGGAACAACCGGGTGATCAGCAATTTGTTATACTATCAGACCAATTACTTCGCAGTGGCTGTCGTGGTTTTCCTGGTCGTGGGGTAAGTCAGCTTGCTAGCATTTTCCACCCAGCTGCTAGCTATCTTATTTGGTTTGTCTGCAGTCTGATTCACACCAAGTCATGGCTACGTAATTGTCATGCACGGGCATTTTATTTACAGCAATGAGCAAGATTTCCCTATCTTTTCCTATTCTCCTCACAACTGCAACGACGAAATAAGAGATGCAGTCATTATCATGTGATGGAATTGGAATGGAGTCTGGTACTAGCTGGCCTGCTAAAAACAAATGTAGCTATCAGCTGCCTGCAACTGTGAACGGTGAACATAATTACTAACGTTAGGTGGTTTAGGCCTGCTTGTAACCAATTTATCACAAATTGTCATTTGGGTACCTTTTTTTAAATATTTTGAAATAACCATTTGACAGATGAATTTCCAATGTTTTCTAAATATATTTTTATAATAGTTTATACAGCCTATTTAACACATGAATGATAAGGAACCAACTGCTTGGACAACTTTATCTCAGCCACACATTGCATGTACAATGTAGAAGTGTACATACAAAACTGCTCTTCGGGTATTATATGTGTCCTAATTGCTAAATTGCAGCTACGATAGTTTGAAAACTCTCGTATTATTTTTGAAAATGGCAAAAAAGGAAAGGTGTTGCTCTTATTCCAGCCACCAGGGTTTGCTGTTCGTTGCTTTTTATAGTGTTTTACTGCTGCCCAATTAATTGTTTTGCATTGCCATACAGAATTTGAGTGGATGTAGATGTTTTGTGTAATGTGTTTCCCATCTTTGTAGATTTCTGAACCCTCTTGGGATGTTTCTGGGCGGGGCAGTGGTTTCTCTGGTCTTCATGGTTTCGGTGTGGGCAGGAGAGAACAAGAATTTCATCAAGAACTTCAAGAAGAAAAACCCCACCCTGTTTGTCATTGCTGTCATGGGAACGAGCTACTTCCTGCTGTCACTATGTGGTGGAGTGATGGTCTTCATCTTTGGAATTACTTTTCCCTTGCTGTGTGAGTCTCAGTATATTCCATACTCTTGGGGACAGTTTCTTGGACACAGAGGCTTTATCTGTGTTTGAGAAATCTGACCCTTTAATGTTTGATTTTTGTTAGTCACACAATGCACTCAGTAACTAGCATATAGATTTAGCCTAGCTTTCAGGCCTTTTTCCAGTGGCAACCTCCATTGGAATGTGGTGCAAACGTGGATGATTAGTCACAGGAGGAGGAGCAAACTGTTTTTTCAACCACTCCCATTCTGACTCATTGAATGGGTTCAATATGGGGAATGTGTGTGCTTCTCCACCTTAAGAAAATGCTCCCCCCCCCCCAGTTAAACTTTCAAGAACATTGTTTTGGAAATAAATAGTCAAGACTAACTGCTAGATTCTGAAATGCACATTACAGAACACAATGTTTTTAGGGTAATTGGTGATTCTGAGAAAAGGAGTGCAGGCAACAGCTGCCACATTGTGGTGGGGATCAGGAGGCAGTCAGTCAGTGCCGGAGCCCTTCCCAAGAGGGCTGTCCTGTGGCTGCCTGCGTGTGTTGACTGGTTGCTATGTACTGTCTGTACAATACTCGACTACATTTACTGGCTTACATCATGCAGTCAGCATCTCTGACGAGGGGAGTAAAGATGCCTCTCCTTAACCATACGTGTGCATTGTCTTTCATCACATATACCTGGAAACTAATTATCCTTCTCGGTTGAAGCTGCATCATTTTAGTTTAAGGCACAAACGTCATGTTTCCATCGGTCAGAATAGGAAAATACCATCTCCATTGGGAGTAGCGCATCGTGAGCGGGTAGGAAACTAATCCAGCCTTTCTTCCTTGTAGTGATCCTGGTCCATGCGTCTCTGAGGCTGCGCAACATGAAGAACAGGCTGGAGAATAAGATCGAGGGAGTGGGCATGAAAAAGTCCCCAATGGGCATCATCCTGGATCTACTAGACCAACAGGAGGAGAAGATCAACAAGATCCAGGACTTCCTGGAGTCTAAGCTAAACAAGGAGTGAGGGGAGAGAGCCAAAATGTTACCCTCATTCAATTCAACATGGTTTGCTTTTTCCTTTAACACTAAAGTCAAGTGTTGATTTTTACTCCGCATAATGTCAGTGCTGTTACATTTCCTCCATTTGTCATTCTCACTCCATTTTGTTGTATTGAATGAACACTTTATTTTTTATTTTTAAATACATTTTGTGTCAAAGTACCTGATTTCTTTAGAGCATTTCAGAAAGATTTGTACAGTCCTGTATGGATCGTATGTTGGGGGAAGGCACTCGGCACAGTGAAATGAGGCATGAGTGTTTCTGTATATTTGCCCAATAATGTTCAAAGGAACACAATACACATGTTGTCATTATGTAATTGCAATATATTATAAAGCTGAATGCCAGAATGCAGTAACTATTGCACGTTAAAACAATTGTGGTCAGTAGCATATCTTCTAGATTTATTATCTTAAATAAATAAGCAAATAATTTAATCAGAATCAATTTATTTGCTACCTCAGATAACTATATTTCCTCTCCTAATGCTGAGCTAGTGTCACTGGGCTCCCCTTCTATTCACTGGACCAGTGACTGCATATTAACAAGTAGCAATAATATCCCTCTTGTTACTTCAGACCCTGTGGGTTGGGCTTGAGATGAACATTTTCAGCTCATGGCTATGCAATATGGGAAAAGGAATGGCAAATGCAGCTTTATTCGTTCAAGTAATCATGGTGTATATGTTTATGTTGTGCTTTCATGTCTCATTGAATCTACTTGTGTATTCAGCAGAAAACAAGTGTTTGCATTATATAAAACGGTGTCAAGCACCAAAGTATTGCTGAAAAAGGAATCAATGCATGTTACCTCTACTATTAAATATCACACCCATTATGAATGCCTGATTGTGCATTGGGGTTCTGATTATTTCCCCTCAGTAGCAGATGATCTGAGATTTTATTCTAAATCCACCATAATAGCCTATCCAATTCCAGGGATCACCATCAGTAATAGATTAAAATGATGTTTATTTTATGAAGATTTTATGAGCTATTTGTGTTTAGGACTGACACAGGTGCAGTCTTCCAAAGAACTAAGGAGAATCACAGTTTGTATCGGACATAGCCAAATTTCTTTTAGGAAAAAGGTATGCACACATACTATGGTTACAGTTTCACAGACGAGTTCAGAGAAGGTTCTATTATAAGGATGTTATAACTGCTTTTTCTTTGTGTGTAAGTATTTCCATTGATGAGTTGCGATAACATAACTACAGAATTGGAAGCAGAGCACTGTGTTCTACCATAATGAAACTTAATTTAAGGAATCCATATGGTCTTTTAACTATGTTAATTAATGAAAAAAACATTGAAATATTAGACATTTTGATTGTACACTGATTTTTAATGTCAACACTCGTTAGAATAATAAGTTAAGATGGACTGTTCCGTGAAACAGAAGTCTGATTTGAAATCTAGCTTCTGGACCACTGGCCCACAGTGTTTTACACAGTAAAAGACAAACCCTATACTTTTTATTCTGGGGATCAGCTGTTTGCAATTGCAAAGCGGACAGCAGACACCAGTGGTTATGAAAATCTGTAGATGAAAGACCTGTCATCAATAGATGATGGATTTGCCCACACTCATTTGGGAGTGTTCAAAGTAAATTAATTTTACCCAAACATAATTATTAATTGAGTCTACTTATACTATGGACATTGTATGGTGCATTTTCCAGCTGTAGACTCATATCCAAATACCATACAAGTTCTTCCAAACCTCAAGGAACAAAAGGTGCTCTACCTGAACAGGAGTAGTGAGGCAAACTAGTGTTACAAGTGCAAGCAGATTATTGTTAATGAAGAGAATAAACATGTTAAACAAATGCAGAAATAAAGGTATTGTAGATTCCTCAGAGATTGAAGAGACTGGTTTCTCTTGATTCCAATTCTTTGGGGAGTGGCACCTGTGGGGGTAATACATTACACAAACAGCTGTGAGAAAGATGTGATTGGAGGAGTGGAGGATGCACACAGGTATAAGGGATGGATGGAAATGTACAGAATAGCTACCTGGAGGGAAATGGGGGAGGGTCCTGCTTTTAAAATTTTAGTCAAGGGGACTTTAAAAAAAAACATTTTTTACAACTAGTCCAGGGGAGAGTTATGTAATTTGTAATTGATTAAATGTATATATTTCTCAGTGTTTTAGAATTAGTTGCTTATTAGACTATATATTGATGTGTTACCGATGCTGCCCCTCCTCTGATTCTCTGCTGGGCGCGCAATATCAAGTGCCCCTATAGGCTATTTAGTGCAGTCTCAATCAAATGATCCATAGCCTATAGGCTATTTAGTGCGGTCTCAATCAAATGAGCCATAGCCTATAGAAGCACAGAGCAAAGCTACATTCCTAAGATAGCTGCTGGCGTGGTGTAAATACAACTAAGCTGCATTACACACTGCAATGGATATTCCAACCCGAGCCCTGTCCTGCTCTGCTCTTGCTGATCAAAAACGTTTTTGTGTGTAGGCCTACGGTGGCAGTTCAGGAGGAGAGTCAAAGGCTTCTTCCTAAAATCATTTTTTATTAGAGATATTCCCCAAAATGTTCTTCCTTGTGCGCAAACTTGTTCCCCCTGCTGCGTTGTTCCCCATGCTACTATTGGACCAGGTCTCTTGGAAAAGCAATGTTATCTCAATGAGAAAAACCTGTATAAATGAAGGTTAAATAAAATAAACATTTAAAAGACTAGCCTATGTTCTGTTCAGTTTGAAAAGGATTGTTAAGATGATTGATTTTGTAATAGATTTTTATCAAAAACAATGTTTCTTGCTCGTGATTTATTTATCAGAGTTATTGACCTCCCAATAAGCCAGATTCAAGTAACTTACATAGCAACTTACATTGTGGTGCTGAAACTTGAAGCATCAGCAGCGGAAAAATCAATTAGAAATGGACAGCTCATGGTGCTGAACGTAGGCAGAATTCATTTAATGTAATTAGACTTTAGTAACCACAAGAAGGGTTTGTGTTGGAGCCAATTTCTTCATATTTAAAAAATAAAAGGTAGGCCTACCTGTTTGATAGACAAAACTAGGCAATAGGCTGCTATGTCCATAGATTTGTAGGTCAATTCCTCCACCCACCATGCACTCTTTAAATAGCCTACCTCCATATCATTGAAGAGCAGTTCAGTTAAAACCAAGACTTGAATTAAGAGGGTATGAGAAGGTATGCCATAGGTTTACCTTTTATTAAAGAAAATGGGGGGAAAGTACAGGTATACCCCTTGTTAGCTTAAGACTTTGAAGAAAATGAAACGGATCTGATTATATAAAGTGATCTATAACAGTGCTGTGAAATACCCTGGAAACATGTGACTCCAATGCGTATGGGGCTTTCATTGTTGAGCTTTTTTGACATTCAGAAGCAGACTTTGCTTGGGAAGTAATCTAATTCTGTCACTATCAATTGATTAAGCAATTCACTTTCTGTACAATATAACACGTTTAAACCCAGACATTTGTGACCTTCTCTCGTTTGGTTAAGCCACAGCAAAAGAGTAGCCAGCAGTGAAAGCTTAAATGTTTCTGCATCGGTAGACCTACTCTGTCTGGGGTGGAAAGGTAGGCCTACTCTGTCTGGGGTGGAAAGGTAGGACCTACTCTGTCTGGGGTGGAAAGGTAGGACCTACTCTGTCTGGGGTGGAAAGGTAGGACCTACTCTGTCTGGGGTGGAAAGGTAGGCCTACTCTGTCTGGGGTGGAAAGGTAGGACCTACTCTGTCTGGGGTGGAAAGGTAGGCCTACTCTGTTTGGGGTGGAAAGGTAGGACCTACTCTGTCTGGGGTGGAAAGGTAGGACCTACTCTGTCTGGGGTGGAAAGGTAGTCTACTCTGTCTGGGGTGGAAAGGTAGGCCTACACTGTCTGGGGTGGAAAGGTAGGACCTACTCTGTCTGGGGTGGAAAGGTAGGCCTAACTTTTGAAAGTACTATTCTCAGATTCCTAATGATTTCTCAGATTAAATGATTTGCAAACAGGGACAGTTTAGTTACAAACAAGACACACTGTGGCATTGGGGAAGTAAAGTATGATAAGATGAACACATAGGCCTATCTCTCTGTCCATTCTTAGCCTGTATTTTGTGTAGTATTAAAAAAGATTCTGCTAATATGTAAAATTACATACAATTGCAGGGAATGTTTAAAAAAGGAAACATTTTCTCGAACCTGCAAATACGATCATAGATTCATGCAATACTTTTACTATAAATGTTTATCTTTCCACCCCTACTCTTGTGCGGCCACAGTGGACTATCAACCCACAACCTGGCTCTCAGCCCTGTGCATTATAGAAATTCAGATGTTTCCATGTAATGTTTACTGGAATAAGGCTACGGCTCTGGTAGACATGTTCTCTGCTCTCCACTTTGTTTGAATTATTATTTGGGGTATAAGGGAGGGTCACTTCTTTTATTTTCTAAGCTAAGGGAGGGCCAAACATTTCAGAAGGTCTGATTTTCTCCATGTAACCTCGTATTATAATTCATGTTCACTCCCTTAAATAATTTTTATTTCACACTAATCTCGTCTACATATTTGCTAGTGCGTGTCTAATATGGGTTAAAACTAACAAGCATGATTAGACGGTATGTGTTCTCCAGTTCAAGGTAGTTCCACAATGCATCTTTTTTTTTTTTATCCACCAACTTCTGAAATCTAACTAAACAATGTGATTGCTGGTAAAATAAAATGACCTAACAATATGACTGTAATCTGAGAATCATCAGTACTCACAGCTTTGAGATAGGCCACGTTGCTCTTTTTGATCTCATTAAGAAGTTCATCACGGGGCGTCACATCCACCTTGGCCGGCTGCCGCCTCCGAGGGACAGGCTTCAGTGTCTTCATCACGTCTTTCAGAGTGGCCTTCAGTTCTACCATCTCATCAACGCCTGTGTCCCTCGTTTTTCCTGATGTCTTCCTGAGCTGGACATTCGGCCTCTCTGCTCTCCTGTCCTCCCTAAGGTCTATGTCCAGGAAAGGGTCACGCTTTTTGGGGGTCCTCTTCAGCTGGATGTCCTTCAGAAGGTTACCAGAGGAGTCCGTGCTGGGGGGTTGTTGTGGAATGGGGTTGCACTGCATGTGTTTAAACTGCTTGTGTTGATACTGTGGAGAAGTGTTCTGCTGCTTTTCTGGTTTGGGTTCCATGGGACCCTGGGGACCCTTGGGAAGCTGCGGCATGAGCGCCTCGATTTCACGAGGGACATAGCCCAGCATTGCCAGCAGCCCTGGGGGCAGGTTCAGAGCCCGTTCGTACATCTCAAACACCTCTTTCTGCTGCTGCTGCTGCTGCTTGCTCTGCTCCTCGTTCCTCTGCTGTCTCTGGCGGTCCAGGTTCCTGGTCAGCAGGTTGGTTACCACCATTCTGGGACCCGCCTGCTCAAAGTGGTAGCCCATCTTCAGGAGGGTGTTGTTGGCCTTGAGCAGGCGAGACACCTCCATCTCCGCGTGGTGTCCCAGCATGTGTCTCTGGTTGTGGAAGCGGAGCTCAGTGAGCGTCTCGTTGAACTGTAGGCAGCGGATAATGGCGATGATGCCCTTCCCTGTTATGAAGTTAGACTCTATGTTCAGTGTGGTGATGCTACGGTTCTCTCTCAGCATGTTGGCCAAGGTGAAGGCGATGTTTTCGTCTGCGCCAGTGTTGGCTATGCTGAAGGTCTTGACGTGCTTGTTCTTCTTCAAGGCATCGACGTATTCTATTAGCATTTCTTTGGGAATGTTTTCTATGTTATTCAGGTTTACGTCTGTGATAGCGGGGTTGTTGTTGCGGATCTTATCCAGAGTGGTGTCCAGGTTTGTCTCATTCCCTGAGGGTCTTGATGTCTTCTTGGCCCCACCAAGGCCACCAAGGCCCCCACCAAGGGCCAGCTTTGGAATATTTAGTTTGTTAATTACCCTCACCTCTTTCTCTGGAACAAAACAGGCCCTCTTCTCCTCTGGAGTCATCTCTATTTCTTCAGGAGCGTCTGTGGTGTTACTTTTGACTTTCTCAGGTATTTGTGATGTGCTCTTTTGCTCTGTTCTCTCAATGTCTTTATTTTCTTTCATGTCTGCGGACTCTGGTGGGGGTTGCAGAGGACTGGTCGTGTTCACAGTGTTAGTGCTGTTATCATCCGGTGACTCTTTTAGATGCTCATTCACTGACTGTTCATGTTTTTCTATGACCCTTTCATCTTTTACGGGCATGTCCTTTTTCTCCTGTTCCTCTTTCTCCTTCTTCGCATCCTCTTCCTCCTCCTCCTCCTCCACAAGCATTACCTCTATAATCTCCTCTATCACTTCCTCTCCTTCAACACCGTCTGTAGCTTCCACCTCGATGATTTCTTCTACCACCTCATACACAGTCTCCAAGTCTTCAGCGATTTCTTTCTTTTCAGCATCCTCTTCCATAGTTTTCTGATGAAGACAAAGTAGTACAATCATTTAATTAACGTAGCTTTGTAGAACATACAGTGGTATACTGTATGATGTATGATATATTGAAGACTATAACAACAATATATTGACCGTTGATTATGTAGTTTCTTACCTTACTGGGCAGTAGAGTGACGGGGATCCTCTCCTCCTCCAGCATGCGTTTGGACTCCTTCTCCCAGTACAGATAATCCACCAGGCCCCTGTGATCAAACGAACCTGTGGGTGTCTTCTCTGTCTGGCTCTTCTGCCTCTGACCCACAGGTACCCTCTCATCCGGGGCTATAACGTCCATCTCTTTCTGGAGCTCTTTGAGCTCCTCAGGAGACAATTTTGCCAGGATATCATCTTCATCAATGTCATCTTCCTCATCAGAGTCGGTAGATGGCTTCTCTTTTTTCTGGTCCTTTTGTCTCTGACCAAGCGGTATTCTATCGTCTGGCGCTAAAACGTCCATCTCTTTCTGGAGTTCTTGAAGCTCCTCAGGAGACAAGCTGGCTAGGATATCATCTTCATCAATGTCTTCCTCATGGGTGTCCTCCATGTCCCGGTCCCTTTGGCTGGACATATTTGAATAGTATTTGTCTTAAGAGTTTATTTTCAACCTAAAGGGTAAAACGTATATCCACGACGACTACACAGTTCTAGAGCTGAGTAGACAGTGCTATTGGCTCTGTCTCTAGCTGGTAAATGGTCTGCTCACACCCCAGGCAAAGTCTAAAATTAAACACATAGGACCTCATGGAAGATATTTATGGTGCAGAAGGGCCAGGAGAGACATACTAACATGTTCTTTTTTCAGTAGCTTGAGTCAGATAGACAGGCTGTATGATCTTTCAGTATGGCAGTTGATTGGGAGACAGGAAAAGGGGGAGATCGACAGGAACAGGTGGACAGTTTTCTTTACAGGACTGGGAAGGATACCACGGTCCACTACGCA
The DNA here is from genome assembly GCF_021184085.1 of Oncorhynchus gorbuscha. Lineage (NCBI taxonomy): Eukaryota > Metazoa > Chordata > Actinopteri > Salmoniformes > Salmonidae > Oncorhynchus > Oncorhynchus gorbuscha. The sequence continues at coordinate 32,415,886 of NC_060182.1, read as the reverse complement.
CAGGGCTCCGCCCAATCCCCCAGAGCTTCCAGGAAAGTGTAATAATATCTCCCTGAAGTGGTGCACAACAACTGACAGCTGATGTAAAACCAGAAGAGATCACATTTTGTGTAGGGGGTTAGTTCACTCACTTGGAATGTAAAAAAAAAAAGAAAGAAGAAGAATGTTTTATTGTGACATAGCCCCAGATAGGTGCAGTGCAATGTGTTGGTTTACAGCAAATTAGGGTTAAGTGTCTTGCTTAAGGGCACATCAAAATATTTTTTACCTTGTCAGCTCAGTTACTGGCTCAGCGCACTAACCGCTAGGCTACCTGCCCCCACCAATGGAGAAATCTAGTCTTGTTGAGGGCTAAAGAAGTCACACCACATGCTGTGTGTCTCACACATTTTTTTTTATTGATTTCCCAAATCCAAGTGGGAAATATTTCACTTAGAGTAGGAGATGACGAAGCCTAACAATATGTGGACAATGTACAAATGTGTAGAGAAAGACAATAAAGAGAAACAATAAAGACACATGATTTTAAGGCATATCTTTTTACAATATACAAAAAAGCTGCTTATCAAAAGTTTATGTTCACATGCAAGCAATATACACCACATTAACACGATCACAAAAAGGAAAACATGAATCATCTTTAAACAATATCAACATGTACATTCAGATTCATACATGGGAGAGGAGAGAGCGCATCAGTCCATTGACTGACAAACCGCAGTCAGGAAGGGTTGGTTTATTATTTTGTTATCACACTTTGTGAATAGTAACTCCAAAATGTATACCTAAATGTTTTACAACGATATTCAAGTTGATTTACAACATGTATAATGAGTAGCTCACTAAATAGTGCTCTGTGTGTACTGTATGGCACAACACTTTGGAGGTATCCTGCTTTAACTCCTTATCCATACACTCCCAACACACAGTTGACTGATTATCATAAAGACAATGCTAACTTTTTTTAAAGACTTATTTTTGTCATAATACAAGAGGGTAATATATTTGGGTCAAAGGTATCCCGGGGTTTGAAATGCTGTTTGTAGATCCTTCACAATATTCACAATGATGAAGCTGATTTCCCAGATCACCAAAACCTTGCATTTGTGCCATCACCACATCCCATGTCTTCCTGAATAATATCCAACTCCATCTAATCCAAGGCACATGGGAGAGTCATTCAAGAGTGTCATAATGCAGCATGTCCAGAGGTTAGTTGGTATCCTTCCAGAGAACCGTGCTTCCAATGTTGGGGTCATTGTGCCAGTGATTCTTTTGGTCCTCTTATCTTCAGTGCATGCCCATATAATTTCCATCCATGTATACTCTTCTGTAATGAAGAGATGAAAACAAACAAACAGAAGGTCAATATAAAAGTATCCCATACTGTAGGACAGCATAGTACTTCATGAAACCCCCTGCATGTTGCAACAGCTGGAAGTTATTATCTAGAGGCATGAAGATGGAACACAACAGACCATGGATACACACTATTCAACAAAAGCAAACATGCTACTGTCTTGTCAAGCAAGCCATGCAATAAAAAAGGAATGGAACATTTGAAATGAGATTTTCTCCACTTAATATGATCACAACTCACAGTAATGAGAGGCAAGCAAAAGTAGGTCAACTCTACTACTTCTATGAGTTATGAGGAGGATGTGGTGTTTTAACTGTGGATGTGACGCTAGACACTGTGAAAGTGTTTTAACTGTGTATGTGAAGCTAGACACTGTGAAAGTGTTTTAACAGTTGATATGAAGCTCGACACTGTGAAAGTGTTTTAACTGTGTATGTGAAGCTAGACACTGTGAAAGTATTTTAACAGTTGATGTGAAAACTAGATATTGTGAAAGTATTTTAACAGTTGATGTGAAGCTAGACACTGTGAAAGTATTTTAACAGTTGATGTGAAGCTAGACACTGTGAAAGTGTTTTAACTGTAGATGTGAAGCTAGACACTGAAAGTATTTTAACAGTTGATGTGAAGCTAGACACTGTGAAAGTGTTTTAACTGTAGATGTGAAGCTAGACACTGTGAAAGTATTTTAACTGTAGATGTGAAGCTAGACACTGTGAAAGTGTTTTAACTGTAGATGTGAAGCTAGACACTGTGAAAGTGTTTTAACTGTAGATGTGAAGCTAGACACTGTGAAAGTGTGGTTTCTAGCTACAGGATGTAATGAACACAACATTTTCTCCACATGCGTCCATGCTGAATTTGTGAGCCTGCTTAAAGACCAAGATCATTTGGCAAAACCTTTGGCCAACCGGGTAAGACATGGCCACTGGTGGCTGAGGACCTAAGAGCTGTAATTATCTGGAATGGAGTGGAATGTGGCCAACTAGGCCTTGGCAGTATGTGTTACCACTGCTCTAGCTGTACATTTAATGAATGGTCTACATATTGATTTCACCTTGATTGAACCTGTGGTGGACACCACTAAATGAGCTACAGTATATTGATCAATATGACAAATGATGAGACATAGATGGAAACTGACAACAGTGACACTGATGGAAATGGATTACCACTACGACAGCCTATTTGCATCTCATCTCACCCTTCTGTGTTTGAATAGTTGCCTAATGGTCTTCCTCAGTGTTATTGGCCACAGCACCAAACACCTCTACTGACTCCACTGGCATTGTATCAGACCTCTTCAACACATTGCATTCTGGGGGAAATCTATGTACATGATGATTGAGCATGGCCAGTTAGTGAAAGGAGAGAAAGATAGAAAGAAAGTGAAAAGATCACCAGTTCATATACACTGATTTGAGACTACTTCATTATTGGGGTTTAGTTTCACGCCAACAGACCAAACAAACTGAACATGCTGCCACATGATGTCACTTACTAGCAAAGACTGTTCATAGATAAGGATAGCATTTGAATCTCTGTAAATGTCTATATGACAGCCAAAACAACCTGTCCAATCATGAGAAGAGCTGGAGGAACAGGAGGAAGAAGGTGGAGAAGAGTAGAGGATGCAGGAGGAGTAAGAGCAAGTGGAAGGACAGTGGCAAGTGGTGACAATGCTAGAGAGGTCCTGAGGCTCAATATCGTGACAGGGACACACAGAGAGTGAACAGAGGTGACATCCACAAGAGTACATGCCATTGAGTATGGGGAGGAGAAAACATTAGCAGACAGACAACCAATTATAAGAGTGGTCATAGTCTTGAGTGAACCACTTCATTTCCCATACTTAGTGATACTGTTGTCAATTCTATATTTAAGCAGTAAGGCCCGAGGGGGTGTGTTATTGGCCAATATACCACGGCTAAGGGCAGTTCTTCTGCACAACGCAACATGGAGTGCCTGAATAAAGCCCTTAGCCTTGATACTGTATATTGGCCATATACCACAAACCCTCAAGTTACCTTATTACTACTATAAACTGGTTACCAACCAAATTAGAGCAGTAAAAAATAAATGGTTTGCTATACCACAACTGTCAACCAATCAGCATTCAGGGCTCAAACCACCCAGTTTATAATAGCCTGTATGGTATGGAAAATGTAGGTGCGGTGCTGTGGTAGGTTACTGGTTATCACCTGGTATGGGTGGGACTGCGGTTGTAATTGCCATGGGCTCCTGGGTGAGGGTGCTGTGGTGACTCTGTCATGTTCTCATAGTCTGTTACACCCACAGCCAACTGGCTGCGCCAGTTTCCTGTGCTGGTTGATGAGGAAACTAGAAAGAGAGACACTTTTTAGTTGGACTAAAGTAACAGACATATACTGGGGAGTCTCAGACAATGACACCCTAACCCTAGTTTCATGTCCACATCCCGGGTCCAACCCTAACCCTCAACCCTAACCCTAACAAACAATACAGCACATATTGTCATACAGTATGTTAGGAATGTATGCATTATATTGATCAGAAAAAAAACATGTCCCTCTGTGTTATTGAGGGTGAGCAGACCGAATATGTTATTCTGAGGTGACCTGTTGCAATATGAGGAGAAGCAGGATCTATTTCTACCTGAGGAGTAGGAGGTGGTTCGGCTGGAGTGGCTGAAGGGAGCTGGCATGGTCTGGTATCCCAGGCTGAGCTGAGAGCCGTTGTCATAGTCATACCCAGCCAGACCCCTGCCTGCCTCTCTGTGGCCACCGCTGCGGTGGTACCAGCCTCTTAGGTGCTCAGCCACCAGAGCCTTCTGCATGTTCTTCTGCAAGGGCTCATTGCGGGGCCCCTGTCTGGTCCGGGGCAATCTCATGGTGGCGTATGGGTTCTGAGCAAGGCTGTCCGCTCGATCAGTACTATAGGTCCTGTAGCGCTCGTGTCTGTGATAATTGTGGACTTGGTAGGAAGGGTTGACATTGTAGTGGCCCTCCATCTCGTTCTCATACACGTAAGCACCGTTGGAGTAGGGCTCCATGTCTGGACAGGGGTAACCTGCCACGTAGTAAGCAGTCGGTGCATAGTGCACTGGGGGCTCATACAAATAACTACAGCCAATATGATTCTGGACCAGATTAGGCATACTGCCTGTGTTTCCATAGACCTCCACCCTCCTGTGCAGCTGATGGTTGCGGGTTCGAGAGTCCAAGGTGCAGTAGTGGGGGTTGCCTGGGTAGTCCAGGCTGGACTGACTGGTGAAGGAGGAGCAGTCCTCCAGGGCCTCTGTGCTGTTGCTCCTGCGGGCAGGGGACAGGGTGAAGACTGGCTTCTCTGAGTCGGTATCCTTTAGTATCCGTTGCTGGGACTCCAGACTGCCACTGCGGTGCCTGAAGGACTGGGAGCTCCCATCCGACCTGCAAAAGTCACACACCCCAAAAAATGTAATTAAAAAAAACAACATACATGTGTTATTGTCACATAAACGTGTTGTTAGACGGTTGTCAAGCAAATAGTGTTAAGAAATCTGGATGTACAGCATACAGTACTAAATACTTATGATTACAATAGTTTTCTGTTAAACGTTTGGATGCAGGTATTGCTGATGTTGTGACCGGGTAAGGGTCTGGGTAGGCTGGTCTGAGAGGGGGGGGTCTCACCTGAGATGGCTGCTGCTGTAGGCGTTGCGGGTCATAACGGGGGTGGAGGGCATGCTGCGTGGGTCCCGTGGAGATCTGGGTAACGTTATGGCGGGGCTGCTGTGTGCAGATGACACCTCTCTGGGGTGAAAATGATGTGAAGCATCCTGGCCGTCAAACGCTGCTAACCTGCTGAGACTCTTATTGTGGTGGTGATCCAGGGAATGTGCAGGACTGACCTGTGGGGAGCACTGGACCGACCGTGACCGGGGCCTCAGAGCACCTTCCGAGTCATCTGGACAAAGAGACAAAACTCATGGTCAGATGGAATTCGTAAAGGCGCTGTTGCAACAAAGGTCATGTAGCTACTGTATGACTGGAATTTGTCCCACTCACCGTCATCCAGAATCTGACTGTCTGACAGCGAGCTCGTCTCTGAACGGAGAAGCTCATCTAGGGATGAAGGACGAAAGCACATTATAGATGAAAGATTATAGTACAAATCAATAAACTCATACAGTGGAATGTGTGTGTGTCTACTTTTATGTCCAGTACCTGCGATAATCACAGAGGCTCTTTGGGTAGGCTTCTTGCCTTTCTTGATTCTGTACTTGTTCATCTCATCCTCGACCTGCTGCAGTTTCCTCATGGCGTCCTGACAGTTCCTCCTCCTCTTCCTCTTCACCGTCTTACAGATCTCTGCCTCCGATGCCAGTTTCTTAGCTGCTTCCACGATCTTCCGCTGCAGAGCAAACCTGCTCTCCAGGTTCCTCAGATAAGGGTCCTACAGATCAGAGTATACATCATTATAGACAATATTGCAGCAGAGAACGGCAGATCCATTTCAATTTCAAATGACCAATTGACATGCATATCCAATTGAAAATTACAACACAATGTAGCCATAACAACAAGGTAATATTTTGCAGTCGTTTGTGTGCCTATTGGGAAATACAGAAGACAACTCATCAACACGTGATCCATACAAAACAGGACAGGACATGAATGCAATCCAATCACATTCCATTCATCACACAAAAACGCTACGGTACAGATGCTACTCTAATTAGAATAATATCCTAACAACCCGGTTTACTACCCTCTATGAGGAAATCATGGAATTCATGTCATGTCATATTCTACTAAATATTAGTCTCTCGTGACAAACATACATAATAATTTACCTGCAGTTGAATTAACAAATCGCCCTCTAGTGGTCTCATGGGTGAACGAAGCCAGTTCTGTTATATTTCAGTCTTCTATGATGTATATAAAGTGTAATATTGGATCCAAACTCAAAATTGAATACATTTCAACTCTATATCTGACATGGTACAGGTGTCTTGTTTTTTCCCCCAAAGCAAATCAAAATCTAATTTAAGCCCATAACCATGTGTGTGAGGTTTGTTTCAAAGTAGATTTGTTTAAGACTACAAAGAAACACTCTGTGTGACCATGATTGAGCACACTGCAGTAAACTTAAAAAGGCCATCATGCACGTGAGATTAGGTTCTGGGTGCCAAGATTAGCTAAATATATATACATATACTGAACAGTGCTGTTTCAATACAGACCTCGTTGTATGGGAAGAGGTCATCCAGTTTGAAGGCTGTGCCAACTCGCCGTCTGACCTGAGGAGGTCTCTCGCCTGCAGACAGGGGATACTCTTTGGGCAGTTTGCCCGTGAGCTCCTGAAAACACACAACAAAGCATCCGGGTCATTTAACTTTACAGCAAACAACTGGAGGAAAATGACCCACTCTTCACTAAAGGTCCTGGAGATCACGTACAGGCTCTTACAGTTACGGAGCGTTTTACTCCGATAGTCTCAACTGACCAAACTAAGGCAATTTATAAAGTAGTTTCACTGGTGTTCTACTGAATGAGCCTGGCTGCAAAGCAAAATGAATTCCTTAACTGTATCAGCTCAGCACCTCCAGGTGCTCGTAACGAGCAAAATCAATGTAAGCAATTGTCTACAAGCAGAGAGTAACGATGAGAGTTAGCTCACCGCCTCTCTCAAGCAGATTTTCTTCAGCTCCTTTGTTTTCTGGGTCAAGACATCTTGGATCTCTTGTTCCTTCTTCTTTAGCTCAGAGATCTTCTCCTTTTTCTGCTCCTCGTCCACTGCTGAATCTGCAGACCCTGTAGTGGTGACGTTGTTTACACTGTAAATGTACCCTAGGTCTGTTTGCTTGTTTTGGTTGCACATTTTCTAACACAAAGTGCATACAAATACCGGTAAATTTGTCCTATCCCTTTCCATATATAGGTATTTCAAAAGAGAAACATTTAGCTAAAGAGGTGACTTTGAGCTACCAGAATACCTGTTGACGCCAGGCTGCCAGTGCTAGCCATAATAAGGTTGTGCTTTAGGTTATCTCCCAGTCTGGTTATCTTGGTTCCTCCTCCATGTTCTGTTAAATCCATGGCAATATCACCCAAACTTTTCGCTGCACTTATTTTACCCTGTTGGGATGAAGAGATTGAGGTGATCGAGGATTAGGGATTGATATAGTCAATACATAATACAGACCTACACTGTCTACATGTAAATACAAGCATTTAATCCTACATGAATAAATGTATCAATTTGGTTGGTATAGGGATGCATAAAGGTACAGAACACAGACACAGTGATTGAGTCAGGACTCAAAATGGATCATATTAAATGGTACCTTACACCTTACCTTGCTTTGCTTTCTGTCCAAGTAAAACTGATGCTGACTGATGGCCATGACCCAGATGGTTTTGATCAATGAGTGGCTGGCGTACCATGTGTGGATGACTAAGCCAGTCTGGCCAAATGTACGCTTCGTCACTGCCCGCCTGTTTAGAGATAACACATACACCATGATTATTCTCAGGAAGAAGAGCTTCTTCGGTTGTCTAAAGGGAATTCAAATACATGTAGTTGTGATAAATATCTATAGTTTGACTTGCCCTCACCTGTGAGGGTCATTCACCTCAACAGCAAATTTCTTCTCCCGAAAATACAAGTTCTCCAGTTGCTTCCACTGGTACAGCTATGGAGGTCAACACAGAGAGACACAGAAACAACTGATTGATGATTGGTGAAACCTTTCACTTCAACTATGACTGTCAAAGCCATTGTAATTAAGAATTTGTTCTTAACTGACTTGCCTAGTTAAATAAAGGTTAAATAAAATAAAAATGTTATTTAAAAAAAGCCTGCATATGACACCTTCATATGTACTCATTTAAGGTACATGATTAAATCATTACCATGATTAATTAGCATGATTAAGTCAATGGTGAATCACAACAGATTTCTAATCACTTCTACATTAATGTGGAGGCTGCTACCATGATTACGAATAATCCTGAATGAATCGTGAATAAAGGATGAGTGAGAAAGTTACAGAGGGTCAAAATCATACCCCCAAAACATGCTAACCTAGCAACCAAAAGCGAACTGCAAATGCATCCAACAAGTTTGTAGAGTCACAAGCTTGATTTAGTCATTGAGTGCAAGGAAAATGGGACCAAATACTAAACTTTTGCATACTTTATTTATTAGAATCTTTAGGAGTGTCAATTGTATTAGTATAAAGTAATATAATTTCCCAATGTTAAGCACAGACTATAGCTCAGTATTTGAATTATTTCATCATTATTGCTCATCTTTATCAAGGGTGTCAATCATTTCACACCACTGTAGCTGTTTTTCATTGAACAAATTAAATGGTCAGCATCCAATATGGAAAACTGAACCTTCATCTCAGACTCTTACCAGTAGAGGTCCAGTAATTAAATCCTTGCTGCCTGTATTCCTCTCTGTCGAGCTCAAACAACACAAACAACTCCTTCCTTCCCTTTCCCTTTCTCTCTGCTTCCAACAAGTCTCCTCAGGTATTCTCATCACTCCGAATGGTAACACCCAGACCCTGCCTCCCTGCCTTTGACATCACAGAAACACCATCCTCCCTCCTCTCAACACTAAACATCTGCCCCAACCAGCTCTCCGTCTCTCTTCATGTTCAGACTCATAAGTCCATAGACCATAAACTTAATAATGTGATACTGTAGAGACCGGATCACAAAGCTGGGTGTTCCTCCTCTTCTTAACAGAAGAACACCAAGCTAGAAAACATCCACTGAACCAGAAGAACGGGTTACACACTTGACATGCAGGATTCTCAGAATGATAAATAAGTACATATGCTAACTGGCCAGGACAAAGTAGTGCAGGCATACCTCTGTCCTGACATTGATTTGGTTATGAGTGGTAGGTTGTCAGACAGAATTATAATAAACACAGGCCTCCAAAGTCATGTTTACCTTAAGGGATCGATCAAACAGTCTGGTTATGAACCGACTGTCACTTGGATTTTCAAGTCTGGCCTTGTCTGCTCCAGCTGTAACGGGGGCCCAACCCTGATCAGTGGAATAGGTGATGAATGTGTGCGAGAGGTCTAGTGCTACGTGCCAGAGGACTCTTTATCCCTGCCCTGTCATTTCATCATTCCTCAAATAGACTGATGAAGCTCCTAGCGCTGTCAAGACATCATTCGACAGTAGCAGGCAGACATCTTATCTGCAGAATGAATCTCCTATGCGCCTGTATAAAGGCTATACTGCACAATGACTGCTGTACACGGCCAATAAAATAGCTCATGCAAAAACGAATCCTGTACTGTAAATAGAGGAGAACACAAATGGGAACAAACAAATGACCGTACCTTCCGTGGTTTCAATTTGTCCTGCAAATCATACTGGCCAATTCCTTTGTAGCTGATCCCAAGCCACCATGGGATGCCTTGCTTGTCCTGTGAGGCAAAAGCATAGCACCATGACTGAACTGCATACGTCCATTCCCTTAGAGAAATCTGATTTCATAAGTGCAATAGCTGTTGTTGTGTGCATAATGCAATATTCTGTATTCTTACCTTTACTTCATAATAATGGACACCATAGGTGGGTAGGGATTCCACTAGGGTCAAATACCTGAATTGAAATAAAGTTCTATTACAGTTGCATCCCAAATTCCCTCTCATTTTCAAAAGGTGGTTCACCATATAAACATTATAGATGGTACTTTACACAGGACAATGAGAGCCTGATCTGTTAAAGATGCCTACAGTGAATCACAATGATTCACTGGCCAGACAGTAACTGGAGTGGGTTATTGATTTCTATCAGACCTTGGTTGCGAGAAAGGAGATAGAGTGTGTATGTGTGAGTGAGAGAATAAGGGAGAGAGAGAGCAATGAGAGAGTGTGAAATAGCATGCAAGACAGCGAGAGAGAGAGAGAGAGAGAGAGAGAGAGAGAGAGAGAGAGAGAGAGAGAGAGAGAGAGAGAGAGAGATAGATGGAAAGAGAGAGAGGGTGAGGGGTGAGAGCAAGATGTATGAAGCCAGGGCCTGATGTCTTTTATCTGATGACTTGTGGTGAACAGGCGTGTATGAGAGGGAATGAGGGATCATTGTTTTTACAATACTCACTTCACTATGGCCTGTCCTCTGGAGACTCCTTTCAGCTGTTTGTAATGCTCTATCACTCGATCCTCACTGTAAAAAGCATGATGATGACACCTTCAACTGCTAAATTATGGGCTGCATCACTCCTCCCTCTCAGGAATGCATCATGCATCACAAATCATTGTCTGCAATAACATTGCTGTTGAACCACTTGATATTGAGCAGTCTTTCTAAACTAAACCGTTACCAAGGTTAGTTTACCAGTATGTAAGTGATGGGTGCTCCTTTAGCACCTTGTTGGGAAGAGTTGGAAGCTTCTTCAGTTCCGTTCTGGTGGTTTCATCACTGAGAATAATGTTTAAACAGAATGGTTATGAAGATATGGATGGTGAAATTCCGTAACTAATGCTGTACATAACAGTTAGCAAATGACTATGCAGAAAACTATGTAGAGAAACCATGACCATGCATTGAGGCCTTCTAAAGTCCAAACAACCTGGAATGAGCTTCTAATGGATATCACCCCCATTCAGTTGGAGTCAGACTGTCTGACCCACAGGTGCAGAAACCTAATTGGCAGACATGCTCCAGGTGCATGGCCACATGGGACGTTCCTGATAATGACCTAACTTAAGGCCCTTTCTCTGGAAGGAAACAGGTGGAAATGCAGACAAAGGTCCACAGTGTTCCATAATTCCCTTTCTCTGATTCCACCTGGATGGTCCCTGACAGTAAAGAAGGTGCTGCTGTTGCAATAGAAGCTTTATTAAAGGTGATAGAGCTATGCTGTTAGAATCCAGCCTTGCAGACCTCAGCCTTGGCCGAGCTGTCAGTGGTATGAGACTCATTAGAAGGCCTCTGTGAGGTTTTAACAGCCTCACAAGACACAACATCACTGCCTTCCCTCTTATAACAAACTACGCTGTCATTGATTTGACTGTAAGTCTGGAGAAACAGTTCCATTATTGAAGGTCTTTGTTAAATGTGTGGTGTTGTCTTGCTCCTTAGATACCTGCTGTGTTAGATACTCATTAGAGTGTACAAAACCTTAAGAACACCTTAAGAACACGTTTGCTCAGAACAGCCTCAAGTGTTCCACAGGGATGTTGACTCCAATGCTTCCCAAAGTTGTGTCAAGTATGTTGGATGAACTATGGGTGCTGGAGCATTCTTGATACACAACTGTGGAAAAACTGTGAAAATCCCAGCAGCGTTGTAGTTCTTGACACTAACCGGTGAGCCTGGCACCTACTCCTAGACCCTGTTCAAAGGTGCTTAAATATTTTGTCTTGCCCATTCACCCTCAGAATGGCACACATGCACAATTCATGTCTCAATTGTGTCAAGGCTTAAAAATCCTTCTTTAAACCTGTCTCCTCCCATTCATCTACACTGATTGAAGTGAATTTAACAAGTGACATCAATAAGGGATCACAGCTTTCACCTGGATTCACCTGGTCAATCTATGTCATGGAAAGAGCAGATGTCCTTAATGTTTTGTAGACTCAGTGTATGTCCTTACCTTGAGAAATCCCCCTTTGCTTCCTGAATAGATATACAAAACAACATGTCAGAAGATGTATGCTTTAGAGTGGCCAATTAATGTAAAGTACAGGGCCCCAAGCAAATAAGGAACTAACCTGCAAGGCGTTTGCTGCTAATTTGAAGACATTCTCACTTTCCACCTCTATATCCCCCTGTAAGAATTAAATCTTAATCATACATGCGTACGTGTACATATGGGCTCTTGAGACGCTTTGCAGGTGTCTGTATCTGAGCTCTGTCCCGATGACTAACTCATAATCATCGAAATAGAATTCTCTTGGACTGAACCGCTCAGCAGTCTACCCTTACTGACTGTCTCATCTCATTCCAACATAGCTGTGACAAAACAGTGCTTCACAGCCACAGTCAGACTGTTTGAGGTTCGGTGGTATATAAAGAGGGAGAATGAGACGGTGAATCAGAGCAACCTGACCCTTGAGAAACCGAAGGTTATCAGTGTGATTCACCGGTTAGATCAACACAAAGCCGAATAAAATAACAAGTAGCTTACATTGTAGACGGCAGCTTTTGCATTCAGGAAGAATAATTCCACCGTCGTGTTGTCTTTCAGCAGTGTTATACTCTCGATGTAAAACCTTCAGGGAAAAACACAAATAGAGGTTTGAAAAACAATTAGTTGAATTCAATGATAAAATACATATTGCATGCATAATCAGTAAGACAATCCTTAATCTCAGCACCCACTACAAGACATTCCCTAATGTAATAAAACCCCATTCATCATCATCTCAAACCAATACAGGAGTGCTCCCTACTGGAAGGTATGTGCTACAGATATGGTGATGGTGTCATTGCTACCTGACCAGGAAGTTGAGGGCGATAGGCCCAGTAGCCTTCTTAGAGAAGTCATGTTCCAGAACTCTCCGGTCCAACTGCAAGTATTTACACTGACCACTGCAAGAGTCAATGAAGAAAAGTGTTAGAGAAACAAACAGCACTGTGAAGACATGCATACAAGCATACATACAGTACACACACACACACACACACACACACACACACACACACACACACACACACACACACACACACACACACACACACACACACACACACACACACACACACACACACACACACACACACACACACACACACACACACACACACACACACTATATACTCTAACACCCATATACTTACATACTTACACAAAATAAGCAATGTGACTTACCTGTCATCAGCAAACGTTAGTCCGAAGTATTCCTTCTCTTTGAGGTTAAAATGGGAAGACACCAGGTCTAGCAGTTCACGGGACAACAGCTTGGGCTGTGGAATAGGAGATATTTTGAATAGGGCATTAGGCCTATCTATTTGAGTGCATTATAATTTTTTGTCAAAACTATTTGAAATTCATAGGAACTAAATTAAATGTTACAATAATCTCAAGGAAAAAAATGAAGGCAGTATACTGTACCTGAACCAGCAGCTCGAGTTTCCTGTCGTCAAGGAGATGCACCTGGCAGAGTCTCCCCTCCGTCATCTACAATGGGGAACAGGAAGTTAGGTTCAAATTAAGTTCAGTGCTTGTAGTATATGTAGTAAATGGTGTATTGGAATTGATCACAGTCAATCAACATCAACCCTGTTTAGATAATGCAAATCATGACATTAGTAGGACATTTCAGCTGTGTAGAAATCTTGTCTCTGTCAATGCAAATTGGCAAAGATCAAACATCAGCCTTCAAAGAGCGGTTTTGTTTTAGAAATGGTTAGAAAGCAAGTCTTTATTTAAAAAGTCCCATATTGAGCAATTCACAGTCCAGAGAGCTTAATCCTGTAAAGGAAATAATCATTGATGTTGTTCATTACAATGACTCCATTGTCTAATGGATTTAGCACTATGGTAAACCAATAAGGATTTAAAGTAATTCTGTACACAGTATCTAGCCTTTTGTAGCATTTAAAAACATACAATACATACACATACAGTACTCCCAAAACTATCAACATCACACCTGATACCTCCCAAATTATAGCATACAGTAATGCTAAGATATAGGTTTCTCATACAGTAGTGCTAAGATATAGGTTTCTCATACAGCATTGCTAAGATATAGGTTTCTCATACAGCACTGCTAAGATATAGATTTCTCATACAGTACTGCTAAGATATAGGTTTCTCATACAACACTGCTAAGATATAGGTTTCTCATACAGCACTGCTAAGATATAGGTTTCTCATACAGCACTGCTAAGATATAGGTTTCTCATACAGCACTGCTAAGATATAGGTTTCTCATACAGCACTGCTAAGATATAGGTTTCTCATACAGCACTGCTAAGATATAGGTTTCTCATACAGTACTGCTAAGATATAGGTTTCTCATACAGTACTGCTAAGATATAGGTTTCCGCTATATCCATACAACCTACAATGACTTACACATCCATCACAATATCGCATAATAGGCAAGACTACAGCAGACAAAGACACACACCTCAACCAGCCCCTCTAACTGCCCTCTATTGTATGTGACAGAATGGGGTTGACCAGATGAAGTCCCCCTACTGATCTATGGAGTGCTGCTGTGCCTTGTGGAGTTCCCCTGGGACTACTGTCTTTGTGGTAATAAAACTACTATCACACATTTCTGAACAACCCCCAGTCCAGAGCTCATCATCCTCAGCATGAAGCCCTTCTTCCTCAATTTCCACACACTGACATCCAACACGAAGCGAGCGCCTCTGACCACCAGCTTGTCCATACTGCACGGTCCCTGCCCTGCCACGTCTGGTACCAAACCCAAGTCTGGCTGGGTTTGTTTGCGTAACAACATCAGTGCTATGTGCTGCCAACCCATTGAGCTAGGGCATGTCTGGCTCAGATGCTAGACTACAGACTGTGCTTTCAGAACGCTGCTTCTGCTAAGCCTGAGGGAACATGGGTCAGCCAGAAGACCTGGTGCAGGTGACTTATATTGTGGCCAAATTATTTATGCTCTAGGGACAACACAGGGCATGAGGAAACACAGATGATGGATGGTGTTAGATACCAGACAGTAACTGCACTACTACCTCTTTAAGCATTCTCCCTTAAGGGCTGTCTCAGACAAGTCTAGTCAGTTTGGCTCCATCTAGATAGACAGGACAGACAGAGATCAATGTCTGCTTCACCTGCCATATTTAGGCTCATTTAGGCCCAGATGCGTACACGTACACATGTACACACACACACACACACACACACACACACACACACACACACACACACACACACACACACACACACACACACACACACACACACACACACACACACACACACACACACACACACACACACACACACACACACACACACACACACACACACACACACACACACACACACACACACACACACACACAGGACCGACTTCCCAGTCTGCCATACAGTAATGGCTAAATTGATTGGTTATCTCACTGAAACGGAAGTGGAACACTCAATTCCACAGTATCACCCGTTGTTGATTATGTTAATTAGCACTCATTCAATTAAGGGCCCTGACTTAAAGGCCATGCAATACTGACAATGTGATAAATTAACATTTGTATGATTGAATGTGAAATATGCACATTCAATGGATTTAATTCATTTAGCATGACTGAATGTAACGCACAGCGAACAAAGACCTACATTATTTGGCACTTTGCATTGACAATGTTCTGCCAGTATTATAGCAGCAGGATGTCTAGTGTCTTTGTGATGACAATACTATCATAGTTGATTCTCCTCAAAACCTGCTGCCAATAGTCACAGTTGCATTTACATGTTGACCACTAGGGGGAGCATGGTGATTTGTCACTACAGTACAGAATTCTATGTGGGGTAGAAAATGTCAAGAAATGTTTCTTACTTTAGGCCCTCATGTGCGTGCACATGTGAGGATTTGTTTCCAATGTGTAGTTACAGTATCAGCCAATTTAATTGAATGAACCATCAGATTGGTGTGCCCCCTTTTAACATCTGGGCACAGTGGGCAGCTTTAAAGCCTATCTATTTCTATCCATCTGGGCACAGTGGGCAGCTTTAAAGCCTATCTATTTCTATCCATCTGGACACAGTGGGCAGCTTTAAAGCCTATCTATTTCTATCCATCTGGACACAGTGGGCAGCTTTAAAGCCTATCTATTTCTATCCATCTGGACACAGTGGGCAGCTTTAAAGCCTATCTATTACTATCCATCTGGACACAGTGGGCAGCTTTAAAGCCTATCTATTTCTATCCATCTGGGCACAGTGGGCAGCTTTAAAGCCTATCTATTTCTATCCCATCTGGACACAGTGGGCAGCTTTAAAGCCTATCTATTTCTATCCATCTGGACACAGTGGGCAGCTTTAAAGCCTATCTATTTCTGTCCATCTGGGCACAGTGGGCAGCTTTAAAGCCTATCTATTTCTATCCATCTGGACACAGTGGGCAGCTTTAAAGCCTATCTATTTCTATCCATCTGGGCACAGTGGGCAGCTTTAAAGCCTATCTATTTCTATCCATCTGGACACAGTGGGCAGCTTTAAAGCCTATCTATTTCTATCCATCTGGACACAGTGGGCAGCTTTAAAGCCTATCTATTTCTGTCCATCTGGGCACAGTGGGCAGCTTTAAAGCCTATCTATTTCTATCCATCTGGACACAGCTTTCATCTGGACAAAGCTCTTTTCCAGAAGAACAAACTCAGTAGGGCTGAAGCTAAATTCTATGTCACTTCTGATGTATTTTCTTTCATTCTTAAAAGTCTAAGCTGTTGGGGGGAGGGGGAGGGGAGGGGGTTCTAAGCTGACATATGGAATTGTTTTAAGAAGGTCATACCATGGACCATTTAGCTATTTGATTTGGAATATTATGACCCCTTTAGGTATCCCCCAAAAATATAAATACATAATTTGATAAAATATTTAGTTTGGCCTATAGCGTTTAATAATACATTCAAAACGTCTCTTTCTACAGTGGGGAGACTGTAGCCCAAACAGTTCGGACGTTACAGACAAAAGTTGGCACATCAGCGTTACCGAATTCAGACGAGTGCTGTGGGGATTTTCGGGATGTCTCCTGGTCTGACAAACAGTGCTGTAGCTCTGCCACTTTCCACCACAGATTGCGAAAGGGAGACAGAGAATGTGGTGGATTGAGACACATTCCATGCAACAACAAAAAAACAGATATCTCTATTTTAAACAGACAGATTTTGATGGGATCATTTTATTATGTTACTTAGATATAGACTCTAGGGGGGTTTAAAGACCTTGTTTTACTGTCAACCTCACACCAAGCTTCAGTGAGAGAGAGACAAATAAAAAGAATAATATTTGGAAGTATATATATGCAAACGTATATCTATACTAATGCATGATAATGATAATATACAGTATATTGGTATCGATTCACTGGAATATTGATTCCAATTTTCCAGTAGGCCTACAGTATTAATGTTTATCCAAGACCACTGTCACTGCTCAGTCAACCAAACACAGTCTATTCAACAGCTTTCAATAAAACACCCCTTGCCTTCAGGGCCGAGACATGCATTTAATCCCACATGGCAGAGATGTAGCGGGACATGGTGAAAGAAATGTCAAGGCTTTTTTTTGTCTCTGCTGTCTGAAAAGTGGGCCACAGGCCATGGGCAAGGGACTGTAAGTACTGAGGCCTAGAGGCCTGGTTGGTATAGATAGCTTGTTACAGTGAAATGGTTTAATGTTATGGATTGGAGCTTGCCCTTGACTGCTCTAATATCAACTGTATTGAGGGGACCTAAACAGAACCCTCTATAATGCTTGGTTTGAATCATGTCAACGTAAATGACTTGTTTCACGTAACTTTATCAACAATGTCACTTTCACATGACAGTTTAAAACTGTACATGATTATCCACTATGTGAGAACAATGAACGTGTTTAATGGCAGACTAAATATTCCGGCATATTGGTGCACAACGTATTGGGCAGTGCGTGACCTCATTACTGAGGAACCCTTTAATTGGTAAGCGGACGATAATTACACATGTACAGTACTTGTATTTTAAATAATGTTTTAATTAGCTGCTTCTTTCACTTGAAAAGCTCCAAGTCATTCCGGAGATATTTGTGTTGATTACACATTGTAATTCACACAACCTAGAGTATCTGGCTAGTCTACCAAAGAAACACCAGACTGAGTGCATGATCAATAGATTATACTGTCTTAAAAATAGAAAGAGAACCATGCGTTTTCATGATTTGCTACAGAAGGATTCATACAGACGCTGAACAATTTTTTCCTTCTGCATGAAACGTCTGGTTTTGTTAAAGATATGTGATGCTGGTTGGATGTCATGTCCTGGTTGCACCCTATCTTATCTCAGTTTCCTGTTTCTGTGCATTATTGATGAAACCTCGTCTCACACACCAGCTCATGTCTGCTCCTTAGACTGTTACTGTTACTGTCCTCTGAACATGGTTAAGACATGTAGCACAGGGCTAAATGCTTGCGATCATTTTGCACATTTCTATGATCAGGTTCACATTTCCTGGTGTCGTGCTGCAAAGCAATGCATAAGACTTAGTCTATATTTTTGTGGTAATTAGCCTCAATGTGTCATGGGTGGATTTGACAACCAGTAAAAACTCATTAGGATCTGAACTAGTTAATATCAGGGTTATAGGGTTCCCACTCTTTAAAAAAACCAAACACTCTACGCAGTCAAAACAATGTCTTCCTGTGAGTTCAAGTGCCAGTAAACAGCCTACTAAACAGGATACCCTGCTCCCATGCTATCAAGCCAGGGTTATTGAAAAAGGACCTAATCTAATCACGTGTACTGTAGTAGATTTCCATTCAGCAACAACACTCTTTTCAGTCAGAGCACAATCGCACAAACACTCTCTGGTGTTTTGACACAAAATGACTGGATGGTTGTATGGCCAGTGAATTCCCCTCAGTAACTTGTTACTGATATGTGAATGCACCTTTGGCTTCTGCTGGTGACTGGTCATGACACTGTAGTTGAGCCCCAAAGCAAACATCTACGTAAAGACTACATGGAGCAGAATTATTTGAGGGGAGGCTGGGACACCTGTTCACCTAGGCTGTGATCCTGAGGCAGTGAACTGAAGGGAGTGGTGCTGGGAGGTCTCCCATATTTGATTTCTCCCTTGGCCTAATTGGTAATTGGTCAAATATAATGGCCGTTGGCTGTCATCTACCAGTCTTTATAAGACTGTTCGAAGCGTTTACTGATGTTGGAGAGAATTATAATATTGGACACAATGAAACACAGGAGAGTATGCTGCATAAACTGCTTGAAATATGAATGATGCTTTCGCAATATCTGCTGCAATAAAATAATTAAGCGATGACAGCCTTCATCTAAGAAGTTTGATTTATGTCATTTGATATTATTGCCATCAACGAGCACTAAGCCCTGAACACTAACCAAGTTGTCTACACTGTCTAACCATGACAGCTGTAGTAGCAGTATTAGTACAGGAGTAGTAGTAGTGGTAGTAGTAGTAGTGGTAGTAGTAGCAGCAGTAGTAGTAGTGATGGTAGTAGTAGTAGTAGTGGTGGTAGTAGTAGTAGTAGTAGTAGTAGTATTAGTAGTAGTAGCAGCAGTAGTACTACTAGTAGTAGTAATAGTAGTGGTAGTAGTAGTAGTAGTAGTAGTAGTAGCAGTAGTAGTAGTAGTAGTAGTAGTAGTAGTAGTAGTAGTAGTAGTAGTAGTAGTGGTAGTAGTAGTAGTAGCAGCAGTAGTAGTAGTAGTAGTAGTAATAGTAGTGGTAGTAGTAGTAGTAGTGGTAGTAGTAGTAGTAGTAGTGGTAGTAGTAGTAGTAGTAGTAGTATTGGTAGTAGTAGTAGTAGTAGTAGTAGTAGTGGTAGTAGTAGTAGCAGCAGTAGTAGTAGTAGTAGTGGTAGTAGTAATAGTAGTGGTAGTAGTAGTAGCAGCAGTAGTAGTAGTAGTAGTGGTAGTAGTAATAGTAGTGGTAGTAGTAGTAGTGGTAGTAGTAGTAGTGGTAGTAGTAGTAGCAGCAGCAGTAGTAGTAATAGTAGTGGTGGTAGTAGTAGCGGTAGTAGTAGTAGTAGTAGTGGTAGTGGTAGTAGTAGTCGTAGTCGTAGTAGTAGTGGTAGTAGTAGTAGTAGTAGTAGGGGTAGTAGTAGTATAAGTGATATTAGTAGTAGTAGTGGTAGTAGTAGTAGTAGTAGTGTTCGTAAATGAGCATTTACTGTCATCAGTTGTTAATACAGGTATTAGCAAGAAACATGAATTTGAAGCATTTAGAGTTATAGAGTTAAACAGGTGTATGATACAAATGGATGTTTGAGGATTAAAATTGCCATAATGGTTAAGGTCTTATGCACACAGTTTCATAGAAAGTGTATACTGCCCTACTTATGGACTTCACAACATGATTTAGAGTATGTCTTCCAAGGTATGTCTAAATGCAGGATAACCAGCCTTTCCAAAAATAATCCTCTCTCCAGTCAGTATGTTTCATGTAGATCCTCAGGAGACTTCATGGTTCCTGAAGGGAAAGC
This sequence comes from Oncorhynchus gorbuscha, assembly GCF_021184085.1. NCBI lineage: Eukaryota > Metazoa > Chordata > Actinopteri > Salmoniformes > Salmonidae > Oncorhynchus > Oncorhynchus gorbuscha. Next base: position 32,395,394 of record NC_060182.1, on the reverse strand, counting down.
TGCCAACTGAGTGTTGCTCATCACCAGTATCAAACAGCCTCACAAACCGCCTCTCATGTACTGAGGTAGATTCACTAGACTAGAAATGAGATGTACATACAAAAAAAAATCTACATATAAATTTATATTGTAACCAAAGCGGACCCCTTTTTGGTGCTATATGGAACCTTTTTTTAACGTTCTATACAAAAACAGGTTCATAAGGTTCTAAATGGAACATTTATGGTGATATAAATAACAATTTCCTAAGGTTCCATAAAGAACCATTAATAACAAGTTATATATAGCATCAAAAAAGGTTTATTCTATGGTTCAACCCTTTTGGGGACTATATAGAAACCTTTTTTTATGGTTCTTTATAGAACCTTTATAGAAAAAGGTTCTATAAAGAACCTTTGTTAATCTCAAAGGTTCTTTGTAGATATTTTTGAAGAACCATATAGGGTTTTCTATTCTGGTTAGCCATATTATATTGTTAAAATTCCTTAGATGTAATTATTGTTTTAATTGACAAGTTGAATCAGGTGCGCTAGCTCTGGAACAGATGGGAATCCCTGAGGAGAGAACCACTGGTTTAGACAACAGACAACAACTGACACAAAGCCATACGTCTTTCACAAGACGCAGTCACTGGACTTCATCATATACACTCGTTTAACATGTAATGGCACAATACAACATATTAGCTAAACTGTAATGACATTCTTGCTTACAGTTGCACAAAAGGAGAAGTGCGCAACCACACCCCAAAATATTAGAATGAGCCACAGGCCCTACATTTTAAAGCCCTTATGTGAATGGCAAAGAACCACTGAAGGGCTCAAAGGGTTCTTTGAGTCATTATGGCTCCATATAGAAACCATCACCCGTCCCAAAGAACCCTTGAGGAATCATCTGTTCTTAGTGTGTAGAGGCAGATATCTAGCTGAAGTATTGGCCTAAGTGGTGTATGTACTGTGGGACTGGATCCTGGACTTCCTGACAGGCCGCTCCCAGGTGGTGAGGGTAGGCAACAACACATCCACCATGACCTGAAGAGAGCTGGGACCACAGTCTCAAAGAAAACCATTAGTAACACACTACGCCGTCATGGATTAAAATCCTAAAGTGCACGTAAGGTCCCCCTGCTCAAGCCAGCGCATGTCCAGGCCCGTCTGAAGTTTGCCAATGACCATCTGGATGATCCAGAGGAGGAATGGGAGAAGGTCATGTGGTCTGATGAGAAAAAAATAGAGCTTTTTGGTCTAAACTCCACTCGCCGTGTTTGGAGGAAGAAGAAGGATGAGTACAACCCCAAGAACACCATCCCAACCGTGAAGCATGGAGGTGGAAACATCATTCTTTGGGGATGCTTTTCTGCAAAGGGGACAGGACGACTGCACCGTATTGAGGGGAAGATGGATAGGGCCATGTATCGCGAGATCTTGGACAACAACCTCCTTCCTTCAGTAAGAGCATTGAAGATGGGTCGTGGCTGGGTCTTCCAGCATGACAATGACCCGAAACACACAGCCAGGGCAACTAATGAGTGGCTCCCTAAGAAGCATCTCAAGATCCTGGAGTGGCCTAGCTAGTCTCCAGACCTGAACCCAATAGAAAATCTTTGGAGGGAACTGAAAGTCCGTATTGCCCAGCAATAGCCCCGAAACCTGAAGGATCTGGAGAACGTCTGTATGGAGGAGTGGGCCAAAATCCCTGCTGCTGTGTGTGCAAACCTGGTCAAGAACTACAGGAAACGTATGATCTCTGTAATTGCAAACAAAGGTTTCTGTACCAAATATTAAGTTCTGCTTTTCTGATGTATCAAATACTTATGTTATGCAATAAAATGCAAATTAATTACATAAAAATCATACAATGTGATTTTCTGGATTTTTGTCTCTCACAGTTGAAGTGTACCTATGATAAAGAATTACAGACCTCTACATGTTTTGTATGTAGGAAAACTTTTCGTGGCTGTTTATTTACCACCACAGACGGATGCTGACACTAAGACCGCACTCAGTCAGCTGTATAAGGACATAAGCAAACAGGAAACCGCTCACCCAGAGGCCGGGAGTCTTCCGACGACATTGAGGAGTACATCACATCAGTCACTGGCTTTATAAATAAGTGCATCGAGGACGTCGTCCCCACAGTGGCTGTACGTACATACCCCAACCAGAAGCCATGGATTACAGTGCTTCTACACCTGCACTGTGCATCTACACCTGCATTGCTTGCTGTTTGGGGTTTTAGGCGGGGTTTCTGTACAGCACTTTGAGATGTCAGCTGATGTAAGAAGGCTATATAAATCAATTTGATTTGATTTGATTACAGGCAACATTTGCACTGAGCTAAAGGGTAGAGCTGGCGCTTTCAAATTGCAGGACTCTAACCCGGAAGCTTATAAGAAATCCTGCTATGCCCTGCGACGACCCATCAAACAGGAAAAGCGCCAATACAGGGCTAAGATTTAATCATACTACACTGGCTCTGACGTTCGTCGTATGTTGCAGGGCTTGCAAAATATTACAGACTACAAAGAGAAGCCCAGCTGCGAGCTGCCCAGTGACACGAGCCTACCAGATTAAATAAATCACTTCTATGCTCGCTTCGAGGCAAGCAACACTAAGGCATGCATGAGAGCGTCAGCTGTTCCGGATGACTGTGTGATCTCACTCTCTGTAGCCGACGTGAGTAAGATCTTAAAACAGGTCAACATTCACAAGGCCGCGGGGCCAGACGGATTACCAGGACGTGTGCTCCGGGGATGTGCTGACCAACTGGCAGGTGTCTTCACTGACATTTTCAACATGTCCCTGATTGAGTCTGTAATACCAACATGTTTCCAGCAGACCACCATAGTCCCTGTGCCCAAGAACACAAAGGCAACCTGCCTAAATGACTACAGACCCATAGCACTCACGTCCGTAGCAATGAAGTGCTTTGAAAGGCTGGTAATGGCTCACATTAATACCATTATCCCAGAAACCCTAGAACCACTCCAATTTGCAAACCGCCCAAACAGATCTCTATTGCACTCCTCACTGCCCTTTCCCACGTGGACAAAAGGAACACCTATGGGGGAATACTATTCATTGACAACAGCTCAGAGTTCAACACCTTAGTACCCTTAAAACTCATCACTAAGCTAAGGATCCTGTGACTAAACACCTCCCTCTGCAACTGGATCCTGGACTTCCTGACGGGCCGCCCCAGGTGGTGAGGGTAGGTAGCATCACATCCGCCACGCGATATACAGGTAGATACTTTTGCACCTGTTTCCTCCAGCATCTTCACAAGGTCCATTGCTGTTGTTCTGGGATTGATTTGCACTTTACACACCAAAGTACGTTCATCTCTAGGAGACAGAAAGCGTCTCCTTCCTGAGCGGTATGACGCCTGCGTGGTCCCATGGTGTTTATACTTAAGTACTATTGTTTGTATAGGTGAACGTGGTACCTTCTGCCGTTTGGAAATTGCTCCCAAGGATGAACCAGACTTGTGGAGGTCTACAATGGATTTTCTGAGGTCTTGGCTGATTTCTTTTGATTTTCCCATGATGTCAAGCAAAGAGGCACTGAGTTTGAAGGTAGGCCTTGAAATACATCCACAGGTACACCTCCAATTGACTCAAATGATGTCAATTAGCCTATCAGAAGCTTCTAAAGCCATGACATAATTTTCTGGAATTTTCCAAGCTGTTTAAAGGCACAGTCAACTTAGTGTATATAAACGTCTGACCCGCTGGAATTGTGATACAGAGAATTATAAGTGAAATAATCTGTCTGGAACCAATTCTTGGAAAGATTACTTGTGTCATGCTCAAAGTAGATGTCCTAACCGACTTGCCAAAACTATAGTTTGTTAACAGGAAATTTGTGGAGTGGTTGAAAAACGAGTTTTAATGACTCCAACCTGAGTGTATGTAAACTTCAGACTTCAAATGTACATACTACCTCAATTAGCATGACTAACCGGTGCCTGTATATAGCCTCACTACTCTTATTTTTCACTGTCTTTTTACTGTTGTTTTTATGTCTTTACTTATCTATTGTTCAGCTAATACCTATTTTTTACTTAAAAATCACACTTTTGGTTAGGGCCTGTAAGTAAGCATTTCACTGTACAACACTAACCTGTTGTATTCGTCGTACGTGACAAATAAACTTGATTTGTTTTATCAAACTGATTTGATTTAGTTAACCAAATAGCTACCTGGACTATCTGCATTGACTGTCTTTGCACAAACTCTTTTGACTCTTCACATACACTGCTGCTGTTTATTATCTATCCTGTTGCCTACCCACTTTACCACTACCTATTTGTACATATCAACCTCAATTACCTCGTAGCCCTGCACATCGACTCGGTACTGGTACTCTGTGTATATAGCCAAGTTACTCATTGCGTATTTATTCCTCATGTTAATCTTTGTTTCTATATATTTCTCTCTGCATCGTTGGGAAGGGCCCGTAAGAAAGCATTTCACTGTTAGTCTCCACCTGTTGTTTACGAAGCACGTGGCAAACAACATCTGATTGATTTGATTTGAAAGCTATGATTTACTATTTCAAATGACTATATATTTACTTACCCACTTAAACAACACTTGTCCGTAACGACCCCGTTTTCATTTTCAATGGGTCAGTCATTACTTTATATCGGTTTTAAACCATCTCCAGTGGTGCAACATCACATTAGTCACAACACTGTTTTCAACAGGATATCCTGACCAACAACTGCAGGGGCCATCACAACGGGATAAATCTCAGGATAGTGAAGTTTGTTCACTTCCATATCTGAAAAACAGGCCATTCCTGTTTAGCATGCCAGCTGCCTGAAACTATGTCAGGACCCAGTGTCTCTTTCTGAATCTCACTGAGAACGTGACAAATAGTGACGACTTGTGACAGTCGGTGGGAGATTCAGTGGTAGTGTTGCTATTCTTTCTTTGTTCTGTTCACTGCTAAATCTAGAAGTGTAAAAAAGATAGTAATAATGCAGTTGAGACATGAGTGTACTTTTTTTTACAAGTGTTTCATGAGTAAACTACATAACCTATGCAACTGGTAACATTAGGCCAGAGCTGGCCAAAACAACTGCCATTAAACATGATTATTTCTTACAACTACATATGTAGGATCTTAATTTGAGCAAGTTTGCTACAGCAGGAAATAATCCTGCAGCAACAGGACATTTTAATTATTATGTGGATTATAATTCATTGAGATATTTGTAGGGGTTGATAAATTTTTTCGTAAAGGGAAAATAAGGTCAGAAATTTCTAAGTGGAAATGACAAACTTCAGAAGCCATTTTAAACCTCCAAGCTTTAAATTTCCTGCATTGCAGGAAAGTTCTCCTCAACAGGGTGATCAAATTAAGTTCCTACATTTGCACTGCTTCAACCACTAGCTACTGGCACTGCCACCTGTACAACAAGGACCTCCCACTGTGTCCTGCTGTTGCTTTGGCTGCTAGTACACAGGTGACATTTATTCATGGAAATTATGGTGTGAGCCAGCTGCTTTAGAGCAGCCATGAACAACATACAATGCAAAAAATGGCCAGCAGATAGCCTAGCAGTTAAAAGTGTTAGGCCAGTAACCGAAAGGTTGCTGCTTCAAACCCCTGAGCAAACTAGGTGAAAAATATGTTGATGTGCCCTTGAGCGAGGCACTTAACCCGAATTGCTCCTATAAGTCTGGAAGAGCTTCTGCTAAATTTAAAATAAATTATGCAAATCATCCACAACTCTTCATCACTATCTTATTTACATGTAGCCTAAGTACTCAGCATGGACAAAAACAGATCAGCAAAACAGAGAGACTTTATACTTGCAGAGTAAATTGATGTTTCTATGAATTAATCAACTGAACTGAGGCCCCTGAGTTTCTGATGCTAACAGATGAATTGTAAACGCTTACTGTATTTACAACAGGCCTAATCCTGAAGACAACCTTTCTACATCAATAGATCTAGATAATCATTGCCTATTTACTTTAGGTCTACCCAGCACAATTACTGTAAGGATGCCTTCTTTTTGCACTGTATCCTTCCTCGCTGACCAAACCCATGTCCCTATCCCTCCCTATCTCTATATACTGTTCAGTGCAGACTAGACTGGATATAGCCTGACAACCAAGGTGTGTCAGGCAGAACGCAAATGTATTGTGTTTCTTATCTGATCATCTATAAACTCGTTTTTGTTTTCTTCCATTCACATAAAGAATGGTATTTACCATTTTGATACAGTAGGATAATGATCAATTAAAACGTTGTATGCTATTAGTTACACGTTTTTCAAAATGAGGGAGGAACAATGAACATGTATGGCTAATGGTGGTTTATTTTCTGTTAAATGACAAACCTGAGTCCCCAATTAGAGCAGAAAAAGCCCATGGATGGATGGAATCCGTACGATTATTTTGTTGAAAGAAAAAACACTGATGCCGATATTGATAATAAAACAACAATGGCACAACCAAGCCTAAAACAACGATATGATAAAGCCGGTTAATGTATCACTCCCAAAGATGCGTGAATGAACCCGTCTACTTTTCCCCCCGCACAGTTCAAAGAATACTCGCAAATCGATTATTGTCACATCGTAACCTGACAATCTTACCTTCGGTTTGGGCGTTTCCTTGTATTTCAGCTGGTTGGTTTCCTGATTCTAAAATAGGTCTCCCCTGACATATTGGAACCCCATTCAATGCATGCCTCTTTCGTTTTCAGCAGAGGAGAGAGTCGGTGAGCTGTATCGCTGTCCACTATTAGTAGCCTTCTCCAGTATTCGTGCACGCTTGCATTCATCCACGCTCACCACGCCTTCGCCCCGCGGGCATTTACGTGACAGGGGCTTCTAGCGCTCTCTCTCCTCTTAGCTACTGCCACTGTACTGAACTGTACACACAATGGGTCACAATCTGCTCATTGCTGGTGATAAACGTTCGTGTTTTAGACATGATGCAGACCTATTCGTAATACATATTTTGTGTTTTACCCTGGTATTATTATTATTTAACAGCCTATCAGGCAGTTAAAAATTATAATAATTGTAAGCAATGGACATTGTGTAAATTAATGCATTTCCATGTGACATGTACCCCACCTGCAGAAATCAGTCAGAAATTAATAAGATTGAACAAAAGTGACATACAAAAGCTTCTCAATATTGCAGAAAATATCACATTTAAGTGTGAACCTGAGGTCGTTTGTGAAGTGGTATTGATATAAGATGCTGTCAAGAAAAAACAGATATAATCTATTAATCTCACTGTCTATTTTGAACAAATGCAACTGAACATTTGAGAGCTTAACTGGATTGAATCCTATGACTGACATTTACAATAAGGTCAATGGAGAAGATTATTGGTGTATATTTCATATGATCAGGACTGCCCCTGAAATATGTATTGTTGCCTTAACACAGGCAAAACACATGCGGCTACTGTATGGTATATAACCAAGCTACAGGGAAGGATTCGTGATTCATAAGGACACAGCGAAAGAAACAATGGCCTGTAACTTCGCTGTTTATGAACGATAGCACAATTTAAATGTTCTCCTAAATAATATTTACAAACAGTTGTCTTATTTGAAATTGTTGTGCTGAACATATTCTGCAAGTTAATTGTAACTAGCCTAGATAATATTTGAAGCTGCTGATTGATGAACCAAGACGCTGGTTTGTTACCATTCTCTCCCAGCCTACTGTAAACGATTTACCCTGGGGACACCCATCCCCTAGTGCCCCTCCAACCCTCATCCCATCCCCCCCATCCCCCCCTCTAGGGTCTCTGTCATCAGACATGAATAAGCATCTCATTAGCATTCCCCAAAACCATCTGTCCTCAGGATATCTCCTTCTCACTGCCAAAATCCAACCATCTGAGTTGTTTAGATATTTATGCTGCATAAACTATACAAACAGATTGCAGTTTAGTTTATGTTTTTTGGGGGGATAGCCCTATAAACACCCTGTGAACAGCCCTGTGCAGTTTCCCGTGTTTTATATACAGTACCAGTCAAAAGTTTGGACACACCTACTCATTCAAGGGTTTTTCTTTATTTTTTGTTTATTTTTTTTCTATATTGTAGAATAAGACATCACAATTATAAAATAACACATATGGAATCATGTAGTAACCAAAAAAGTGTTAAACAAATCAATATATATTTTATATTTGAGATTCTTCAAAGTAGCCACCTTTTGCCTTGATGACAGCTTTGCACACTCTTGGCATTCTCTCAACCAGCTTCATGATGTAGTCACCTGGAATGCATTTCAATTAACAGGTGTGCCTTGTTAAAAGTTCATGTGCTGGATTTATTTCCTTCTTAATATGTTTGAGCCATTCAGTTATGTTGTGACAAGGTAGGGGTGGTATACAGAATATAGCCTTATTTGGTAAAAGACCAAGTCCATATTATGGCAAGAACAGCTCAAAAAAGCAAAGATAAATGACAGTCCATCATTACTTTAAGACATGAAGGTCAGTCAATACGGAACAAAAATGCAGTTACAAAAACCTTCAAGTGCTATGATGAAACTGGGTCTCATGAAGACTGCCGCAGAAAAGGAAGACCCAGAGTTACTTCTGCTGCAGAGGATAAGGTCATTAGTTACCAATCTCAGAAATTGCAGCCCAAATAAATGCTTCACAGAGTTCAAATAACAGACACATTTCAAAATCAACTGTTCAGAGGAGACTGTGTCAATCAGGCAAGTTGCTGCACAGAAACCACTACTAAAGTACACCAATAATAAGAGGAGACTTGCTTGGGCAAACATGAGCAATGGACATTAGACGAGTGGAAATCTGTCCTTTGGTGTGATGAGTCCAAACTTGAGAATTTTGGTTCCAACCACTGTGTCTTTGTGAGATGCAGAGAAGGTGAACGGATGATCTCCGCATGTGTGGTTCACATTGTGAAGCATGGAAGAGGTGGTGTGATGGTGTGGGGTTGCTTTGCTGGTGACACTGTCAGTGATTTATCTAGAATTCAAGGCACACATAACCAGCATGGCTACCACAGCATTCTGCAGCAATACGCCATCCCCTCTTGTTTACGCTTAGTGGGACTATCATTTGTTTTTCAACAGGACAATGACCCAACACACCTCCAGGCTGTGTAAAGGCTATTTGACCAAGAAGGAGAGTGATGGAGTGCTGCATCAGTTGACCTGGCCTCCACAATCACCTGACCTCAACCCCAAATATATGTTGATTTGTTTAACACTTTTTTTGTGGTTTCTACATGATTCCATATGTGCTATTTCATAGTTTTGATATCTTCACTATTATTCTACAATGTATAAAATAGTCAACATAAAAACCCTTGAATGAGTAGATGTGTCCAAACTTTTGACTGGTACTATATTTATTTGACAGTTTCAATTGAAAACAATCACAGTAAGGTAAAAACTTATGCAATGGACTTTTAACTGTATTAGTAGGGTTGTTCCACGAAATGAGTCCCTTTTGGTGGTGCAACTTGCTGAACAAGTTCACCTTATTTTAACATTCTGTCATGAAGAGCATATGTTCAACTTAATAAAAAAGCATGTTTCCCATCTCAAGAGGTGAAATAAATACAAATACTATAGTAAGTGCCTATTAAGTGCCAAACAAAGACACAGAGTTGACCATAACAAGGTTGATTATAACAGTGTTGATGATTTCATCTTAAATCAGCCATGAATCCCCGTATCTCAGGTGGAATAGAAACTTGTTGTGTGCAACAGGGTGGATTAAAATGGAATGCAAGCTTCACAAAAATGTTTTATTGATAAAACATTTAATAATAATAATAATATATGCCATTTAGCAGACGCTTTTATCCAAAGCGACTTACAGTCATGTGTGCATACATTCTATTTCTAACCTGTCTATCTATGGGTAACAGTGTCGGCGTGTTATGCTCAAACCACACAGTTTTCCGCCACAAAACATTAGACAATGTTCAATGTTTCTTTTGAAAACATTATTTAAAAATGATTTATTTCATCATATTAAATGAGAGTTCAGCTCACATAACAGGATTGTTTTTATTACAGGTTTTTATGACCTTCAAATTAATCACTAATCACATAAAATAAATATTAATCTTCAGAAATGACTTTGTCAAAGCAACAAAATAACTCGGGCTTTAAAATGATGGTGAAAACGGGACATGTCAAAATGTAGCATTTTGGCACTTAGGCAAGTCTTTATTTATATAAGAAATCTGATTTACTTAATTGTCCATGTGATCTATATTAAATGGTACTTCATTTAATATAACAGGATTTTAAAATTCAATATTGGTGCACAATTTCTAGTTACAATGTCAAAAGGATGCAAAAGGGACCAATTTTGTGTAATTACCCAGTACCTTAATGTAATGGTTTATCCAATAAGAATATAGACAAGACTATAAAAAACTTTAGGAAAAATCAACAAAGTACTTTCCTGACTTAGACCAATGCATAAATAGAGCTTGCATCAATTTAGGGTGGTTACACTGTGATTGTTGGAGCGTGACACATCCTTGAACTGAATGTGTTTATATAGTGTAGTGGTCTGCCACAGATACTGTGACAGTATCCAGGCTGCATAGGAAATTGTCATAGAAAGCACCTATAAGGTAGTGCAAAGGTAGGTCAAGGAGGACAGCATTCCCACAAAAACCTGAGTATGTGCACGAGACAGTGAGCAGAACGTAATTCATTAGAGATTACATGATTTTATAGAAATAGAATAGAAAGGAATAGAAAATAACAGTGTAGAATATATTTATTATAATGATACATACGCAGAGGCTTCTTAGAGAAGGTTCAATGTTGACAGGTGTGCCTTGCTTCCTTTCCTAGAAACATTTGTTTTGATCCTTATTTGCATGGGGAAATGTAGGTCTTTTCGCCAGGTGAGCAGGATGACACAAATGCAAATATTGAACTTGCAATTCTTGCATGCGCTGTCACGAATGGTGTCGCCTGCAGGCTCAATGAGGATGTTGATTTTCCTTGCTTTACACTGCCGCCCAGTGGAGAAGAAATGACTGTAAAAGTGACAGGGGCAGATTGCAAGTCACAAATAGGAGAGACCCCTGTGATGATCATGGCTATGACTTTCACGGTACGGTATGTAATGTAATCTAACACTAGGCTATCGTAAATCCGAACTGGTTGTAAATTAAAGATCATGTTCACAGCTATTGCTAGTGTGCGGTAGGGTGATAGCTCAGAGGATAAGAACAAATATCTACCGAATAAATATCCTACCTACATTTGTAGACAGAATAGATTTTCTCAATGTTATTCTACTACGACCATCAAAAAACAGGAGATAAAATGCTTAATTAAATTGAAACATGATCAACATTGGATACGTGCTATTAACATGGCTGTGCAGTATCTTATATTTAGGAATAGTCCACTCATCTGATGGTTTTCAATGTGATTTGTACATGGCAGTTGTGTAATTACAGTGTGGGTATACAATGCTGCACAATAGGCTTTATATTGTGTTGTAACACTGTAGCCTAGCTGCCTATTGTAGTGAGAAAAGTAGGCTTTGTGTGACAATTATGGAAATGTTGTTTAGGATATTATTTTATGAACAGATATTGATATTTGTAAATGTAAACAATGCATATAGAAAGCTATATGGCCTGCTCCGGCATTTGACCTATTCAGCAGAATTGAGGGTAAAATGTGGTAAAAGCCCATCAGATGTTGGACCAATTAAAAAGCTGCTGACATTGACAGATCAAAACACAAACTTGCGGGTTATGGTATCATGGTGCTTGTAGTTCTCTATCCCATACACTCCTATTTCTACGGCCACTATTCCCTACTCTACAGAACTACATGTTTTTTTGCGCTGTTTGCTCGCTGGCTCTCGGAGCCAGACGAGTTTGCGATTTCAGTGGCTTGTACTGCGAGTGTTTTAGAGAGGTGGCCATACCATCGTTCGTTTCTTTATAATTTGTTATTGTCAAGAGTTGACAGTGGCAAGTATGCAAGCAGAATCCGGAATAGTTCCTGACTTCGAGGTTGGAGAAGAGTTTCAAGAGGAACCAAAAACGTATTACGAATTGAAGAGTCAGCCCTTGAAAAAAAACAGGTCAGTGCTTTGGCTGTGTGCACAGTTATTTCCTCCGGTAAAGAGGAATTTGTTTTCCCAGCGTTGTTTTCAAAAGTTTTAAATAGTCAATAATTGAAATGATGTTTTGGGGGTTGTTATAATAATTACGTTATTTCCAATTGACGCGCTTTCAATGATGGCATCCTATATGCAGTCGGTCCTATCCTGTTGAGTACATTCTAGGAGGGATTTGTTTGCCTCCCATTCCTTATGGCTCTTTTATTGCACAGTTAGTTATGCAACACTTGGGTGTTGTCTTGTCAACATGCAACTTCAAATATTAGCCTGTGAAGAATAGCCTCCTTATACAGTTTGTTCATGGATTTTGAACAGTCCGACTAGGGATTAGACTGTGATGTCTTCTTCATACTGGTGTTGAGCTTGGTGATACCACTTCTATCGTTATTTACAACATAAATATTAGGCTACTATATGTATAGTCTAAATGCATTTTCTTTTGGAAGAAATATATTTAATGCATTGTAAATGTAGTTACAATGTCAAGGTAGAATGGCATCTTAAATGGTGTTGTACAGTATTTCACACATGTTAAAATATGTGTCACATTTCACTGGTGCATCACTCATCAGTTTGTGCACCAGCTGTAGGCCTATTAGGAGAGAATTATGAACATGATAAATATCAATAGAGACCTAGTAAGAAAACTTCTTATAGATTCTAAAAGATCCTAAAATATTGTAGCCATGTTACTTCCCAATAAAGCTTATGTAACCACATAAGGGAAAATGGATAGATACTTTTCTAAGCAGTTGACAAATAACTTATTAGAGCGCTATTTGTATCCATATTGTGTCCTCTGTCCCCAGCGCCGAACAAAGAACAGGGAGCTGAGTCAGGTCTGTTCTCTGGACATGACCTTATACCCCTCTGCTGCCTGGGGTCCAGGCCTCAGCTGAATTGTTGTCACTTTGGTTATGTCTCTCTTTGTAAGATCAGATGGAACAAATAACTGGACCTTTTCTATTCTCAAGACTTCTACATTTAACTTAAGTCTTTATACCATAATCTTGCCTTCTGTGTAATGGCATGCCTTACATTCAGCAGTGGTCTAAAACGCCTGTCAATGCATGCCTATTGCCAGGAAGTTGTTTAAAGCAATATTGTCTCTTTGCGTCTGGTAATTCTGTATCATTTCCTTATTGTCCTAAGTGGTGGAGACATGTGACCTTTCTGCTAAACAGAGGTTCCCCAGATAGAAGGATGGTGTATGTCTGAAACACTGTCTGAACATGACAGTGCTCTTCTGTGTCTAGAGTTCTTATAGCATTCTTGTGGTGGACCCAATCTATTTTTTGCATTCTGGATCTTGGCATTTTGTCAGCAATTTGTTGGATATTTTTCCAGCTTCATTGTTGTGGAGTTTTTTCTTTTTCCAAAACTTCTGTGGAGAGAGAGAGAGACTAACCTAATTCATCATTTTAAACTCGTTTCTTCATTAGTAAATTTCATTACATTGTTATAAGCTGAATGGTATTTTTGTGCCCTCATCGCAGCAGTTGCATTCTTAGTATAACTAAACAGGTCTAGCTATGAGTTGTGATTTAATGTCAGTTTTTGTGACTTTTGTGTGTCTCCAAAATTACCTGACATGCATGAATTAATTTCATTTCCTTCTTTTCCTGTGAGAATGCCCTACTAAAAGCTGTGCATGGCTTTGCAACAATGACAGAAAGCCAAACATTGTGTATAGTCATTTTGACCATGCGTATCCTCACATACACTTGTGGTTTTGACACTCACAGCCCACTGTGGTTCATTCGTTTGACTGAAGCGGTACACCCTAACAACTACAGTAAAGCACGGACAAAGCTTAGGCATAGATTTACCGGCATGATAGGCCTAAAGTTCAGTGTTTCTAAATTTCAAATCATACAGTGATAACATCATGAATTATCTTGCTTTTATTGACATTTAGTTTGTTTTCTTGCTGTCTCAGAAAGCTTTTGGCACAAGCAGCCGAACGAACCCCTGCAGACTCAAAGCCAGACTGTGTGTGCTTGATATAGACTTGAGACAGACCGTGAAACTTGTCTTCTATGCAGTGTAAATTAGCGATGTAAATTTAGCAATGTACATGACACCTTCAATGCAAAATGGGCCTGGTGTTGTTTGTTGCTGAGATATTTAGCAGGGCAACCCATGGAGCCAGCTGCACATGTTAGAGATTATAATCACACTGTCATTATTCTGCACATTTCTTGAAAGGATTTGTTCATGTCTCAATTTTCATTTGCAGCATCGCTTCTGCTAGGCCCAAAGTCAGGACTACACAATTTGTTGGGCTCCAGCACTAAATAATGAAATGTACATATGAAAATCAAATTGAGATACATTTTGGAGAGATATTTCATGTCATGACATTATGAATGGAATAGTATGTAACGTCACTGGTGTCCAATCGTCACCTACTGTACCTGTCGCACTGTCTTTCATCCGTCGCAGATGTGGAGAAGAGGTGAGGTGTCAATGCAGCATTAAACCTCTGTCAAAGCATCTGTCAAAGTCACATTGTCAATGTTTTTCCATTCTGGATCTTCCCGTTTGTGTGATATGATGACTACAGTAATTGAGCGGTTAAGGATGCACCAGTCATGCACTCAAACACTACCTACATGACTATAGGACGCTTTCAAGGAGCAGAGATGTCCCTAAGAGTTGTCCTCCAATGGTCATGCACTCAAACACTACCTACATGACTATAGGACGCTTTCAAGGAGCAGAGATGTCCCTAAGAGTTGTCCTCCAATGGTCATGCACTCAAACACTACCTACATGACTATAGGACGCTTTCAAGGAGCAGAGATGTCCCTAAGAGTTGTCCTCCAATGGTCATGCACTCAAACACTACCTACATGACTATAGGACGCTTTCAAGGAGCAGAGATGTCCCTAAGAGTTGTCCTCCAATGGTCATGCACTCAAACACTACCTACATGACTATAGGACGCTTTCAAGGAGCAGAGATGTCCCTAAGAGTTGTCCTCCAATGGTCATGCACTCAAACACTACCTACATGACTATAGGACGCTTTCAAGGAGCAGAGATGTCCCTAAGAGTTGTCCTCCAATGGTCATGCACTCCATGCACTCCCAAACTCAAAGGCTCCCTCCAAGCCTCATTACATAAACAGAAAATGCATATAGTGTAGAAGTTCCCTCAAGGGCATCAAATGGCAAAAGCAGAGAAATGTACAGAAAGTACACACTGTATTCCATTATGATGTATGTTTTTTCATGAGCATCCAGTATCCATTGCTGGTTTCAATGTGGCCTCTATAAGAAGGGGATTGTGGCTCAGAGTCTCAGGAAGCTTTCTGTTCTGTGGAGTCCGAACCAGAGATGCCAGATGCTCACATAAACTACATACTGCATTGCATTGCTTTTAGGTTCTATGTTTTTACATGAGCATCGGCATCCAGTGCAGCCTCTGAAACATGGTGATTAAGGGACAGTCAAGGTCTCAGGGAGCGCTCTGTTCTGTTCCATATCGTGCCAAAGAGGGCAGGCTAGGACCAGGGTGTTCCTCTCCTGATCCAGGATGGGGATCCGATTGCGTCTGAGTGACAGACCGGTGCTGGAGTGGAGTGAGATACTACCCAACCCAATGGTTATGTAATCACTCTGACTGCATCCTTACTCCCACTTTGGCTCTAAACAAATTCACTGGAAAACGACCATGTTCATTTCATTTCTCTATCATTCCAGTTGAATCTGACAGTCAGAATAAACAAATAATTTTCTTTATCAGTCTGACTCCTCTTCCAGGACACAGGGATAAACCCATGCCCATGTATCCTTTCATGACAATAGATAATCAAAGGAGTAAAACCACAATGTTCCAGTCTGCATCATCTATATTTGTGACCATCAGGCTCAGGCGGATGTGGTCCGTTATTTTTCCTCAAGAGTGGGGGGGGATAAGGATGGAGTCATATTTTCAGGCAGCTGTCTGTGTACAGGAACTGCGAGTCATTTTTCACCATTCACCCATTTCCAAATGAAGACATACTGTACAGTATGGTAGCTAACATATTTTAGAATAGAGAACACTTTGATGCTGTCAGGATCATTTGAAGAGTGTCTGTAATAAGGTGTGACTTATCGCACATTATACACTGAGTGGTTTGAGGCCTGAATTCTGATTGGCTGAAAGCCATGGTATATCAGATCGTATACCACGGCTATAACAACCAATTTAGTTTTACTGCTCTAATTACATTGGTAACCAGTTTATAATAGTAATAAGGCACCTTGGGGGTGTGTGGTATATGGCCAATATACCACAGCTATATTGGCCAGACACTCCCTTATTAATTAATTAATTAACATATTGTGGATTAGCCATGTGTCATTAACATGTCATTAACATATTGTGGATTAGCCATGTGTCATGTGGTCCTTCTGTAGCTCAGTTGGTAGAGCATGGCGCTTGTAACGCCAGGGTAGTGGGTTCGATCCCCGGGACCACCCATACGTAGAATGTATGCACACATGACTGTAAGTCGCTTTGGATAAAAGCGTCTGCTAAATGGCATATATATATTATCATATTGTTGATTTGACATGTGTCATTAACATATTGTGGATTAGCCATGTGTCATTAACATGCATTAACATATTGTGGATTTGCCATGTGTCATTAACATATTGTGGATTAGCCATATGTGATTATCATATTGTTGATTAGCCATGTGTCATTAACATATTGTGGATTAGCCGTATGTCATTAACATATTGTGGATTAGCCATGTGTCATTAACATGTCATTAACATATTGTGGATTAGCCATGTGTCATTAACATGCCATTAACATATTGGTAATTAGCCATGTGTCATTAACATATTGTGGATTAGCCATGTGTCATTAACATATTGTGGATTAGCCATGTGTCATTAACATGTCATTAACATATTGTGGATTAGCCATGTGTCATTAACATGTCATTAACATATTGTAGATTAGCCATGTGTCATTAACATGTCATTAACATATTGTGGATTAGCCATGTGTCATTAACATGTCATTAACATATTGTAGATTAGCCATGTGTCATTAACATGTCATTAACATATTGTGGATTAGCCATGTGTCATTAACATGTCATTAACATATTGTGGATTAGCCATGTGTCATTAACATATTGTGGATTAGCCATGTGTCATTAACATATTGGTAATTAGCCATGTGTCATTAACATATTGGTAATTAGCCATGTGTCATTAACATATTGTGGATTAGCCATGTGTCATTAACATATTGTGGATTAGCCATGTGTCATTAACATGTCATTAACATATTGTAGATTAGCCATGTGTCATTAACATGTCATTAACATATTGTGGATTAGCCATGTGTCATTAACATGTCATTAACATATTGTGGATTAGCCATGTGTCATTAACATATTGTGGATTAGCCATGTGTCATGTGGTCCTTCTGTAGCTCAGTTGGTAGAGCATGGCGCTTGTAACGCCAGGGTAGTGGGTTCGATCCCCGGGACCACCCATACGTAGAATGTATGCACACATGACTGTAAGTCGCTTTGGATAAAAGCGTCTGCTAAATGGCATATATATATATATATATATATATATATATATATATATATATACTCCGTGTTGTGTCGCACAAAAGAACAGCACTTAGCTGTGGCATATTGGCAATATACCACATCTCCCCGGGCCTTATTGCTTATTTATAGCCACCCACCATTCTGTACACAGCAGCAATAACATTAAAGTAATACAATGATCATCTGAATGTAGTTGTCGTTTTCTGTTGTCCTTGAGAGTGCCGTCCTAGTCATAGCACCCAGAGAGGGGAAGGCGAGCAGGACTAGAGGAGGGTAGTAGGCCATACTACTGTAAACAAGTGACAAGACTCATGAAAGGCATGAAACCTAATTACAGACATAGGACCCGGCAAGTTCAAATGATCCCAACCTGCCCTTCCTGTCCCATAACTATGACAACAAAGAACCCCATTATCAGTAGTAATTGTCAACTCGCTGTTTTGTTTTCCTGACAATTTGTACATCAACTTTATTTATCTGTAACTGTAGTACTCTTTTGATTTGTCTTACTTAACCAAAGCACTGTATACAAGTGCATAGACTTTCCTTTGCTGTGAGTGTTCTTCATAGTTATGGCAAGGTGAGTTTTATCAGTTTTGAATATGTCCTTACTGTAGTCAGTGTTTTTGTGTACAGTACCCTTTAGCCAGTCTGTACATTGGAACTGCAGACCTTGTAATGTATAATGTCAGAGATTTGTATAGTAGTGGTATGGATTCCACAAACAGAGAAATATGTACTGGCTAGAGGCAGCAGGCGGCAGTATTTGGTATTTTATTAGGATCCCCATTAGCTGTTTCGAAAGCAGCAGCTCCTCTTACTGGGGTCCACATTAAACATGAAGCATTACATAATACAGAACATTAAAAGACTAGCTCAAGGATAGCGCTACATCAGTGTTCTGAACAGTGGGCAGGCTTGGGGAGTAACGGATTACACACAACTGTTTACAAAAAAACTGTAATCTGTTACCAGCTTAAAAAAATACTTTGACACCTTTTCTGTTTTCTCAAATACATTCAAATCAAAATTGAAAAAAGGCGCAAATGTACATTTTGTTTCCGTCTGACCACAAGTCTGAGACTATTATGATGACTCACCAAATGAGTTTTATGGGTTGCGGTAAAAGAGCAGGAATATGTTTTTGTAAACTGCAGTCAAAGCTACGGTATGTCTTCCAATGGTGAGACTGCTGTCTGCGTCAAAGATTATACAACCAACCTAAATAAACGCTTAGAGGTAAGGACGACGGCAGTGGTGTAGCCTACTAGTGATACTGATATCATTTAGGTCCATTATTGATATCTGCATAGCAATTATGTGAATCACGCTGCTGCTCTCTCAATTATTCAGTCCTTACGGATTGTGATTGTTTGTGGATGGCTGTTCACCAATGTATAGGTGTATTTTAACCCAATAATGGTTGAATTGAGGAAGTGTAGGCTAAGCTGCCTGTCAATCATTGTTTTTGCAACCTGTGGACAGCCAGAGAAAAATGTGGTCCTGCAACAGCTGCATAGTGTGGATCACAGCCTAGATAATACAAGTTTGAGGGAGCACCTCCCTTGTAAACTCTTCCATGGTAATGTGCTTCACGTACATGTATAAAATTGAAAAAAAAAACAGAAATATCACATTTACATAAGTATTCATACCCTTAACTCAGTACTTTGTTGAAGCACCTTTGGCAGCGATCCATGATGCTGCCACCACCGTGCTACACCGTAGGGATGGTGCCAGGTTTTCTCCAGACATGGCTCTTGGCATTCATGCCAAAGAGTTCAATCTTGGTTTCATTAGCAGAGAATCTTGTTAATCATGGTCTGAGAGTCTTTTGGTGCCTTTTGGCAAACTCAAAGCGGGCTGTCATGTGACTTTTACTGAGGAGCAGCTTCCGTCTGGCCACTTTACCATAAAGGCCTGATTGGTGAAATGCTGCAGAACCTTCTGGAAGGTTCTCCCGTCTCCACAGTGGAATTCTCAAGCTCTGTTAGAGTGATCATCGGGTTCATGGTGTCACGAACCGGCTCAAAGCCCGTAACAAAAGGGAGACAACGTGGAGATAAGGAGTAACTGTAACGTCGTTCTTCGTTTGTCGAAAGAGAGTTGGACCGAAATGCAGCGTGGTGGTTACTCATGTCTTTAATGAAAGAACAGCGATACATGAAATAACTTAATAAATACAAAAACAACAAACGGAACGTGAAAACCTATTACAGCCTATCTGGTGAACACTACACAGAGACAGGAACAATCACCCACGAAATACAAAGCGAAACCCAGGCTACCTAAATACGGTTCCCAATCAGAGACAATGAGAATCACCTGACTCTGATTGAGAACCGCCTCAGGCAGCCAAGCCCATACAACACCCCTACTCAGCCGCAATCCTGCGATATTCTCCAGGCTGAGCCCAGGGTCCTTTTCCATCTAATATCTCCTCCCAAGTCCAGAAGTCCGTTGATCGCTGCTCCTCACGATTAACAGGGAGAGTTGGCTCAGGTCTGACTCCTGACTCTGCCACTCTCTCCCTGAGCCCTCCCCCAATACATTTTTGGGGGTGACTTTCGGGTTTCTTTCTGCGCCGCTGTGTCTTTCACTTCGACTCCATTCTCCTATAGCCCTCTTCGCACTGCTCCAGCGAATCCCAGGCGGGCTCTGGCACTCTCTCTGGGTCGACCGCCCACCTGTCTATTTCTTCCCACGTAGTATACTCCATGCTTCTGCTGTCCATAACGTCCTCCCTTCACTGTTCATGCTGCCGCTGCCTGTTAACACGCTGCTCGGTCCGTGTGTGGTGGGTGATTCTGTAACGTCGTTCTTCAGCCGCAATCCCAATGACTACAACAACAAAAAACAATACGAAATACAACAAAAACCCATGTCACACCCTGGCCTGAACAAATAATTAAAGAAAACACAAAATACTAAGACCAAGGCGTGACAGTAACAAAATATATATTTATTAAATAAGTAACTAAGTATAATATACAATGGTGTGTGTAATTAGTAATCAGTAGTTTAAGTGAGTGTTTTGCATGAATGTGATAATGCAGGGAGTTGAAAGATGCTAAAGCAAACAACCAAAAAACAACCAAGAAACACAACAAAATCTATAAAGGTGTCTGCATGGAGAGAGTCTCCTCCATGAATGTGGAAGTGGTGTATTTATCCTGGGAGACACCGGGCCCAGGTGTTTCCCATGTAGCTGACGACCCTCCCAACTCCGCCCACCAGCATCCTAATAAGGAATACGGCAGACAAAGTGGGAGTGTCGTCACATTGGTCACCTCCCTGACCAAGGCCCTTCTCCCCCGATTGCTCAGTTTGGCCGGGCGGGAAGCTCTAGGAAGTTTCTTGGTGGTTCCAAACTTCTTCCACTTAAGAATGATGGAGGCCACTGTGTTCTTGGGGACTTTCAATGCTGCAGACATTTTTCTGTACCCTTCCCCAGATCTGTGCCTCAACACAATCCCGTCTCAGAGCTCTACGGACAATTCCTTCAACCTCATGGCTTTGTTTTTGCTCTGACATGCACTGTCAATTGTGGGACCTTATATAGGCAATTTCGAGTCTCATAGCAAAGGGTCTGAATACTTATGTAAATAAGGTATTTCTGTTTTTTATTTTGTATACATTTGCAAAAACTGTTTTCGCTTTGTCATTATTGGGGTATTGGGTGTAGATTGCTGAGGATTTTCTATTTATTTAATCCATTTTAGAATAAGACTGTAACGTAACAAGTCAAGGGTTCTGAATACTTTCCGAAGGCACTGTACAGTCAAAAACAAGTTTAATTTAAGAAGACCTACTTAATTGTAATTCGTTCTGATTTTAACTGCCAATTCTATGGTGTAACTAACAGGCAAATAGCACTTTTCGGCAGGTAGTGCTCAAAGCGATGCCATTCCATGAGACCAGATTTTTTTGAAACCATGTTTTGAAGCAATGAGCTCAGCCAGTCCTCCATGACTAAAACATAAACAACAGAGTACGCCTGAGCCATGGATTTAGAAATATAAATACACTACCGTTCAAAAGTTTGGGGTCACTTAGAAATGTCCTTGTTTTTTAAATAAAAGCAAACTTTTCTCTCCATTAAAATAACATCAAATTGATCAGAAGTACATTGTCAACATTGTTAATGTTGTTAATGACTATTGTAGCTGGAAATGGCAGATTCTTTATGGAATATCTACATCGACTTACAGAGGCCCATTATCAGCAACCATCACTCCTGTGTTTCAATCGCACGTTGTGTTAGCTAATCCAAGTTTATAATTTTAAAATGCTAATTAATCATTAGAAAACCCTTTTGCAATTATGTTAGCACAGCTGAAAATGTTTGTTCTGATTAAAGAAGCAATTCAACTGACCTTCTTTAGACTAGTTGAGTATCTGGAGCATCAGAATTTGTGGGTTCGATTACAGGCTCAAAATGTCCAAAAACTCGTCAGTATATTCTTGTTCTGAGAAATGAAGGCTATTCTATGCAAGAAATGCCAAGAAACTGAAGATCTGGTACAATGCTGTGTACTACTCCCTTCACAGAACAGTGCAAACTAACCAGAATAGAAAGAGGAGTGGGAGGCCCCGGTGCACAACTGAGCAAGAGGACAAGTACATTAGAGTGTCTAGTTTGAGAAACGGACACCTTACAAGTCCTCAACTAGCAGCTTCATTAAATTGTACCTGCAAAACACCAGTCTCAACGTCAACATTGAAGAGGTGACTATTTTGCCCATCTGAATATTTTATTTTTATTGGCCAGTCTGAGGTATGGCTTTTTCTTTGCAACTCTGCCTAGAAGGCCAGTATCCTGGAGTCGCCTCTTCACTGTTGACGTTGAGACTGGTGTTTTGGGCGGTACTATTTGATGAATCTGCCAGTTGAGGACTTGTGAGGCGTCTGTTCAGGGTCCTGTTGGTTCAGGGTCCTGTTGGTTAGACTTGGTGCACTGGTACCGCTTGCCGTGCGGTAGCAGAGAGAACAGTCTATGGCTTGGGTGGCTGGAGTCTGACAACTTTTGTCTTCCTCTGACACTGCCTGATATATTCCATTTATGGCCTGCGACGTAAACTCTATCATTGATTTATCTTGCAGTAGATGTCATTCAATTGGTAATATTAATTTTTGTCTTCTTCTAATGCCTCTTAAGGGGAAACAAATCTAAACGTAACTGAAAGTCATCACATTACTGAGTTTGGGTAATCCAAAAGTGATGTTACTGATTACAGTTTTCGACAGGTAATTGTAACAGATTACATTTAGAAGGTAACCTACCCATCCCTGGCAGTGGGGGTTGGGTAGGTGGAGGTTCTGAGCAGAACAGTGTGCAGTAGTGCAGCCAAGCATGTCATTAGTGCTGCTCTATCTTCACCTCCAGCAGGGAGACTGTGTATAACACCTGATCCCAACCAGGAACCAAGGCACCTGCATACTGCAGACACTTACACACTTACACACTTACACATAGACACACGTTAACACACGTTAACACAAATACTGCTGCTACTCTATTTATTATATATCCTGATTACCTAGTCACTTTTACCCCTACACTAACCACTGGTGAGTAGCTGCACCTCCATGCTGTTATGTGCATTTGTGTGTTAGGAAGAGTGAGAAGGTATATGCGTGTACAGGGTGAAGTGTGCATTTGCACTATAAATATAACATGTCTATGGATATTTAATAGTACTCTCTTTAGGCAGTTACAATAACTTTACATGATTGGTTGTTTGTCGCTCTGGGTGTTCTTTGGATGGATTTGATTTTGGACAGATAGGTTGGAAGCTTTTGCATTGGAATTCAAGGAATATATGTGCAATTTAGAAAAAAGTAGCACTGCACCAAATACCCTATTTTCAGACTCCTAATTATCCTTACACCTCTGAAGACTCTAGCCACTTCCGTACCAGACGGAAGAACTTGGTGTTTTATCTCTGCCGACAGTTGGAGAAGGGGAACCATGGGGTGCTAACGACACTCAGTGGAGACTAGAGATCCTGACTGCCAAACACCCAGTAAAATGGCATGAAAAAACAAACAGAAGAATTGCACGCTCTAACAGCGCAATACACATTGATGAAAAACAAACAGAAGAATTGCACGCTCTAACAGCGCAATACACATTGATGAAAAACAAAACAATGTGAAGACTTGAATCCAAATAAATAAGTCATAAAGGGTAGTAAAAAGAAGAGGGTAAAATGTCCTTTGAGTTTGTGTCTGTATTTAACAGTGGGTGAGTGAATACAATTGTATTTGACACATGCTTCGTAAACAACAGGTGTAGACTAGCAGTGAAATGCTTTCTTACAGGTCCTTTTCCAACAATGCAGAGTTAAAGAAATTGTGACACAAGGAGTAAGTACACAGTGAACAACAGTAATATGTAAAAAATAATATTCCTATAGACAGGGAGTGCCAATAGCGAGTCAATGTGCAGGTGTATGAGGTAATTGAGGTAGCTATGCACATATACACTACATGGCCAAAGGTATGTGGACACCTGCTAGTCGAACATCCCATTTCCAAAATCATAGGCATTAATATGGAGTTGGTCCCCCCATTTGCTGCTATAACAGCCACCACTCTTCTGGGAAGGATTTCCACTAGATGTTAGAACATTGCTGCGGGGACTTGCTTCCATTCAGCCACAAGAGCATTAGTGAGGTCAGGCACTGATGTTGGGTGATTAGGCCTGACTCGCAGGCGGCGTCACAATTCATCCCAAAGATGTTCAATGGGGTTGAGGTCAGGGCTTTGTGCAGACTAGTCAAGTTCTTCCACACTGATCTCAACAAATAATTTCTGTATGGACCTCGCTCTGTGCACGGGCAATTGGTATGCTGAAACAGGAAAGGGCCTTCCCCAAAATGTGACCACAACGTTGGAAGCATAAAATTGTTTAGAATGTCATAGTATGCTGTAGCGTTAAGATTTCCCTTCACTGGAACTAAGGGGCCTAGCCCGAACAATGAAAAACAGCCCCAGACCATTATTCCTCCTCCACAAAATGTTTCAGTTGGCACTCTGCGTTTGGGCAGGTAGCGTTGTCCTGGAATCCACCAAACCCAGATTCGTCCGTCGGACTGCCAGATGGTGAAGCGAGATTCATCACTCCAGAGAACACCTTTATAGGGCTCCAGAGTCCAATGGTGGCGAGCTTTACACCCCTCCAGCCGACGCTAGGCATTGCGCATGTTGATATTAGGCTTGTGTGCGGCCGCTTGGCTGTGGAAACCCATTTCATGAAGCTCCCGGCGAACAGTTCTTGTGCTGACGTTGCTTCCAGAGGCAGTTTGGAAACCGGTAGTGAGTGTTGCAACCGAGGACATTTTTTACGTGCTTCAGCACTCGGCGGTTCCGTTCTGTGAACTTCGGTGGCCTACCACTTTGCCGCTGAGCCGTTGTTTCTCCTCCACAAGAACAGCACTTACAGTTGACCGGGGTGGCTCTAGCAGGGCAACAATTTGGCTAACTGGCCTGTTGGCACTGTCATAAAATGCCACCTTTCCAAGTTGAAAGTCACTGAGCTCTTCAATAAGGCCATTCTACTGCCAATGTTTGTCTATGGAGGTTGCATGGCTGTGTGCTTGATTTTATACACCTGTCAGCAATCGGTGTCGCTGAAATAGACGAAATCCACTAATTTGAAGGGCTGTCCACATACTTTTGGCCATGTAGTGTAGGGGTAAGGTAACTAGGCAACAAAATAGATAATAGACAGCAGCAGCAGCGTATATAGTGAGTGAAAGCGTGTGTGAGTGGCTTCAGTATGCATGTGTGTTGTTGGTGTGCGAGTGTGCATAGAGTCAGTGCAAAAAAGGGTCAATTCAGGTAGTCTGGGTAGCCATTTGATAAGCTATTTAGCAGTCTTGTTCAGTAATCTTATGGCTGTTCCGGGCCCTGTTGGTTCTAGACTTGGTGCACTGGTACCGCTGGTCGTGCGGTAGCAGACAGAACAGTCTATGACTTGGATGGCTGGAGTCTGACAACTTTTTGGGCCTTCCTCTGACACTGCCTGATATAGTCCTGGATGGCAGGGAGCTCGGCCCCAGTGATGTACTGTGTGCCTTACCAAAAGGTGATGCAGCCAGTCAAGATTCTCTCAATTGTGCCGCTGTAGGCCTGCATCCCACTGCTGGCTTGCCTCTAAAGCTAAGCAGTGTTGTTCCTGATCTGTCCCTGGATGGGAGACTAGATGCTGCTGAAAGTGGTGTTGGAGGGCCAGTAGGAGGCACTCTTTCCTCTGGTCTAAAAAAAGATTCCAATGTGCCAGGGCAGTCATTGGGGACATTGCCCTGTGTATGGTGCTGTCTTTCAGATGGGATGTTAAACAGGTGTCCTGACACTCTATGGTCACTAAAGATCACAGGTCACTTATCGTTAGAGTAGGGGTGTTAGCCCTGGTGGCCTGGCTAAATTCCCAATCTGGCCCTCATACTATCATGGCCACCTAATCATCTTCAGCTTCCAATTGGCTCATTCATCCCCCCCCTCCTCACTCCTGTAATTATTTCCCAGGTTGTTTCTGTAAATGAGAATGTTTTCTCAGTCAACTTATCTGGTAAAATACATATTAAAAGACATTTTAAGATCTGAGAAGAGGTGTTGTCGTGCCCTCTTCACAACTGTGTGGGTGTGTGGACCATGTTAATTCCTTAGTGATTTCGACACAAGGAACTTTGCAGGTGATTGTCTGTGGTCTGTTGCACATTCAGTTGTTCTGGGTAGGTCTGCAGTGGAGGTGGACGGCTGCTCTGGTTTTTGTTCTGACGGAGCATTTTCTCCCCATATGCACGCTGGCATGACCTTCCAGAGCCGACTAATCAAGACTAGTCAAGCTCTGTTTTAATTCTGACTTCTCAGTGCTGAGCTTCTACTTCTTATCATTTAAAGATATTCTGACTTAAAGTACATGTACACACTCGGAAACAGGCCATTTTACACCGTGTATGCTACTGTTGCCAGAATGCACTAAATGTTTTGGTGTATTGTCCTTTGTTTGAAACTCATGTGTTATTATACTGGGTAAAGTCCCCCCTTATCTCAGCTCGCTGGTCACCATAGCATCTCCCACCTGTAGCACACGCTCCAGCAGGTATATCTCTCTAGTCACCCCCAAAACCAATTCTTTCTTTGGCCGCCTCTCCTTCCAGTTCTCTACTGCCAATGACTGGAACGAACTACAAAAAATCTCTGAAACTGGAAACACTTATCTCCCTCTCTAGCTTTAAGCACCAACTGTCAGAGCAGCTCACAGATTACTGCACCTGTACATAGCCCACCTATAATTTAGCCCAAACAACTACCTCTTTCCCAACTGTATTTAATTTATTTATTTTGCTCCTTTGCACCCCATTATTTTTATGTCTACTTTGCACATTCTTCCATTGCAAAACTACCATTCCAGTGTTTTACTTGCTATATTGTATTTACTTTGCCACCATGGTCTTTTTTGCCTTTACCTCCCTTCTCACCTCATTTGCTCACATCGTATATAGACTTGTTTATACTGTATTATTGACTGTATGTTTGTTTTACTCCATGTGTAACTCGGTGTCGTTGTATCTGTCGAACTGCTTTGCTTTATCTTGGCCAGGTCGCAATTGTAAATGAGAACTTGTTCTCAACTTGCCTACCTGGTTGAATAAAGGTGAAATGAAAAAAAATATTTAAAAAATACTGATATGCAAATACAACGTTTGAAAGATATTCATTCAGCCACGATTGAAGGACAATTAGAAGTTGACTAGAGAAATACTTTTGTATATGAAAACCAAATGTGTTTTGGCAAATAGCATTGTTTATTATGTTTGCAATAGAAAGCACATCGATATGCTAACGTGTTGTTTATTGTGTCTTCATTATCACTCTTTGTTTTTTAACAGGTGTTAGTATTGTTATAGAGCTGTTATTGTGCCATTGTCCATTAAGGTGTGCGAGTGTGGGCTGCAACCTCCTCTCCTAACCATTGAACCACCTCTCGTCCAGGAGCTCGCTCTCTATCTCGCTCTCTCTCTCTCTCTCTCTCTCTCTCTCTCTCTCTCTCTCTCTCTCTCTCTCTCTCTCAAACCTCTCAGCCAGGGGGTGTGGCTATACAAGACTGTGCAGCCATTGTGTTTCCTGATACACATGCACAGAGAGGAGGTGTGTGCACACAATAGTGGAAAGTTAATCCAGACAACGGGTCTTTTTATGGGTTTCAGTATTCTGCTTAGAAACAACTGGGCAAAAAGCCATCTGGCAGTCGGTTAATGTGTTAGTGGGGGCAGACCCTACACACACAGTGGTCACTGGTTGTAATCTTGAGCCTGCCTCAATACAACTATGTAAGATGGTAAGATTCCTGGTTATAAAACTTTTGGGGGATGCAGTGCAAGAGTTGAGAATCAAGTTTTACTGATCTTTGTGCCTTCTTAATGCTTGTTAGGGGATTTCCAACATTCACTTGATAAAGAGGCATAGCAGCGCCACAGATCACTATCATTTAGAGATCCCAAAATATAATGTGCGGATGAAAAGCATCCACCACTGGAAACATTTGGGTCTTGTTTAAGTCAGTCATGAGGTCTCCCGGTCACAGTTTTTCAAGGAGATGATTCGCTTGCCGCAGACATGCCATAATCAGTTTGTAAAAATGGGGAACAGACACAGACTGTATTTCTTCCATGTCCGAGACCTCAGATGTAGATACTGTATTATTCCTCTCTGTGTAGTTACAGTGTAGAAAATGGGGAACAGACACAGACTGCATTTCCTCCATGTCCGAGACCTCAGATGAAGATACTGCATTTACCTCTCTCAGTGTAGTTACAGTGTAGAAAATGGGGAACAGACACAGACTGCATTTCCTCCATGTCCGAGACCTCAGATGAAGATACTGTATTAACCTCTCTCAGTGTAGTTACAGTGTAGAAAATGGGGAACAGACACAGACTGTATTTCTTCCATGTCCGAGACCTCAGATGTAGATACTGCATTAACCTCTCTCAGTGTAGTTACAGTGTAGAAAATGAGGAACAGACACAGACTGTATTTCCTCCATGTCCGAGACCTCAGATGTAGATACTGCATTATTCCTCTCTGTGTAGTTACAGTGTAGAAAATTAGGAACAGACACAGACTGTATTTCCTCCATGTCCGAGACCTCAGATGTAGATACTGCATTTACCTCTCTCAGTGTAGTTACAGTGTAGAAAATGGGGAACAGACACAGACTGCATTTCCTCCATGTCCGAGACCTCAGATGTAGATACTGCATTAACCTCTCTCAGTGTAGTTACAGTGTAGAAAATGGGGAACAGACACAGACTGCATTTCCTCCATGTCCAAGACCTCAGATATAGATACTGCATTAACCTCTCTCAGTGTAGTTGCAGTGTAGAAAATGGGGAACAGACACAGACTGTATTTCCTCCATGTCCGAGACCTCAGATGTAGATACTGCTTTCATCTCTCTCAGTGTAGTTACAGTGTAGAAAATGGCTTTTTGTAGCAGGCTTCTTCAGGTCTATTAACCTTTTTGGGCCTAACATTATTGCATTCTTTGGTGTGTGTGATCCAATTCAAACTTAAAATAAAATGTGTATTTGTAATACACTTCAGTTGTAAGAAAATTGGTCAGATATAAAAACACCTATGAATGTTTCTTTCAGTTTACGAGGGGTTGACATGTTAGCTTATACAAAGTAAAGAGGAATGGTGGTATGTCTAGAGCGCTGTGCGGAGGGATGGCTTTGACCAAGGCTGCTTTTGACTGGACTGGCTAATTAGTCCGATTACTGCACAGCTGGATTGGCAAGAGTTTTTGCTGAGGTTTTCATCAAAAGGATCACTCACTCTGGGAAGGCTCCATCCCGGCAGCTTCTGCTCCAGCACACCCTCTCTATTTTGGGCCTGCAGCAGGATTCTGTCTGGAGAACAGCAAGTGTCTAAATTTGAAAACACATTGATAACTGAAACTGTGTGTGAAGAAAAGTTCCCCTTTCTGTGATAGTCATTGTTTTAATCCAAGTATAGGATTTTGTCTACATTTAGACACTATTCAGACTAGGATTTAGGCTTTAGCCTACACATACAGTATGTGTCATTTGTTATACTCCAGGGACATGTGTGTCACAGTCACTTGTTTAGTGGGGAGGGAGGGTGGCTGTGAATGAAGGAGGGCTATGATCAGTGATTTAGAAGGGTGAGATAATCAGTTAACATATTGACAAGAAGAGGAAGAAAACACACCTACAGCTCAGCAGATGTTGCATCCATTATCACTACCTTGCTCCTCGGCAATACAACACAACACAGAATACACTACTAGTCCACATCTGTTTATGACATGAGATGCCTTCTACTGTGTGTGTGTGTGTGAGAGAGAGTTAACATGGTGTCCTTTCAGCCTGTGAGATGGTGAGATGCTAACCTGCTTAGGGATCTAGCTGTCTGCGTGACATGTGATACGGTAGGCCTAGGATGAGCACGATCCATTGAAAGGAAGTCAAATCTCATAATTGGTTAGCATGCATATCGATGGATACTAATACATAGGAGAGAGAGAGATGAGACCAGCAGCACGTGCCAGAGAAAAGAATGAAGTCCATGTGAAGAGGGTATCGGTGCAGTTCAGTTGAGAGAGAGCGAACGAGAGAAAGCGAACGAGAGATAGAGAACGAGAGAGTTGGAGAAAGTGAAAAAAGCAGCGCTGGCCAAGTGTTTGAAGTGTATATCTGTAGGCCAAACATCTGAAGAGGACAAGATTGCAAACATGGCACTGCATTGCCTGCTTGAACTTAACAACAGAAGTTAGGTCTCTCTAGGCACTGTAGGTAGAAGTGCAATATGTGCCATGTAAGAAAGCGAATGTTTAAGTTCCTTGCTCAGAACATGAGAATAAATTAAAGCTGGTGGTTCCTTTTAACATGAGTCTTCAATATTCCCAGGTAAGACGTTTTAGGTTGTAGTTATTATAGGAATTATAGGACTATTTCTCTCTATACCATTTGTATTTCATTAACCTTTGACTATTGGCTGTTCTTATAGGTACTTTAGTATTGCCAGTGTAACAGTATATCTTCCATCCCTCTCCTCGCTCCCACCTGTGCTTGAAGCATCGTTACCCATGCAGAGCAAGGGGAACAACCACTCCAAGTCTCAGAGCGAGTGACGTTTGAAACACTATTAGCGCGCACCCCGCTAACTAGCTAGCCATTTCACATCGGTTACACCAGCCTAATTTCGGGAGTTGATAGGCTTGAAGTCATAAACGGCTGCTGGCAAACGCATGAAAGTGCAGTTTGAATGAATGCTTACGAGCCTGCTGGTGCCTACCATCGCTCAGTCAGACTGCTCTATCAAATCATTGACTTAGTTATAACATGATAACACACAGAAATACGTCATTAATATGGTCGAATCCGGAAACTATCATCTCCAAAACAAGACGTTTATTCTTTCAGTGAAATGCGGAACCGTTCCATATTTTATCTAATGGGTGGCATCCATAAGTCTAAATATTGCTGTTACATTGCACAACCTTCAATGTTATGTCATAATTACGTAAAATCCTGGCAAATTAGGTGGCCCAAACTGTTGCATATACCCTGACTCTGCGTGCAATGAACGCAAGAGAAGTGACACAATTTCACCTGGTTAATATTGCCTGCTAACCTGAATTTCTTTTAGCTAAATATGCAAGTTTTAAAATATATACTTCTGTGTATTGATTTTAAAAAAGGCATTGATGTTTATGGTTAGGTACTAGAGGTCGACCGATTTATGATTTTTCAACGCCGAAACCGATTTATTGGAGGACCAAAAAAAGCCTATACCAATTAATCGGCCGATTTTTTAAAATGTATATATACTGTATATACACACATTTTTGTAATAATGACAATTGCAACAATACTGAATGAACAATGAACACTTTTATTTCAACTTAATATAATACATATGGGCTTTTGGATGGGTGTTCTTAAGGTGATTCCACAGGTTGGTGGTATGTTTTGATTTAGCCGTTGCTGACCCCATGCTTACATCTTTATCACAAATAAGACACCTTGCTTTCCCTGGTGCCAATTCCATGTAATAGTCCCACACTGGTGCTCTGCTTTTCTCTGCCATCTGTAAAACGCACACAGCTCTGCAGTGACAATGATACTGAAGAGTCTGCTTAGGAGACAAATACTCTCAACTGTTTGAATAAAGTTTAAGTTACCTGTGACGAATGTTGAAAACAAAAACTGTCATTTCTATATGCAGGAAATCCTATTTTAATAATGGACATGGTAAGAATTGACTACCAAAGTGGGAGTGATAATTCCCATGACACCTTCTAGCAAAATCTGAAAAACGGTTCCTTCATTCATTTATTCCATAGGGTATTTTTAGATTCACTTAAAATAAGGTCTGTGTTTCGTGTAGGCTTACACCACCTTGCCAATTTTATAACTGTGTAGATATCCATAAGACAAGGTAACTCTGATCAATATTGGCTAAATATAAGCGAAGATAAAAAAAATTGTACAGTGGATTTATGAAAATATTTTGACAAACGTTACCTTATCCTAGTGAGATTTACACGGGTATCAAAACTCCGAGGTGGTTTAAGCACGAAACACAGACCTTATCTGAAATAGATCAAGACATTCTGTATGGAAGACATGAACAGTAAAATAACGAAGCAACACCTTTCAAGTTCAGCCCCAAGTTATTACAGGAATTATAACACGTCGACTATTTCTCTCTAAACCATATACTTTTGACTATTACGAGCCTGCTGCTGCCTACCACCCCTCAGTCAGACTGCTCTATCAAATATCAAATCATAGACTTAACTATAATAAACACAATGAAATACGAGCCTTAGGTCAAATCCGGAAACTATCACCTCGAAGACAAAACATTTATTCCGTTCCGTATTTTATCTAACGGGTGGCATCCATGAGTCTAAATATTCCTGTTACATTGCACATCCTTCAATGTTATGTCATAATTACGTAAAATTCTGGCAAATTAGTTCGCAAAGAGCCAGGCAGCCCAAACTGTTGCATATACTCTGACTCTGTGTGCAATAAATGCAAGAGAAATGACACAATTTCACCTGGTTAATATTGCGTGCTAACCTGGATTTCTTTTAGCTAAATATGCAAATTAAAAAATATATACTTGTGTTGTGATTTTAAGAAAGGCATCGATGTTTATGGCTAAGTACACATTGGTGCAACGACAGCCGTTGATTGATTTTTTTTTATAAGATAAGTTTAATACTAGCTAGAAACTTACCGTGGCTTACTGCATTCGCGTAACAGGCAGGCTCCTCGTGAGGCAGGTGGTTAGAGCGTTGGACTAGTTAACTGTAAGGTTGCAAGATTGAATCCCTGAGCTGACAAGGTAAAAATATGTCTTTCTGTGTCACTTTCTGACCTTTATTTCCTTTGTTTTGTCATTATTTAGTATGGTCAGGGCGTGAGTTGGGTGGGCAGTCTATGTTTGTTTTTCTAGGTTTTGGGTATTTCTATGTTTCGGCCTAGTATGGTTCTCAATCAGAGGCAGGTGTCATTAGTTGTCTCTGATTGAGAATCATACTTAGGTAGCCTGGGTTTCACTGTGTGTTGGTGGGTGATTGTTCCTGTCTCTGTGTTTTGCACCAGATAGGGCTGTTTTGGGTTTTCACGTTTCTTGTTTTTGTTAGTTTGTTAGTTTGTTAGTTTGTTAGTTTGTTAGTTTGTTAGTTTGTTAGTTTGTTAGTTTGTTAGTTTGTTAGTTTGTTAGTTTGTTAGTTTGTTAGTTTGTTAGTTTGTTAGTTTGTTCATGTGAAGTATTTTATTAAAACATGAATCAAAATAACCACTCTGCGCTTTTGTCCGCCTCTCGTTCAGATGAAGAAAACCGTTACATTCTGCCCCTGAACAAGGCAGTTAACCCACCGTTCCTAGGCCGTCATTGAAAATAAGAATGCGTTCTTAACTGACTTGCCTAGTTAAATAAAGATTAAATAAAGGACTAAAAAAGAGTATGGTCAAACCTGGTCAAGAACTACAGGAAACGTATGATCTCTGTAATTGCAAACAAAGGTTTCTGTACCAAATATTAAGTTCTGCTTTTCTGATGTATCAAATACTTATTTGATGCAATTATTACTTAATCATACAATGTGATTTTCTGGAGTTTTGTTTTAGATTCCGTCTCACAGTTGAAGTGTACCTATGATAAAAAAATTGCAGACATCTACATGCTTATTAAGTAGGAAAACCTACAAAATCGGCAGTGTATCAAATACTTGTTCTCCCCACTGTATATGTTTTAAATCGGCCAAATCGGTGTCCAAAAATACCAATTTCCGATTGTTATGAAAACTAGAAATCGGCCCTAATTAATTAATCGGTCAACCTCTAGTAACAAGCACATATCACCGATCGCAAATATTTCGCTCTCTTCCTCTTTCACCTCCCCTATTCCCTCAGTTCTCACCCCCACTCCTCCGCTTCTCCGCTACTTCCCTCATTGCAGAATGCCCATCCACGCTCCCCGTTTAGTGTGTAATTACTTTGAAGGTGACGGAAGCCCATACATTCTCCCCACATAACGGCATCGAGGCAATTTAGCTCCTAATTCATGGGCGAGGGGTTCAAAGTTTGAATAATATTTGTCTAATATCATGGCAGGCCCTGTCTGCGCTGCTGTGATAAATGTAGGCAGGATCAAGCCATTGTGATTCTGAGCAGGGCGAGATATTGGCATCAAACAACTTTATACCTCCACAATACAGTCCCTTATAGGGCTGGCCCCCACAACACAGTCCCTTATAGGGCTGGCCCCAACAACACAGTCCCTTATAGGGCTGGCCCCCACAACACAGTCCCTTATAGGGCTGGCCCCCATAACACAGTCCCTTATAGGGCTGGCCCCCATAACACAGTCCCTTATAGGGCTGGCCCCAACAACACAGTCCCTTATAGGGCTGGCCCCAACAACACAGTCCCTTATAGGGCTGGCCCCAACAACACAGTCCCTTATAGGGCTGGCCCCCACAACACAGTCCCTTATAGGGCTGGCCCCCACAACACAGTCCCTTATAGGGCTGGCCCCCACGACACAGTCCCTTATAGAGCTGGCCCCCACGACACAGTCCCTTATAGAGCTGGCCCCCACAACACAGTCCCTTATAGGGCTGACCCACACAACACAGTCCCTTATAGAGCTGGCCGCGGCTGACCCGAGGTTGACCCGGCTGACCCGAGGTTGGGGGGGGGTCATATATACAGTTGAAGTCAGAAGTTTACATACACTTTGGTTGGAGTCATTGAAACTCGTTTTTCAACCACTCCATACATTTCTTGTTAACAAACTATAGTTTTGGCAAGTCTGTTAGGACATCTACTTTGTGCATGATACAAGTACTTCTTCCAACAATTGTTTACAGACAAATTATTTCACTTATAATTCACTGTATCACAATTCCAGTGGATAAGAAATGTACATACACTAAGTTGACTGTGCCTTTAAACAGCTTGGACAATTCCAGAAAATGATGTCATGGCTTTAGAAGCTTCTGATGGGCTAATTGACATCATTTGAGTCGATTGGAGGTGTACCTGTGGATGTATTTCAAGGCCTACCTTCAAATACAGTGCCTCTTTGCTTGACATCATAGGAAAATCAAAATAAATCAGCCAAGACTTCAGAAAGACCTGGTTCATCCTTGGGAGCAATTTACAAAGGCCTGAAGGTACCATGTTCATCTGTACAAACAATAGTATGCAAGTATAAACACCATGGGACCAAGCAGCCATCATACTGCTCAGGAAGGAGACGCGTTCTGTCTCCTAGAGATGGTGTGAAAAGTGCAAATAAATCCCAGAACAACAGCAAAGGACCTTGTGAAGATGCTGGAGGAAACAGGTACAAAAGTATCTATATCCACAGTAAAACGAGTCCTATATCAACATAACCTGAAAGGCCACTCAGCAAGGAAGAAGCCACTCTCCAAAACCGCCATAAAATAGCCAGACTACAGTTTGCAACTGCACATGGGGACACAAATTGTACTTTTTGGAGAAATGTCCTCTGGTCTGATGAAACAAAAATAGAACTGTTTGGCCATAATGACCATCGTTATGTTTGGAGGAAAAAGGGGGAGGCTAGCAAGCCGAAGAACACCATCCCAACCGTGAAGCACCGGTTGTGGAGGTGCTTTGCTGCAGGAGGGACTGATGCACTTCACAAGGTAGATGACATCATGAGGCAGGAAAATTACATGGATATATTGAAGCAACATCTCAAGACATCGGTCAGGAAGTTAAAGCTTGGTCGCAAATGACCCCAAGAGTACTTCCAAAGTTGTGGCAATTGTCTTAAGGACAACAAAGTCAAGGTATTGGAGTGTCCATCACAAAGCCCTGACCTCAATCCAACAGAACATTTGTGGGCAGAACTGAAAAAGTGTGTGCGAGCAATGAGGCCGACAAACCTGACTCAGTTACGCCAGCTCTGTCAGGAGGAATGGGACAAAATTCACCCAACTTATTGTGGAAAGCTTCCCAAAACGTTTGACCCAAGTTAAACGGTTTTTAAAGGCAATGCTACCAATTGAGGGTATGTAAATGTCTGACCCACTGGGAATGTGATTTAAGAAATAAAATCTGAAATCATTCTCTCTACTATTTCTCTGACATTCCACTTTCTTAAAGTAAAGTGGTGATTCTAAGTGACCTAAAACAGAGAATTTGTACTTGGATTATATGTGCAGGAGGGAGGGTGTGCAGTATTCTGCTGCAGAAAGGACACTCTAGCTTGCAGACCAGAAGTTCCGTGTAACATCTAGAACACATTTAGAAGACATTTGTATCTTTTCTCACTGTGATGTGGCTTCTTCCTGATCCCAGTACTGTAGTTCATATTGGTTCAATGCCCCTCTCTTTTCTCTGACCTTTCTTCCACTCCTTACTCCTCATTGTCTTACCCCCCCTCCTCACCCTCTTCTTTCCTGATGCCCTGCCTGGCGTCTGTCTCGCCGTCCTGCAGTAATCCTTCAGACCAGCCATGCTCATCTTCCAAGCCCCCATTGGGCTCCTCGACCACAACATCACGGATCCTGCTGCGGCAGCAGTTGATGCGAGAGCAGCTCCAGGAGCAGGAGCGGCGGGAGCAGCAGAGACGCCAGGCCTCCTCCACCTCACAGTACCCCAAGATCACCGCCGCCCACAATCGCACGCGCGGCCAGACACCGGCCATCAATGTCAGCGCTCCCCCCAGCCTGCCCCCCCGCATCCCAGCTGCCCATGGAGGTGCTGAAGGTAAGCAATTAGTATCATCCTCACACCTAATGACACAGATGACACACCCACTTCCTGACTGGCTTCTCTGTGATCTGAGAAATGTGACAACAATGCCACTCCTCACTCTGACTTCCAGAGCTCTCACTGTCGCCTATAGATGCAGGCATACATCCTCAGATGTTTTGTTTTGTCGAAGGTACTGTGGGTTTGATGACTCTATATTGGCAACTTGATCATAAGTCTTCTGGACAGTCGATCAAACATGGTTTACTATGATAGGGTGTAAAAACGTGGGGGTGAGTGAAGTGAGTTAAAACGCACATGGGGATTATCTTTCCTGAAAGAATTCCTCTGTAATGCATGCTGTGCTTCCAGCCATTTGGACATAGCCATCTTTAATCCTATTTGCTGAGCTAAATTCACATATTTTCATAGCTTTGATTCATTGTTAGTCTGCTCTTGGGGACTCGAGACTGTTGTACATTTTCTGAACTAATGGAGACAGTGTGATAACTACCACAACGCACTACTATACAATACTTAATGAGAGTACACCCAGCAAAATAAAGATCATTTGGTAAGTGTTTTAGATTGCATGACATTTATTTGTCTTTCTTTAGACATTGTATAAACTAATATTAAAACGTGCATATTCTAAAAAATAAATGAAAACCGTTCCAGATGTAAATGGAAAGTGTTCTAAATTGAAGAACTATCCGAAACTTCCTATTTCAAGCAGTTTGCATGACTGGATAGATATTTCTCCGTTGTCTTGTGCTTCAAATATGACCATTTTCCTGTTGTTTCCATCATTGTCACTACAATCGTCTTGATTGAGTGATTGTTATCACTGTACAATAGATACCATATTCATTTCTGAAGTGAAATTGATTTGAGAATAAGAATCATAAAGGATAAAGATATGAACACAATGATACAGTACATTATAGCGTGAACTACCTGACATGGTTTTCTAAAGGCCATACTGCCACCCATTAACAAAACTGTGAGGGAATTCTTTCACAATTGTTTTACCAATGTGTTCACACTTTTCTGAGGCAGAACCTCATTCTAAGGAGATCAGGCGAGACTGATTCACGGTGACTGATTTGGCTCTGGATTATCTGTGAACGCTCTGAACATGAAGATTTACTGGAAGCGTTGTAATAATTTAGCAGTAGAAAAAGCCCTAGTCCACGTTGTACTGGAATCAGTGTGATTGTTGTGATTGAAGTTTACGCATGTAGGATTTTTGCCATCTGGGAAGTCAACCGTTTCTGTTTGTGAAAGTTAGTTGTATCTCTGCAAGTGGTTCATATCACTGTAAAATGTGATTATGTCAATAACACTTGTTTTGATTGCGACAGCTGTTTGTGGAAATCTGGCAGATTATATAGATTATTCATAGAGAATTGATTATTTGAAAGAAAAATGTGTTACCTTCCTAATGTGTTAAATCCTTTATCCCATTATGTAAAATAACATTTAATACTGTTTTAAAGTAGTGGATTAATTCAAATAGTACAAAGAGCAGTGGGTATAGAAGTAGTGCCCCCCTCTTGTCCTCATACTGAACGTGTGGCATGGGTCCACACTTGCAAGATAATACAACCATTGAAGGCATTGCCCTCCACATACAACATAAACATTGCTTAGCCTATACTCTGTATAATATTTAGCTCTTTGAGAGGTTTAGGATATCCCCCATTAAAGTGTTTGACATGACAAGCTGGAAGATAATTCTGTGATTCTGGGGTCTGAGTTTACGGCAATTCTTCATTGACTGAAATTCCACAAATGAAAGGCCTGTTCCTGCCTAGCACTGTGCACTGCAGAGCAAGGTTAACCTGCTTGCATGTCTGTGACTAGATTAGCACCGTCTACACAAAGCTACACAAAATTAGCTTAGGGGTACCAGGTGGAGCAGCTGGACCTTAAAAGGGAAAACATTAACCTCAGATAGGTTTGTCTAAAGACCGATTTGGGCCCTTAATTAACCAAGTGACCCCTGACCTTTGGAGGAATAAGTACGGGATCAGTTTGGGGATCAGGACAAAGGCAAGCACAGTCTTACCAAACACCCCAATGCTAATTCAGCTAAGAATGCTCATAATTAGC
This sequence comes from Oncorhynchus gorbuscha, assembly GCF_021184085.1. NCBI lineage: Eukaryota > Metazoa > Chordata > Actinopteri > Salmoniformes > Salmonidae > Oncorhynchus > Oncorhynchus gorbuscha. Next base: position 32,356,283 of record NC_060182.1, on the reverse strand, counting down.
CCCACTGCTTTCATTCCATGGCATATTTAAGGTTAAAAAAACACTAGCTTTGAAATTTATGTAGGATCATTTCCTAAAAGGGTTCAACATGATTTCCAGATTTATTGAAAATGAATTAGCATGTTAAGAGAGAACAAAGTATTGTGCATAGTGTTCATCTCTGAAAATGACAGGATGTGTTCTTTTAGATCAAAGTTATAGATTTAATGAAGCATTATGTATTTATCCATGGATGTCACATACTGTAATTCTCGTATTTACTAGTTTACAGCCGGTCACTTTGGTCCATTTTAAAGCAACAGTTAATTCATCCAATGCAATATTATTAAACCTTTTGAGACAAATGTATAATAGATATCATTTTAAAAAGGACATTTTTTAAAGAATTATAAAGCTCAGGAAATTATTTAATTTAGGTTTGCTTTCATTGATAAGATTTTCATGAGGTCACCTTCTCTATCTCTTACAACAAGGACTTGCACAGACCATCAGCTTCATAGGGAACCATTGTGTGTTGTACAATCTGGTACACTATTGGATGAGGAAAGACACGTTCCTTGTTTTTCCTTGAACAAATACACACTCGAGGTCAGTGGTTCTCAACCAGGGGTACTATGACTGCTGGAGGTACTAGGCCTTTCCACAGTGGGTACGTGAGAAGACTCATGAGACCATAGGCCTACTGGTAAAATGCACATGAGGGGGCACTTCTGGAGTATTGCGGGCAGAGCAGAATTCAGTTGGTGGCAGTGGCGTGTATTCTTGGATGCCAAGGGAAGCCAGGCTTCCCCCCAAAATTGACCAATAAAAATAATTTCTCTTTCATCTCTGTGTTACAGAATTTTCCTTCAATTCGCAAGAGGCTGAATGTACTGTATCTCACAGGAGAAAGCATCTGAGTGAGCGAAACAGCGCCCCCCTGTCTCTCTACGTGTAGGCCATCTATCTGATGTCTGGCCCAAACGAGTATGACATTGTTGCCGTCCCTAGCATTGAAGGGAAGCCATTGAGCATTTGGCCTCCCTTGATAAAAATGTAAAACATTTGTCAATCAGCTAAACTGAGCGAGCTCAACTGTGAATGGTCCTGGCGCACCCCAAAAAAATCACTCCTATCAAATCCCATTGAGAGCATACGTCATTGACAGAAAAACATGAATTGTTGCATCTCGTTGTGTTGTTGTCCTCCGGTGGCGATGTAGCTAAAACGGTCCCTTTCCTAATGGACTTGTGGTTTTATTTAATTTTCCATACTGGCCAATGATTATAATGGCGATTCTGATCCAACCATTAATTAATACATTGTAGTGCCCCCGGCCAGAGAGGATGGAAGTTCAATATATAGCTAGATGTAGAAGGCTAATGTTAACTAGTTAACATTGCCCATAAATGGAAGTTAGGCTAGTGAGCAAGCATTTTAGCCAGGTAGCCTAGGACAGCAAAATATAGAAGTGTCTACTGTATGACAGAGTGATAGATGTTTTGTTAACATGGAAGAGAGGAGGATGGCATTGGCGTTTCTCTACAAGTAGGGTGAATCAACATGTTTTTCTACTTGCATGAAAGCACACACGCTCATAGAAATGAGAACCATGGACAGCCACATCATATTTAGCTTACGTTGATTGGACTAAATCGTTTTTAGTATCTTTAAGTTGTCACTTTATTACACTAAGCATAGGGGATTTGATAATGTAGAAGTATACATGGTGCTGGAATAGTGGAGACAGCTCCTGTTTTCTTTGCGACTTGCGGTAACTCTGTGGTTCCAAATCAATAGTTGTTTAGTGGTCCAAAAATGTCGGAAACATGAACTTGCTTGACCATGCTATCTGGCATGTAACTGTCTGTTACTGTACATGCAATATGCTTTGTGGACTTCACTGGACAGCGGTTGATCGCCCGGTTTTGTGATGAAACAGGTGTGGTTGAATTTATTCTGCCCCTGTGTCTTCTTATTGTCTCGGTTTGGACTCACCTACTCATTATTTCATCATTTTGATGTCTTCACTATTATTCTACAATGTAGAAAATAGTAAAATAAAGAAAAAACATTTTTTTTAAATGGGGGAGGCTTCTCCCCAATTTCGGGGTATCCAATTGTTAGTAGTTACTATCTTGTCTCATCGCTACAACTCCCGTACGGGCTCGGGAGAGACGAAGGTCAAAAGCCATGCGTCCTCCGAAACACAACCCAACCAAGCCACACTGCTTCTTAACACAGTGCGCATCCAACCCTGAAGCCAGCCGCACCAATGTGTCGGAGGAAACACCGTGCACCTGGCGCCCTGGTTAGCGTGCACTGTGTCCGGCCTGCCACAGGGGTCGCTAGTGCGCGATGAGACAAGGATATCCCTTTCGGCCAAACCCTCCCTAACCCGGACGACGCTAGGCCAATTGTGCGTCGCCCCATGGACCTCCCGGTCGCTGCCGACGGCGACAGAGCCTGGGCTCAAACCCAGAGTCTCTGGTGGCACAGCTAGCACTGCAAAGCAGTACCCTAGACCACTGCGCCACCCGGGAGGCAGCCCCAGTGATTTTTAATCACGCACCGCTCCTGGTTGGTGGTACAGTAATCGAAAAAGGTTGGGAACCACTGCTCTAGGTGATGGTTTTATGGTTTCATATAGAGTTACAACTGCATACATGGATAATGCTGTGTCACTGTACTCATCCGTAGGAAAGAAAGCATCCTGGACCAGAATTGTTTTAGTACAGTGTCTGTTTTTAAAAACTAACATTGGCAAAAAGGGTGTTTGTTTCGATGTTTTATTTTACAGCTTTAGCTAGCTTTTCTTTGGACCCATCAGTTTGTCTATGGCTAAAGCTACAAAGTTAACACTTTGGTCATGAACAAACATTAAGACCTCATCATAGCTCCCTAAAGGCCCCCCAAGTGATGCATGCTCCTCATCACACAAATAGTTGTACAAAGTGACCTTTTTTATTGACTTTTACTGGGGAGGAGCTGCTTGTGGCCTGAGGACTGTATTGATGGCTGCAGCACATGGGCTGCAGAACAGAGCCATGTCTTGTTTTGGTGGATAGATTATTTCATGTGTCCTTTATTCTATTAATGTCCTGTTAATCAAGTTTGATCTAAGACAACGTTAGTAGTGTTTATTTCGTGGAAGTTATATTATATGACATCAAATAAGACCTGTAAGGCAAAGACCACAGTAGCCTAGCGGTTAGAGCGTTGGCCCAATAACTGAACAGTCGCTAGTTCGAATCTCCGACAAGGTGAAGAATTGGTCGCTGTGCCCTTGAGCAAGGCACTTTACCATAATTGTTCCAGGATCGCCGTTGATATTGTCAGACACTGGCCGTGACCCCAGTCTCCGAGGGTGTCTCAGGGAAAGTTGGGATATGCCAAAAACACATTTCCAATTCACATGTGTATAATACACACTTATACAATGTTCACTATACAGTACCAGGCAAACGTTTGGACACGCCTACAGATTCAAGGGTTTTTCTTTATTTTTACTATTTTCTACATTGTAGAATAATAGTGAAGACATCAAAACTATGAAATAACACATGGAATCATGTAGCAACCAAAAAAGTATTAAACAAATCACCAGTCACATTCTGTTAAAGGTCCCCAAAGGTCCCCAAAGCACACACATCCCTGGGTCGCTCCTCTTTTCAGTTCGCTGCAGCTAGCGACTGGAACGAGCTGCAACAGACACTCAAACTGAATAGTTTTATCTTAAATACTCAATCATGGAGACTCTTACTGACAGTTGTGGCTGCTTTGTGTTGTGTGTTGTTGTCTCTACCTTCTTGACCTTTGTGTTGTTGACTTTGCCCAATAATGTTTGTACCATGTTTTTGTGCTGCTACCATGTTGTAACGGCTGTCATAGGTGGAAGAAGGAGAGGACCGAGGTGCAGCGTGGTATGTGTCCATATTTATTTAATGAATACAGCAATAACAAAAATAACAAAGAGAACGACCGAAGCAGTTCTGGCTGGTGCAGACACACAACAGAAAACAACTACCCACAAATCATAGTGGGAACACAGGCTACCGAAGTATGGTTCTCAATCAGAGACAACGATTGACAGCTGCCTCTGATTGGGAACCATACAGGCAAAAAGCAGAAATACAAAACATAGAACAAAAACATAGAATGCCACACCCCAACTCACGCCCTGACCAAATTAAAAATAGAGACATAAAAAAGGAACTAAGGTCAGGACGTGACACGTTGTGTTGCTATCATGCTGTGTTGTCATGTTTTGCTGTTGATGTTGTTGTATTAGGTCTCTCTTTATGTTGTGTTGTGTCTCTCTTGATGTGATATGTGTTTTGTCCTGTATTTATATTGTATTTATTTTTATATTTCTTTAATCCCAGGCCCCCATCCCTGCAGGAGGCCTTTTGGTAGGCCGTCATTTTAAATAAGAATTTGTTCTTAACAGACTTGCCTACGGTAGTTAAATAAAGGTTCAACAAAAACAATTTCAAAAGTTGCTGGATATTGGTGGGAACAGGAACATGCTGTCGTTCACATCGATCCAGAGCATCCCAAACAGCCTCAACCGGTGACGTCTGTTGAATATGCAGGCCAAGGAAGAACTGGGACATTTTCAACTTCTAGGAATTGTGTACAGATCCTTGCGACATGGGGCAGAGCATTATCATGTTGAAACATTAGGTGATGGCGGTGGATGAATGACGTGACAATGGGCCTCGAGTCTCTGATTTTCTGTGTATTAAAATTTCCATGATAAAAAGCTGTTGTGTTCGTTGTCGGTAGCTTATGCCTGCCCATACCATAACCCCACCGCCACCATGGGGCACTCTGTTCACAACATTGAAATCCGCTAACCACTCATCCACACGACACCATACATGCTGTCTGCCTTCTACGCGGTACAGTTGAAACCAGAATTCATCCATGAAGAGCACACTTCTCCAGTGTGCCAGTAACCATTGAAGGTGAGCATTTGCCCACTGAAGTCGGGTTACGAAGCTGACCTGTAGTCAGGTCAAGACCCTGGTGAGGACGACAAGCACACAGATGAGCTTCCCTGAGACAGTTTTCTGACAATTTGTGCAAAAATTCTTCAGTTGTACAAACCCACAGTTTCATCAGCTGTCCAGATGGCTGGTCTTAGACGATTCCGCAGGTGACGATCCCTTGAATGTATTGAGTGAACTGTCGAAGGATATCCTGTGGGAGCAACTTGATGTTAGAGAGATTGTTACAGATTGCTGTAGGCTCATGTTAAGAAACTGTGACATCTTATCATGTTAGTACAGTTAGTAGAACGTCAGGCTCCTGTGCGTAACGGATGAATGAAGTAGACCTTCCTTTTAGCTTTATTTTCATACAAATATTTGTATTTTGTATTTTATTCTGTTTTAATTCATTTTGACAAAAAATGAATATACTATGTAGCCTGTAGTTGCCATGAAACGTTTTAGCTCAGTGAATGATTATTTGACCATCAAAGAGATGACAGAAGAACCGACCAGTAGCCATGCATGGTGTTTAAAAAAGAGATGAGTTATCTGGCCCAGGGCAAGTGTCAGTAGACAGGGTGGCCTGGCTGTAGAAAGATCCTCTTTGTAACACTCCCATTCTGACGTCAAACAAGCAACATAAAGGCATGCATTAATAATTTACATAAAACAACACAAACTTAAAAAGGTTCATTGTATCTTACTCAGATGTGGTAACATGTGTAGCTAATGACTTTTTCTCCACCTTTTTATAAGCTGAGCTGAACGTGTTCCTCCCCATACTATCACTATCGAAGGTGGAGCATCACAGGCACAGTCCCTGGTCCTGCTGCATAGTCAAAGGGAATATAAATATAGAGATTTTAAGCATATAATTTGGAGTTGGAATATCAATTGTGCAATATGTTGGAGATGCTTGAATACCATAATTATCAGGTAGGTGCAATAATATCCTTATTGTAATCTGTCTTTTGGGACAGGTTGTATTATAAGCACTTGAGAAGTCCCTTCTGTCCATTTGTGTGTCTTTTAAGTTCTAGGGTTTAAAAGGAAAGAGTAGTGTGAAATGTTATTCATGTATTTATGACAAGAGATCTTTTACTAAGCAATAGAGAGGATGCAATGACGCAGATCCAAATTGTACAGCAAAAATATGAATAAAAGTACAAATCTGATCACTATTTTGTTGATCAATAAAGGGATCTTCATAGAGATACTTTATAACATTTCAACCCATAGTTGACTTCCCCTGGTCAAGTCAACTACAGTATCACTAGTTGAGCTGACATTTTATTTTATTTTCATATTTTATTCAGTAACCCAGGTCCACTGCCTTTGTCAAAGGAGAAGATACTGTCACTCGACTCCTTTTATTTGAACTAATTGCTCTGCTTCTTTATTCTTTTACTATGCAATTTCTTTATGATCGTTATTATCTCTGTATGGGAAAATGTGTTCAAGACTGTTTATTAGTAACCAGTGAGATATAATGCTTGAAGGCTCCTTTATTGACACACGGCACAACTGAAACATAACCCACGATCATCAACCCACGATCATCAACCCACGATCATCAACCCACGATCATCAACCCACGATCATCAACCCACGATCATCAACCCACGATCATCAACCCACTGTCATTAACCCACGATCATCAACCCACTGTCATTAACCCACGATCATCAACCCACTGTCATTAACCCACGATCATCAACCCACTGTCATTAACCCACGATCATCAACCCACTGTCATTAACCCACGATCATCAACCCACGATCATCAACCCACGATCATCAACCCACGATCATCAACCCACGATCATCAACCCACTGTCATTAACCCACTGTCATTAACCCACGATCATCAACCCACGATCATCAACCCACGATCATCAACCCACTGTCATCAACCCACTGTCATTAACCCATCGTATCAGAGTTTAAGGATTCTGACTCTCACACTTACATCTCTCCCTCTCCTCTCTTCACTCTCTCCCTCTTCCAGGTGCAAACTCACCTGGAGAACCCCACCAAGTACCACATCCAGCAGGCCCAGCAGCAGCAGGTGAAGCGCTACCTGGGCAAGATTGGCTCCCTGCCCTGCCCTAACCAGCCCACTGACCACGGGGGCATGCCTCCGGGGCTGGGCAACAGTGCCCCCAACAGCCCCATGGCCTTACTCACCCTCAACATCAACTGCGAGAAAGAGGTAAAGCTTCTTTCTCTCACAGACCTGGCTGCAACATGGCCATAGACACCAAGCTACAATGCAGTGTGTGTAAATTCTGTGAGCTTTTCACTCCATGATCTCTGCCAATTTTCCATGAATTCTGCTTCATAGCAATGTGTATTCAACTAATGAATGGTTGTAACACCATGAATATTCATTGAGAAGTAAATGTGATTGTCTGTTGAGTAGCCCTTTACACTCGTACCTATATATATTTGGACACTGATAAGCACCTAAATTGGAATGCTGTGGCTGTACAGTAACATGCTCTAAATGGCTACACCGCTCTGAACTTGAGCACAGCTCAAGTAGTTGCCACCATCCCTCCCGCTAATTTAGAATGATTTTGTTGTCTGAGTGAGGGAAATGCTGTAAATTACAAGGACTGCTATAGAGTGTCAAAGTTTATGATCACTATGGTTTTTATTTATTTAATTGTTAGGAGTCTTGTCGCTTACAACTCCCATACAGGCTCGGGAGAGACGAAGGTTGAAAGCCATGCGTCCCCGAAACACAACCCACACTGCTTCTTAACACAGCGCGCATCCAACCCGGAAGCCAGTTGCACCAATGTGTCGGAGGAAACACCGTGCACCTGGCGACCTGGTTAGCGCGCACTGCGCCCGGCCCGCCACAGGAGTCGCTGGTGCGCGATGAGACAGGGATATCCCTACCGGCCAAACCCTTCCTAACCCGGACGACGCTAGGCCAATTGTGCATCGCCCCACGGACCTCCTGGACGCGGCCGGTTACGACAGAGCCTGGGCTCAACCCAGAGTTTCTGGTGGCACAGCTAGCGCTGCGATGCAGTGCCCTAGACCACTGTGCCACCCAGGAGGCCTCATGATCACTATGTTTGATGTACAATTACAAGATGACATGGCATGAACAGAATGCGCCTGTTGTATTGTGAAGAAGATTTGCCGTGGACCACTCATCTGAATGCACTCATGACCTCATTCTATTCCCACCAAAATTACCATCTGCATCTCTTAATTGCCCTGTTAAAGCCTAACACTGTAAGATCGTATTTTATCATTTAGGTCGTCATGTTGACAATAGAATATGTTTTAAAATGATGCCCACCTGACCCAGATTGCGATTTATAATGGACCGTTTTTGGATCGCGTAAACAACAACAGTAATTGTGTAAAGGTGGGAATGCAGGGCTGTGTTCCAACAAAACAACCACAAGTGTGCTCACTCTAGTTCCTCAGAGCTCTAAAAAGCACCTTATAGTTGAAGACTCTTCTTTGAGTCATTGAAATGCATTGAAATTACTTTGAAACAGTGCACACTTTGGAGAGGTGTTTGGCCACTTGGAAACACCAGTTAGAACTTTTTTCAAATCAAAATCTCATTTTATTTGTCACATACACATGGTTAGCAGATGTTAATGCGAGTGTAGCGAAATGCTTGTGCTTCTAGTTCCGACAATGCAGTAATAACCAACGAGTAATCTAACTAACAATTCCAAAACTACTGTCTTATACACAGTGTAAGGGGATAAAGAATATGTACATAAGGATATATGAATGAGTGATGGTACAGAGCAGCATAGGCAAGATACAGTAGATGGTATCGAGTACAGAATATACATATGAGATGAGTATGTAAACAAAGTGGCATAGTTAAAGTGGCTAGTGATACATGTATTACATAAGGATGCAGTCGATGATATAGAGTACAGTATATACGTATGCATATGAGATGAATAATGTAGGGTAAGTAACATTATAGAAGGTAGCATTGTTTAAAGTGGCTAGTGATATATTTACATCAATTTCCCATCAATTTCTGACCTCTCACTCAAACCCTTGTATTTTTTGTCTTATGTTGCACCTATCCCAAATTGTCCAAGAATATTCATAAAATGTTACTGATTTCATCTAGAGAATTTTCAGATTTTGTAATCAACAAATGCGGCAAAACGTACAGTAAATGTAAAATGCACATTAAACCAGCAGTGTAATGTTTTGGATTCAGTCTTGTGGTGAACTGTTGTGTCCACACCTTTCGTTTCCTATAACCTCCAAACTGTACCATTTTAATTGCTATCATGTTTATGCAAATGCTTTCCATATTTCTTATGTAAGAACCATTTCAATTTAGCCCTATCCATACAGGCCAATTCCTACAAGTGTAAGGTGTTAACCGCTAATTACATGACTGTCTGTTAGAAAATGTTTAATCTTGAATTTAACTTCGTTTTTTTATTCTAGATGGATGATGTCATTGATGACATAATTAGTCTGGAATCTAGTTATAACGATGATATCCTTGGATTAATGGACCCGCGGCTTCAGATGGCCAATACGGTATGATTGTCTTCATTTACTGTCTGCGTACCTGCTCATACCCAGATAGCCTTTTCACAGTAGATGGGTCCACAAAGACAGCAGTGTTTACTTACAGATCATGGTGCAAAAACACTTTTTTTTTCAAGGGTTACCTACTCATGTTTAAGCACCACCTGTGCCTGGTTTATTTGACATACTAATGTTAATCATTTCTATGGTTATCTTGTCTAATCAGATCACTGTCAACACTAACCTCTTGGATCTGTATGGTAACCAGGGCACGCCCCCTCCAGGACTGGCCATCAACTCCTGCCCCGCCATCTTGCCCAACATCAAAAGGGAATACTCAGGTGAGCAAAACCCCATGGCATGAAAAACATCCAGATTCATACATGATGTTACAAATGATTCTACAGGCCCGTTGTGATTGAAAAATATGCTAAAAGGGTCAGAAACTTTTCTGTGCATGTGCTTTGCATTACTATTGTTTTTGATTATTGTAAACTTGGGTATTTTGTCATTCAAAACCAGGAGAAATGCATTGAACATTTTATGTGCCAAATAGTTTCCCAATCTCCGGCCGTTATGCACATGGACAAGTCAGAATCATTTGGCAAGTTTGACAACTATCAGAGGCCTGAAGGGTATCCTGTAGGTACGTCTGCGTATTCATATTTACCTTAGCTAACTCATTTGAGTTAGGTTACACTGGTGCACTTTGCTAAGCCTTTAGAGTGTTCAACACAGTTTAATGTATTTTCTTCCCGACTAACTCAAGTATTTCTGGCATAACTGTTTTGTTGTGTGTCAACATTAATGTTTTGATGAATCATTAACGCTAACTGCTCTGTTTCAGAAGCAGAGGTCAGGGCAATGGCAAAGGAAAGACAGAAGAAGGATAACCATAATTTGAGTGAGTTTTGTTAAACTATAATTCTCAGCTATCTAGTAATATGACTTGCCTAGTTAAATCAATTTTTTTTAAATGTTTAAATGCAATGTGGGTTATTTAGATATAATCTGTAATATCACATTCCATAACATTTAATACTGTGACATTAGCTGTCCATTATAAAATGTATCATGATTCATTGTTTCTAATTTGTTCTCTTCTTGCCCCTATTTCCTGTAGTTGAGAGAAGACGGAGGTTTAACATCAATGACCGGATCAAAGAACTGGGAACCATGATTCCAAAATCAAGTGATCCGTAAGTTGCCTAAATGTTGACGTCGATTTGAAGTCTTTCTATCAGATATATATCATGGCTCAGACAGTTCATTGACCCTAGTCTAGACCGGATGATAATCATAGATCAGTCCCTCAGTCTATTCCCAGTACATCCATACCCTTGAGAATTTTGTGAGTGAGAACGTTGTCAGTTGACTCCAGAATGCTACCAGTTCAGGCTGATAGAATCTTGCTGGCCTGCCGTGCCCCTCTCTGGTCCTCAGGGATATGCGTTGGAACAAAGGCACCATTCTCAAGGCGTCGGTGGATTACATCAGGAAGCTACAGCGGGAGCAACAGGGGGCCAAAGAGCTGGAGAACAGGCAGAAGAAGCTGGAGCACATCAATAGACACCTGATGATGCGGATACAGGTACAGCACTGTAGGCCGTGGCGCACTGGGAGAGATGGAAAACTACTAGCTATGCCTTCAAAAGGTCACATATTGTATTAGCCAATCAAAGCAGGATAACAAGATTTGTGACCTGTTGCCACAAGAAAAGGTCAACCAGTGAAGAACAATCACCATTGTAAATACAACCCATATTTATGCTTATTTATTTTCCCTATTGTACTTTAAGCATTTGCACATCGTTACAACACTGTATATATACATAATATGACATATGTAATGTCTTTATTCTTTTGGAACTTCTGTGAGTGTAATGTTTACTGTTCATTTTATTGTTTATTTCACTTTTGTATATCATCTACTTCACTTGCTTTGGCAATGTTAACATATGTGTCCCATGCCAATAAAGCCCCTTGAATTGCATTGAATCGAGATGGGCTCTTCTATCCTCTGGATGGTTTTAGTTATGCAGCTGACAGACAACCATGTTGAAAACACTCTCGCTTTCCTTTTGTTTCTATCTTTCTTTCTTTCTTGATGGGGTTCAGGAGTTGGAGATGCAGGCTCGTGCCCATGGTCTGACCACAGACTCGTCTGCCCTCTGCTCAGAGGAGCTCTCAGCCCGAGGCATCAAGCAGGAGCCAGCCCTGGGAGATTTCCACCAGGATCTGTACCCTGTCGACCCTCAGCACCAACACCACCCAGCCTGCACTCCAAACCAGGTTCAGTCCACCACCTTGGAGCTCAATGATGAAGCCTCTCCCTACACCGAGGGCCACGGGGGAATCTCAGGCGAGCTCCGGATGGACGACACCTTGTCCCCGGTGGGAGGGGGAGACCCCCTTTTCTCCTCTGTCTCGCCCGGAGCCTCTAAGGACAGCAGCTGCTCAGGCAGCATAAGCATGGAAGAGAACGACCATGGCTGTTAGCACTCACTGCTGCCCACCCACCTGCATCTTTATCTCAATCCCTCCACCCTGTCCTACTTCAGCCAGCTGCTGGTTGGTTTGTTTGTTGGTTGATGGTTTTCAGGTGTTGACACATATATATTTAATTTTTCAGCCCAATATTTTGTTTAGTTTATTTTATGGTATCATTGGGATCTGAAAGCGTTCAAACTGAATTTAGTTCAGCTTCTCTTATGTATTGATTTTAAATACATTTTTTATAGTTTATTTTAATCGATCATGGTCTGATTTTTATATTACTTTGATGACAATGAGTCAGGGAGCAATATCACGTACCTGTGTATAGTTATCATGGTACTGTATATGACAGGCTTATAAGCAGTTATAAAACCCTGATTGATGAGCTTATTGCTTTTAAATCTTAAACAATGTAATTCCCTCGGAATGAAAGCTAAAAATTGCGGTTAAATATATTTTTGGTGTGATACACACTACTTGCTTTTTAGCAAGTCTGTTCAAAACAATTTGACAGAAGCGATAATACATTATTTTAATTACTTTTGTGCTTTACCGTCATCTTAGATTGAACTTGAATGTGACAATGCCTTCGTCAGAGGATTTGTAAACATTTCACATATAGTACAGAATGTGGTCAGTCTACCAATGTTGTCAGAAATGCAACAGTGATTTCAATACGAGCAGATTTTGCTTTGTGAAGATATTTCTGATAATATGATGGAAATGTATTGCAAGAAATACTCACTAAGGGCTGGATTCAATCCATATCGTGGACGTATCAGGGATGTTAAAATGTAAAGGTCATTTCCAATTGAGCAGACATGCAGTGTTTAACATGAATATAGTCCTTGCGAACACGGGAACATTGCTTTTCAATTTCAATCAAGCTATAACATGGATTTTCCGCGAAATGGATTGACTTGCTATAACAATCAAGCAGTAACACCTCAGACCTTCCTCGATACGGATTGAATTGAGCCCTAAGAAGTGTATCTCCTAGGAAGAAAAATACATTTTGTTTTTAAATGGTCCATTTCCTAAATCATTTTTGTTTTGTTGTACCCTTGTTAGGATTTGCCTGTCCAATATCCATTTTGAGATATTCCAGATCTTTTTAAAGTTATGTGAATGTTTATATTGCCAAGAAATATAAGGACACTGCTGTGGGATTTAAAAAGAAATTTATTACACACTCAAAACACTGGAATGACATCCATAAATTGAAAAATGGTTTGGTTTTTTAAATATGTACTAACAATATTATATTTAGGGTTTTTAAATGCATACAATTTATTGTATGATTGATTGTAGTTATAACTATAAACTGTACTGTTAATGTATATTTCTACTATTTAACAACTTAGCAAAATACTCAAATATGCCTTTGATAATAACTATCTACTGTACATTACACCTCTGTATTGAGAGCATGGTTACAGTGCACCCTCAAGTCTGTGGAACTATGCAATGATCACAGTTGTAGCTCAGTATTGTGCCTGTTTTGCCCAGAAGACATTAGACACATTAGGATGGTCATCTATTATGTTGTAATGATTAATAAGAAGTGGCCAGCAGAATGATTTACATTGAAGCGAAGTGCCTTACAGTTGTTTTTTTAATTTTCCACAGACCTATGAGGACTACTATACACTGGGATGTTGTTGTTGTTTCTGGTGTTTGGTGCTTCATGTATGAAGTGTTGAACTGCAAGGTCCCTAAGGGAAGCAGTAGGAAAGGGCATTTTGTCAGACAGTAGAAGACCATGCTATGGGCCCCCCGTGACCACATGGCCTCTAACACTGGACTGTAAAAATGTCTCTCCAGGCCATCCGTTTTGTTTGGGATGTTTTTGATGCTAGATTTATTTATATATTTTTTTATGTCAGAATTCCACTCAGAGGGCAATAATCAAAATGTAGTTTTACTGAATTATCAGCTTCTTTTTTACGACCTATACTTTTTCTGAATGTAATGTACCTCAGTGTTGACTGCCAAAATGTGTTTCCAAATTCAAAGTCTAAAATATGTAAAGAAAGAAATAACATTTGTTTTTTGACAGCTTAGCTGATGTAGCTTTATGTATGGATGTTTCTTCCTTATTTATAGAACGATAACTTAAGAAGAATGGCAATCAGGAAGAAGGTTAAGCTCAGCACAAAGTAGCCCATGCACTTAAAGGGGCATTCTCTGCAGTAACAATCCACTGCAGAATGGCCCTCATGGTCAAACTGAACCCAGGTCTGTCTGCTGATATCTAGAAACAGGCCTGTCATTCACTCACTGCCCTTTGACTGAACCCAAGTCAGAATGTCACTGAATGCATAGAACTACCATGTCCGATAAAAGCAATGGTGACAGTTGATTTGAAGCTTATTATTTGTAAATCCACATTTTCATTTTGATCGGGCCCACTACCATGGCAGTTTGGCTATGCCACTAACATTTCAAAGAGCCATGTTTGTTCACACATTGAGCAAACTGTCAGCTCTACTCATTCTATTTATATAGTTCAGATCGACGCCTTTTGCTGAGATTGCCACTGTAATCTGATGACGGCTCTGTTGCCAGGAGAGATGGAGGTAGCGATGGTCATAAACTGGTTAGGGATGGATCAGTGGTGTCACGATCGAGCTCATTCATTGGAACTGAGTGTGAAAACTAGTGACAAATATGAAAGTCAATAAAATATTGTTATCGGTCTTTCTATGTTTTCTTTCTATTGAAGTATTTCCCTAATTGTCTCTAAACACAAATGATGGGGAAATTACACTGTATACAATGAGGTTAATGAGAATACAGTATATAATGTTCAAAGACACACCAATATAATTAATATATACAGTGCTTTCAGAAAATATTCACACCCCCTTGACTTTTTCCACATTTTATTGTGTTACAAAGTGGGATTAAAATTGATTGAATTTTAATTTTTGGTCAACGATATACACAAAATACTCTAATGTCAAAGTGGATGTGTTTTTTTACATTTGTAAAAAACATTCATGGAAATAAAACACTAATATACACTGAGTGTAAAAAACATTATGGACACCTTCCTAATATTGCGTTGCACCCCCTTTTGCCTTCAGAACACCCTCAATTTGTTGGGAAATTGACTCTATAAGGTGTCAAAAGTGCTCCACAGGGATGCTGGCCAATGCTTCCCACAGTTGTGTCAAGTTGGGTGGTGGACCATTATGGATACACACAGGAAACTGTTGAGCATGAAAAACCCAGCAGCGTTGCAGTTCTTTACACACTTAACCGGTGCACCAAACCCCGTTCAAAGGCACTTAAATATTTTGTCTTGCCCATCCACTCTCTGAATGGCACACATATACAATCCAAGTCTCAATTGTCTCAATGCTTAAAAATCCTTCTAAAAAGTCTTTAAGAGCTTTCCACACATGGATTGTGCAACATTTGGCCATTATTCTTTATAGAAATATTCAAACTCTATCAAATTGGTCATTGATCATTGCTAAACAACCATTTTCAGACTATTTAAGTCAAAACTGTAACTCGGCCACTCAGGAACATTCACTGTCTTCTTGGTAAGCATCTCCACTGTAGATGTGGCTTTGTGTTTTAGGTTGTTGTCCTGCTGAAAGGTGAATTTATCTCCCAGTGTCTTGTAGAAAGCAGACTGAACCAGTTTTCCTCTAGGATTGTGCCTGTGCTTAGCACCACTGCATTTATTTTTTATCTCGAAAAGCGGGTGGATTAACGATTACAAGCATACCCATAACATGATGCAGCAACCACTATACTTGAAAATATGGAAAGTAGTACTCAGTAATGTGTTTTGCCTCAAACATAACACTTGTATTCAGGACGTTTTGGAATATTTTTTATTCTGTACAGGCTTCCTTTATTTCACTCTGTCAATTAGGTTAGTATTGTGGAGTAAGTACAATGTTGTTGATCCATCCTCAGTTTTCTCCTGTCACAGCCATTAAACTCTATAACTGTTTTAATGTCACCATTGGCCTCATGGTGGAATCCCTGAGCAGTTTCCTTCGTCTCCGGCAACTGAGTTATGAAGGACGCCTTTATCTTTGTAGTGACTGGGCGTATTGATACACCGTCCAAACTGCAATTAATAACTTCACCATCCTCAAGAGGATATTCAGTGTCTGCTTTTTTACCAATAGGTGCCCTTCTTTGTGAAGCATTGGAAAACCTCCCTGGTCTTTGTGGTTGAATCTGTGTTTGAAATTCACTTTTCGACTGAAGGACCTTTAGATAATTGTATCTGTGTGGTACAGAGATGAGGTAGTCATTCAAAAATCATGTTAAACACTTATTGCAGACAGTGAGTCCATGGAACTTACATGACCTGTTATGCACATTTTTACTCCTGAACATATTTAGGCTTGCCATAACACAAAGGTTGAAAGCTTAGTGACTCAAGACATTTCAGCTTTTCATTTTTTATTCATTTGTAAACATTTCGAAAAACATAATTCCATTTTGACATTATGGAGTATTGTGTGTCGGCCAATTACCAAAGAAATCTCAATTTAATCTATTTTAAATTCGGCCAGTAACACAACAAAATTAGGAAAAAGTCAACGGATGTGAACACTTTCTGAAGGCACTGTATATTTATTATTCATATTTAGACTTCACGTAAATGTGTGTTGACTGAAACATATTGAATATGAAACACACTATTTCATCTTCACCAGCTCGTCATAGCGTCAGTGTATTCAGTGTGGATATTGTAATCTCCAGATGTCAAGAAGAACCAAGGTCATCACACCAGATCTTGAAAGCCTGGCACAGGATTTCATCACTGATTTCATGGAAGATTTCTGTAGAGATGAGACAGAATCTACAGTATAGTTAATGAGCTTACAAAACACATACTGTATGGAATATCTAGGAATGTTTTGAGACTGACATAAAAAGGCAGCCTGATGGTGTTCCTAAAGGAAAGATGTCCAGACCTGCACATCCCAGTCCTGTGGGAAGAGGCATCCTCAGGGACCCTGCTGAGTGCTTCAGTCGTTCGCTCAGAGACTTCTGCACCAGGGCCAGAGTGCAGTCCTGGTGCCACACAGGCAGCTCCAAACCCACCATGCAGTGGCTGATCCGGGCCTTCTCCTCTCCTGTCAGGAGCCCTTTCTGGTGGGCCACGTACACCATGAAGGACATGTCAATGTTCACCGCCTCCCCGTGGAGCAGCGCAGGCAGCACTTTCTGCAAAGGAGCATAAAAAGGTTCATTCCAAAGGTGAAGTTATACTGTGTGCACATTTGTCGAATTATCTTCATTTGTCAAAAATATATCTGATCATTCACACCTTCCCTGATATCTTTCTCCCCATCCTTTCATATCCCCTCCATACAACTTTTTTATCGTTCACTAGTATAAACTCAGTGATCAAATCTTTACCATTTCTAGCTCAGGGCTGACTAGATGGCCAAAGTCCACCAGTCTGTCCAGGTCATCCTCCCACAGATTGGGAGCCAACTCCTCTAGCATGGTTTCTATGGCAATCCGTGTGGACGAAGAGGCAGCATCTTCCAGGTCACAGCAGCCACTGATCTTGTCATGGGATTGGAAACTGGAGTCCAATAGGTACTTGCCTTTAGTCTCCAGGAGCTCAAACAGGCCCCTGTGTTTCATCAGAGCCATCTAGAACACAACGAATGATGGCTGATTTATTAGCTCCATACAGAGTTTGGAAGTAAGCCACTATCAATGGGGTGATTTAGTCTTGTAAAAAGTGCTTAACTTTCTTCCTTCATTAGTAATAGTGATTAGTATTAGACATGTAATAGACAGCAAGAAAATACAACCACACCTTGCTGTTAAGACAGCAAAAAATACAACCACACCTTGCTGTTAAGACAGCAAACAAATACAACCACACCTTGCTGTTAAGACAGCAAACAAATACAACCACACCTTACTCTTAAGGGATGTTTGTCCAAAAGAACTGTTGTCCAGATATGCCTCAAATACACAGCAACAGTCTCAGTCCTTTTAGAAAGATGACATGCTCAGTTTGTCATGTGTTAGGGTGCTTTCAGGTATTCAACCCACATGCATACTGTACCCATGCTGCAATGATGAGTACCTTTAACATTTCTGCCATTCCATTAGAAACCTGCCTGCGAGGAACAGTTCGGATGAAGGTCCGGTCTAAAAATGTTGCGACCGGAGGTATGTAACTCCCCAGCTTGTTCTTACCATTGGCAAAGTTGACTCCAGTTTTGGCCCCCACACTGGCATCAATGTAGGAAAGCAGGGTGGTCGGGACACGGATATAGGGGGTTCGCCTCCGGTAGAGAGAAGCAGCTAGGCCCACCACATCCAGACACACCCCGCCTCCAATAGCAATAATGGGCTCAGAGCGCCTGTCTATGCCAAACTTGTGGACCTCCTCCAGAATCCTGGTCACAAGCTCCATGGACTTGTTCTCCTCTGTAGTGGGCAGTGGGAGGATCCTATAAAGAACATTTCTGGCCTCAAAATACCTGGTGACCTGGGAGCCATAGAGCTGATTGACTGTCTCATCAATGACAATGAAGCGTTTGATGGGCTTGGTGTTGCTTCTGAAGGACTTGAGCTCATCCTGGTCCTCTATATGACCACATAGCAGTGTGTCATTCCCAACATCCAGCAGGTTGTGGCATTGGATCACTCTGTAGGTGAACACAATAGGGCTGACCACTGTCCAGGAGAGGCCATGTTCTGAGGTGCTCTGGAAACTGCATGAGGAGCCAGCAGAAATGGTAAGTGATCACAACAACTGTCATAGTGGCAGGTTTGAATGTCTTGACTATTAATACTGTACATACTAACCCTGATTTGATGTTGAGTCCCTGTATACAAACGTCCCCCACCAGGGAGGCCTAGGAGCTATGGGCACACTATCTTAGTTAACAACCAACTGGTACACTCCCTAGCACTAAATGTATTGTTGAACTGACTGAGATTGTTCTAAGAACTTTTTCACGTTTGAAAATGACATGTTCATTCAATAGAAGGGACCTGCTATGGGCAGTAAAATTACACCGAATTATGCTAATCTGTATGCAGGGGTTGTTTGAGAGAAATGTGATTTACAGCCCTAACAATCCATTATTTCGCCATATCAAGCTCTGGAAACGCTTAATTGATGCTGTATTCCTTCTATTCCAGGACACAGCAGAGGAACTTCATCAATTCCATTCCATCAATACAAGTAGTGAACATCTGCAATTCACCTTCACCTTTGATGCGAATTAAACACGTTTTCGTGACATTTTGATAAAGAGGGAGTGTGGTGGCTTTAGCACAGACCTATACAGAAAGCCAACGGACAGGAATTCACTGTTACGCGGAGATTGCTTGCACCCTACTCCCCTGATAAAGAGCCTCCTTATCAGCTAATACAGTCACATTCGCAGGATCTGTAGTACACAGAGTGACTGACAAACAAGCTACTTTTGCTCCTCTAACATTAGTTACTTAATTAATATCTCCACAGAAAATTGTTTACATTTCGCTCCTCTTTTAGCCGACATTTAATCAATGCAGGCAAAGTTTTAGCAAGCTATTTATACTAAATCAGTTGTCCCTGCCCCTGCCTGGAGCCAGGCCCAACACATGCAGCTTCAGACTCCGCAGCCCGGTCTCCCCATCTCCATACCCCTGAACCAGCCCTGTCTCCCCATCCCCATACCCCTAAACCAGCCCTGTCTCCCCGTCCCCATACCCCTAAACCAGCCCTGTCTCCCCATCCTCACCCCCCTGAACCAGCCCTGTCTCCCCATCCCCATACCCCTGAACCAGCCCTGTCTCCCCGTCCCCATACCCCTAAACCAGCCCTGTCTCCCCATCCTCACCCCCTGAACCAGCCCTGTCTCCCCATCCCCATACCCCTGAACCAGCCCTGTCTCCCCATCCCCATACCCCTGAACCAGCCCTGTCTCCCCATCCCCACCCCCTGAACCAGCCCCGTCTCCCCATCCCCATACCCCTGAACCAGCCCTGTCTCCCCATCCCCATACCCCTGAACCAGCCCGGTCTCCCCATCCCCATCCACATACCCCTGAACCAGCCCTGTCTCCCCGTCCCCATACCCCTAAACCAGCCCTGTCTCCCCGTCCCCATACCCCTAAACCAGCCCTGTCTCCCCATCCCCACCCCCTGAACCAGCCCTGTCTCCCCATCCCCACCCCCTGAACCAGCCCTGTCTCCCCATCCCCACCCCCTGAACCAGGCCTGTCACCACATCCCCACCCCACTGAACCAGCCCTGTCTCCCCATCCCCATCCCCCCCCTGAACCAGGCCTGTCTCCGCATCCCCACCCCCTGAACCAGCCCTGTCTCCCCATCCCCACCCCCTGAACCAGCCCTGTCTCCACATCCCCACCCCCTGAACCAGCCCTGTCTCCCCATCCCCACCCCCTGAACCAGCACTGTCACCCCATCCCCACCCCCTGAACCAGCACTGTCACCCCATCCCCATAGCCCTGAACCAGCCCTGTCTCCCCATCCCCACCCCCTGAACCAGGCCTGTCACCACATCCCCATACCCCTAAACCAGCCCTGTCTCCCCATCCCCACCCCCTGAACCAGCCCCGTCTCCCCATCCCCATCCCCATCCCCCTGAATCAGCCCTGTCTCCCCATCCCCATACCCCTGAACCAGCCCTGTCTCCCCATCCCCATACCCCTGAACCAGCCCTGTCTCCCCATCCCCATACCCCTGAACCAGCCCTGTCTCCCCGTCCCCATACCCCTAAACCAGCCGTCTCCCCCGTCCCCATACCCCTAAACCAGCCGTCTCCCCGTCCCCGTCCCTATACCCCTGAACCAGCCCTGTCTCCCCATCTCCATACCCCTGAACCAGCCCTGTCTCCCCATCTCCACACCCCTGAATCAGCACTGTCACCCCATCCCCATAGCCCTGAACCAGCCCTGTCTCCCCATCCCCACCCCCTGAACCAGGCCTGTCACCACATCCCCATACCCCTAAACCAGCCCTGTCTCCCCATCCCCACCCCCTGAACCAGCCCTGTCTCCCCCCCATCCCCATCCCCATCCCCCCCCTGAATCAGCCCTGTCTCCCCATCCCCATACCCCTGAACCAGCCCTGTCTCCCCATCCCCATACCCCTGAACCAGCCCTGTCTCCCCATCCCCATACCCCTGAACCAGCCCTGTCTCCCCATCCCCATACCCCTGAACCAGCCCTGTCTCCCCGTCCCCATACCCCTAAACCAGCCGTCTCCCCGTCCCCGTCCCTATACCCCTGAACCAGCCCTGTCTCCCCATCTCCATACCCCTGAACCAGCCCTGTCTCCCCATCTCCACACCCCTGAACCAGCCCTGTCTCCCCATCTCCACACCCCTGAACCAGCCCTGTCTCCCCATCCCCACTCCCCTGAACCAGCCCTGTCTCCCCATCCCCACCCCCTGAACCAGCCCTGTCTCCCCATCCCCACCCCCTGAACCAGCCCTGTCACCACATCCCCATAGCCCTGAACCAGCCCTGTCACCACATCCCCATACCCCTGAACCAGCCCTGTCTCCCTATCCCCATACCCCTGAACCAGCCCTGTCACCCCATCCCCATACCCCTGAACCAGCCCTACTTCCAACTGAAGAAGGAGGTGAGCAGCATTGTGTTGAATGACATGTCGGTTGGCATAATTACATGTACTGCAATGCTTTGAGGACAGGAATGTGATTCTCCAGTCAGGAAAAATCTCACTTGACACAGAGGCAGCCAATATCAGAGCCTTAAAGGAAGAGATGCAGGCTCTGAAAGATGGAAGTCTCTCCTGTCTGAGGCAACACGGATTGCGACGCAAATAGATGTTGCGCCTCCATTTAGCAAGGAACACAGCCCCCAGAGGAAAAGGAAGAGATTCCATGATGAGACCTCTCAAGAGGTCAGGACAGTGCAGCAATTGTAACGGTTTTCTGTATGTGAAGGAGAGTCAGACCAAAATGCGGCGTGGCTATTGCGATCCATGTTTAATGAAACAAAGTAAACACGAATCGAATCAAATACAAAAATAATAAACGTACCACGAAAACCGAAACAGCCTAATACTGGTGCAAAGTCACACAGAGACAGTAACAAGGACAATCACCCACAAAACCCAACACCAGACAGGCTACCTAAATATGGTTCCCAATCAGAGACAATGAAGAACACCTGCCTCTGATTGAGAACCATATCAGGCCAAACATAGAACTAGACAAACTAGACATGTAACATAGAATGCCCACTCAGCTCACACCCTGACCAACCAAAACATAGAAACATACAAAGCAAACTATGGTCAGGGTGTGACAGCAATGGTGTTTCAGAACACAGTGTTTTTTTACTGCTATGGACAACATCATACGTGACTTGGACATTAGGTTCCACACCACTGCAAAAATTGTAGAATCATTTTCTGCTGTTCTGAAAGTTGATCAGATTAGTGAGGACAAAGTCCCTTCTGTGTGCCAACCACTGATCATGAAGTATTCCAGAGACCTTACACCTTTCGTTTCATAATGAAGTAAGACACCTGAACACTGTATATGCTCCCTCTTTCCCCCCTAACTTGTCCCCTCTTGGTCTCCTGACACCTGAACACTGTATATGCTGCCTCTTTCCCCCCTAACTTGTCCCCTCTTGGTCTGCTGACACCTGAACACTGTATATGCTGCCTCTTTCCCCCCTAACTTGTCCCCTCTTGGTCTCCTGACACCTGAACACTGTATATGCTCCCTCTTTCCCCCCTAACTTGTCCCCTCTTGGTCTCCTGACACCTGAACACTGTATATGCTGCCTCTTTCCCCCCTAACTTGTCCCCTCTTGGTCTGCTGACACCTGAACACTGTATATGCTGCCTCTTTCCCCCCTAACTTGTCCCCTCTTGGTCTCCTGACACCTGAACACTGTATATGCTGCCACTTCCCCCTAACTTGTCCCCTCTTGGTCTCCTGAACACTGTATATGCTGCCTCTTTCCCCCCTAACTTGTCCCCTCTTGGTCTCCTGAATGCAATTTGTAAGATGCAGCTGCAAAGCATTTTTGGAGAAGTGGGCATTGCTTTACGCAGATTTTGCACACTGCCTGTGACTGTTGCTGGTGGCGAGAGCTTTCATTAAGCTAAAACTGATTCAAAAAAACTATTTGATGTCCACTATGTACCAGGACAAGCTTTGCAGTCTTGCCATACTGTCCATTGAAAGTCAGTTAGCTAGAAAGCTGGACTTTAAAGACTTGATCAGTGACTTTGCTGGTAAGAAGGCTGTTGGTGAGTAAGGCTGAGCAAGGGCCAGAGATAACTGTTTAATGGCATGGCTATGGATATTGGATCACTACAAACGATGCCCACAGGCTGAGAACAAGACTGAGAACAGACTGAGAACAAGATATATCTCAAAGTAATGGCTGGATTGCCATAAACTTTGTTGTGCACAATCAAGACCCCAAGTGGAAGAAACCTATTGATTTGGTGACCCCTTGACCTTTCCTCTAGCGCCATCATCAGGCCTTTTCATTTCCATTTTGTTTTCAATTTTACACTTTAACAGCTGATTATTTTCTATTTGGTATGTATACTTAGTTAAAAATCTGCTGCTGATTGTATTATTTTGTTTGTTATATCATTCTATAGATGATAATGTTAATTTATTTTAATTGAGAGGTTCATGTATATTCAAGTTATATTTATTTTAAGTTATTCATTAATGTTAAGAGAATTTTCCATTCAATATTTTTACCATTTAAATTACATCTAGACTGTAAAATATGGTCTTTAGCACATTTTGTCACGCCTTGGTCATTGTATCTTGTGTTTTTGTTATATGTTTGGGTAGGCCAGGGTGTGACATGGGTTTATATGTTGTTATTTCGTATTGGGTTTGTATTAATTGGGAGTGTGTATTATTAGGGGTGTGTCTAGTTAGGCTTGGCTGCCTGAGGCGATTCCTAATTGGAGTCAGCTGATTCTAGTTGTCTCGGATTGGGAACCGTATTTAGGCAGCCTGAGTGCGCGTTGTATTTCGTGGGCGATTGTACCTGTCTTAGTGTTAGTCACCAGTTAGGCTGTATTAGTTTCATTCGTTTGTTGTTTTCTTCTTCCCTTATTTCATGTACCGTATTAGCTTCATTAAAAGTCATGAGTAACCTACACGCTGCATTTCGGTCTGACTTTCTACAAACAACAGACGAAGATCATTACACATTTCTTATAGAGGGTATCAGTCTTGCATCAAATACTGCATTTCACTGTATGCAGAATGTTGCATGCATGTCTGCACAGTGTTATATATTCACAGCTCACTGTCAGTAAATATCGGACGTTAAATATTGGACTACAAGAGAGTTGCAAGCCTGCAAAGGTGGAGTTATTTAAAGCTTTGAATGGATCAATTGGGTTCTGGAGGTGGGTGGTTACAGCAATTGCGCAGGGTTGATGTGGTGAGGAGTCTTTTCATGTGGCCCAAAATCCCTGGCGGCGCCCCTGCCCCTGACAAACGAGTTCAATGCCTTCTTCAATTACTCCCCACTTCACAAACAGTTCGACCACATCATTAAAAAAACACTGGCACATCTTGATCACTGATCCACAACTGGAAAAGACGTTTAAGGAACCGTCACGAGTAGGTCTTCAGACACGCCCCAAACATCAGCCAACTGCTGGCGAGGTCTGATCTTCCACCGGTGCCACGTAGCACCTTCCGAGACAATGTGCTAGACAGTAATTACATATGTGGTAGATGTAGGCCTACCCAGTGTAACTTTACGAACAAATGACCCACGTTCAATCATCCTGTCACGGGGGCATTAAGATTAAAATTAAGGGCATCATTACGTCTTCCACAAAATATGTGGTATACCTGATCAAGTGTATTGGTGGTCTGTGCTTTGTAGGAAAAAATGAAACGAGCTGTCTAAACAAGGAAAGCAGAACACGTGAGTAATATCAGGACTTTTGACCAGAGAAACCCTGTGGCTGCATATTTCATGGAGGCTCGTCACATCATCAGCTCTCTGAGATACATTGGAATCAATCATGTTAATTCTCAAAGGATGGGGGGAGATACCGATAATCTATTACTGAGAAGAGAACTGCATTTGATTCACAGTTTGACCGCCATGTCTCCTAAAGGTCTGAACCAAAACACCGTTCTAAAATGCAAGCGGTTTCATTGACAGAAATGGAAACATTAGAAAGAAAGAGCGGGGATTTAAAGATACAACAACTATCATGGGTTACTAATATAATTAGGATAATGCCTTTGGCTGCTAGACAATGAAAGAAAGTTTAAATAAAACCAATAGAACAGGAGAATGCATATGAGGAAGTCTATAAAATAATTGCCTCCACGTTTCTATGGTTGGATTTTAGCTATAGGCTACTTTGAAGCAAGGTAAGCTTGCCTCATATTATGAATTCAAACGTCCAGGTTTCAAACAATTAAGTAACATGACACATAGTGATGCTAATGACAGGCCTAAGCGTCTCAAATCAAATCAAATGTTATTTGTCACATACACATAGTTCGCAGATGTTAATGCGAGGGTAGCGAAATGCTTGTGCTTCTAGTTCCGCCAATGCAGTAATATCCAACAAGTAATCGAACTTAACAATTTCACAACAATTACCTTATACACACAAGTGTAAAGTCTTCCGGTAGATGGAAAGTCTTTCCTAAAACCTCAATTAAATGTTAACTAGCTACAAAGTAGCCTATCAGAATGATATCATAATGATTATTTCCATCAATCCAGTGGCCATTTATTTTGAAAACTCCATCTCATGTGCTACAGAAACACTGCTAATCAAACAATGGTGCTAGGTGCCTGAATGAAATGTCTTAGATTTTCCCCAGACCTCAAACGTGGTATCCTGATGTGGTTTAAGCATTGTTATGGATTAGAACATACAATGTTGTTGTTTTTCTGAAAATAACAAAAACATGAAGAAATAGGGGATAATACGAAACCTGTGAATTTCTGACTCCGTTTATGTTTCAATAGTACTGTAGTAGGCCTACTACACAGCACAGCTTGGGTTTCCCTGAATGAAAGATCAATATGGGATTTATCATTTTAAATCATTCTGACCCTTACAAAAAAAGATTACAGTCAAAGTGCAGGATTACTGTAGTATAACTGTAGTTGGATTGCAGTATATCTGCAGTGTGCTGCAAATACTGCATCCAAAATAAGTGTTTTTTACTGCAGTAATTTTGCAGGATAGCTGCAGTTATACAGCAATAATTCTACAATTACTGTGTCGAAAATGCCCCAGTCGACTGCAGTTACTGCACTTTTACTGCAGTTACTGCATTTTTACTGCAGTTTCAAAACTGCAATCTTTTTTTGTATGTCACTGTTTCTCATATAATTTTTCAGGTAGGGCGCCTTCGGGGCTGGGCCGTTCTGAAACATTCTGGCAAAATTAGAGTATTCCCATTTCTCAGGCACCTCTAAAACACTGGATTTGTCCTGCCATCCAGGCCTCCACTTGGTCATTTTGTACATATGTATATATTATATTTTCTGTAACTACTACAGTATATGTACCCATCTCATTGATGTCAAATTAGGTACATGCAGCTTACCGATCACTGTACCTGTACACAGCTCATCTGTAAATAGCACACCCAACTACCTCATCCCCATATTGTTTTTTGTTGTTGCTCTTTTGCACCCCAATATCTCTCTTGCACATACTTGCACATCATCATCTGCACATCCATCACTCCAGTGTTAATGCTAAATTGTAATTATTTCACCACTATGGCCTATTTATTGCCTTTACCTCCCTAACCTTATTATTTTTGCACACACTGTACATAGATTTTTCTATTGTATTATTGACTGTACGTTTGTTTATCTCATGTGTATCTCTGTGTTGTTGTTTTTGTCGCACTGCTTTGCTTTATCTTGGCCAGGTCGCAGTTGTAAATGAGAACTTGTTCTCAACTCGCCTACCTGGTTAAATAAAGGCTAAATAAAACTTTCTTTTTTAAACATAAATTGTTTTTGAAATAAGTCTCTGTAATTATATCTACAGCCACCGTGCGTCCTGCATGGGAGGATATTCCAACAGTTTGCAACATAATATATATCTGACTTTTTTGTTGTTGTACTGTTGCTTAGGTTTGAACTACCAATCTGTATGTATATAATAATTCATGTCTATATGTACCTCTGTGATTATGATTGACTATGTGCAAAAGGAAATGTAATTGTTTCCACATCCACCATGGTCATGTGAGTTGAAATGTGTATATCTTGGGATGTGAGCACTCAGTATGTTTGACCTGACAAAGATTGACAGATTCAGGTTGGATATTCGATGGATAGTTTTCCTTACGTCCACCAACAGCAGTTAAGGACCGTAAACATAGTGACAAATACATTTTTACAAATTTCAATAACTCTTTAAACATTACTCCTAAAACTTTGAAAACTGGTTCTAGCTAACCCGATGGCATAGACACACATTGCACACATTTTTGTGTTGTAGATTTACATCTCACACTATTTGAATATATTTAAATGTTCAAATTTCAATAGCTCCTTGGTCATGCGACCTACTGGACACAAACACGGTTCAGAATGTACACATTGCACAACCTTTAGGTTGTCCATTTTCATCTCACACGTTTTACAGTACTTTTTAAAACATTCAAATTTCAATGGCTCCTTAATCATGTGACCTACTGACCTCAAAGATGGTTCAGAATGTCCACTGACTACCCTTCTATAGTGCACACCCTTAAGTTTGTCCATTTTCATCTCACATGTTTTTACATTAATTTTTCAAACTTTCTAATTTCAATAGCTCCTTGGTAATGTGACCTACTGACCTCAAACTACTTTCAGAATTTCCACCGACTGACGGAAATGAGCGCAGCATGGCATCCAGTGCGGGAACGCGGCCGATCCGGGAGAAGCTGGCAGGAGCCCTGGGGAGAATTCTCTTTTCTTTATGAAGGGCAGGGCACCCTGGAATGGGATCTCCCCGAGAGAGGGGCCCAAGCTCTGGAACGCGTCGCGGTTTCGGCGCATCCGGTGAGCTCCCTGGCCTTTGAAAATCTGGGGGAGAGGGTGTAAATCTCACGCCGGGCTGTACCCATCTCCACGGCAGGTCTCCAAGGTGAACAGCATCTGGCATGTTCTAACAATGTAGATAAGGGAAGTTGGCAAAAAAGATCTGTAACTTCGGGATAAGGATTGGCTCTAAGTGCTGGGTCGGTTGGGATGGGGTGCGAAGCGGGGCTCGAGCCGTGGTTGGGGGAGCAGTCGCTCCGCAGCCCTCCTCTCGCCACCGTTGGAAGTTTGTTGTGCGGCCCATCTCGCGGTCTCGCAAGGGGCTACGTGTGGGGATTCGTTGGGGTGGTGTCTGTCAGTGGGCTGAACGCGGATCGGTGGGGGGTTGGGTCCGGCGGTTGGCGGCGGAAACTCTGGATGCGCCCTTCTCGCGGATCTCCCCAGCTATGGCGTTCGCCGGCCCCACACATTGTAGATGGGGAGGTCTCCCCTACGCTCACTAGACTTGAGGCGGAGACTAAACCCATTGGCCCCGCAGTGATAGAGTATTGCATGGATCTGGCTCATGCCTTACAAAATGGGGAGAGGTATCTCCAGCTTGTCTGGGGAGGGATTCCTACATCTGATGTGAGTAGTACCATCCACACTCATTGATTTGCTGCGGAACCATAAAATGGACGCAAGAAGCCTAGGTTCCCACTGGGCACAAATCCCTGAATGTCAACTTGATGAAATACAAAGGACCGTACCCACCTCTCACGGTCGCACTCAAATCACCTGTGGGGTGACTGTGACCCCCTCATGTCAAAGTGAGGAATATGATATTCTCCAAACACCCGGCAGGGCCGACATCCCAGTTATTCGCAAGAAGAAGCGACGCAGGTACAGAGGATGGATGCCTCGTCAGGACCCGCAGAAGGCGAGCCGGGTGCCTCGTCAGGACCCGCAGAAGGCGAGCCGGGTGCCTCGTCAGGACCCGCAGAAGGCGAGCCGGGTGCCTCGTCAGGACCCGCAGAAGGCGAGCCGGGTGCCTCGTCAGGACCCGCAGAAGGCGTGTAGGAAAGCTGCCGTTACCGTCAATATTGCTCACCAACGTGCAATAATTGGACAATAAACTAGATGAGGTACGATCATGAATATCCTACCAACAGGAAACATTAAAAACTATAATATCCTATGTTTCACGGAATCATGGCTGAATGACGACATGGATAATCAGCTAGCGGGATACACGCTGCACCGGCAGGATAGAACAGCACACTCTGGTAAGTCGAGAGGGGGGGGCGGTCTGTGCATATTTGTAAACAACAGCTGGTGCACGAAATCTAAGGAAGTCACTAGATTTTGCTCGCCTGAAGTAGAGTATATTGTGATAAATTGCAGGCCACACTAGTTGCCTAGAGAGTTCTCGGCTATACTTTTCGTGGCTGTTTATTTACCACCACAAACAGATGCTGGCACTAAGACCGCACTCAGTCAGCTGTATAAGGAAATAAGCAAACAGGAAACCACTCACCCAGAGGCAGCGCTCCTTGTGGCCGGAGACTTTAATGCAGGGAAACTTAAATCAGTTAAATATCAACATGTTAAATGTGCAACCAGAGGGAAAAAAATCTAGATCACCTGTACTCCACACACAGAGACGCGTACAAAGCTCTCCCTCGCCCTCCATTTGGTAAATCCCACCACAACTCTATCCTCCTGATTCCTGCTTACAAGCTAAAATTAAAGCAGGAAGCACCAGTGACTCGGTCTATAAAAAAGTGGTCAGATGAAGCAGATGCTAAACTACAGGACTGTTTTGCTATCACAGACTGGAACATGTTCTGGGATTCTTCTGATGACATTGAGGAGTACACCACATCAGTGACTGGCTTTATCAATAAGTGGATCGAGGACGTCGTCCCCACAGTGACTGTAAGTACATACCCCAACCAGAAGCCATGGATTACAGGCAACATTCACACTGAGCCAA
Organism: Oncorhynchus gorbuscha; assembly: GCF_021184085.1. NCBI lineage: Eukaryota > Metazoa > Chordata > Actinopteri > Salmoniformes > Salmonidae > Oncorhynchus > Oncorhynchus gorbuscha. The sequence continues at coordinate 32,326,278 of NC_060182.1, read as the reverse complement.
TGGTGCCGCTTTCAAGGTGCGGGACTCTATAACCTTACAAGAAAGGTTACAAGAAATCTCGCTATGCCCTGCGACGAACCATCAAACAGGCAAAGCGTCAATACAGGGCTAAGATTGAATCATACTACACCGGCTCCGACGCTCGTCGGATGTGGCAGGGCTTGCAAACTATTACATGCTACAAAGGGAAGCGCAGCCACGAGCTGCCCAGTGACACGAGCCTACCAGACGAGCTAAATCACTTCTATGCTCGCTTCGAGGCAAGCAACACTGAGGCATGCATGAGAGCATCGGCTGTTCCGGACGACTGTGTGATCACACTCTCCGTAGACGACATGAGTAAGACCTTTAAACAGGTCAACATACACAAGGTTGCGGGGCCAGACGGATTACCAGGATGTGTGCTCCGGGCATGTGCTGACCAACTGGCAGGTGTCTTCACTGACATTTTCAACCTGTCCCTGATTGACTCTGTAATACCAACATGTTTCAAGCAGACCATCATAGTCCGTGTGCCCAAAAACACAAAGGCAACCTGCCTAAATGACTACAGACCCGTAGCACTCACGTCCGTAGCCATGAAGTGCTTTGAAAGGCTGGTAATGACTCACATCAACACCATTATCCCAGAAACCCTAGACCCACTCCAATTTGCATACCACCCAAACAGAACCACAGATGATGCAATATCCATTGCACTCCACACTGCCCTTTCCCACCTGGACAAAAGGAACACCTATGTGAGAATGCTATTCATTGACTACAGCTCAGCATTCAACACCATAGTACCCTCAAAGCTCATCATGTAAAAACGTTTGAGATGGAAATGGACAAACTAAAGGGTGTGCATTATAGAAGGGTTGTCAGTGGACATTCTGAACATTGTTTGGAGTAGGTAGGTCATATGACCAAGGATCTATTGAAATTAGAAGGTTTGAAAAATTCATGTAAAATTGTGTGAGATGAAAATGGACAAGCTAAAGTGCGTACAATGTGTAGACCCAATGAGTGGACATTCTGAAGTCAGTAGGTCACATGACCAAGGAGCTATTGAAATTCAAATGTAAAACAAGTTTGTACTTTGTTTATGCTCCCTAACTAATTCAACTAGGAATACAAAATGCTGCTCACATTTCCACGTTTATTAGCTTTTCAAAGCAAATTAATGTCCAAATCGTGAAAATAAGATTTTTCCAACGTCATGACAGATATTTGGAGTCTGTGGCTCAAGTGGTTTGAAAGCTATTGAGGTTTGAAAGCGCAAATATCTGTTGAATATCCAACCTGAAACTGTCTTTACCTTGGTCGAAGATTGTTGTTAGTAAAGTAGTGAATTGGGGGCATAAACAGTGTGCGGGCCTTCCTTATCCCAGCACCTAAGTTAAGGATGTGCGTATGGCCACAAACTTTTCTATAAATACGCACTTAACTTCTAAAGTCTTTAATGCACACAATATTATAACACTTACACTGTCAACAAGAACATAGACTCCCGGTAGGTTAGTTGGGATGCAAAATAAAGGTGTATGTACAGACAAAATTACATACTGTTAAACAGCTTTTTTACTGGTGGTCTACTAGTCTACTGTACACCGACGAAATGTCAGCTGTGCCCAAAATAGAAAGATATCCCATGTCAACAGAGTCATTTATGAAAAGGACCTCTGACTCACATTGAGGCAACAAATATTAAAAAAATCTTGTGAGATTAAAATATTCCCTCTTCTAAAATAACATATATTGTTTAAATCAACATGAATCAAAAGTATTAACTCATTTGATTCCTAAGATTTGGAACCAGAAGTATACTCCCTTTCTCTTTGCCCTGCCATTCAGCAAGATGACCTGTCATGCTTATGAGATGTGTTATATCTTTCCACAAAACAAATATACAAAATGTAAATACAAAGTAGAACATACTACTCACATTTTAGCAGCTGATAACCGTCCCTCCTTCTGAGTCTGTCCGCCAGTCTGTCTGTTCCATGCCCCGTTCACTTGCAGCAGGCTGTACTCTGTTTGTAGGCTCGTGTCACTATCAGAGTTTTCATGTGATTGCATGACCTGAGTATTTACTGAGTGGGATACAGTTGGTTCTGTCATTTTGGAAGGATATGCAGTGCGTCCCAATTCTCTACCTTTCTCCTGTAGTGTGCACTCGGTCACTCCTCCCCTTGTAACTAGGGGGGTGGGAATGAAACCAAATATAGACATCAATATTGTTGGCTGTTTATGTGACAGGTTTAAGTCTGAAAAATCAATCATGAAGAAGCAGGTGTTTTTAGGCACAATCTGTTTATTTCTGTTCATGGTTACCGAACTGAAGCGTTTGCGGAATGGAGCATCTTGGTGGTTAATATTTAATGGGGCTCAATAGGGGGATCATTATTAAGCACTCTATACCTCAGTTAACGCTCTCTTTAGCCACAGTGTCCATCTTTGTAAACATATTCATGTTCCCTCTGAAACTAAGAAATGGGACATCTCTAGTTATTGATATTTTGATAGAACAAACATTGACAAGGTGCATGTTTAGTCCTTTTAGGCCTTCATATCAAAAGGAGTAATTTGATTGAGGGGATATTTTCATCGGTAGCAGACTTCAGAGATCTCCATGGCGAGTTCCAGTAACTCGGCTCCCTCTTGACAGGAGTTGCAGCAGCTGCAGTCCAGTTCTACACTGCAGTTGCACCAGCCACTGGTCCGCTCCTGCTCCCTGGACGCGTTGAGGTATTTGAACGAGGGGAAACAGCGGCTTACAGCTCTCTCACATGTGTCTGGCACCATAACTACGATGTCATAGAACCGGCAGTAGAGGCAGGCCAGTAGAATGGCAGCACAATCATCTGGGGACAGGGAGAGAAATATTATATCAGTGAAATAGTTGCTACCACACGGCAGGCGGTACCGGATCGTTAAGTCTAGGTCCAAAAGGCACCTTGGCATCTTCTACCCCCAAGCCATAAGACTGCTGAACAATTAATCAAATGGCCACCCGGACTATTTACATTGACCCCCAATTCGTTTTTACACTGCATCTACTCGCTGTTTGTTACCTATGCATAGTCACTTTACCCCTACTACTTTACTGTGACTAACCTGTACTCCTGCACATTGACTCGTTACCGGTACCCCCTGTATATAGCCTCATTATTGTTATTTTATTGTGTTCATTTTTTTAAAACTTTAGTTTATCTAGTAAACATTTTCTAAATACTTTTTCTTGAACTGCATTGTGGGTTAAGTGCTTGTATGTAAGCATTTCACAGTAAGGTCCTGTTGTATTTGGCACATGTGACAAATACAATTTGATTTGATGTTACATCACACTAGAGGAAGGCTGCAGATGTAAGTACTAGTAGAGCCCAAATGTTTGTATGACTATACAGATGATACTGCATTATCAACAATGGTTGTTATATTTCTGGCTTTTCAACTTGTCAGACTTGAAATCGTTACGATAATGGAATTACACTCTAGACAAAATTCACCATTGAAGCTTAATTTTCAGAAAGGAGGAGCAACAATACCCCCGGCGTCAGGCTGATGGGATTCGAAGGAGGAGAAGTGATCGCTACTGTTGTTGATGTGCTTGTTGGAACACAGTGAGAAACTGGATCCGCCCCACTCCCGGCCTCCCATGGGATCCTGAGAGCTGAGGTCAGTATCTACCTTGTCTGGGTCGTGCTCAGAGATGGTGCTCAGCCTCCGCACTCCACTCACCACAACCTTGTTGCTGATCATCACCCCAGAATTTGTGGGCCGAGACACGTCTCCTTTAAATACAGTATAGTACATTAAGTCATCTTCATGATTCCCTACAAATATAGCTCCAAAAACCTTAGGTCACTCTGAAATTAGGAGACTCAACCAGGTGAGTAAACATGTTAAGTGAATGTATTCGGCTACTGTAGGCCAGTATTGTAGATACGGATATGTAGCTGTAACACCCCGGCATGTGTGCTCATCAGTAGAGATACTTGGTAACATTATCAAAACATTTCTGTTTGTTAATTATTCAACATGCCTCTGAGAGGCGAGACTCACCAAGCAGGGCGTGTATACAGGCTGAAAGTCCCAGTTTAATGAGGGGGAAACTATTGATTTTTTAGCTTTTATTGGGATCCACTTTCCTCCCATGAACATGACCATAAGGAAATGTACAGAGAGACCTTTAAATAATACAAGTCTGCAGCAGTCAACGTAGAATGGGACCGCGTTTTCTTAGCTTTAGCACTCCTGCAATTGGGATATACACTGAGTGTACAAAACGTTAGGAACACCTTCCTAATATTGATTTGCACCCCCTTTTGTCCTCAGAACAGCCTCAATTCGTTGGGGCCATGGACTCTACAAGGTGTTGAAAGCGTTCCACAGGGATGCTGGCCCATGTTGACCCCAATGCTTCCCACAGTTGTATCAAGTTGGCTGGATGTCCTTTGGGTGGTCGACCATTCTTGATACACAGTCTTTCAGATGGGACCGTCTTTCGGATGGGACGGTAAACGTGAGTCCTAACTCTCTGTGGTCACTAAAGATCCCATGGCACTTATCGTAAGAGTAGGGGTGTTAACCCCGGTGTCCTGGCTAAATTCTCAATTTGGCCCTCATACCATCATGGCCATCTAATAATCTGCAGTTTACAATTGGTTCATTCATCCCCCTCCTCTTCCCTGTAATTATTCCCCATGTCGTTGGTGTAAATGAGAATGTGTTCTCAGTCAACTTACCTGGTAAAATAAGGGTTAGATTTAAAAATATATATATATAAAAAACACAGGAAACTGTTGAGCGTGAAAAACCCAGCAGCGGTGCAGTTCTTGACACACTCAAACCGGTGCACTTGGCACCTACTAACATACCCTGTTCAAAGGCACTTAAATCTTTTTTCTTGCCCATTCACTCTCTAAATGGCACACATACACAATTCATGTCTCAATTGTCTCAAGGTTTAAAAATCCTTCTTTACCCTGTCCTCCCCTTCATCTACACTGACTGAAGTTGATTAAATAGGGATTATAGCTTTTTACCTGGATTCACCTGGTCAATCTATGTCATGTAAAGAGCAGGTGTTCCTAATGTTTTATACACTCAGTGTATTCCACTCTATGATACCTGGACACTACCATTACCCAGCAAATACAAAGATGACCCTCACCAGACAAATAGATCTTTAAACCCTCTGCTCTTTTTTAATTTAAAATTATTTTTTTTAATACACAAGCTCTCACAAATAGGTTAGTCAGCCCGTAAACAAACACAACTGTTGAAACGACTTACCCTCCAGAAAAGGACTCTGGTCCCTCCCCGCCTTGACATGATCTGGTTCATTGTTAGAGGTCCTTGGTTGTGTGGTCATCTGAAGAGTTGAATAAAATTACCACATACCAATGCAACCTAATAATATAACTTATACGCCTAAATAATATTTGCTAATCATATTCCATGTATGCATAATAGTGGTAAGATAATACTTATTCAATATGATCAACTTTACCTGAAACAAACTTCTAGAAGGTCGACAAAAAAATGTATTTCCCTTTGTTCACAAATAGAAAGAACCATCCAATACTTGTAAAGCCTCTGGACCCTCCTGTGTGGATGAAGCGCAGCTTGCATTTCAGTGCTCTGTAAACTTGCAGGACAAGACACACCCCATATTGATCCGGGCCATAGCCAATCAGGCAGCTCAAAAATGTTTGACAGGATGATCTTTGGTCAAGTATAATCATATTTTATCACTCCAACGACCCCAGTCTAGTGAGCCAGATAGCCTACATAAATGCCATTATAGGATACCCATCTCGGTGCAGTGTTGACACATACATGCTGGTTGATGATATGGTCTGAACTGAATGAGGCGAGTACACTCAGTTATTCAATTATAAAAAATATTCCACATATATAGCAAAGGGCATGTGTATATAGATTTTGTGTAGGCCTGTCTCACACTTGAATCTTCTCTTTGTGCCAGACCAGGTTCAAACACCCTTCAGATTAATTTCTCTGGTTGTATCTGTATTTTTACTTCTCTAGAGTTATTATTGCTTGGATAACCTTATTACTATTATGTACAGATTTGTCTTTATGCAGTGCAAACTTTACAGAACGCTGAAAGAATTATCACTGAATTACAATCATTCACAATGATATGGTTTGTTTGTGTCAATTAATCCAGTAAGCGATGGGTTTCCAACTGGCAAATTCATTCATTTATACAGTAGACGCTTCTCCTGACAAACAGAGTTGGCTTCTTCTTCACATTGCCTGTCATCCATTAGATATACACATATTGACCACTGAAGTATGGCCATTACCACACTGTTAAAACCAACTCAGGTCATAACTCAAACCTGCACATAAACACAATGATGAATACTACAAATTGTATATTCACCACACACACTTTAGATACAGCATTTATTACAGACAGCTTTTAGTGCACAAATCTGGCAATGTACAATACAATGGTAAATAAGACCAAAAAGCAATGTTTGGGCCAGTGGGAAAAAAATGGGATTAGGAGGCTACACAAATAATTATATCCCAACAGAGGTTATACATACACTACCATTCACAAGTTTGGGGCCACTTAGAAATGTCCTGTTTTTTAAAAGAAAAAGCACATTTTTTGTCCATTAAAATAACATCAAATTGATCATAAATACAGTGTAGACATTGTCAATGTTGTAAATGACTATTAAAGCTGGAAATGGCTGATTTGTAATGGAATATCTACAGAGGCCCATTATCAGCAACCATCACTCCTGTGTTCCAATGGCATGTTGTGTTAACTAATTCAAGTGCATCATTTATCAAGAGGACATGTACATTAGTGTCTAGTTTGAGAAACAGACACCTCAAGTCCTCAACTGCTCAACAGCTTCATTAAATGATACCCGAATAACACCAATCTCAAAGTCAACAGTGAAGAGGCGACTCTGGGATGCTTTCCTTTTTATTGACCAATCTGAGGTATGGCTTTTTCTTTGCAACTCTGCCTAGAAGGCTAACATCCCGGTGTCGCCTCTTCACTGTTGACATTGAGACTGGTGTTTTGAGGGTACCATTTAATGAAGCTGCCAGTTGAGGACTTGTGAGGTGTCTGTTTCTCAAACTAGACACTCTAATGTCCTCACACTCTTGTCCTCTTGCTCAGTTGTGCACAGGGGCATCCCATTCCTCTTTCTATTCTGGTTAGGGACAGTTTGTGCTGTTCTGTGAAGGGAGTAGTACACAGCATTGTACAAGATCTTTAGTTTCTTGGCAATTTCTCGCATGGAATAGCCTTCATATCTCAGAACAAGAATAGACTGATGAGTTTCAGAAGAAAGTTTTGTTTCTAGCCATTTTGGGCCTGTAATAGAACACACAAATGCTGATGCTCCAGATACTCAACTAGTCTAAAGAAGGCCAGTTGTATTGCTTCTTTACCAGAACAACAGTTTTCAGCTGTGCTAACATAATTGTAAAAAGGGTTTTCTAATGATCAATTAGCCTTTTAAAATGATAAACTTGGATTAGCTAATACAACTTGCCATTGGAACACAGGAGTGATGGTTTCTGATAGTGGGCCTCTGTACGTCTATGTAGATTTTCCATAAAGAATCTGCTGTTTCCAGCCACAACAGTCATTTACAACATTAACAAGGTCTACACTGTATTTCTGATCAATTTGATGGTATTTCAAAAGGACCAAAAAAAGTGTGTTTCCTTCAAAAACAAGGACATTTTTAAGTGACCCCAAACTTTTGAACGGTGGTGGAAATCATATTTTTGGCAGTGTAAAAGTAACCAATTATCAACGATGTCTTGTCACAAACGGAACACAGGATTACTATCTGCAGGTTGTCTGGTACTCACATAGGTAAAAAATAAACACGTTTGTGTGAGAAAACAAACATTCATCTTCATGAAGTACCCTCCATAAATATTGCCAATGCTCTGGTTATTAAATATACACATTCATGAAAGAGTGAAACAATAGACATTGAAGAAAGAACATAACTCTGCATCACTGAACCAGCTCCTCATAGGGCTTCATCATTGGTTGTACTGCCTCAAAATAAGCCAATACGAATACATGATTTGAGGACAAGCGGTGTTACAATAATAGGTTCTGTTGTCTTCAGTGTGAGCTTGGGTGGATAACACCCAGTACAAATGATGCCAGTACAACAGAGCATAAAACATCCTCAATAAATAGTCACTTGATATGAAATAGTTCTACCAAGTCATTTGGTACATTTCATAGTTTTCCAATGTGGGAGTGCAGTGGAGATTGACAGTTTGGAATGCATTCTCTCTTTCATTGTGAAGGCACATGAGCCAGCTGCAGGTTGGGTCTTTCTGGGCTACCGCCATCTTCGTCTTGGTCCACATCTGAGCTGTGCTCATCAGAGCTCTCAGTCTCAGAACAGTCATGGGGCACATTCTCATATGCCTCCTCGTCCATTAGCTCTTCTTTTACGCTGGGAAGAAAAGTCATGATGAGGAAAAAAAGATACTTATGGTGACTTCTGAAACTGAGAACCGTTTCTCCTTTACCAGATCTAGTTTTTAAATGGTGATGAAACACTCACAGGGGGTGCATAGGGTACTGCTCTTCACTGCTGTCACTGTAGGATCCATTCCCATACCAGAGAGTTGCATTCATCTCTTCCTGCTGGAACATATAGGGCAGAGAGCTCAGAGAGGGAGCGCCTATGAAAGCTGGGTTGAATGGAGGTATACTACTATCTAGCCATTCAGCCTGAAAAGATACACGCCATCGGTTTATAGCATAATGACAAAAATAAAGGTTGGGCACTCATTTAAAGCAATCTGAAGATTATTGTGTGTACTTACCTTAGGAGTAAGGGAAGCTGAGCTGTGACCATGGCCAGTGTTCTCTCTTCTGAAAGACCTGCAGTTACACATAAACACACTTCATTTAATTGAACAAAAACACTGACTGGGAAATAGAGGAAAAACACAATATCCTCACAGGACATTGTTATATTAATTACGTGGTTTCTACAAGTGTAACACCAACAGAAATGCAGGTTTAACATGTTAAGAAACAGAGACATACAGGGAGCTATACTGAAGAGACCGAGCATGTTAAATGTACCCTTCACCAGCAGGCTTCTGGGGCCTTCTCCTCTGGAACTCCATCTCATCAACTGTCCACACAGCTCCTTTTACGTTCTCCACTCGCACAAAACACTTGTGGAGGCTGAGGTTGTGTCTCACTGCATTCTGCAGAGTCACGAAGAAGAACATACAGTATTAACACCACACACAGCTTCAAGGTAAGGACAAGAACATTCTTCCATAAGAGTTGTTCTAATACCATTAAACATGTCTAAAGACTCATGAATATGGCATACAGTGGAGGCTGCTGAGGGGAGGACAGCTCATAATAATGGCTGTCATGGAGTGGTATCAACCACATGGAAACCACATCTTTGATGCGTTTGATACCATTTCATTGACCCCATTCCAGCCATTCTTATGATTCATCCTCCCTTCAGCAGCCTCAACTGATGGCATAGCAACTAAACATAGCACAAGGATATTCTTATACATGTAAATAACCCCATAAATTGGCATAGCCAAATACCTTCCATGTTGCTGCATTGCGTCTGAAATATGCAAACGTTTGTGTGAACCAATTGTAGATTTCATTTAGTGTCAGCTGCTTATAGGGTGATTCAAATATTGCCTAAATTATGCAAACACAAAGAAATACAATTAGCAAATGATAATCATCACTACATACAGTATTTGAGGAACAAAACATCTGGTATAGCTAACATTTAGTCAAGAGGGGTAAACCAGGGTGAAATAAAAGACATGTATTCCTTACCTGTCTTATTAGGGCTGCATATGTAAATGGTGGTCTAACTTCCGTACTGATGTAGAACTCTTTATTCTGAACAATATCTGTTAAAAGGAATTAGAAACGTATTTGAATAAAATCAATGCTTAAAGCCAAACAAATAGATAAACCATTAAAGGCATATCAGTAGTTCAAAGAATATGTAGCCCACCACCCTCATTAGATTCAGCATCCCACTGCTAACTCACCTTGATTCATGTTCTTGCTGTACTTGTCTGAGTACCGTCTCCTCCCAGGGCTCACAGTGAGCAGGGTGTTGGGAGTGATGATAGAGGAGGTCGGGGGAGGTGTCAGGGGTGTGGAAGGAGCAGTGGCACTTTGAGACAAGCTCATGGGAGGAAGCACCTTGGGAAATGTCACCTGGGAGAAGGCAACGTTGGGCATAAGATCCACCTGAAAAATCAAAAGCAATGATTCATTTAAACTCAGTACAGAGAACATAGCTGTAGGGAATGCAAAATTGAAAGTGATTATTCTACCATTGTGGCTAATACTTGTCTGACTGTTTAACCTGATTTGAATTAAATATATGGCCACTAATACTCCACAGACTTACTGTTGGCGTTGCTGGTTTTGACATTTGCTCAGATGATTTGAGGTGAGACATCATGGCTTGCAGACGCTCTCTGTCTTTTTTCAACTGCATTGGGAAGATATAAAAAAATATGTAATGTAAAGTTGATCCTGTACAATGAATGGGCTTTATTTAAGCAAATGTCAACTGTACCTGCAGTTCTAGCTGCTGAACAACCTGCATCTGCACTCGACACTGTGCTGTACTCTTGTCATCCAGTGTATGTTCACCGTTCAGATGTCTGGGAGAAAAACAGATTCCCATAACAAGTCAAGATAACATTCAGAATGGGAAAGGGGGATACCTAGTCAGTTGTACAGCTGAATACATTCAACTGAAATGTGTCTTCCACATTTATCCCAACCCCTTTGAATCAGAGAGGTGCGGAGAGCTGCCTTAATCAAAACCACTACAACGCAGTGTTGTTATTACATTAGGAGACTGACTTTAAATTTGTCTCTCTGACAAAATTAATAGAGGAGGAGAAACTCACTCGAGAAAAGCCTGAAAGTCTCCAAAGACTGCCTCACAGCCAGACCATTTGCACATGCCGTGTCCATAGAGAGGGTGAGTGTTTTGTGAGTGATCATCCACAGGACCACTGCAGAGAGACACATCTTCAATGTTACCCTTCAGGAAGAGGTTGGTCAGATGATAATGAATTAACACTGTTCTAGAATGGCTAATCACCTGTCTTTCTTCTTTAGTGGCTGTGATTTATGATTCCCATTAGTGGTGGACTGCTGGCTGTGGAGCAGGCTCTTTTGAAAAGTGGCTGGATACTCACCACCAGAGGGCAGGCTTGTACTATACTCACACCCTTTCACTAAACCTCAGAGAAATACACAAGTACATATCATATTAATTAATTCAGCCGAATAAATTAAATATCTTAGCCCAACAACAACAACAACAACAACAACAACAAGTATAGCAGCAAGCAGCCATGGTGGAAGAGAACAACAACAACAAGCTAAGAATAGATTAAAGGGTGGGGGCTTGGTGGTAGACACTTACCCTGAGCTGTAGAGGGGCTCATGGAGGGCAGGACAGACAGGAGACCCTGTCTCTGGAGGCTGAGGAGGTGCTGCTGTTGGACTTGCAAGAACTGCTGCTGGATGACCATGTGCTGGGCTGTTAGCTGCTGTGATGAGGGAGGGAGGGAGGGAGGGAGGGAGGGAGGGAGGGAGGGAGGGAGGGAGGGAGGGAGGGAGGGAGGGAGGGAGGGAGGGAGGGAGGGTCGATACAGTTACATATCGAGATATAATTTGACGATACGTTGTATCGTTGACAATATTGCAATATTATTTTGTGCTAGTTGGCTGTACCTGCATCAACACTACAGTATTTTCCCCATCTTTTTAAATTGGGAGCCAATTTGTTTTCAGCCCTTTTATTTACATGACTGATCAACACTCGTTCTCATGTCTCTCTCTTCCCCTTCTGCAGCACAAATATGGTGAGCAATATGTTTGGACCACAGTATTAAATCGCAAATCACAGTATTGAATCGCAATACATATCGTATCGGCACCCAAGTATCGTGATAATATCGTATCATGAGGTCCCTGGCAATTCCCAGTCCCAAAGAATATACTATAATAATAATAATACTAATAATACATGGATTTGATATAGTGCCTTGGAACATTTGGTTGAAGGCAAAATACAGACATTTGACAAAAAATATGTAGACCGGCCTACCTCTTGCTCTGACTTCTCAGCATGCTTCTGCTGTAGGAGCTGGGCGTTGAACTGGTCCTGCTGTTTCTGGCAGAGATCCTGTATGTGTTGCTGTAGAAGAAATGTTGAGTTAATGGAAGGTCATGAGGAAATACAGCTCTCACTTTCAAGCCATCAGTATCTTACAAAGATCCTCATGGGAAAAAAATAAATAGGTGACAATACAGAGAAACAAAACTAAAAAGTGCTGCTGATAATATTACAATTAAAGAATGACAAAATAAAGCATCTAAATGCAGATTGAGACAGCGTGGTAGAATGATGTGATTACCTGGTGTAACATGAGTGCTTTCTGCTGCTGGAGCAGGGCCTGGATCTGCTGTGGGTTGAGGACCTGCTGCAGTGTCTGCTGAAGAGTCTCCACCGGAGGTGTCATCATAGACACCGAGACTGGAACCTGCCAACAACACAAGTTGAGCACAGATTAGACCTAGTCTAGCCTGAAAATAACAGACAAATAATGCCAACAACACCATTAAAAAGTGTTTTTGGAAGACCGAAAAAAATATAGAAACAGCCTCCACTAGGCATCCAGCAATTACCTCTCCCGCTCCGCCTTACACTCACAGCTCTGGGGATGTTTACAGTAAACATAAACAGAATAATTAAAGCTGAATCGATATATAAATAATGAATACAAAGCCAGGGATGCAGGGCAAGTTTTGCAAAAACAGAACTCTGCATTGCATTTTAATTTAGGTCTGAACCACAAACAAACAGTTCCCACTAAGACTGGCTCTGTTTTGGATCCAGTAAACAAACTGCGGGAGGATGTCACAGAGGCTCTAGGCTAACAATAACAGTGGATGGATTGCAGTGGCGAACGCCCTTTCCCACACTGACTAAACGTGCACTGGCACAGGTGCTCAGTGTTTACTAAGGTCCTTATAGACCTATACTATATATATGAGACCTATGGCTTTACATAACTTAAAGCAGAAGGTAAAATAATTGCACTTGAACTTAAACATCTGCATTACAGGAAAAAAACCTTAAGGGAGCCAGATAGTCGCTGTATATATGGCATGGAAATGGGCCATCTTCTTTTGTATGCACACCATCAACAAAACAAAAGCCTAACCTAATCCTTGTTTCCATGACGGCAGGGCAGACAAGTCCAAACATCTTTTGTTATTGTCGATGACAAACATCTTTTGTTATTGTTATTGTCGAGGACAGAAACCCACATACTCATGAAGGACAGTATAAACACTGGGCTAGTCTTCATATTGAGGTCTGCGTTCTAAGACTACTGTTGCCAAACACAAGATTACATGCCTTTCTGAAACCCTGAAAATATGATCATACTTTTCATACAACAGACCCTTATACTTAATCTTTCTCTGAGCTGAGATGTAACAAACCGTAAGTAACCAAAGGCAACAGCCAACACACCCAAACCCCAACCTACAATGCACAAATGGAATATAAACTACAACACCAGAGTAGGGAAAATGCTTGAAAGAGGCAATAAAGAGCCAAGGAAATGTTTATATGATTTAAGCAAATAACCTCGGATTACATGGCACAATTACATTATAAATATGTTAGGTCACTGAGTAGTAACACATGCACAATTATTCTGACTAACATAGTCACAATTACTAGCTAGGTCATCAGTTAGCAACATATATAAGTGACGAACAGTGTTGCATTTTAACATTTAACATAGTTTAACATTTAACATAGCCGTTTCCACCAAGCAAATTCAACCAATGTACATACCAGTAAACAAAAAAACAAGTATTATCTTTCTAAATGTAGAAATAGGCTAGTTGCTGAAATGACAATCAAGCAGACAAACCTGATCAAGTCCATTTACAGTGGTTGTCTTTGGCAGTCAGAGAGACACAGGATGGAAAGAGACCGAGAGAAGCAAGCCGTGCACAACGTTAGGCTGTCTGGCAATCTGACAGAGTGCTTGTGTGCATAAACAACTAGCCAATAACAAAGATCCTTCCTCCACCAATCACAAAGTGCCTCTGCAGTCTATCTGCACTGCCGTTGGCTCAGAACTCAGTTTAGCTAGCTTACCCACCTTACAAACAAAGAAATATGCTAAATGTGCTAATTTGAGAACACATATCCTTTAGTCTGGAAAGTAAGCATGTGCCACACGTTATAAAATAAGTTTGGTAACCTGGTTTTGCTGCTGGCTGTCAGCCCCGGAACCCTCTGGAGTTGGAGTCTGAGTGCTCAGCCAATCATCCCTTTCAGCACTGTCCCCATTCTCTGTCTGATTGGCTGGACTGGTGCAGGTTGTCTGCTCTGACCCAGACTCATGCATCTGGACTCACTGACCTGAGAAAAGAACAAGAACACCAGAGCTCTAAAATCAGAAGCTGGATATAGGATGAAAAATGGGCTACTTCATGTAAATTCACAATGTCTCTCCACAACACTGATTTTATGCTACATTTATTTTGAACAATTCCATATGCACATGGTACAATTTCTTACTGATCTTATCCAAGCAACATTCACTAAGGTTGCAGATGAGCAGAGAGAGACAAGGTTACAAGACAACAGTTTCCCTCTTGCCAAGATAAACCATCTACCCTACCAGAAGGAGTAGGAGATATTTGTTAAGTAGCTGATTGCTTCCATGGCTACGGTAAATAAAGGGGCCATGGGTTGGTGGGTTGGTGTTTATGAGCAAACACGTTGTCCTTAAACAGATCTGGCAGGTAGCACAATACTGCATTAAAGGGAGGGCCATGTGTATACAGCTGGGGGAGTGTTCGATACAAAAGCAACACAGCAAACATAAACACCAACAGACAATCTGAAGACAAACAAGCTCTTTGAACTGGGAAGATTCAAATGTCCACAACTGCTAAAAACTGAGATACATTTGCTGAATATATTTAGGCTCGTCTACATACACTACTACATGACCAGAAGTATGTGGACGATTTCTGTTTGGCCCCCGCTTTGTGCACGGAGGCACTGTCATGCTTAAACAGGAAAGGGACTTCCCCAAACTGTTACCACAAAGTTGGAAGCACGGAATTGTATATAATTTCATTGTATGCTGTAGCATTATGATATCCCTTCACTGGAACTAAGGGGCCTAAACCGAACTATGAAAAACAGCCTAGGACCATTATTCCTCCTCCACCAAACTTTACAGTTGGCACTATGCATTGGGGCAGGTAGCGTTCTCCTGGCATCCACCAAACCTGGACTCGTCTGTCGGACTGCCAGATGGTGAAGTGCGATTTATCACTTCAGGGAATGCGTTTCCGCTGCTCCAAAGTCCAATGGTGGCGAGCTTTACACCACTCCAGGCGACGCTTGGCATTGCGCATGGTGATCTTAGGTTTGTGTGCAGCTGCTCAGCCATGGAAACCCATTTCATGAAGATTCCAACAAACAGTTATTGTGCTGACGTGGCTTGACATTATTATTTTTTTACACGCTATGCGCTTCAGCACTTGGCGGTTCCGTTCTGTGAGCTTGTATAGCCTACCACTTGTTGGCTGAGCCGTTGTTGCTCTTAGAGGTTTCCACTTCACAACAACAGGACTTACAGTTGACCGGGGTGGCTCTAGCAGGGCAGAAATTTGACAAACTGACTTATTGGATAGGTGGCATCCTATGACGGTGCCACATTGAAAGTCACTGAGCTCCTCATAAGGCCATTCCTCTGCCAATGTTTGTCTATGGGGATTGCATGGCTGTGTGCTCGGTTTTATACACCCGTCAGCAATCGGTGTGACTGAAATAGCCGATTCCACTAATTTGAAGGGGTGTCCACATACTTTTGTATATATAGTGTACTTCTGAATAAAACTGAAACATAGGCTACCCAACTGTAAGATGCATTATAAACTGAGTGGTTCCAGCCTTGAATGCTGATTGGCTGACAGCCATGGTTTATCAGATCGTATACCCAAGTCTAAGAGCTGTGTCCATCGTGCATAAGAACAGCCCTTAGCCGTGGTATATTGGCCATATATACCACACCCCTCCTGCCTTGATGCTTAATTATACCATGGTATTGTTTAATACTCCATTGCACGGTAGAATTCAAATGACTACAGATCATTTTTAACGTTTTATTTGAGCTGCTATTGAAAGCAAAAGTCGAACTGAAAACAGTATTGGTATCGTTGAATTAGATGTTCATAATAGCAAGCTATGATTTATAGTTTGGTTAGCTAAACTAGCAAATCTGTTTGGCTACCACAGAAACGACTGTAGCTATCTAGTAAACTTGCTAGCTACTTCAGTGGATGTTGAACACATTTCTACTGGCAAATGAACACATTTCCGTGTTCAATTATAGCCATGGTATAAAATGGATAATCAACTGGGCTCTATGCGTTCTCTGAAAAATAATGCAACTCCGTGAAAGGTCAGACCCACTCCGCCAGCGTGTCGTACGTGGATTGGAACACACCTATGTCGTAAATTGTTTTCCATAGAACGGATAGCCCCTCAGACTATCCCCACGTCTTGGATTGTGTATTAATTCGGACTTCTGTACCTATTTGTCTTTTCATTCCACAGCAAGGCTGATTTCTGATTATTTTAGGCAACGGCAGCCATGGGTGTATTTGCGCACAAGTGTTTCATCCTGTTGTGCCCGTCAGCATACCCGATCTGTCGGATCCAGTAAATTACTGCTTGCACAGCAGACAGCAACACAAACTAGGTTTTTTAGGGTAGACGTGAATCCTCTGAATACCTACTTCAACTTTCAGTACAGACAACATACCCCTAGATACACCAATGAAACAATGCATTTCAACCCTGATTCCTAGATGCAGCCTACCATAGTTTTATAATACAGATTAATGAGAGAAATAAAGAACACTAGCTATAGAAATGTCAAATTATAACAATCACAAACGAGAATGGGTTCTAGCCAAAATATCCAAACAACTAACCTGCACGTCTTTACAATACACTATCGTTACCTTGGCAGAAAAGGCACAGCGCTGTAGGTGTTCAGCTGAGTTCAATGAGTTCAAGGCAGTAGCGAAAAATGTGTGTGTGTGTAGCCTATGTGCACTGTGCACACATGAACAGGTGCTGTGTTTTAACATGCCTGTTTGCATAAACACAAACACTCGGCAAATAGAACAGGGGCAAACCATATACACAAGGAATATCTACATTCTGTTCATTTTATTGAATGCACATTGCACTGTCTAATGTTCAGCTTTTTTTACTTTTTGGGGATCAACGTTTTCCCTCTGGATTTCCTTTGGGAGTCTAAACTTTTTTAATGACAACTATCATTCAGAGTTACAAACAAAAGGCGTTGTGTGACTGCACCAAGGCATTGGCCATTGTTCCCAAACTGGCAGCACGCGGGTGGTTTTATTTTGCAATAAAACATTTATAACATTTTTTTTGTGTGGTATTTTCATTGTTGGACATAAAATACTGCAAAAACACCAGGAAATCAGCTCCAAGTGATATTCATTTAACAAATCCGTTCAAGTATTCCCACGTTCCCAAGTATTCCCAAGACACGTGGTCGAATACAAATGTAAGCAAGCTTTGAAATGGTTTTACTCAAACATATCTTGCGGTCAATTTTCAGTCTATAAGTTATTTTGAATTATGTTTCTGGTTGATGATCCCTGCATTAGGCTATCTTTACAAAGTGAAATGTATTCACCATTCACTTGCATGCTAAGTTTACCACTCTGGGGAACAATTACGGGACAATGCAAATAGAAACAAGCTAATGTGAAATTCAACAGATGGTATTCAGTTAACATTTGCATTGCTGGCCCACAGTAAGTTTTGATTAATTGCCATTTTTATAAACCATGCAGGTGGATGATACTAGACTATATCACCTTTGTTTCCATGGAAGAGACAAGGATAGTGATTCTCTACCAGGATCCCTTAAAAAATGATTGAGACAAAGCCAACACACTCCATCTAAACTCGATTCGCTTGAGCAGCAGTGTAAGATTAAGCATAGGTTATGTCAGCTAGGTTGACTGGTCCCTAAATTATCATAATATGCTGTAGGCCTACATCATCTATCCTAAATAAATAAATTTCCACCCTTACGGAAACCATGCAACAAACACAAACCCAAAACAGCCTGGGGTGAGTTTCAGCACATTACATACACTGCTCAAAAAATAAAGGGAACACAAAATAACACATCCTAGGACTGAATGAATGAAATATTCTTATTAAATACTTCTTCTTTACATAGTTGAATGTGCTGACAACAAAATCACACACAAATGATCAATGGAAATCAAATTTATCAACCCATGGAGGTCTGGATTTGGAGTCACACTCAAAATTAAAGTGGAAAACCATACTACAGGCTGATCCAACTTTGATGTAATGTCCTTAAAACAAGTCAAAATGAGGCTCAGTAGTGTGTGTGGCCTGGGCATGCTCCTGATGAGGTGGCGGATGGTCTCCTGAGGGATCTCCTCCCAGACCTGGACTAAAGCATCCGCCAACTCCTGGACAGTCTGTGGTGCAACAGTTGGTGGATGGAGCGAGACGATGATGTCCCAGATGTGCTCAATTGGATTCAGGTCTGGGGAACGGACAGGCCAGTCCATAGCATCAATGCCTTCCTCTTGCAGGAACTGCTGACACACTCCAGCCATATGAGGTCTAGCATTGTCTTGCATTAGGAGGAACCCAGGGCCAACCGCACCAGCATATGGTTTCACAAGGAGTCTGAGGATCTCATCTCGGTAGCTAATGGCAGTCAGGCTACCTCTGGCAAGCACATAGAGGGCTGTGCGGC
Source organism: Oncorhynchus gorbuscha (assembly GCF_021184085.1). Classification (NCBI taxonomy): domain Eukaryota; kingdom Metazoa; phylum Chordata; class Actinopteri; order Salmoniformes; family Salmonidae; genus Oncorhynchus; species Oncorhynchus gorbuscha. Next base: position 32,307,333 of record NC_060182.1, on the reverse strand, counting down.
CCCCCAAAGAAATGCCACCCCACACCATGACTGACCCACCGCCAAACCGGTTATGCTGGAGGGTGTTGCAGGCAGCAGAACGTTCTCCACGGCGTCTCCAGACTGTCATGTCTCTCACATGTGCTCAGTGTAAACCTGCTTTCATCTGTGAAGAGCACAGGGTGCCATTGGCGAATTTGCCAATCTTGGTGTTCTCTGGCAAATGCCAAACGTCCTGCACGGTGTTGGGCTTGTAAGCACAACCCCCACCTGTGGACGTCGGGCCCTCATACCACCCTCATGGAGTCTGTTTCTGACCGTTTGAGCAGACACATGCACATTTGTGGCCTGCTGGAGGTCATTTTGCAGGGCCCTGGCAGTGCTCCTCCTGCTCCTCCTTGCACAAAGGCGGAGGTAGTGGTTCTGCTGCTGGGTTGTTGCCCTCCTACGGCCTCCTCCACATCTCCTGATGTACTGGCCTGTCTCCTGGTAGCGCCTCCATGCTCTGGACACTACGCTGACAGACACAGCAAACCTTCTTGCCATGGCTCGCATTGATGTTCCATCCTGGATGAGCTGCACTACCTGAGCCACTTGTGTGGGTTGTAGACTCTGTCTCATGCTACCACTAGACTGAAGGCACTGCCAGCATTCAAAAGTGACCAAAACATCAGCCAGGAAGCATAGGAACTGAGAAGTGGTCTGTGGTCGCCACCTGCAGAACCACTCCTTTATTGGGGGTGTCTTGCTAATTGCCTATAATTTCCACCTATTGTCTATACAATTTGCACAACAGCATGTGAAATGTATTGTCAATCACTGTTGCTTCCTAAGTGGACAGTTTGATTTCACAGAAGTGTGATTGACTTGGAGTTAAATTGTGTTGTTTAAGTGTTACCTTAATTTTTTGAGCAGTGTATAATGTTAAAGGGATAGTTCACCCAAATCACATAATGGTTCCCTTACCCTGTGAGCAGTCTATAGAGAAGGTATGACAGCATTTATTTGGCCAAGATAGTCCACTCAGTAACAATTGCCACTATTTTCCAGGGAGTCCTGGGTTCCATAGAATCAATAAAAACATATACAGCATACCCATTGGCATACATATAAAATCCCAGCATACATCATATGCAGCAGCATACAAAACCTCACTTGAATTACAGCTATATGTACTGCTCTTTTGAAGGCGGACATGGAAGCTAGCTGTCATGTGGATAAGTCCAGCTTGTTCCTGAGTAATGGGCCAAAGACCTGCAGACTGCCTTGAAAGGCCATGTTTTAAACTGATGGTTGTGCCAGTAGTTGCAGGTCCCATTGGGCATATGCTTTGACTGCTGCTCCAGAGGATGGGTGGAGACTCCCACCTGAATAGGTCTGACGTGTATTCAGGCAGTTTGTACAGTCGCCTTGAAAACTGTCACTAGGGTATTGTAACGGATCCTGACCGTCAGTGGTTCGATTCCAGCTTTTTGCAGAAGAAACTCTGTCTTTATGTGTCCCCTCTGTCCGGTCATGTTGATGATACGCTGTAGCTGGTTAAGACATGTCTTATTGCCCTGATGTAAGGTGAGAAGACATACTGTGGCACATTAGTCCAGGTGAGTTGTTATCATAGTGTGGTAAAATGTCAGGATGATGTCCTTGGAGACGAAGTCCCTTGCCCGCTTTAGAGCGCCAAGCCCAGGCGGTAGTTTCCCTGTGACCAGGATGACATGTTCAGTCCAGTGTAGCTGTGGACCCAATTTCAACCCCAGGTACTTTATAGTGTTTACTTGTTCATAAATGTTTTGTCCATCTGTTATTGTGACACACAGGCAAAAGTATCTCAACTTTTGTGAGTTGCCAAACAACATTGCCTTGATCTTCTGAGGGTGTAGGTAGAGCTTGTTGTAAGCGAACCAAGCTGCTGCCCTCTTGATGTCATTTGACACTGACTCCTCACACTCCCTGGTGGTATTAGCTGAGTAATACAGGACTGTGTCATCTGCATATACACTACTGGTCAAAAGTCTTAGAACACCTACTCATTCAAGGGGTTTTCTTTATTTGTACTATTTTCTACATTGTATAATAATAGTGAAGACATCAAACCTATGAAATAACACATATGGAATCATGTAGTAACCAAAAAAGTTTTAAACAAATCAAAATATATTTCATATTTGAGATTCTTCAAATGTATTATTTTTAAAATTTTATTTCACCTTTATTTAACCAGGTAGTCTAGTTGAGAACAAGTTCTCATTTGCAATTGCAACCTGGCCAAGATAAAGCATAGCAGTGTGAACAGACAACACAGAGTAACACATGGAGTAAACAATTAACAAGTCAATAACACAGTAGAAAAAAAGGGGAGTCTATATACAATGTGTGCAAAAGGCATGAGGAGGTAGGCGAATAATTACAATTTTGCAGATTAACACTGGAGTGATAAATGATCAGATGGTCATGTACAGGTAGAGATATTGGTGTGCAAAAGAGCAGAAAAGTAAATAAATAAAAACAGTATGGGGATGAGGTAGGTGAAAATGGGTGGGCTATTTACCAATAGACTATGTACAGCTGCAGCGATCGGTTAGCTGCTCAGATAGCTGATGTTTGAAGTTGGTGAGGGAGATAAAAGTCTCCAACTTCAGCGATTTTTGCAATTCGTTCCAGTCACAGGCAGCAGAGTACTGGAACGAAAGGCGGCCAAATGAGGTGTTGGCTTTAGGGATGATCAGTGAGATACACCTGCTGGAGCGCGTGCTACGGATGGGTGTTGCCATCGTGACCAGTGAACAGAGATAAGGCGGAGCTTTACCTAGCATGGACTTGTAGATGACCTGGAGCCAGTGGGTCTGGCGACGAATATGTAGCGAGGGCCAGCTGACTAGAGCATACAAGTTGCAGTGGTGGGTGGTATAAGTTGCTTTAGTGACAAAACGGATGGCACTGTGATAAACTGCATCCAGTTTGCTGAGTAGTGTTGGAAGCCATTTTGTAGATGACATCGCCGAAGACGAGGATCGGTAGGATAGTCAGTTTTACTAGGGTAAGCTTGGCGGCGTGAGTGAAGGAGGCTTTGTTGCGGAATAGAAAGCCGACTCTTGATTTGATTTTCGATTGGAGATGTTTGATATGAGTCTGGAAGGAGAGTTTGCAGTCTAGCCAGACACCTAGGTACTTATAGATGTCCACATATTCAAGGTCGGAACCATCCAGGGTGGTGATGCTAGTCGGGCATGCGGGTGCAGGCAGCGATCGGTTGAAAAGTATGCATTTGGTTTTACTAGCGTTTAAGAGCAGTTGGAGGCCACGGAAGGAGTGTTGTATGGCATTGAAGCTCGTTTGGAGGTTAGATGTGTCCAATGACGGGCCGAAAGTATATAGAATGGTGTCGTCTGTGTAGAGGTGGATCAGGGAATCGCCCACAGCAAGAGCAACATCATTGATATATACAGAGAAAAGAGTCGGCCCGAGAATTGAACCCTGTGGCACCCCCATAGAGACTGCCAGAGGACCGGACAGCATGCCCTACGATTCGACACACTGAACTCTGTCTGCAAAGTAATTGGTGAACCAGGCAAGGCAGTCATCTGAAAAACCGAGGCAACTGAGTCTGCCGATAAGAATATGGTGATTGACAGAGTCGAAAGCCTTAGCAAGGTCGATGAAGACGGCTGCACAGTACTGTCTTTTATCGATGGCGGTTATGATATCGTTTAGTACCTTGAGTGTGGCTGAGGTGCACCCGTGACCGGCTCGGAAACCAGATTGCACAGCGGAGAAGGTACGGTGGGATTCGAGATGGTCAGTGACCTGTTTGTTGACTTGGCTTTCGAAGACCTTAGATAGGCAGGGCAGGATAGATATAGGTCTGTAACAGTTTGGGTCCAGGGTGTCTCCCCCTTTGAAGAGGAGGATGACTGCGGCAGCTTTCCAATCCTTGGGGATCTCAGACGATATGAAAGAGAGGTTGAACAGGCTGGTAATAGGGGTTGTGACAATGGCGGCGGATAGTTTCAGAAATAGAGGGTCCAGATTGTCAAGCCCAGCTGATTTGTACGGGTCCAGGTTTTGCAGCTCTTTCAGATCATCTGCTATCTGGATTTGGGTAAAGGATAACCTGGAGAGGCTTGGGCGAGGAGCTGCGCGCGGGGGGGGGCTGTTGGCCAAGGCTGGAGTAGCCAGGCGGAAGGCATGGCCAGCAGTTGAGAAATGCTTATTGAAGTTTTCGATAATCATGGATTTATCGGTGGTGACAGTGTTACCTAGCCTCAGTGCAGTGGGCAGCTGGGAGGAGGTGCTCTTGTTCTCCATGAACTTCACAGTGTCCCAGAACTTTTTGGAGTTGGAGCTACAGGATGCAAACTTCTGCCTGAAGAAGCTGGCCTTAGCTTTCCTGACTGACTGCGTGTATTGGTTCCTGACTTCCCTGAACAGTTGCATATCGCGGGGACTATTCGATGCTATTGCAGTCCGCCACAGGATGTTTTTGTGCTGGTCGAGGGCAGTCAGGGCTGGAGTGAACCAAGGACTGTATCTGTTCTTAGTTCTGCATTTTTTGAACGGAGCATGCTTATCTAAAATGGTGAGGAAGTTACTTTTAAAGAATGACCAGGCATCCTCAACTGACGGGATGAGGTCAATGTCCTTCCAGGATAACCGGGCCAGGTCGATTAGAAAGGCCTGCTCACAGAAGTGTTTTAGGGAGCGTTTGACAGTGATGAGGGGTGGTCGTTTGACTGCGGCTCCGTAGCGGATACATGCAATGAGGCAGTGATCGCTGAGATCCTGGTTGAAGACAGCGGAGGTGTATTTGGAAGGCCAGTTGGTCAGGATGACGTCTATGAGGGTGCCCTTGTTTACAGAGTTAGGGTTGTACCTGGTGGGTTCCTTGATGATTTGTGTGAGATTGAGGGCATCTAGCTTAGATTGTAGGACTGCCGGGGTGTTAAGCATATCCCAGTTTAGGTCACCTAACAGAACAAAGTCTGAAGCTAGATGGGGGGCGATCAATTCACAAATGGTGTCCAGGGCACAGCTGGGAGCTGAGGGGGGTCGGTTGCAGGCGGCAACAGTGAGAGACTTATTTCTGGAGAGAGTAATTTTCAAAATTAGTAGTTAGAACTGTTTGGGTATGGACCTGGAAAGTATGACATTACTTTGCAGGCTATCTCTGCAGTAGACTGCAACTCCTCCCCCTTTGGCAGTTCTATCTTGATGGAAGATGTTATAGTTGGGTATGGAAATCTCTGAATTTTTGGTGGCCTTCCTGAGCCAGGATTCAGACACGGCAAGGACATCAGGGTTAGCAGAGTGTGCTAAAGCAGTGAGTAAAACAAACTTAGGGAGGAGGCTTCTGATGTTGACATGCATGAAACCAAGGCTTTTTCGATCACAGAAGTGAACAAATGAGGGTGCCTGGGGACATGCAGGGCCTGGGTTTTTTTCCTCCACATCACCCGCGGAACAGAGAAGGAGCAGTATGAGGGTGCGGCTAAAGGCTATCAAAACTGTATCTCTGGACATGCTGGTTGTAATGGGTGAGGTCACCGCATGTGTGGGAGGTGGGACAAACGGGATATCAGGGGTATGAAGAGTGGAACTAGGGGCTCCATTGTGAACTAAAACAATGATAACTAACCTGAACAACAGTATACAAGGCATATTGACATTTGAGAGAGACATACAGCGAGGCATACAGTAATCACATGTGTTGAATTGGGAAAGCTGGCTAAAACAGTAGGTGAGACAACAACAGCTAATCAGCTAGCACAACAACAGCAGGTAAAATGGCGTTGACTAGGCAACGGGGCCGACAGATAAAACAAACAAGCAGAATGGAGTACCGTGATTAATGGACAGTCCAGCGTGCATTAGCTATGTAGCCAAGAGATCAGTTTACAGGGGGCAGCGGTGGATGGGGCAGGGAAGCTGGACTGGTGAGTGTTATCCAGGTTTTTAAAAAAACACTAACAATGACTAAATAGCTTGTAGCTAGTTAGCTGGTTAGCTTCTGGAGGTTCTTGAGTGTGTTCTAAAAATTAAAAATAATAGCGATTCCGTATCACATTGGGTGAGGCAGGTTTCCGGAAGGTATAAACAAATTAAAAATCGAAAAGAGATAGAAAGTAAATATGGGTCCAGTGAGTGTTTGGGACGCGGCGATTCAGACGGTTAGCAGGCCTGTGCTAACAAGCTAACAGTTCGTAGGCCGGGGCTAAACAAGGTAGCAGTTAGCGGACCGGAGCTAAACAAGCTATCAGTTAGCAGGCCGAATTAGCAAGCAAGGAGATAGCAAGGGCTAGAGAGTTAGCCTTTGGGGGACGTCACGATGGGGTGAGTCTGTTTATTCCTCTTCATGCGGTGACATCGATAGACCGGTCGTGGGCCCGGGTATTGTAGCCCAGGAGTATGCTACGGTGGTAGCACAGGTGCTCTGGCCGGGCTAGCTTCAAGCTAAGTGGGTGGAAACGCTAGCCAGGATAATCATCCGGGGTTGCGGTATAGCTAGATAGCTAGTTGTGAAGATCCAGCTGAAAACAATGTTCCGTTTGCGGTGGGAATCCGGGGATGAAAAATAAATAGGTCCGTTATGCTCTGGTTAGAGTCGCGTTGTTCGAACTGGCGAGAGCTTTCCAAGCTAAAGGTTAGCTGAAGACCGCCAGCATAGCTGGTGGTTAGCTGGCTAGCTTCAGTTGAGGGGTTCCGGTTCCAAAGTAAATATAAATACTTTAGGAAAAATAGCTACATTGGGTGAGGCGGGTTGCAGGAGAGTATTTGGAAGCTTAGGTTTAGCAAAATGTTTTTAAAGAGATATTCGAAGAAAAATATGTAAAAACGAAAAAGAAACGATATATACAAGGGACACAACACGACAGGACGACTTACTGCTACGCCATCTTGGAACATTATAGCCACCCTTTGCCTTGAAGGCAGCTTTGCACACTCTTGGCATTCTCTCAACCAGCTTAATGAGGAATTATTTTCCAACAGTCTTGAAGGAGTTCCCACATGTGCTGTGCACTTGTTGGCTGCTTTTCCTTCACTCTGCCATCCGACTTATCCCAAACCATCTCAATTTGTTTGAGGTCGGGTGATTGTGGAGGCCAGGTCATCTGATGCAGCACTCCATCACTCTCAGTCTTGGTAAATAGCCCTTACACAGCCTGGAGGTGTGTTGTGTCATTGTCCTATTGAAAAACAAATTATAGTTCCACAATGCCTAAACCAGATGGGATGGCGTATTGCTGCAGAATGCTGTGGTAGCCATGCTGGTTAAGTATGCCTTGAATTCTAAATAAATCACAGACAGTGTCACCAGAAAAGTACCCCCACACCATAACACCTCCTCCATGCTTTAAGGTGGGAAATAGACATGCTGAGATTACATTTACATTTACATTTAAGTCATTTAGCAGACGCTCTTATCCAGAGCGACTTACAAATTGGATCATCCATTCACCCACATCGAGTCTCACAATGACACTGCAGTTGGAATCAGGTCCACTGGTCTAATGTCCATTGCTCATGTTTCTTGGACCAAGCAAGTCTCTTCTTATTATTTGTGTCCTTTAGTAGTGGTTTCTTTGCAGCAATTCAACCATGAAGGCCTGATTCACACAGTCTCCGCTGAATAGTTGATGGTGAGATTAATCGGAATGGCCGATAAATTAGGGCCGATTTCAGGTTTTCATAACAATCTGTATATTTTGGCGCCAATTTTTTTTATACCTTTATTTAACTAGGCAAGTCAGTTAAGAACACTTTCTTATTTTCAATGACGGCCTAGGAACGGTGGGTTAACTGCCTTGTTCAGGGGTAGAACAACGGATTTTCACCTTGTCAGCTCGTGGGATCCAATCTTGCAACCTTACAGTTAACTAGTCCAACGCAATAACGACCTGCCACTCTCTTGTTGCACTCCACAAGGAGACTGCCTGTTACGCGAATGAAGTAAGCCAAGGTAAGTTACTAGCTAGCATTAAACTTATCTTATAAAAAACAATAAATCATAATCACTAGTTAACTACACATGGTTGATGATATTACTAGATATAATCTAGCGTGTCCTGCGTTGCATATAATCTGACTGAGCATACAAGCAAACAAGTATCTAAGTATCTGACTGAGCGGTGGAAGGCAGAAGCAGGCGCGTAAACATTCACTCAAACAGCACTTTTGTGTGTTTTGCCAGCAGCTCTTCATTGTGCGTCAAGCATTGCGCTGTTTATGACTTCAAACTCCCGAGATGAGGCTGGTGTAACTGAAGTGAAATGGCTAGCTAGTTAGCGCACACTAATAGCGTTTCAAATGTCACCCGCTCTGAGCCTTTTAGTAGTTGTTCCCCTTGCTCTGAATGGGTAACGCTGCTTCGATGGTGGCTGTTGTCGCTGTGTTGCTGGTTCGAGCACAGAGAGGAGCGAGGAGAGGGACGGAAGCTATATTGTTACACTAAAGTGCCTATAAGAACATCCAATAGTCAAAGGTTAATAAAATACAAATGGTATAGAGGGAAATAGTCCTATAATTCCTATAATAACTACAACCTAAAACTTCTTACCTGGAAATATTGAAGACTCATGTTAAAAGGAACCACCAGCTTTCATATGTTCTCATGTTCTGAGCAAGGAACTGAAACATTAGCTTTGTTACATAGCACATATTGCACTTTTACTTTCTTCTCAAACACTTTGTTTTTGCATTATTTAAACCAAATTGAACATGTTTCATTATTTACTTGAGGCTAAATTGATTTGATTGATGTATTATATTAAGTTAAAATAAGTGTTCATTCAGTATTGTTGTAATTGTCATTATTACAAATAAATAAATAAAAATTGTCCGATTAATCAGTATCGGCTTTTTTGGTCCTCCAATAATTGGTATCGGCGTTGGAAAATCATAATCGGTCAACCTCTAGTTGAGATGTGTCTGTTACTTGAACTCTGTGAAGCATTTCTGTGTCCTGCAATTTCTGAGGCTGGTAACTCTAATGAACTTATCCTCTGCATAAGAGGTCACTCTGGGTCTTCCTTTTCTGTGGCGGTCCTCATGAGAGCCATTTTCATCATAGTACTTGATGGTTTTTGCGACGGCACTTGAAGACACTTTCAAAGTCCTTGAAATGTTCTCTATTGACTGACTTTCGTGACTTAAAGTAATGATGGACTGTCATTTCTTTTTGCTTATTTGAGCTGTTCTTGCCATAATATGGACTTGGTCTTTTACCAAATAGGGCTAACTTCTGTATACCCCCCTACCTTGTCACAACACAACTGATTGGCTCAAACACATTAAGAAGGAAAGAAATTCCACATATTTACTTTTAACAAGGCACAGCTGTTAATTGAAATGCATTCCAGGTGACTACCTCATGAAGCTGGTTGAGAGAGTTCCAAGAATGTGCAAAGCTGTCATCAAGGCAAATGGTGTCTCTTTGAAGAAGCTGAAATATAAAATCTATTTTGATTTGTTTAACACTTTCTTTGGTTACTACATGATTCCAAATGTGTTATTTCATAGTTTTGATGTCTTCTCTATAATTCTACAATGAAAAAATAGTAAAAAGAAAAGAAAACCCTTGAATGAGTAGGTGTTCTAAAACTTTTGACCAGCAGTGTATATGTATACACTATTTCTCCAGCACTGATGGAAGGTTATTTATGTAAATACAGAACAGCAGGGTCCAAGCACACTCCTTTGTGGTACTCCATTCACCACAGGTACCTGGCCTGACTGCATGTTTTGCAGTTTAGTGTACTGAGTCTGCCCCTGTAAGTATGATGTGAACCACTTGATTGCAATGCTGTCAAAGCCTAGTTTCTCAAGCTTCCTCAGGAGTGTGTGGTGGTGAACAGCGTCAAAAGCTTTCTCCAGATACCTAGCCTGACTGCATGTTTTGCAGTTTAGTGTACTGAGTCCGCCCCTGTAAGTATGATGTGAACCACTTGATTACAATGCTGTCAAAGCCTAGTTTCTCAAGCTTCCTCAGGAGTGTGTGGTGGTGAACAGCGTCAAAAGCTTTCTCCAGATCCAAGAAGAGTGCTGCTGTGACCTCCTGGCTGTTACACGCAGACTACGTCCTCTACAACCCTTTGCACTGCTGTAGATGTGCTGTGTATCTTCCTAAAAACTGCTTTGATAGCTGTAAATAGGCTGTTGAGTGAGAAATAGTTAGCAACCTGGGTGTGAACCAGCCTTTCCCTGGTACCTGGAAACAGTGCCAGGGAAACTAAACCAAAGCATGGCTTGCTGTCATACCTTGTCCATAAGACTGCTTACAGGGTAAGAAAACCTGTGTATAATTTGTCTGAACTATTCCTTTCATGTTTTTCTGAGTGTACACCTGCCAGATATACACCTGCCCTACTGGAAACTCTGTGCAGAAGTTAGCAATGAACTCAAGGTGTGGCATATAAAGCAATGGGCATAGTATGTGTGGGAGCCACATCATTCCAATGCACAGGGCCACATATCCATGAATCAGATTGCCGAACAGAACAGGGACAGTCCATTGGTCTAAAGAAGCTGCATACATATTCTTAGTGTTGTTGAAGTGGACCCTTTCACAGCGAAAGAACAATAAATACATCGTATTTGCTTTTTGCTTTGTTAGTTAGATAGCTATCTACAACAACATACGGACCATCATGATTTACCTTGCTAACTAGCTATTAAAGTTATGCAACTCCAGATAGCAAATGAATTGAATCAAACGTTAGCAGGGCCTATTTTGACTGGAATTAGTCTTAGAATTCCATTTGGCCTAAATGGCACAAAAAAAAACTTATCCCTTCTCATATTACCACTACAATTTGTTATTGTTATTAAACTGACGAAAAAAATAACTCTTATAGAAAGTAAACATACACACCTCGACGTTGTCAACTGTGCTTATGTCTACATTATGAGGAAGTAGGAAACAAATGGCAGCTAAGGACTATTTTTGGCCTAGCGATCGATGACAATGATATACACTGCCCAGCCTTACATAATTAGAAAGAAGAGATTGTCCTGATTAGAATGGTGTCCTACTTGAAAGAAACAAAATATACACATTGAGAGATATTTGGCGAAATAGACATACATACCCGTATTTCCCCAAAACAATGGCAGTCAAAGTTCTAAGAACAGTCTTTTATTTAACCAGTTTACGATTTATCTACTACCATTTGCCATTTTGTGTTTGTAATCTAGCGGTTAAGAGCGTTGGGCAGTAACCAAAAGGTGGCTAGTTTGAATCCCCGAACGGACTGGGTGAAAAATCTGTTGATGTACTGTTGAGCAAGGCTTTTAACCTTAGTCACTCTGGATAAGAGCATTTGCTACATGAATAAAATGTTAACTAGGCCTCTATGTGAAAGCGTGGCAATAATTGATTAACTTTTCATTATTCACAGATCTACTCCTCTGATGACATGGCAGGCAGGTTTGCAGACAGACTCCTGATGGCAGGCAGCACACTCACAAAAACGAACTGCTCAGCAAAGCAAAGGCTCTTGAGAGCTTCCAGATTTAAACTCATAAACTGCATTTATTTTCAGCAAACTTAACATGTGTAAATATTTGTATGAATGTAACAAGATTCAACAACTGAGACATAAACTGAACAACTTCCCTGAACAACAGATCCAGACATGCTCAATGGGATTGAGATCTGGGCTCTTCGCTGGCCATGGCAGAACACTGACATTCCTGTCTTGCAAGAAATTACACACAGAACGAGCAGTATGGCTGGTGGCATTGTCATGCTGGAGGGTCATGTCAGGATGAGCCTGCAGGAAGGGTACCACATGAGGGAGGAGGATATCTTCCCTGTCACGCACAGCTTTGAGATTGACAACAAGCTCAGTCCGATGATGCTGTGACACACCCCTCCAGACCATGACGGACCCTCCACCTCCAAATCGATCCCGCTTCAGAGTATAGGCCATGGTGTAATGCTCATTCATTTGACGATAAACGCGAATCTGACCATCACCCCTGGTGAGACAAAACCGTGACTCGTCAGTGAAGAGCACTTTTGCCAGTCCTGTCTGGTCCAGCAATGGTGGGTTTGTGCCCATAGGCGACGTTGTTGCCGGTTATGTCTGGTGAGGACCTGCCTTACAACAGGCCTAAAAGCCCTCAGTCCAGCCTCTCTCAGCTTATTGCAGACAGTCTGAGCACTGATGGAGGGATTGTGCGTTCCTGGTGTAACTTGGGCAGTTGTTGTTGCCATCCTGTACCTGTCCCGCAGGTGTGATGTTCGGATGTACCGATCCTGTGCATGTGTTGTTACACGTGGTCTGCCACTGTGAGGATGATCAGTTGTTCGTCCTGCCTCCCTGTTGTGCAGTCTTAGGCGTCTTAGGCAATTTATTGCCCTGGCCACATCTGCAGTCCTCGTGCCTCCTTGCAGCATGCTTAAGACACGTTCACGCAGATGAGCAGAGACCCTGGGCATCTTTCTTTTGGTGTTTTTCAGAGTCAGTAGAAAGGCCTCTTTAGTGTCTTAAGTTTTCATAACTGTGACCTTAATTGCCTACCGTCTGTAAGCTGTTAGTGTCTTAACGACCATTCCACAGGTGCATGTTCATTAATTGTTTATGCTTCATTGAACAAGCATGGGAAACGGTGTTTAAACCCTTCACAATGAAGATATGTGAAGTTATTTGGATTTTTACGAATTATCCTTGAAAGACAGGGTCCTGAAAAGGGGACGTTTCTTTTTTTTGCTGAGTTTATCATTTAAAAAAAGCTACTTTTTAGTGTCTGTGTTTATATATTAAGAGGGTGTTACTTTCGCAGATAATGTCATCCATACGTCCCTTTCCACACTACTAACTCAAGAGGAAGGGCCGATAAGGCATTTACAGATTACTGTGAAGTAATATAATGATGATTCATGTTTATTATTACGTGTTTTTATGCTCATGTTTTGAAATTATACTTCATTACTGTAACAATTATCAATAAGCCTGAACGTTAATTCAGTCGCCTCTGGTAGAAAAAAAACGTAATTTCCTAGTACATCTCCCAAAAGCAACACAGGCCTAATACAAGATAAATAGCTACCTGTAAAGTAATGAGTGACCATTTTAGAAAATCATGGGACATATAGTCTTTGGTTGCATGCTATTTTATGTCAATCATATTGCTGCTATTGTAACAGTATAACTTTAGACCGTCCCCTCGCCCATACCCGGGAGCGAACCAGGGACCCTCCTGCACACATCAACAACAGTCACCCATCGCTCCACAAAAGCCGAGGCCCCTGCAGAGCAAGGGGAACTACAACTTCAAGGTCTCAGAGCACATGACGTCATCGATTGAAACGCTATTTAGCGTATACCACCGCTAACTAAGCTAGCCGTTTCACATCCGTTACACTCACCCCCCTTTTGACCTCCTCCTTTTTCCGCAGCAACCAGTGATCCGGGTCAACAGCATCAATGTAACAGTATAACTTTAGACCGTCCCCTCGCCCATACCCGGGCGCGAACCAAGGGACCCCCTGCACACATCAACAACAGTCACCCTCGAAGCATCGTTACCCATCGCTCCACACTAGTTCAAGGTCTCAGAGCAAGTGACGTCACCGATTGAAACGCTATTTAGAGCGTACCACCGCTAACTAAGCTAGCCGTTTCACATCCGTTACACTATAGCCTATAATTGAAGCTTTGAGGTCTTTATGCTGTCATCTTTAAATATTTTGCAATTAAAATGTATTAATTCACATAAAGTACATTGGTGAAGCAGATGAGAAATACAGTGTATGTCTTATTAATTCCTAAGATCAGTCTCAAACCTGCCCCACCTATCCCAGCCAATTGCTGGACTTTCACATTTAGGTTACGAGGTCACATCCAGTTCAAACCACATTTGAAAAATAAAAGGTGGCTTGTTTATCAAGTGTTCTGCCTTACAATAATAAATATCTGAATAAATAACAATCAAAATGATATTTAGTACTATAATGGTATTTACTAACATAGTATAATTACAAAAATAGTTTTTAAGTGTTCTAGGCTACCCTACCCAAGAACTAGGGTTAAAGCTAAAATAGGTTGGGCTAAAATAGGTTATACCTAGGGTTAGGGTTAAGGCTAAAATAGGTTATACCTAGGGTTTTTAAGGCAAAAAAACAGTATTGTGTGTAGCTCTCTTGCTCCTCCCTGTGGCCTTCTGTGGGTACTACATAACTCCTCTGTGACACTTGATAGGCTCAATCTGAGGTAGCAACTGTATCAGATCTATAAATCAATGAGCTATACCTATCCATTTAGTTTGCAACTCCATGAACCTGCGCAGCATTCGATGCCTATTAACAAACAGATTTCGACGCATATCAAATTACCCAGCAGCCATTTAGAAACAACAAATCGTTAAAAAAAAAGTTATTTCTTAATTAAAAATGTCTTCTGGCTGTTTAAATCAGCTACATCTTGAAAAAGACGCCAGTTTTGTTTAGGTTTACATCTTTTTCTGAAAGTAATTATGGTTAACCATGACCAGAAAATGTTAACGGCTCTGCGCCAGTCATCGTTTAGCACTGTAGGTCACAACAAAGTGTGCTGAGGCGAACATTGAGTTTGCTCACTAAGTAACCGTAACCTTCTTTAACAATAGAGAAGCAGGCCTTGTGACGTAGAATAATGGGCTGGGAATATAACGTTTGGAAGACGAGTTGGTGCCACCGTGCTCAATAGAACTAAAATAAGGCCTGTTTTTTCGCGATTACTTCAAAACTACGGCAAGCAGTTGGGACATGTGGTAATTTAAGAAACTGGGCTTCACGGCGGATGCAATGATGTCGTTTTTAAAAAGCGTTGTTAAAAATGTCATGTGTCTAGCCTATTATCGAACAACATTAGAATTAGTCAGCTACTCAAGAGTACTGCACTTGAGAAATAGTGGTTTGTTAGCTGTTAAAATAAACCCCATCGTTGTTATTTAGCTAGACAGTCATTAGCCAGCAAGTTACAGTAGGTATCTAAACAACAATGGGGTTGATGTTGTTTACCGCTAATGTTGGCTAGCTAGGCTAACGAGATAAACAAATGTAATTAGCTATCCAAAAGCAAATTAATGTAATTAGGGTAGCAAGCATACATTTAACTTACCAGGGCATCAATTTGTAGCATGTGCTACTATTTGGCACGACTCGTTGAACAAGATAAGAAGCGATTGACAGACTCCCTCAACCACAAGCTAACGTTTACCCAACTCGGATCAACAGTTCCAGCAGGAGTGGACACTGTCACTAGACAGTGCAGTTGGGCGTTTGTTCATGACGAGACCATGATGACATCACAGTCCCCTGATTAAAAAAACAAACAAAACAAAAACAGCACAAGAGACCATAAATACATGTTTTGCATTTTTATTTTTTCATATATCAAAATCAGCAAAAATATTTATTTTACATTTTGACTGGTTCAATATGTTGAAAATAAACAACATTCAAGAACGAAACCCTAGGGGAACACAAGGCACCATTCCAAAGACTCAGTTGAGATCTCATCTTACTAAAACAAATACTTTCATTAAAAACAGCAACAATACCCAGCTATACAGTCTAAGATTATTAGCTTCTCTCTAGGAGACTAATCAATCTTGGTGTTTGAACATGGATGACCTGAGTCACAGGGAAGGACATTGATCAACTACAGAGATGGCATCTGATAACAATAATTACAAGGTTACAAAACATAAATGCTTGGCAGGGAATATGCACTCTCACACCACTGAGGGTTAAGAAAGGTTTTTGGTAAAGAGAAGTACTCATTCAACTCAAAGCACGGTTCATACAGCATACATTTTTATTTATTTTAAGAAGGGTTTCTTTTAAAGTTTGTAGGATGTTAATAAGAATAATATTCACAATATAAATGTAATATTTCTTGATCAAATCCCTTTCGTGGAGCTTATAATAAACATGTGCACGCACAACTTAGAAATTACCCTCAGTGAACTGAAGAAACAGTAATAGAGATCCTGTTAATTATAGTAAAAATGAAAAAGGCTTGTGCATTTCGGAAAAAAACAATATTGAGTGTGTTTGTCCATGATTCACCGCTATTACAAAAACACTGGGTAAACTACTGCATATATTTTTTTTCTAGTAACATTTTCTGATTTTGTTTTTGTACAAAAGTTGGTGTCACTTTACAAATCCAACAACAAGTAACAGTTAACAGCTTTCTATCCCCTAACCCCCCCCCCCCCAAAAAAAACTACCAAACAAAAAAACATTGAGAATGTGCAACATTTTTGCATAAAACCATATGAATATTACTGTCTTGAGGAAAAGACTCTTCATTCATTCTAGAATAAGGTAACAATGTAAATCCCTTACATACTGAAAATATATTGTGAGATCTGGAACCAGTGATAACAAATAAAAGGCTCTGGTAAAATTGCACTGTTGAGATCAAATGTGGTAAAAACAAATATGTATACATGATCAACTATTGTCCTCTTCAGTTTTAGCAAAATATCTTTGTATAAAAAAAAATCACTAAAGTACATGTCTATCAGTCATCCTAAAATGAAGCCCCAGCTATTATATTTTCTGTCTGCCCAAACTGAAGTAATTGTATAACACATTTACAAAAGACAGTAGAGCTCAGATTAGGGGACAATTCAGTCCATTTCGAAGACCAAAAACAACAGTGTAAAATGTGCAAAGCGTGCTAATGTCTTGGGCGACCTCCTTCGAAGGCATGATGCTCCTCATGTGCTAAAATAGAAATAAACACATTCATCTCATGAGTTATCAATAGGCTCACTCATCAGACACATGACAACAGTATGTGAAGAGTAAAGTTGTTTTTGATGGAGTGAATTAGCATGTACTCTAGTCTACTTGTTTTTATCATGACATGTGAATGTCATACAAGGTAGAAAGTACTCACGCTTATAGAATACTGCCTTAAAAGTTATCTGTGGAAGAAGTTCATAGATCCGTCCTAGGACGTTTGCTTCATTAGCAAACGAGGCAATTCCATTCCAGATTTGGACAACATCTTCTCTGTCTCGTATGCTGACACTAACACCAACCACCTCATCCTCTGAAACACAACCAGAGAATAAAATATTTCAGATAAATACATCAATACCCTTCAATTTTGAGGTACAACTTTACAAGGGACAGAACATTGTATGTTTTTCTTTATGACAGGATGTTCATGGCATTTCAGACTTCTTCTGTATGGTTGACTCAAATCAAATTGTATTTGTCACATGTAGACTAACAGTGAAATGCCTAGTTACAGGTCCTTTTCCAATAATGCAGAGTTAAAGATACCAATTTGGGGGGGAAATAGAGACAAGAAATATATACACAGTGAATAACGAATAACGACTAAAATAACATTTACATTTACATTTAAGTCATTTGAGCAGCAGCATATGTGCTGAGTGTGACAGCGTGTGTGTGAGTGTGTATGACATCAGTGTGCATGTGTGCGCGTGTTATGTGTGTATGGCACAGGAGGTTGGTGGCACCTTAATTGGGGAGGATGGGCTCATGGTAATGCCCAGAGCAGAATTAGTGAAATGGAATCAAATGCATCAGCCACATGGTTTCCATGTGTTTAATGCCATTCCAATCGCTCCATTCCAGACATTGTTATGAGCCGTCCTCCCCTCAGCAGCCTCCACTGGTGTGTGGGTGTATGTAGTGTGTGTTGGGGTGTCAGTGTAAGTATGTGTGAATGTGTGGGTAGAGTCCAGTGTGTGTGCACGGAGTCAGTGCAAGAGAGTTGGTGCAAAGAAGGGGGAATGAAAGTAGCCATTTGTTTAGCTGTGGTTTAGCAGTCTTATGGCTTGGGGGTAGAAGCTGTTCAGGGTCCTGTTGGTTCCAGACTTGGTGCACTGGTACCACTTGTCATGCGGTAGCAGAGAGCAGTCTATGGCTTAGGTGGCATGGCCAGGACCTCTCTACCGCCTGGGGCACAGAGGTCCTATGTGGCAGAAACAACAACAAAAATTGCCTGCAGACGGCTATATCGGTCCGCTAAAACAGGACTAGTAAAGTCCCAGTGCACTACTTTTGTGAAGATAAAAAATAATATATTTTTCTATTTTCTCGGGGGTGCTGTAGCACCCCTATGTCCTGAGGGGGTTAGAGGCGCTGTCGTATCCTCTTCATAGCTGTGTGGACCATGTTAATTCCTTAGTGATGTGGACACAGAGAAATTTTAAGATCTCGACCTGCTCCATTACAGCTCTATTGATGTGGATGGGGGCGTACTCGCTTCTCTGTTTGCTCCTTTGTCTTGCTGACGTAGAGGGAGAGGTTGTTGTCCTGGCACCACACTGCTAGGTCTCGGACCTCCTCCCTATAGGCTGCCTCATCGTCGTTGGTGATCACTGACTAATTCTTCAATGCTCTACAAGCTGACAAAAGACCATGTAGAACAAAACCCACAGTTGGAGTCTGAAAGACACTGCACACGATTCACTCTCTCTTCACACTTACCTGAAGCACAGTAATCAGTGAATTGCTCCCCAATAGTGGCTAACAGTAACTCCTTCCATACAGCAGGCTGGGGAAATGAAGACACATTGAGTATGTTACCAGTACACACATTTACTCAACAAACATAAATATGGTATGAATGATTAAAACATAACATATGACCTTTATTGTACTTACAGTGCTTTCTTTGGGTACTTTCATTTTCCAAACTCCCCCCTTTGCATTACTCTCTTCTTCCCTGAATGTAATGGAAAATGCATTGCAAGACAGAGACTAAATGAAAGGTAATACCATTTACATATATAATTACACATAGACCTATGTGTTTGTATTCATTGGATTATTTAGTCTTACCAGAGTGGTCTTCTCTCTCCTCTCATTAAGTGATAGCTACATCTCAGTGGTAAACTGGAAACTCCAGGTATATTGTTGTACACGCTCCAAAAGCTCTATGAAAAAAATGAGGAAAAAATTATATCTTTACCATGACTATCAAAATCCTAGTGTGGCCTTTATTACGCCATTATTATTGAGAAACATGTGCATTTATCATGATTTATTATGTGGCAATTATCTTAAACCTATCAACTAACACAGAGAGCTTACCTGAACTGTTTGCACAGTGTAGATTTTTTTCAGACCTGATTCACATTCTGCTGCGGTTGTTCCTGGTAAAGATCTGGAGGAAAGATCCAAACAAAACATCAATATCTAATTTAATCTATATAGAACTCTGCATCTGGCATGATCTAGCAGTCCTAAAATAACCTGTTTTGTTTTTGTACCTATAGCAAGCCTTGGTACCGCAGTTCCCCCACTCTGTGAACAGGCTTTACTAGATATCTCAGTGAGCAGAGGTTGTGCTCAAAGCAGCCAGGTCGGAGAAGACCTGGTGTCAACCGCCTTTCCACAGGACTCTAGCCCAGCAGTAAACAAGACTGACTGACCCCTTTAAAGTTGACTGCCTTCTCTCTTGGCCAGAGACGTACACTACATTACCAAACGTCTGTGGTCACCTGCTCATCAAACATCTCATTCCAAAAATCATGGGCATTAATATGGAGTTTGCCTCAACAGCCTCCACTCTTCTGGGAACGCTTTCCTTTACCACCAGATGTTAGAACATCGCTGCGGGGACTTGCATCCATTGTCATGCTGAAACAGGAAAGGGCTTTACCTAAACTGTTGCCACAATGTTTGAAACACAAAATCGTATAGAATGTCATTGTATGCTGCAGTGTTAAGATTTCCCTTCACTGGAACTATGGGGCCTATCCCGAACCATGAACAGCCCCAGACCATTATTCCTCCTCCACCAAAATGTACAGTTGGCACTATGCATTCGAGCAGGTAGCGTTCTCTTGGCATCCGCCAAACCCCGATTCGTCCATCAAACTGCCAAATGGTGAAGTGTTTCATGAAGCTACCGACGAACAGTTCTTGTACTGACGTTGCTTCCAGAGGCAGTTTGGCACTCGGTAGTAAGTGTTGGACAGGAGCACTCGATGCTCACAATCGACCAAATGTGTTTATAAAGCCTCTTTTACATCAGCAGATGTCAAAAAGTGCTGTACAGAAACCCAGCCTAAAAGCCCAAACAGCAAGCAATACAGATGTAGGAGCACTGTGCCTGGAAAAAACTCAAAAGGCAGGAACCTAGGAAGAAACCTAGAGAGGAACCAGGTTCTGAGGGGTGGTCAGTCCTCTTCTGGATGTGCCGGGTGGAGATAACAGTACAGTGGCAAGAAAAAGTATGTGAACCCTTTAGAATTACCTGGATTTCTGCATAAATTGGTCATCAAATTTGATCTGATCTTCATCTAAGTCACAACAATAGACAAACATAGTGTGCTTAAACTAATAACACACAAATTATTGTATTTTTCTTGTCTTTACTGAATACATAATTTAAACATTCACAGTGTAGGTTAGAAAAAGTATGTGAACCCCGAGGCTATTAACTTCTCCAAAAGCTAATTGGAGTCAGGATTCAGCTAACCTGGAGTCCAATCAATGAGACGAGATTGGAGACGATGGTTAGAGCTGTCTTGTGCTATGAAAAACACTCACAAACATTTAGTTTAAGAAGAATCATAGAGAGTCAGCTAAAGACTTACCGAAATCTCTGGAACATGCTAACATCTCTGTTGATGAGTCTATGATATGCAAAACACTAAACAGAATGGTGTTCATGGGAGGACACCACGGAAGAAGCCATTGCTGTCCAAAAAAACATTGCTGCACATCTGAAGTTTGCAAAAGTGCACCTGGATGCTCCACAGCGCTACTGGCAAAATATTCTGTGGACAGATGAAACTACAGTTGAGTTGTTTGGAAGGAACACACAACACTGTGTGGAGAAGAAAAAGGCACAGCACACCAACACCAACCTCATCCCAACTGTGAAGTATGATGGACGAAACATCATGGTTTGGGCTGCTTTGCTGCCTCAGGCCCTAGACAGCTTGCTATCGTTGACGGAAAAATTAATTCCCAAGTTTATCAATACATTTTGCAGGAGAATGTTAGGCTACCTATGTGTCCGCCAATTGAAGCTCAACAGAAGTTGGGGTGATGCAACAGGACAACAACCCAAAACACAGAAGTAAATCAACAACAAAATGGCTTCAACAGAAGAAAATACACCTTCTGGAGTGGCCCAGTCAGAGTCCTGACCTCAACCCGATTGAGATGTGTAGCATGACCTCAAGAGAGAGGTTCACACCAGACATCAATAATATTGCTGAACTCAAACAGTTTTGTAAAGAGGAATGGTCCATAATTCCTCCTGACCCTTCAAGTCTGATCCGCAACTGCAGAAAACGTTTGGTTGCGGTTATTGCTGCCGAAGGAGGGTCAACCAGTTATTAAATCCAAGGGTTCACATACTTTTCCCACTCTGCACTGTGAATGTTTACATGGTGTGTTCAATAAAGACATGAAAATGTATAATTGTTTGTGTGTTATTAGTTTAAGCAAACTGTGTTTGTCTATTCTATTGTTGTTCCCTCTATAATTTATGCAGAAATCCAGGTATTTCCAAAGTGTTCACATACTTTTCTTGCCACTGTACTGTACATGGTCAAGATGTTCAAACGTTCATAGATGACCAGCAGGGTCAAATAATAATAATCGCAGTGGTGTAATCACAGTAGTTGTAGAGGGTGCAACAGGTCAGCACCTCAGGAGTAAATTGTCTTTTGATAGTTGTCAGTTGTCTTTTCATAGCCGAGCATTCAGAGTTCGAGATAACAGGTGCGCTAGAGAGAGAGAGAGTAGAAAATAGTAGGTCTGGGACAAGGTAGCATGTCCGGTGAAGAGGTAAGGGTTCCATAGCCACTGGCAGAACAGTTGAAACTGGAGCAGCAGCACGACTAGGTGGACTGGAGACAGCAAGTAGTCATCAGGCCAGGTAGTCCTGAGGCATGGTCCTAGGTCTCAGGTCCTCCGGGAGGGGAGTGGGAGGGAGCATACTTAAAATTCACACAGGACACCGGATAAGACAGGAGAATTACACCAGATATAACAAACTGACCTAAGACCCCTGACACAAACTATTGCAGCATAGATACTGGAGGCTGAGCCAGGAGGGGTCAGGAGACACTGTGGCCTCGTTCGACGATAACCCTGGACAGGTCCAATCTGGCAGGATATAACCCCACCCACTTTGCCAAAGCACAGCCCCCACACCACTAAAGGGATATCCGCAGACCACCAGCCTACTACACTGAGGCAAGTCTGAGTATAGCCCACAAAATTCTCCACCACCACAGGAGCCCGAGGTGGTGCTAACCCAGACAGTGAATTTCACCGTTGCTTGTGTGACGTTCTGTGAGCTTGTGTGGCCTGCCACTTCGCAGCTGAGCCATTGTTGCTCCTAGATGTTTCCACTTCACAATAACAGCACTTACAGTTGACCCAGGCAGCTCTAGCAGGGCAGAAATTTGACAAACTGACTTGTTGGAAAGGTGGCATCCTATGACAGTGCCACGTTGAAAGTCACTGAGCTCTTCAGTAAGGCCATTCTACTTCCAATGTTTGTCTATGGAGATTGCATGCTAGCGTGCTCAATTTTATACACCTGTTAGCAACGGGTGTGGCTGAAATAGCCAAATCTTCTCATTTGAAGGGGTGTCCACATACTATGCTGTAAAAACATATTTGCCCCCTCTCTAATAATCTCTACTTTTGCATATTTTTTATACTGAATGTTATCAGATCTTCAACCAAAACCTAACATTAGATAAAGGGAACCTGAGTGAACAAATATATATGAATGACACAACAATATATATGAATGACACAACAAATGACACAACAATTACTTACTTATTTCATAAACAAAGTTATGTAACACCCAATGCCAATGTAATTACCCCCTTACATTCAATAACTGGTTTTGCCACCTTTAGCTACAATGACTCCAACCAAAAGCTTCCTGTAGTTGTTAATCAGTCTCTCACATCGCTGTGGAGGAAGTTTGGTCCACTCTTCCATGCAGAACTGCTTTAACTCGGCAACATTTGTGGGTTTTCATGCATGAACTACTCGTTTCAAGTCCTGCCACATCATCTCAATTAGGATTAGGTCTGGACTTTTACTAGGCCATTCTAAAAATGTGTTGCTTTCTAGCCACTTTCATGTGGACTTGATTGTGTGTTTTGGATCATTGACCCAGTTGCGTTTCAGCTTCAGCTCACAGACGGATGGCCTGACATTCTCCTGTAGAAACCTCTGATACAGAGCAGAATTCATGGTTCCGTCTAAGGCAAGTCAACCAGGTTCTGAGTTACAAAGCATCCCCAAACCATCACACTACCACCAACATGCTTGACCGTTGGTATGAGGTTCTTACTGTGGAATGCAGAGATTGTTTTTTGGTTTTCACCAAACATAGTATTGGTAAATACAGGTTCCCTTTATCTAGAATCAGGATTTGGTTGAAGATCTGATAACTTTCAGTATGAAAAATATGAAAAAAATAGAGAAAATCAGAAAAGGGGCAAATACTTTTTCACAGCACAGTACCAGTCAAAAGTTTGGACACACATACTCATTCCAGGGTTTTTCTTTATTTTTTTACTATTGTCTACATTGTAGAAAAATAGCTAAGACATCAAATCTATGAAATAACACATATGGAATCATGTAGTAACCAAAAAACATATTAAATAAACCAAAATATATTTTAGATTCTTCAAAGTAGCCACCCTTTGCCGTGAGGACAGCTTTGCACACTCTTGGCATTCTCTCGACCAGCTTCACGAGGTAGTCACCTGGAATGCATTTCAATTACCGGTGTGCCTTTTTAAAAGTGTATTTCCTTCTTAATACATTTGAGCCAATCGGTTGTGTTGTTACAAGGTAGGGGTGGTATACAGACGATAGCACTATTTGGAAAAAGACCAAGTCCATATTATGGCAAGAACAGCTCAAATAAGCTAAGATAAATGACAGTCCATCATTACTTTAGAGACAGGGGTGGGCAACTCCAGTCCTCAAGGGCCTGATTGGTTTCACACTTTTTCTCCATCCCTAGCAAACGCAGCTGATTAATCAAACTGTATTCTAAACTGAAGATCATGATTAGGTGATTATTGGAGTCATGTGTGATAGCTGGAGCAAAGACTGTGACACCAATCAGGCCCGTGAGGACTGGAATTAGCCACCGCTGCTTTAAGACATGAAGGTCAGTCCATCACTTCAAAAGTTTCTTCAAGTGCAGTCACAAAAAACATCAAGCGCTATGAAACTGGCTCTCATGAGGACCGCCACAGGAAAGGAAGACCCAGATTTACCTCTGCTGCAGAGGATAAGTTCATTAGAGTTACCAGCCTCAGAAATTGCAGCCCAAATAAATACGTCACAGAGTTCAAGTAACAGGCACATCTCAACATCAACTTTTTAGAGGAGACTGCGTGAATCAGGCCTTCATGGTCGAATTGCTGCAAAGAGACCACTACTTAGGAACACCAATAATAAGAAGAAACTTACTTGGGGAAAGAAACACAAGCAATGGACATTAGACCGGTGGAAATCTGTACTTTGGTCTGAGGAGCCCAAATTTGAGATTTTGGTTCCAACTGCTGTGTCTTTGTGAGATGCACAGTAGGTGAACGGATGATCTCCCCATGTGTGGTTCTCACCGTGAAGCATGGAGGAGGAGGTGTGATTATGCTTTGCTGTGATTCATTTAGAATTCAAGGCACACTTAACCAGCATGGCTACCACAACATTCTGCAGTGATACTCCATCCCATCTGGTTTGCCCTTAGTGGGACTATCATTTGTTTTTCAACAGGACAACGACTCAAAACACCTCTAGGCTGTGTAAAGGCTATTTGACCAAGGAGAGTGATGGAGTGCTGCATCAGATGACCTGGCCTCCACAATTGCCCGACCTCAATCCAATTGAGATGGTTTGGGATGTGTTGGACCGCAGAGTGAAGGAAAAGCAGCCAAAAAGTGCTCAGCATACATGGAAATTACTTCAAGACTGTTGGAGTAGCATTCTAGGTGAAGATGGTGGAGAGAATGACAAGGGTGTGCAAAGCTGTCATCACGGCAAAGGGTGGCTACTTTGAAGAATCTCATTTTGTTTCAAACTTTTTTTGGTTACTACATGAATCCATGTGTTATTTCATAGTGTTGATTATTCTACAATGTAGAAAATAGTAAAAATATAGAAAAACCATTGAATGAGTGGGTGTGTGCAAACTTTGGACTGGTACTGTATAGTGAACATTGATATACATAATTTTAATAAGAACACAATGAAAAGAATGATCTGTATCGGCAAAATCATTGCCACATCCATTATAGTTTTTTATTAAACTGTAAAAATAAATAAATAAAAGCTAGGTCTAAATGAAAACCAAGACAGGGAAAAGGAATCCGCATTACAGAGTCAATGGATGGTGGAAGCATAAACAAAAACAGACTAGCCTATGAATTAACTTTGAGTCTTGAGATTGAAAATAAATACTTTCACCCCTAGGCCTATATTCAGGAAAAACTTTGTTGTTGAACAAATCAATGTTGAGGGCCTCAGGCTTTCTCCAACCCAAGGTCTTAACACCGGTTACATAGCAGAGGTAAACAAACTTTGCCCCATATACAAGTACTCACAGTGTTGATAAAAATAGACAAAGTCCAGTTCCAACAGGTCACGTGTACATTTCCCATAATAGAATAATATTAGCTAAATGTCGGTGAAGCAGTGAGCAGAAGTTTTACAATTAATAAAATTGCTGATAGCCTGCCTCAGACTGAGATTTTGAGAACATTTTCTAACCAATGGTACATTGCATGGCACGAAAACACAGGTTATAGTGTAATAATAATAGACGTTACTATTGTGGCGTTATACCCATGCACTGTCTGCAACTTGAAAGACTCCTTTGTTTTGGCAAGGCTTCCTAGCTAGCTATTCCAAATGCAGTTGAATTCATACAAACTCATCCCATTCAAACAAATCATAGAATTAATCACCACCAAGTCCATGAAATTATAAAATGGTGAGCTTACCTATCAAGCCAAAAAGTCCACGGAGAATGTAATGGGAGGGTGCCGTTTCCATCGTTGTTCGTGATGTTCTCCAATTCTCTTTCGTCAATATGGATGTTACGTTCAGCGGAGTTTTGACTTACTGTGTTGTTCAGCTGCAGGGTTGGGACAGCAGGAACGGCCATTTCCTGGGTTGTAAAAATAATCGATTTGATTGTTTTTAAAATATCTCGTTCCACCTTTTGATTAAATAGGTGTAAAGTGCCTACTTTGCTGACTCATTCGTAGCTTCACCGGTCTGGCGCCACAACATCAGTAAAACGACGACGTCTAGCTGTCTGCAGGCCAAACGTTCTTGTCATAAACGGCAGGCGAAATCCACACTAGGAAACAGGACTGCCTTAAATTAGTATTACATGTACCTCAAATTTCCCCCAAAACATACCAAGACCCCTTGAATGAAACAAATGGCCTCTTAAGTCTCCCTTAATTTTTAAATGCAAAAGGGGACCCATTATACATACCTTAATTTCAATTGTTGGTTGGTACCCTTTATTTTTCCATTTCAGTGCATATGAAGGATATCAATAAACGTATCCTTTAATAATACCTTACTACGGAATGTTTGATTAGC
Source organism: Oncorhynchus gorbuscha (assembly GCF_021184085.1). Lineage (NCBI taxonomy): Eukaryota > Metazoa > Chordata > Actinopteri > Salmoniformes > Salmonidae > Oncorhynchus > Oncorhynchus gorbuscha. The sequence goes on along the minus strand of NC_060182.1, from coordinate 32,280,755 downwards.
TCCCTTGTTTTGGGGGTTTAAGGATAGGTCAAGGGACATACGGAGCATGCCCTTCATTATGCATTGCTTTTGATTGTTTTTGTTGATCCTTACGTGTTCAGATTAGGTGCCGCGCGCGTAGAGTGGATATTTTTTTCTACAGTCTTCCACCCGTACTGTAGATGGCGGCATGCACCTTAACGATTGTTTGCGGACCGCTGAAGAAGAAGAAGCCCCCCCCCCCCCCCCCCCCCCCCCGGACATGTGCACTTGAGTGGGTAGCTAGCAAGTGTGTTACCTGGATGTGTTGTTGCTAGCAAAGGAAGCTAGTGGTATTTTTTTTCTTTCCCCTCTTCTTCTGTTTCCTGTCGCTACTGTAAGGGATATCAGTTGCCATAGGCTAGTTTACGTTACAACCATGGAAATTGACACACTTTTGGAGGCTTTCACGAGTAAGTCAACTTACTATAGCTGTTTTTCCATATCTGTAACGTTATTGGAATTGACAAGTTTACTGTAGCCGCATATATTCTAGTTAGCTTGCTATCTCGTTGGATGGATGGGGAACTTGGCTAGTTGTAACTAGCAGTCGAAATTGTTAGCTGACTAACTTAGCTCGCTAGGCCTATTTTATTTTGATGGCGTAACTACATGTATAATTCAATATTGATGTGTGTTTTGACTTGAAGCTATTTCACCCACTTAGTTACATTTTGTTCCAAGTTAACGTTAGCAGGTAGCTTATGTTGACCACAGTTTGCTACCTAACGTTGTGTTCTAGTTTAGTTGGCTCGTTTATTTGGTACCAGCGTTAACAACTGTAGTTAGTTAGTTAGCGTTACTTAGTGGTGAATGTGATAATTGCAGCCATGGTGATTCTATGAAATTAGTAGCTATCCTAATTCTACGGTTGCAGCTTGCTAGCTCTTTAAAGCCTGTGGTTGCCGTGCAGCTAATTCTTCCTGACGGTGTGCCCTGGACTACAACGCTGTACATACTTGAATAAGTGTTTTTTATTTTCTTATTTCTACGTTCAGACTTTGAGAAGAAAGGGAAGAAAGATGCCTGTCCTGCCCTGGATCAACTTTTGTCTCATGTCGCCAAAACGGGAGAAACGATGTGAGTGTCTGAGAAATACGCCTCAAGTGCCAGTCCTTTTTCTATTGAATGGACAATGTGTCAATTCAGTATAGACATGCACAGGCTGGTAAATTACAACTCATGGAAAGTCTTATTGCTGAAATGTATTTCTGGATATGCTACCATGTTGGAGGAGACTGATGTAAACCCAATATTGGACTAAATTAGCCTTATGCTATCCCTTAGTCCAAGGACCTTACACGTTCTGTTTAAAGTGCGAATTGGCTCTCGAAACCAAACAGCCAAATACACCATTAATAGATTCTCAGTTGTGGTATGGTTCTATAAATATAAATCCCTATACTTTCATTTCAAATCAAAATATATTCATAAATGTGAAATGCAGACATACTGTACACTGTTTTAACAGTTGCAGTCAACACTATTTTTAAGTGACAACACGTTTGTGGCATCTGTCTTCCATTCGTACACAGGTGTGTTCGGAGACTCAGATGGCTAATTAGCACAGATCTTCTGTCTGTTTTCCAAAAACAAGCGATGTAACGTGGAAATATGGCCGTGTGGCAACCCTAACCCTATAAAGGTTTGCAGTAATTTATTTATTTTAGTTTAAAAATAAAATTCTCGCTAATATGAAAGATTTGTTCCTTATGTTTCCAAAACCATACCGCAAGCAATACATGTTAACATTTTAGAGCAAACGTCAGGGTTCTTAAAAGGTCCCCTTGGAAGAAGATAGGTGCTAAAGGTACTTGGCGTCTATGAATGGGCTAGGCAACCAGCGAGGTATGCCAATGAAGCAAGCTAGATCTACTCTGGGTTTTCTAAAGCTAACCAGCTTCAGTTAGCTTCACCTTCCAGCCAGGTTTCAAGTTTTATTAGTCATATGTATGGGATTCGCATGGTATGCTTCGCCCAACGAAATGTTTCCTTGCAGATTCTTGCAAGTAAATAAAAAAACAAGGTGAATGGCAGGATATAATCTTTTTTTTGTTGCATAAGTATAATACAGGAATGCACAATTTATGATACAATATTTACATGTGTATTGGGGATGTATAAATTGAGCAGTATAGTAAGTCTGGTAGCAGCAGTTGTGATGTGCACAGAATCAGAGCAGGTGGTCAGTTCAAGTGTTCAGCACTCTGATGGCTTGTAGATACCAACAGGCTCAGAGACAGTATCAGAGCATGAGGTCTGATAGAAACGGTCTGCCTGACAGTTAAGAAGAGAACAGCTTGTGGGTGGGGGGAGGTCCTTGATGATGCTGCGTGTCTTCCTCAGGCACCATTTCAAGTGATGTCCTGGGTGGATGGCAGCACGGTCCCGGTGATATACTGGAGGACGTTGCGGTTGTGTACGGAGCAATTCCCTTACCAGGCTGTGATGCAACCGGGCTTCATGCAGAATTTCTTCAGCCGTCTTAGGAAGTAGATACTGTAGCACCCTCTTGACAAGAGTAGTAGTGGTGCTGGTCTATGACAAGTCCTCGGCTTCATCCATACTATGACATTTACATTTACATTTAAGTCATTTGGATATTGCTTGTCCGCCTGCTGCTAATTCTAGCAGTCTTGTAACTGCGTGTGTATGTCGTACATGGCTAGTCGAACACCAAACTCTTAATTTAGACAATGATGAAACCTCAATCCATGGGCGAGTCAGGTCCTACATTTTCATGTGTGCCGAAATAAAAATGAACTACCGTAAGTTATCTTGCAAATTCAGCAGGCTGTGGTGTGAAATAGGCTTTTAGAAATGCCATCTTTATTTTATGACTCATAGTTAATGCTGTCTTTGGTGTTACATTGCGTGAAGTTTAAAATGTATTCTGTCATTACTGTGATATATATATATCAAATTAATGGGAGGATGATGCAATTTTTGCAAGAGGGAGGGAATCTGATTTCATTGGTCCTCAACTCGCGGCTCAGTCATTTCATTCAGAGTAAGTGGAATTAGCCTACCCCAGAGAAGGATTCGTTGTGCCATTTGAATGTGCCTGGATAAAAGGTGAGCCACTTTTGTATGACCGGTTAACCCGAGTTGAACTCTGATGACCAAAGTTACCTCGCTAACTCCTCAAACCTGCTTTGTAGGAAACCCCTCCGGTGTCGGACCAAGAGAGGATAACTTTTTGGTCTCTCCTCTTCCAGGATTTCATGGTCGCAGTTCAAAAGTTATTTCCTGTTTAAACTTGAGAAAGTAATGGATGACTTCAGAACCTTGTCACCAGACCAGCGAGATCCATCCAATCCTAATGTGGAGTACATTCCTTTTGAGGAGATGAAGGAAAGGATTCTCAAAATTGTAGATGGGTACAATGGGTGAGTGTCCTCCACTGTCCAGTGCTGAAACATTTAATACAAGTCTCCCTTTAATGCCTGTTTTACCAGTATGCCTTTGTGTAGCCTTGTGTACAGCCTCGTGAGGAAAGTATACCTTTTCACTATCTTTTCCAGTATTCCATTCACCATCCAGCGTCTGTGTGAGTTACTTACTGACCCTAAGAGGAACTACACTGGAACAGACAAGTTCCTCAGGGGAGTGGAGAAGGTAAGTATTATCACTGTTTCTGAGATTGTTTATCATAATGGGTTTTTGAAATATGAGGTGTGATCTTTAGCCAAAATGGGAGTTTCTATTTGACAAATTCAGGTACATCTTTCCCAGTTTTCGTTCAGTTTGCTTCTGTTTTAATAAACTTTTTGCAACTGAATCGGCGCAATAAATACACCCCCTGGGTATTTACCCTATTAAGGATACCTACAGTACCAGGCAAAAGTTTGGACACACGTATTCATTCAAAAGTTTTTCTTTAATTTAACTATTTTCTACATTGTAGAATAATCGTGAAGACATCAAAACTACGAAATAACACATATGTAATCATGTAGTAACCAAAAAAGTGTTAAACAATATTTTAGATTCTTCAAAGTAGCCACCCTTTGCCTTGACAGCTTTGCACACTCTTGGCATGCTCTCAACCAGCTTCTTTTATGAATGCTTTTCCAACAGTCTTGGATTTCCCACATATGCTGAGCACTTTGCTGCTTTTCCTTTGCTCTGCGGTCCAACTAATGCCAAACCATCTCAATTGGGTTGAAGTTGGGTGATTGTGGAGGTCAGGTCATCTGATGCAACCCTCCATCACCCTCCTTCCTGGTCAAATAGCCCTTACACAGCCTGGAGATGTGTTGGATCGTTGTCCTGTTCAAAAACAAATGATAGTCTCAGTAAGAGCAAACCAGATGGGATGGCTTATCACTGCAGAATGCTGTTTAAGTGTGCCTTAAATTATAAATAAATCAGTGTCACCAGCAAAGCACCATCATGCCACCTACATGCTTCACAGTGGGAACCACACATGCAGAGATCATCCGTTCACCTATTCTGCGTCTCACAAAGACACGGAGGTTGGAAAAAAAATCTCACATTTGGACGCATCAGACCAAAGGACATATTTCGACCAGTCTAATGTCCATTGCTCATTTTAGTAGTGGTTTCTTTGTAGTTATTTCACCAATAAGGCCTGATTCACGCAGTCTCCTCTGAACAGTTTATGTTGATGTGTCTCTTTCTTGAACTCTGAAGCATTTATCTGGGCTGCAATTTCTGAGGCTGGTAACTCTAATGAACTTATCCTCTGCAGAAGAGGTACCTCTGTGTCTTCCTTTCCTGTGGTGGTCCTCATGAGAGCCAGTTTCATCATAGCACTTGATGGTTTTTGTGACTGCAAAGTTCTTGTAATTTTCCATATGGACTAACCTTCATGTCTTAACGTAATGGACTGTCGTTTTCTCTTTGCTTATTTGAGCTGTTCTTGCTATAAAATGGACTTGGCCCTATTTGATAAAAGACCATCTTTTGTATACCACCCCTACCTTGTCACAACACAACTGATTGGCTCAAAAGCATTAAGAAGGAAATAAATTCCATAAATGTCCTTTTAAGAAGGCACACCTGTTAATTGAAATGCATTCCTGGTGACTACCTCATGAAGCTGGTTGAGAATGCCAAGAGTGTGCAAAGGGTGGCTACTTTGAAGAATCTCAAATATAAAACATATTTTGATTTGTTGAACAATTTTTTTTGTTGTTGGAGTTACTACACGATTCCATATGTGTTCGTAGTTTTGATGTCTTCACTAATATTCTATAAAAATAAACACCCTTGAATGAGTAGGCCTGTCAACTTTTGACTGGTATTGTATGTCACAGATACATGGCCTTGTGTTAATTTGAATGAATAATGCATTCTCGCATGGCTTATTCTTAACAAGTTTATAATTGCTTGTGTTTGTATACAATATACATGCTTGGAGTTTGATGGTATTGTTTATATTTTGCAGAATGTGATGGTGGTCAGCTGTGTATATCCTACCTCAGAGTAAGTATTATATCATGTTTCTCAACCTACCACTTTTTATAGCAAAGCATACTTTAAAGTTGGGGTCAACTTCAAAGCGGTCTATCAAATCATTTTGGGTAGGCTAACAGTCATCTGGATTTGCTGACTCACTCTGCCTCTTTCAAAGGAAAAATGGGGCAACCAGTGTAAACAAAATGAATGGAGTGATGTTCCCTGGCAATAATACCTCTATTTATTCAGAAAGGTGAGCGCTACCTACTTGTCAATGGTTGATGTTCAGTTATGCAATTTATCTACATTTATAACATAAAATGGTTGGGGAACCCCAATAAAACCCAGCAGTCTTTTGTTCTAAGCATCCCTGAACATAAGGGGAGAAGTTTTAGTAATTTACTCATACCAAATATTCTGGGTGGCAGTGTAGTTAAATCTTATTACACTGAACAAAAATATAAACGCAACGTGCATCGATTTGACAAATATTTGATTGAAATGCATTCATTAGACCCTAATCTATGGACTTCATATGACCGGGAATACAGATATGCATCTGTTCGTCACAGATACCTTAAAAAAAAGGTAGGGGCGTGGATCAGAAAACCAGTCAGTATCTGGTGTGATCACCATTTGCCTCATGCAGCGCGACACATCTCCTTCGCATAGAGTTGATCAGGCTGTTCATTGTGGCCTGTGGAATGTTGTCTTTCTCCTCTTCAGTAGCTGTGCGAAGTTGCTGGATATTGGTGGGAACTGGAACACGCTGTCGATCCAGAGCATCCCAAACATGCTCAATGGGTGACATGTCTGGTGAGTATGCAGGCCATGGAAGAACTGGGACATTTTCAGCTTCCAGGAATTGTGTACAAATCCTAGTGACATGGGGCTGTGCATTATCATGCTGAAACATGAGGTGATCGCGGCAGTTGGCCTCAGGATCTCTTCACGGTATCTCAGTGCATTCAAATTGCCATCGGTAAAATGCAATTGTGGTCATTGTCCGTAGCTTATGCCTGCCCATACCATAACCCCACCACACCGTGGCACTCTGTTCACAAAGTTAACATCAGCAAATCGCTCGCCCACACGACGCCATCTGCCCGGTACAGTTGAAACCCGGGATTCATCCGTGAAGAGCACACTTCTCCAGCCTGCCATTGGCCATCGAAGGTGAGCATTTTTCCACTTAAGTCGGTTACGACACTGAACTGCAGTCAGGCATCAGACCCTGGTGAGGATGACAAGCACGCAGATGAGCTTCCCTGACTCTGTTCCTGACAGTTTATGCAGAAATTATTTGGTTGTCCAAACCCAGTTTCAACAGCTGTCTGGGTGGCTGGTCTCACACAATCCTGCAGGTTAAGAAGCTTGATGTGGAGGTCCTGGGCTGGTGTTGTTACACGTGGTCTGCCTCCAAATTCTCTAAAATGACATTGGAAGCGGCTTATGGTAGACAAATGAACATTCAATTCTCTGGCAACAGCTCTGGCGGACATTCATACATGCCAATTGCACTCTACCTCAACATCTGTGGCGTTGTGTTGCACATTTGGCCTTTTATTGTCCCCAGCACAAGGTGCACCTGTGGAATTATCATGCTGTTTAATCAGCTTAATATGCCACACCTGTCAAGTGGATGGATTATCTTGGCAAAGGAGAAATGCTCACTAACAGGGATGTAAACACATTTGTGCACAACACTTTTCAGAAAAGCTTTCTGTGCGTATGGAAAATTACTGGCTACTTTTTTATTTCAGCACATAGGACCAACACTTTACATGTTACGTTTATATTTTTGTTCAGTATAATTTGATTCAATTGCAACAATATGATTAAATGAAATTGTATTGGATTTTGCATATAGAGATGATTTCTTCTCTCCTTATGGTAGGAATATAAATGGACCAGGCACCCCAAGGCCACTGAACAGACAAAAGCTATTGCTATCCACCTCTCTGGCTACAAACGGTCTCCCTGACAGCACAGATGATAAGGAGCCACTCACAGAACAAGAGGAGCATGTTGTCAGGTAACTAGCATTGTGTGAAGCCAGGTGACTCAGTCAAAATATAACGCTATAAATGTTAAGACTTAGCAACTAGCTCTGATGTTTTGACTCTTTCTTTAGTGATTCCTCTGTATCGGAAAGTAATACCACAAAAAGCAGTCTGTTGAAGACCAAGCATCCAGAAGAGGATGCGACTGAGGCAGAGAGCCATGAAGTGAAAAGGCTGAAGTTTGACAAAGACATGGATGAAGATGAGGAGGTAGACACGGAGATGTCCTGTCCTGAACCTGCCCAAAGCTCATCAGACAAGCCAGAATCGTCAACAGACATTGTTGAGGAAGAAAAAGACAAGTCTGCTGATATGCTCACCACAAACGATCATGGTACCTTTCTTTTTTTAACAATGGGGCATTTTCAAACAACACTATATGGCTGTATTAACACAGGCAGCCCAATTCTGATCTTCTTTCCACTCATTAGTAAATTGACCTATCACATATTTTCACATCAGATATTTTTCAGCGCTGGTCTGATTTGGTCAAAAGACAAATTTAGTGGGTAAAAAATATCAGAATTGGGCTGCCAGTCTAAACACAGCCTAAGCTTGTGAAAGGGAAAATTTGACATGGGTTCAAGAATAACATTGTTAAACTGGATGAATTGATTTATGGAAGGATGTAATGGCGTTCTTGCCTTCTGTCCCCCAGAGCCTTCTAGCACTCAGACAGAAGAGCCCTTTGAGGAAGAGACAGCGGAGACATCAGAGAGAGAGGCTGAGTCTGGCCCTACCAACAGTCTAAAAAGTGACAGCACCATGGACCAGTCAGAGGGGCAGCTTGCTCAGTCAGGGAAGGATCTACGTTTGGAGGAACAGGGGGAAGGGGATTGCAGTGAGTCAGTCAGTAGCAGCAATGGGGAGGGAGCACCCAGTGAAGAGCCTGTCCCATCTTCCTCTCCCAGAAGCAAAGTTGAGTCGTCGGCAGAAGGCGCTGATGCAGAAAACAGTTTAGAAAGCCCAGAGACCGCAGATGAGCCCATGGAACAGGACTAACCTGAGGGCCACCCGACATTATTTTACACTGTATGATACTGTAACACACCCAGGAGATCTCTGTACCAATGTGGACCTGTAGTCTCCCAGAACAGGGGGGCTTTTTGTGAGGCCTCGGGTCTCCTCACGCCTTATGACCCACCCACCTCCTGACGGCCAGTCTGATTTTAAAAACGTAATTTAAGTTCCCCTCCAGCTAGGTTTTTTTTCAAGCCTGTGGCATTCATTTACACATGAAATGCCTTTATCACTGTTATTTTAATATGATCTGCTATTTTAGACACCAATTCCAAAGCTGCTCGGTTAACATTGTGATGTAGAAGGATCTGTCATTATTCAGTGTTTGTGATCTTCATCTTTGGTGAAAGTTTCATGTTTGCCAGCCCAGTTAGGTTCTCTGGATCTGTGGGATGCCTTGGATTTTCCCTGGGTAAAGTGACCGCTTACAGCTGTGTTTTGTTTTTAGTGTGGTAGTTTTTTTGCACTTTGAAATGTAAAGTATAGAAAACTGGCCATGACATCTGTAGCATAAAACCACTGGGAGCCCTGCTAGTTTGCTAGTCTTGCAAAGTAATCATACAGAAACCATGGATTGCAACCAATCCTCCTCATGTACTATGATTGAACAATAGAGATATAGCTGTGAACCAAATGCTTTAAACTGTCCAGTGAAATTTTCACTTTGAAAAGCTAATCTGTTAACTTGTCCTGTTCTTGTATTTGTGGCAAAAGCAGAAATTAAGAGAAACACTTCAAAAACTCAACCTCAAACAGACTGTTACAAAAATGCTTGCCATTTCCGTTTTGGCTGAGATGGAATTTTTCTGTCAGATTTAAAGTGAAGGTCCAGAACTTTTGTATAATTTGTTTTGAAAGTAGTGCTCATGAGCCAAACTTGATCCCTGCTTTTTGTGTACTCCCTTATCCATTTCGTATGATATGCTACATCCTGCTTTTAATTTTTATATTCGTATGAAATGTTACTAATCCAAATCGTACAATATGTTACTCATTTGTTGTGCTTAAGATTCTGGACTACATCTTTAATCGAAAGATGTGGAAACATGGCATTTTAATTATCACAATCTTTTAATTGAATGGCATCTTTCTTAAACTTCAGACATCCATAGTAACTAAATTCAACTTTAAATCTCAGCACAAAATGATTGCTACTGCTGTCACGTGGAATAACAAGAAGCTTGTTTTGGTTTGATTTGGAGCGTTTACTGGCTACCATATCTTGTTTCTGCAACTGTCCTTTTTATATATTAGGATTTTAACATTTCTGTAAAGAATATTTTGTAGATTGTAATACATGTTCACTGCCTTTGTGAAAGTCTTTGTAGATTGGTCTTTCAACACCGTATTCATATGAAGCAATAAATGCTAACATTACATTACGAGGTATGCTTGATTTGTATCAAGGAAGTTATACCTTTTGCCAAATATGGATACATATTTTCAATACATCACATCCTTATTTGTACATTTTCAGAGAAATGATTTAATCTTATGACGGTATCTCCAAATGGCCCTGACACTCATGCATAGTAGGCTAATGACACTTATCCCCGTCCCTATGAAACATTCAGCACATTACATGAGCCAAGAAGAGCTCGGCTGGGGTAGGTGTTCTGTGAACACATTGTTCTATTATAGGAAACAAGGACAGTCAGTCCTACAGGGGGTTTTCTACCTCACCTTCCTACATCTATCATTTTGATAATTTCTTATCCCATTACTCATCTTTACAAAGATGTAACAAAGGGTATTTGGAGACAGTCAACTGGTGAAATATGTTAGGTCTAGTACTGGGCCATGGAATGTGATGTACTTGAGCTAATTTTGGCTCGAGCAGAGCTGATGTGTACACAGGGTATCAAGGAAGGTCCTATAAATAGCATCACCTAATTAGAGGGATTACCAAATGCCTGCCCTCTATGACTAATCGGATTTGCAAACAAAAAGGAGGATGGCATGTAGGGGACATTGTAACTAACCTTTAGGTAGACCTAGGGCTTGTTTGAGTGGTAAAGCTGAAGCAACCGACTAGGAAAAAGTGAGTGAAGTCAGAGGAGGTGCATATGTGACAGCCGAAAGTCTGGCACTGTGGTTTTATGAAAGCAAGGCTCAGATCAACACGGCAGTGTTGTCATTGTTTATAAAAGTTTCTTTGTCGAAATAAACATGCCTCCAACCTCACACACAAACTGAAATTAAACGAGAACAATCAATTAGTGAGCGTCTCAAACGTCACATTAATTTGTCCACTCTGGCCATGAATGGAAGCAAAGTTGGTTGCTGTTTGAGTCACTTTGTTGATCACATTCATGTAGGACAGAACTAACAAAGATTCAATAACAACCCAAATGAAACAGGTGCTGTTCTAGTAAGCCGTTATGTAAGACACTCATGGTGTTGTCCGCTGAAAGTTGACTAGCAACAACTGGGCCCTAAAAGATACCCACTAAATTTGCCCAAGAGGCAAACAATATAAATTGCACATCAAACTTTGACAGGAAGCAAACCAAAAAGTGGAGCAAAATTTTAAAAAACAGGTAGGAACCAATAAAGGATAGTTAAATAAAAAAATAGGGAGAGCCAACTAGAGCACTGGGCCAGCCACATCTCATTTACATTTACATTTAAGTCATTTAGCAGACGCTCTTATCCAGAGCGACTTACAAATTGGTAAATGACTATTGTAGTTGGAAATGGCAGATTTGTTATGGAATATCTACATTGGCCGTACAGAGGCCCATTATCAGCAACCATCACTCCCGTATTCCAATGGCACGTTGTGTTAGCTAATCCAAGTTTATCATTTTAAAAGGCTAATTGATCATTAGAAAACCCTTTTGCAATTATGTTAGCACAGCTAAAAACTGTTCTTATGATTATAGAGGCAATAAAACTGTCCTTCTTTAGACTAGTTGAGTATCCAGAGCATCAGCATTTGTGGGTTCGTTTGCAGGCTCAAAATGGCCAGAAACAAAGACCTTTCTTCTGAAACTCATCAGTCTATTCTTGTTCTGAGAAATGAAGGCTATTCCATGCGAGAAATTGCCAAGAAACTGAAGATCTCGTACAACGCTGTGCACTACTCCCTTCACAGAACAGCGCAAATGGTCTCTAACCAGAATAGAAATAGGAGTGGAAGGCCCCGGTGCACAACTGAGCAAAAGGACAAGTACATTAGAGTGTCTAGTTTGACAAACAGACACCTCACAAGTCCTCAACTGGCAGCTTTATTAAATAGTATCCTCAAAACACAAGTCTCAACATCAACAGTGAAGAGGTGACTCTGGGATGTGGCCTTCTAGGCAGAGTTGTGAAGAAAAAGCCATATTACATTTACATTTAAGTCATTTAGCAGACGCTCTTATCCAGAGCGACTTACAAATTGGTGCATTCACCTTATGACATCCAGTGGAACAGTCACTTTACAATAGTGCATCTAAATATTTTAAGGGGGGAGGGGGTGAGAAGGATTACTTTATCCTATCCTAAGTATTCCTTAAAGAGGTGGGGTTTCAGGTGTCTCCGGAAGGTGGTGATTGACTCCGCTGTCCTGGCGTCGTGAGGGAGTTTGTTCCACCATTGGGGAGCCAGAGCAGCGAACAGTTTTGACTGGGCTGAGCGGGAACTGTACTTCCTCAGTGGTAGGGAGACGAGCAGGCCAGAGGTGGATGAACGCAGTGCCCTTATTTGGGTGTAGGGCCTGATCAGAGCCTGGAGGTACTGAGGTGCCGTTCCCCTCACAGCTCCGTAGGCAAGCACCATGGTCTTGTAGCGGATGCGAGCTTCAACTGGAAGCCAGTGGAGAGAGCGGAGGAGCGGGGTGACGTGAGAGAACTTGGGAAGGTTGAACACTAGACGGGCTGCGGCGTTCTGGATGAGTTGTAGGGGTTTAATGGCACAGGCAGGGAGCCCAGCCAACAGCGAGTTGCAGTAATCCAGACGGGAGATGACAAGTGCCTGGATTAGGACCTGCGCCGCTTCCTGTGTGAGGCAGGGTCGTACTCTGCGGATGTTGTAGAGCATGAACCTACAGGAACGTGCCACCGTCTTGATGTTAGTTGAGAACGACAGGGTGTTGTCCAGGATCACACCAAGGTTCTTAGCGCTCTGGGAGGAGGACACAATGGAGTTGTCAACCGTGATGGCGAGATCATGGAACGGGCAGTCCTTCCCCGGGAGGAAGAGCAGCTCCGTCTTGCCGAAGTTCAGCTTGAGGTGGTGATCCGTCATCCACACTGATATGTCTGCCAGACATGCAGAGATGCGATTCGCCACCTGGTCATCAGAAGGGGGAAAGGAGAAGATTAATTGTGTGTCGTCTGCATAGCAATGATAGGAGAGACCATGTGAGGTTATGACAGAGCCAAGTGACTTGGTGTATAGCGAGAATAGGAGAGGGCCTAGAACAGAGCCCTGGGGGACACCAGTGGTGAGAGCGCGTGGTGAGGAGACAGATTCTCGCCACGCCACCTGGTAGGAGCGACCTGTCAGGTAGGACGCAATCCAAGCGTGGGCCGCGCCAGAGATGCCCAACTCGGAGAGGGTGGAGAGGAGGATCTGATGGTTCACAGTATCGAAGGCAGCCGATAGGTCTAGAAGGATGAGAGCAGAGGAGAGAGAGTTAGCTTTAGCGGTGCGGAGCGCCTCCGTGATACAGAGAAGAGCAGTCTCAGTTGAATGACTAGTCTTGAAACCTGACTGATTTGGATCAAGCAGGTCATTCTGAGAGAGATAGCGGGAGAGCTGACCAAGGACGGCACGTTCAAGAGTTTTGGAGAGAAAAGAAAGAAGGGATACTGGTCTGTAGTTGTTAACATCGGAGGGATCGAGTGTAGGTTTTTTCAGAAGGGGTGCAACTCTCGCTCTCTTGAAGACGGAAGGGACGTAGCCAGCGGTCAGGGATAAGTTGATGAGCGAGGTGAGGTAAGGGAGAAGGTCTCCGGAAATGGTCTGGAGAAGAGAGGAGGGGATAGGGTCGAGCGGGCAGGTTGTTGGGCGGCCGGCCGTCACAAGACGCGAGATTTCATCTGGAGAGAGAGGGAGAAAGAGGTCAGAGCACAGGGTAGGGCAGTGTGAGCAGAACCAGCAGTGTCGTTTGACTTAGCAAACGAGGATCGGATGTCGTCGACCTTCTTTTCAAAATGGTTGACGAAGTCATCTGCAGAGAGGGAGGAGGGGGGGAGGGGGAGGAGGATTCAGGAGGGAGGAGAAGGTGGCAAAGAGCTTCCTAGGGTTAGAGGCAGATGCTTGAAATTTAGAGTGGTAGAAAGTGGTTTTAGCAGCAGAGACAGAGGAGGAAAATGTAGAGAGGAGGGAGCGAAAGGATGCCAGGTCCGCAGGGAGGCGAGTTTTCCTCCATTTCCGCTCGGCTGCCCGGAGCCCTGTTCTGTGAGCTCGCAATGAGTCGTCAAGCCATGGAGCGGGAGGGGAGGACCGAGCCGGCCTGGAAGATAGGGGACATAGAGAGTCAAAGGATGCAGAAAGGGAGGAGAGGAGCGTTGAGGAGGCAGAATCAGGAGATAGGTTGGAGAAGGTTTGAGCAGAGGGAAGAGATGATAGGATGGAAGAGGAGAGAGTAGCGGGGGAGAGAGAGCGAAGGTTGGGACGGCGCGATACCATCCGAGTAGGGGCAGTGTGGGAAGTGTTGGATGAGAGCGAGAGGGAAAAGGATACAAGGTAGTGGTCGGAGACTTGGAGGGGAGTTGCAATGAGGTTAGTGGAAGAACAGCATCTAGTAAAGATGAGGTCGAGCGTATTGCCTGCCTTGTGAGTAGGGGGGGAAGGTGAGAGGGTGAGGTCAAAAGAGGAGAGGAGTGGAAAGAAGGAGGCAGAGAGGAATGAGTCAATGGTAGACGTGGGGAGGTTAAAGTCGCCCAGAACTGTGAGAGGTGAGCCGTCCTCAGGAAAGGAGCTTATCAATGCATCAAGCTCATTGATGAACTCTCCGAGGGGACCTGGAGGGCGATAAATGATAAGGATGTTAAGCTTGAAAGGGCTGGTAACTGTGACAGCATGAAATTCAAAGGAGGCGATAGACAGATGGGTAAGGGGAGAAAGAGAGAATGACCACTTGGGAGAGATAAGGATCCCGATGCCACCACCCCGCTGACCAGAAGCTCTCGGGGTGTGCGAGAACACGTGGGCGGACGAAGAGAGAGCAGTAGGAGTAGCAGTGTTATCTGTGGTGATCCATGTTTCTGTCAGTGCCAAGAAGTCGAGGGACTGGAGGGAGGCATAGGCTGAGATGAACTCTGCCTTGTTGGCCGCAGATCGGCAGTTCCAGAGGCTACCGGAGACCTGGAACTCCACGTGGGTCGTGCGCGCTGGGACCACCAGATTAGGGTGGCAGCGGCCACGCGGTGTGGAGCGTTTGTATGGTATGTGCAGAGAGGAGAGAACAGGGATAGACAGACACATAGTTGACAGGCTACAGAAGAGGCTACGCTAATGCAAGGAGATTGGAATGACAAGTGGACTACACGTCTCGAATGTTCAGAAAGTTAAGCTTACGTAGCAAGAATCTTATTGACTAAAATGATTAAAATGATACAATACTGCTGAAGTAGGCTAGCTGGCAGTGGCTGCGTTGTTGACTTTGTAGGCTAGCTGGCAGTGGCTGCGTTGTTGACACTACACTAATCAAGTCGTTCCGTTGAGTGTAATAGTTTATAAAGTGCTGCTATTCGGGGGCTAGCTGGCTAGCTAGCAGTGTTGATTACGTTACGTTGCGTTAAAAGAACGACAATAGCTGGCTAGCTAACCTAGAAAATCGCTCTAGACTACACAATTATCTTTGATACACAGACGGCTATGTAGCTAGCTATGTAGCTAGCTACGATCAAACAAATCAAACCGTTGTGCTGTAAAGAAATGAAATGAAAAATGTGATACTACCTGTGGAGCGAAGCGGAATGCGACCGGGTTGTTGAGTGCGGAAGTTCTATTCAGTAGACGTTGGCTAGCTGTTGGCTAGCTAGCAGAGTCTCCTACGTTAAGGACGACAAATAGCTGGCTAGCTAACCTCGGTAAATTAAGATAATCACTCTAAGACTACACGCTCTAAACTACACAATTATCTTGGATACGTAGACAGCAAAGACAACTATGTAGCTAGCTAACACTACACTAATCAAGTCGTTCAGTTGAGTGTAATAGTTTCTACAGTGCTGCTATTCGGTAGACGGTGGACGTTTGCTAGCTGGCTAGCTGCTGGGCAGATAGCAGTGTAGACTATGTTAGGACGACGAAATACGAAGTTGCAATAGAAGTGCTGACTGTTTCACTTTGTTGTCCTCTTTCTTTTCTCTTTCTTTTTTTTTTTTCATCTCCAGCACAGGTGAAACACCTAACTAACGAGATGACACAGTGTTGCCTGTGTCATCTCAGTAAGGAAAGTAAAGTAGCTATTGGCTGTCCTAAAAGTCACTAGAAGTTGCTAAATGACATCATCGCCTAATTTGTATAATTGGCCATGTGCATGTAATTGTGATGGACGCTGTAGTAGAGAGGAATACTGTCGTGGGAGAGACAAAAAGTGAGTAAAAAACACCCTAAATATGTTTAGAACTACAAATGAACTTTCTTCTGTCGATTCTTGTCTTTTTTTAATGTCACAATTCCAACCCTCCTCCTTTATCTGGGCTTGGGACCCAAAAGAGACACTCTGGCGGAGTTACTTCGTTTAAAAAAAAAATATATATATATATATATTTTTTTTTTTAAGTATTCTTAATTTGGTTTGGTTTTGAACCTTATGGTCCACTTAGGAGTATTACAACAAGTCACAGTAAAACGAAAAATTTTAACCATAACATTTTTAAATTTCTTTGTATACAATCTACATTAACAATCTAAATGGACCAAAAAGAGACAATTGAAAAAACTGTCAATGGCAATGTGAGAAAATTATGGTAACTAGTCTGGCCCTAATTCAAGTTAATTGTTTTTTTTCCCAGACCCCCTCCACACACACACAGGCTGTGCTGGCTCACAGAAAGAGTGGGTCATCGTCATTTTGGTCAAGGCTCTTTATGGCAGGTTCAGCAACTGAGGCAGCTGACTTAAATGAGTAAGCAGCTGATGTACCAAAAAGCTGCAAAACATTATCAGGCAGCTGGTGCTCATAGCAAGCCTCACCAGACAGTTTCAGTCCATATCGAATGTAAAGGTTGGAGTTAAGGGTTTGCAAGGACATCCGATTTCTAAGTTAGCTCTTTCCCACACTCATTTGGCTGAATACTCTCTCGACTTCAGCCTTCGAGTGTGGCAAGGACAACATAGACACAGCAGCCATGGCAAGTTTTTGAAACGGGTCAATATCAGCTGCATCCCTGAACTTCCAAATCTCACTCCAGAAGCCCAGTGAGTTTTTTGTCTCATTCCATTTACTAAGATGGATGGCACGCCATTGCTGGACAATCTTGTCTATCTCTGCAGGGGAGTAGCCAAGGAGCTTGGCTATTTTTTTCTATTTCTCCAGGGTACTTAATGTGCTTTAGAGTTTCCTTCACATTGAAAACTGACATGTGGGGCCTCCCGGGTGGCGCAGTGGTTAAGGGCGCTGTATTGCAGCGCCAGCTGTGCAACCAGAGACTCTGGGTTCGCGCCCAGGCTCTCTGTCGCAGTCGGCTGTGACCGAGAGGTCCGTGGGGCATCGTCTGGGTTAGAGAGGGTTTGGCCGGTAGGGATATCCTTGTCTCATCGCGCACCAGCGACTCGTGTGGGCGGGCCGGGCGCAGTGTGCGCTAACCAAGGTTGCCAGGTGCACTCTGACACATTGCTGGCTTCCGGGTTGGATGCGCGCTGTGTTAAGAAGCAGTGCGGCTTGGTTGGGTTGTGTATTGGAGGACGCATGACTTTCAACCTTCGTCTCTCCCGAGCCCGTACGGGAATTGTAGCGATGAGACAAGATGGTACTACTAAACAATTGGATACCACAAAAAAAGAACTGACATGTACTGCAATGCTTCGATGTTGTCCGGCAGTCTCACCCTCAACTCATTAGTGAGGGAGATGGTGAAGGCTACACACCGCTTTCGGACATTATTTTCATCCTCAGGCACAAGGTGGACTCAAAAAGGTAACCAAGGTACGGTTGGGACTGATGCATCCATCTATTGGCCCTTTGAGTACATCAACATTTGCCAGTGGATTCAGCACACTGCTGCTCACAGACTTGATCAGGCTAACCAAGCTGTCAAGTAGCTTAGGAGGATCTACTTGCTCTCCCTCAAAAGCCTTGATAGCCAACTCTACCTCACTCTACTTCAAAAAAGTCAGATACAATATGTTTTGAGGATCACTGTACCAGGAGTATAAAACCTCAGCCATGTAGCAGTGTTCACTGGACTTGGAGACTGCAAAATGCAGCCTAGGCTCCTCCCATTGGTCCAAAATGCATGGAACTGCGTTTTCATTGAGGAGCCAACATGTGGCACACACCTTGGTTATCTGTAAAGGTTTCTCCCCACAGTTGATGGTCTCATGGCCTTGTAGGCCTCCCTGCGCTTTGGAGACAGTGAAAACCAGTTATAAGTCTCTCGTACCAAGTACTCCACACTACGGGGGATGGTGTCATTGGAAGCATGACTTACAGAAAGCTGCAGAGTGGCACACACAGTGAATAAGAACCAGATATTTGAGGCCATACTCCTCCTCTAGCACTTTATGGACCCCATTGTTAATCCCCGTCATAAGAGGCATTGTCAGTCCCTCTTTTTTAATACAACACTTCTCAAGGAAAGCCACAACAGCACGGGCTATAGATTTGGCATCTCCTCCCTCCAACTCAACAAGCCCCAGAAATGTTGATACAATTGTCTGCCTGGTGTCACTAAAGTACCTTATCACAACCCCCAGGTACTTAGAAACACATCTGTGGACTCATCAAGGAGGAGGCTGAAACGCTGGTCACCCACATCTGTGGACTTATCGAGGAGGAGGCTGAAACGCTGGTCACCCACATCTGTGGACTCATCGAGGAGGAGGCTGAAATGCTGGTCACCCACATCTGTGGACTCATCGAGGAGGAGGCTGAAACGCTGGTCACCCACATCTGCGACCAACTTTTTCAGAAAGTATGGTGCTAGAACACCGTTAATCATTTCTGTGCATTTTGAAGTGGGTAGCAGCTGTGGAGTGAGAAAGCAGCTCAACATGCTTCTCCAATGTGGTCACATGGCAGCATGTTTTGGGTGGAACTGTTATAAGGCTTTGCCTTTTGAGTATGTTTTTGAGTTGTAATGTGTTTTTTTTTTACATCACTAAGTTTGGCGGAGAAATCAGCCTTACAATACAGGCAGTATGCCCATGTATCATCAATAATGGCTTCAACCAGCCTTTGAATTCAGGGTTTGATTCCCACTCCTTTCTGTATTTGTGAGTGTACAGTTTAGACTGAGACATGATGAGCTAGCTAGCTAGCTAGATGTTTAGCTTATGTCAAAGAGAGGCACACACACAGTGGACAAGGTGAGTAAGTGACTGAGGGTGTGTGAGTCAAGTGATTTATTTTTGTGCAGTGATTTTATTTTAGACAAAGAACATTTGACATTTACATCCCACCCTGAATGTAAGCCAGGGCGGGATCAGCCAGCGGCGGCTTTCCACATGAGCGATTCATTTGCAGTCTGGTCGCAGAAGGGTGAACATCTCCTGCTCTGACTGCAGCTGGGAGGGACTGCTGCGTGAGGATTGGGCCCCCTGTGAGTGCTTTGGGACAGGGTGGGGCCCACGGCAGCACCCGCTGCTCATTGAGAATTTCACGTCAGAGTCTCCAAAAGTTTCCAATAACACCAGACAAAGTTGCTAGATTTTTAAAAAATGTGTCGCTAGAGGGGTCTGAATACTCACTAAATATAGCAACAATGTCACTAATTTGGCAACACTCATACAGTCGACATGTAGGCGCAAATAGATACATTTTGGTCCCCTTAATGTGCTCTTGCACTACACAGCTGATTCAAATAACCAACTCATCAAGTTTTTATTATTTTAGTCAGCTGTGTAGTCAGGGTTGGAGAGTATTATTATTATATATAAGGATTACACAAAAATGGTAACTGTAATACGTTACAAGGAAAAACATTGTAATCAGATTACAGATACTTTTGCAAAACTACATGATTACTTCGAGGATTACTTTTAAATTCAGAAAGGAGGATTGCACATTTTGTTTTGGGACACTTCTCTGTTTTCTAAATTCATTCAAATAAGCATTGACAAAAAGGCGCAAATTTGAATTTGTTCGAACTGAAAGAGTCTGATCAGAAGTGAGAGACATTTACATTACATTACATTTAAGTCATTTAGCAGACGCTCTTATCCAGAGCGACTTACAAATTGGTGCATTCACCTTATGACATCCAGTGGAACAGTCACTTTACAATAGTGCATCTAAAACTTAAGGGGGGTGAGAGGGATTACTTATTTTATCCTAGGTATTCCTTAAAGAGGTGGGGTTTCAGGTGTCTCCGGAAGGTGGTGATTGACTCCGCTGTCCTGGCGTCGTGAGGGAGTTTGTTCCACCATTGGGGGGCCGGGGCAGCGAACAGTTTTGACTGGGCTGAGCGGGAGCTGTACTTCCTCAGTGGTAGGGAGGCGAGCAGGCCAGAGGTGGATGAACGCAGTGCCCTTGTTTGGGTGTAGGGCCTGATCAGAGCCTGGAGGTACTGAGGTGCCGTTCCCCTCACAGCTCCGTAGGCAAGCACCATGGTCTTGTAGCGGATGCGAGCTTCAACTGGAAGCCAGTGGAGAGAACGGAGGAGCGGGGTGACGTGAGAGAACTTGGGAAGGTTGAACACCAGACGGGCTGCGGCGTTCTGGATGAGTTGAAGGGGTTTAATGGCACAGGCAGGGAGCCCAGCCAACAGCGAGTTGCAGTAATCCAGACGGGAGATGACAAGTGCCTGGATTAGGACCTGCGCCGCTTCCTGTGTGAGGCAGGGTCGTACTCTGCGGATGTTGTAGAGCATGAACCTACAGGAACGGGCCACCGCCTTGATGTTGGTTGAGAACGACAGGGTGTTGTCCAGGATCACGCCAAGGTTCTTGGCGCTCTGGGAGGAGGACACAATGGAGTTGTCAACCGTGATGGCGAGATCATGGAACGGGCAGTCCTTCCCCGGAGGAAGAGCAGCTCCGTCTTGCCGAGGTTCAGCTTGAGGTGGTGATCCGTCATCCACACTGATATGTCTGCCAGACATGCAGAGATGCGATTCGCCACCTGGTCATCAGAAGGGGGAAAGGAGAAGATTAATTGTGTGTCGTCTGCATAGCAATGATAAGAGAGACCATGTGAGGTTATGACAGAGCCAAGTGACTTGGTGTATAGCGAGAATAGGAGAGGGCCAAGAACAGAGCCCTGGGGGACACCAGTGGTGAGGAGACAGATTCTCGCCACGCCACCTGGTAGGAGCGACCTGTCAGGTAGGACGCAATCCAATCGTGGGCCGCGCCGGAGATGCCCAACTCGGAGAGGGTGGAGAGGAGGATCTGATGGTTCACAGTATCGAAGGCAGCCGATAGATCTAGAAGGATGAGAGCAGAGGAGAGAGAGTTAGCTTTAGCAGTGCGGAGCGCCTCCGTGATACAGAGGAGAGCAGTCACAGTTGAATGACTAGTCTTGAAACCTGACTGATTTGGATCAAGAAGGTCATTCAGAGAGAGATAGCGGGAGAGCTGGCCAAGGACGGCACGTTCAAGAGTTTTGGAGAGAAAAGAAAGAAGGGATACTGGTCTGTAATTGTTGACATCGGAGGGATCGAGTGTAGGTTTTTTCAGAAGGGGTGCAACTCTCGCTCTCTTGAAGACGGAAGGGACGTAGCCAGCGGTCAGGGATGAGTTGATGAGCGAGGTGAGGTAAGCGAGAAGGTCTCCGGAAATGGTCTGGAGAAGAGAGGAGGGGATAGGGTCAAGCGGGCAGGTTGTTGGGCGGCCGGCCGTCACAAGACGCGAGATTTCATCTGGAGAGAGAGGGGAGAAAGAGGTCAGAGCACAGGGTAGGGCAGTGTGAGCAGAACCAGCGGTGTCGTTTGACTTAGCAAACGAGGATCGGATGTCGTCGACCTTCTTTTCAAAATGGTTGACGAAGTCATCTGCAGAGAGGGAGGAGGGGGGGGAGGATTCAGGAGGGAGGAGAAGGTGGCAAAGAGCTTCCTAGGGTTAGAGGCAGATGCTTGGAATTTAGCGTGGTAGAAAGTGGCTTTAGCAGCAGAGACAGAGGAGGAAAATGTAGAGAGGAGGGAGTGAAAGGATGCCAGGTCCGCAGGGAGGCGAGTTTTCCTCCATTTCCGCTCGGCTGCCCGGAGCCCTGTTCTGTGAGCTCGCAATGAGTCATCGAGCCACGGAGCGGGAGGGGAGGACCGAGCCGGCCTGGAGGATAGGGGACATAGAGAGTCAAGGGATGCAGAGAGGGAGGAGAGGAGGGTTGAGGAGGCAGAATCAGGAGATAGGTGGGAGAAGGTTTGAGCGGAGGGAAGAGATGATAGGATGGAAGAGGAGAGAGTAGCGGGGGAGAGAGAGCGAAGGTTGGGACGGCGCGATACCATCCGAGTAGGGGCAGTGTGGGAGGTGTTGGATGAGAGCGAGAGGGAAAAGGATACAAGGCAGTGGTCGGAGACTTGGAGGGGAGTTGCAATGAGGTTAGTGGAAGAACAGCATCTAGTAAAGATGAGGTCGAGCGTATTGCCTGCCTTGTGAGTAGGGGGGAAGGTGAGAGGGTGAGGTCAAAAGAGGAGAGGAGTGGAAAGAAGGAGGCAGAGAGAGGAAAGAGTCAAAGGTAGACGTGGGGAGGTTAAAGTCGCCCAGAACTGTGAGAGGTGAGCCGTCCTCAGGAAAGGAGCTTATCAAGGCATCAAGCTCATTGATGAACTCTCCGAGGGAACCTGGAGGGCGATAAATGATAAGGATGTTAAGCTTGAAAGGGCTAGTAACTGTGACAGCATGGAATTCAAAGGAGGCGATAGACAGATGGGTAAGGGGAGAAAGAGAGAATGACCACTTGGGAGAGATGAGGATCCCGGTGCCACCACCCTGCTGACCAGACGCTCTCGGGGTGTGCGAGAACACGTGGGCGGACGAAGACAGAGCAGTAGGAGTAGCAGTGTTGTCTGTGGTGATCCATGTTTCCGTCAGTGCCAAGAAGTCGAGGGACTGGAGGGAGGCATAGGCTGAGATGAACTCTGCCTTGTTGACCGCAGATTGGCAGTTCCAGAGGCTACCGGAGACCTGGAACTCCACGTGGGTCGTGCGCGCTGGGACCACCAGAGTAGGGTGGCCGCGGCCACGCGGTGTGGAGCGTTTGTATGGTCTGTGCAGAGAGGAGAGAACAGGGATAAACAGACACATAGTTGACAGGCTACAGAAGAGGCTACGCTAATGCAAAGGAGATTGGAATGACAAGTGGACTACACATCTCGAATGTTCAGAAAGTTAAGCTACGTAGCAAGAATCTTATTGACTAAAATGATTAAAATGATACAGTACTGCTGAAGTAGGCCAGCTGGCAGTGGGTGCGTTGTTGACACTACACTAATCAAGTCGTTCCGTTGAGTGTAATAGTTTCTGCAGAGACCACTATGATGACACACCAAATGGGTTTGATGGATCGCGAGAAAAAAGCAGGAATAGGCTTTTGTAGGCTGACCATCCAAGCTATGTCTTTCAATGGTGTGACTGCTGTCGGCATCCAAAAATTATCCAATTTGAATAAACACTTGGAGGTAAGGGTGACTGCAGTGGTGTAGTCTACAGAGATACATATATTACTTATTGTTATCTACATAGCACATTGTTGTGATTCACACTGCTGCTCTCTCATTTAGCTATTTACGGCTTACGGATTGTGGTTGTTGTGGATGGCTGTTCACAAATCTAAATGTGTATTTGAACCCAATAATGTTTGAATTAAACTAGTTTGAGTTGCCTATCAATCATTGTTATGGATACCAGTGGACAGCCAAGTGAAAAATGCGCTCTTGTAACAGCTGCACAGTGCGGATCCCAGCCTATGGAATAAAAGAGGGGCTTTTATTGCTCAATTTAATTCATGCTAATACATTTTTTGAATCCATAGGCTTAATGGACACACGTTCAAAGTCGCACACTTTTGATAGACTTAAAGGGGCAATCTGTAGTTGCTACATCCATTGATTCTTGAAGAATATAATTTATAAATGCCTCATGAGCTTAGTTCAACTGTCACACTCCATGAGAACCTAAAATATAAGCTGGTTTTCCTCCAATGTTTGTAAACATTGTAAATGTATAGCCTCATAACATGGTTAAAACAATCATCTTGATATCATGGATGGCCAGTCCTTCCATCCATAGCTGTCTATTAATCTGAGAGTGGTCACATTTCTCCAGGCCCATTCCTCAGCTTTTTACCAAAAGAGGCAGGGCAACTGTTTTACTTTTGTTTCATCTGTGGATTTGCCCTTTAAACACCTGCACATTATCAATATATCAGTGTTCAACTTTTTGTTGGTGACAATCGGCCTATAGCAAGTGCAGCATGTTGCATTCATTTTTCACATGTAAATAGTACTTTTCAGTAGTGCTCAAAGCATGTCATTCCATGAGCGGAGCGTTTATTTTTCAACTCTAATCAATGAGCCCAATCAGTCCTGCATGACAACAAAATCATAAACAGGGCTGGCTAATAAGTCCTTTTGGGGTTATGCTCAGGTAAAACAATTTTGCTGGTCTATACTTCCATATTTCCAAGTCCTATTCTTGAAGATCAAGGGGTATAACATGACTGGAATTCTGATAGACTTTGTTTTATAATGTAAAGATATCATTTAATTGTATTATTATATGTCGTAGGAAGCGAAGAGTTAAAAGAAACCTACATAACCAACCCATAAAGTAAAATGTAATATCCATATATGGCCAGCTATGTAAACTTTAACATTGATTTGTCCTGCAATAGATCTGGTTCAATTGGTAACATACATGCTTGTCTTCTTTTAATGCTTCGTAAGGGGAAAGTAATCAAAGTAACTGCATGTTATCAGATTGCGTTACTGAGTTTGGTTTATCCAAAAGTTATGTTACGGATTACAATTTTGGACAGGTAACTGTAACAGATTACATTTAGAAAGTAACCTACCCAATCCTGTGTGTAGTGCTAGGGCAAAAAAACTAAACGTGCATTCAGGGGGGGCCCCAGGACCGACTTTGGGAAACCTTGACCTACTTGACAAAAGTGATCTGCTTAATGATGCTCATGGACTACATATTTCACCAGGGAATTTACTGGGTCTTGCCTGTATATGAACTCAATGTACAGGTACCTGTCTGTTGCAGTAGTTCTAGCATCTCACTTGCCTTGGACTGGCAGGATTCCCCATACTGACCCTTGGGCAATATTTAGGAGATGAACAAAGGCAAATCTTCTCATGATCTCACTATGAACTAATTGATCCAGACAGTGGGTATGTATTCCTAATCCCTTGTGTCATGTGATCCACAACAGTCCTTGCCCAGTTTCTACCCTCAGTGCAGCATTGGCAGACCAGGGGTAATACTAACTCACTGTTTCTGTTGCACTATTTTTGTTTATGTATGGAAACATAGCATTTTTCTTTAGTAATAGTACAGACACAGTGGATGGATTCAAACGGTGCAGTTGTGATGGTAATGGAGACATAGGTGGAAGAATTTGTTGTTGTGGACATCCAAAGAGTAGAGCTACACCACTGACTGACAGACAACTTTAAATCATGAGGGACAACCTCTTCAACTAAGGAGTCCAATATAAAATGAGACAACACCTTCAACTAAAGAGGCTCTTCAAAGTATTCGACTACTATTTCCGTGATGGGTCAGCGACTGAGTGAGGAGAGTGACTCAGACCAGGAAATTGATGTTGCAGAGCTGCAGGAGTGGTATAAGAAGTTTGTGGTGGAGTGCCCAAGTGGAACACTCTATATGCACGAGTTCAAGAGCTTCTTCGGCGTTACTAATAACAAGGAGGCAGCGGATTATATTGAGAATATGTTCCGCGCTTTCGACAAGAACGGAGTGAGTAGCATACAGATTACAGTAATCTGATGGGGGGCCTTTGAGGGCCACAGTGTCCACATGTTGTCTTTCAAGTGATAACTGTTGAACACCTTTTCTCTTAATTTCAGTATTTATTGATGAGTATCATGTCAATCTGTTATGATTTTGTCCCCCTCTTTGCAGGACAACACAATTGACTTTCTAGAGTATGTTGCAGCCCTTAACCTGGTCTTGAGGGGCAAGTTGGAACATAAACTGAAGTGGACTTTTAAAATGTATGACAAAGATGGAAGTGGCTGCATTGACAAGACTGAGCTGCTGGAGATTGTAGAGGTAACAACCAACATTTTCCAGTCGTTGAAAGATTAGTGTATGATTAAATAAAATAGAGTATTTCTATAGACATGTACAGTATACATATGGGATATAATTCCAAAATGTTATCTTCTCTCAGTCCATCTACCGACTAAAGAAAGCCTGTCATGGAGAACTGGATTCAGAGTGTAACCTCCTGACCCCAGATCAAGTGGTTGACAGAATATTTGAACTGGTGGATGAAAACGGAGATGGTGAGGATGTTTTCTTTACCCCCTTACTGTTCTCTGACAGTTTGATCTGTGCTTTTAATGATTTAGCAGGTTCTCACTGTGATTTCCATACCGTTATGACTGTGTGTAACACACACAGACATGTACAGTATATGCCATTTAGCAGGCTCTTCTATCCAAAGCGACTTAGTCATTAATGGGTGTAACACATTCCAGAGTATTTAGAAAATTGGACCATGGGTGAGTAATGTTTTTCCTTCGGTGTGTGTGTTTTGGTTTCACTAGTTAATGGGTAATGCTAACTATCTCTCCTCCGTCAGGGGAGCTGTCTCTGGATGAGTTCATTGACGGGGCCAGGAGAGACAAGTGGGTGATGAAGATGCTGCAAATGGACGTCAACCCTGGGGACTGGATCAATGAACGGCGACGTAAGAGCTCTGGAGTGAGCTCTGAAGCTGGACCTCTGCAATAAGTTTCTGGACTACTTTCAATCAAAAGTTGAATCCATCTACCAGCAGCTTCAGCTGTCTTGTGCCGGCAGACACTACCACCATGCCCACGTAGACTGTGGACTCTTGTCCAGAGGAAATCACTGCTCTAATAACTCTCCTTCTCTCCCCATAAATAGCAAACACACCATTCTCTTTTTAAATCCCTAATGTGTACATATCAATGTGTTTCTGTTTGCCCTGATGGTTGTGTGTGTTCCACTATTCATGATTGCATTTTGTACGTGCAGGCTACAGTGAAAGGGACCAGTTCTCTCCATCTCATTATGATTGAAAGACATCATGCAGAGGCAGATCGTAGAGTTTATTTTGCAATTATGTTTTGATGGTAAACAAAAAAGCATCCATCCGATTTGGGGGCTTATACTTGATGAGGTTTTAATAGAGCTGACAATATAGTACACCGGTAGCAGTCTTATTACATTTCTGGCACCATTTTTGCATTTTTAGAACTTTAGGGCACCACCTCTCTTTTTGTGTGTGTTGAACTTGAAATCCATATTCATTGAACAGTAAATGTGTATGAAGTTGCATAATAAACACCGAGTTCAATATTGAACTAAAAGAAGTGTAACGTTACTCCTTAGTCCAAGGACCTTGCATGTTCTGTTTAAAGGGTGAATTGGCTCTGGAAGACAAAACAGCCAAATGCACCATCTAAAAGTGAATCGATTCTCAATTGCGGTACGGTTCTAGAAACCCTCTACTTTCATATCACATTAAAATAATTAAACAAATGCAAAATACACATGCACTTACTGTAAACTGTTTTAACAGTTACAGCCAACAATATTTCAGTGACAACACGTTTGTGGGCTCCCCGCGTAGGTGTTCAGAGATGCAGACAGCTAATTGGCACATGTAGTCCACACTGTCTTCTATCGGTTTTCCATAAACAAGCACTGTAACATGGAAATATGGCTGTATGGGAACCCTAACCTTATAATTAAAGGTGTGTATCAATTTATAACTTTTAAATGATTATTTCTCGCTAATATGAAAGATATGGTCCTTATGCTTCCAAAACCATACCACAAGTGATGCGTGTTAATGTTCAGACCGAGTGTTGCGGCTATACTGAAGACGCCTTCATCCATTTACATCATTACATTTAAGTCATTTAGCAGACGCTCTTATCCAGAGCGACTTACAAATTGGTGCATTCACCTTATGACATCCAGTGGGACAGTCACTTAACAATAGTGCATCTAAAACTCTGGAGGGATTACTTGGTTCCTAGGTATTCCTTAAAGAGGTGGGGTTTCAGGTGTCTCCGGAAGGATGAGAGCAGAGGCGTCGTGAGGGAGTTTGTTCCACTTGGGGGGCCAGGGCAGCAGTTTTGACTGGGCTGAGCGCTGTACTCCTCAGTGGTAGAGGAGGCCAGAGGTGGATGAACGCAGTGCCCTTGTTTGGGTTGAATGAGCCTGGAGTCTTGAAACCTGAGGACCATGGATCTTGTAGGGTCATTCAGGAGAGTGGAGCGGGAGAGCTGGCCAAGGAACACCAGGCACGTTCAAGAGTTTTGGAGAGTTGAAAAGAAAGAAGGGATACTGGTCTGTAATTGTTGACATCGGAGGGATCGAGTGCTAGTTTTTCAGAAGGGGGCAACTCTCGCTCTTGAAGATGAACCTGAAGGGGCACGTTTGTTAGTTGAGAACGTCAGGGATGAGTTGATGAGCGGGTGAGGTAGGGAGAACAATGTCTCCGGAAATGGTCTGGAGAAGAGGGAGGGGATGGGTCAAGCGGGCAGGTTGTTGGGCGGTGGTGATCCGTCCGTCACACTGATATGTCTGTGGTTTCATCTGGAGAGAGAGGGGAGAAAGAGGTCAGAGCACAGGGTAGGGCAGTGTGAGCAGAACCAGTGTCTTGACTTAGCAAACGAGGATCGGAGGCCTGACAAAATGGTGAGTCATCTGCAGAGAGGAGCGGGGTGGGTGGGGGCGGAGGATTCAGGAGGGAGGAGAAGGTGGCAAAGAGCTTCCTAGGGTTAGCGTGGTAGAAAGTGGCTTTAGAGCAGAGACTTATGTGTAGGCCTAATGTAATGGCACAGGCAGGGAGCCCAGCCAACAGCGAGTAAATCGACGAGATGATGATCAAAGGCTAATTATAAACTGGGGATCACGATTCTTGGCGCTCTGGGAGCTTTGAATGCTGATTGGGAGGAAGAGCAGCTGACAGCTGTGGTGATATCCACACTGACTGCCAGACATGCAAACCACCTGGTATTTAATTGTGTGTCGTCTGCATAGCAATGATAAGACATTTATTTTTGTATAGCTAGGAGAGGGCCAAGAACAGAGCCCTGGGGGACACCAGTGGTGAGAGCTGGTGACAGATTACATTAGTAGGTAGGACGCAGTTGCCCAACTATGGAATCTGATGGTTCAAGTAAGGTAGATCTAGAAGGATGAGAGCAGAGGAGAGAGAGTTAGCTTTAGCAGTGCGGAGCGCCTCCGTGATACAGAGGAGAGCAGTCTCAGTTGAATGACTAGTCTTGAAACCTGACTGATTTGGATCAAGAAGGTCATTCAGAGAGAGATAGCTGGCCAAGGACGCTGTTCAAGAGTTTTGGAGAGAAAAGAAAGAAGGGATACTGGTCTGTAATTGTTGACATCGGAGGGATCACTGCAACTGCTCTCTTGAAGACGGAAGGGACGTTCAGGGATGAGTTGATGAGCGAGGTGAGGTAAGGAGAAGGTCTCCGGAAATGGTCTGGAGAAGAGAGGAGGGGATAGGGTCAAGCGGGCAGGTTGTTGGGCGGCCGGCCGTCACAAGACGCGAGATTTCATCTGGAGAGAGAGGGGAGAAAGAGGTCAGAGCACAGGGTAGGGCAGTGTGAGCAGAACCAGCGGTGTCGTTTGACTTAGCAAACGAGGATCGGATGTCACCTTCTTTTCAAAATGGTTGACCATCTGCAGAGAGGGAGGGGGGGGGGCATTCAGGAGGGAGGAGAAGGTGGCAAAGAGCTGGGTTAGAGGCAGATGCTTGGAATTTAGCGTGGTAGAAAGTGGCTTTAGCAGCAGAGACTTATGTGTAGGCCTAATGTAATGTAACGGAGTGATGATCAAAGGCTAATTATAAACTGGGTGATTCGGGCTTTGAATGCTGATTGGCTGACAGCTGTGGTATATCATACCATAAACCATTATTATGACGAAACATTTATTTTTACTTCTCTACTTACATTAGTAACCAGTTTATAATAGCCCTGGCCCCTGACCAGGCACTCTGCAAATGCACTATTCCTCTGGCATTTGATTAAATAAACACCCATGGCTCTTTATATAGCAAAAACTATTCATTTAATGGCTCTTTCAAAAAATAAGAATTTGTTCTTAACTGACTTGCCTAGTTAAAATTAAAATAAATATTGATAGTGGAGGTACTGGAGCACGAGCATAATGGACCTCTAGCTCCTCCTACCTTTGATATTAAATGATTGGATTGGTTTAAGCAGTTTCGCCTTGGATATACTGGGACACAAAGAGGAAGTCGATTGCTCGCTGATAATGTCCGCATCTTGGTTAAATTGAAAGAGAAACTGAACGACTTTGACGCTAGCTCAGTAAGTTGCTAAATTAAGAAAAATACATCAAAGCTAGCCTTATACAATAGTCAGCCAAATGTGCTTGTTGTAGTGCTAGCTAATACTGCAGGTTGAAATAATCAAATGTACTTTAATTTAAACAACAATTGCCTATCCCTCCCTCTACCTAGTTGATTACAGTTTACCTGTCGTATAATGTCAACTGTATCTGAAGAGCCAGTGAGCTCTATTAACAAATATAAGGTACGTGGCCATCATAAAAACACCTAAATTAGCCAGAATAGATTTCGAGCCTACGCTTTCTTACAGCGGCACTGGGTCTGACCGGCTTCTTGTTTAGATTGAAACCACAGAGCCAACGCGAGAAATGGCTCGGAAAATGTACCTCATTCCAGGAATGAGAAATGCATTGTACTATGAATTGGCCTATTATCCCAACTGTTACACCAAGAAGATTGAACGACTTCTAGTGTTTTAGAAGTCGTTCAATCGTATTTGTATAGCAGTTGGGACAATTCGGAGTACAACACATTTGTCTTCCCTGGAGTGAGGTATGTTTTTCTATCGTGCTTGGCTCTGCGTTGTCGTCTAAACAGGAATCCTGTCAGTGCAGCTGTAAGCAAGCGTATGGTCGGAATCTAGTTAGAAATCACCATATTTAGCTGGTAGGTAATGCCGCCATATTGAATGGCATTTAAACAATGCCCATATTATTGTGTTACAGTCCTACTTAGCAAGCTAACTACTTACCTGGAGCAAATGTAAAGGACCGAGGTTAGAAAACTCTTTGGTATAGCTATCTATATACTTGATGTCTGGTCCTGTGGTGTAATGCTACCCTCTCTTGGCCACAATGCAGAAGGCGGCTGGAGGCTGCGTCATGTGAAGGGGGACCTGTTCTCCTGTCGTGAAGATGAGGTCCTGGCCCATTGTATCAGCGAGGACTGTCGCATGGGGGCTGGCATCGCTGTCAAATTCAAGAAACAATTTAGTGGAGTAGATGAGCTGAAGAAACAGAGTGAGTCCTGTGTATTCATGTTTGTTATTATGCACTCTGCATGCTATGGAAGTCTGTTGTGATGTGCCATTTTCACTTCAAAGTTCGCACTACAGATAGAAGGCATAGTATATATCATAAGCCAATGTCATTGATCAAGATCACTGTCCACTGGTTTTTTTCTTCAGAGAAGGTGCCAGGGCAATGTGCTGTACTGAAAAGAAACAAGCGTTTTGTGTACTACCTGGTAAGATGCTTAGCGCTATATACCAACCAACTGAAACATATAAAGCCTTTTTATTTTGTGATCTTTTGTGGTGTGTCTCTTACAGATTACAAAAGAAAAATACAGCCACAAACCTACCTATGACAACCTACGGCAGAGCCTCGAGGACATGAAGTCTCATTGCTTACAAAATGGAGTAACTGGAATATCAATGCCTCGGTTTGTATAAATACATTCTACACAAAAAAAATCACCATTATGTTGACATTTAATTAATTTGCATATTGTTGGTATGCTGACTCCGCTTCCATTTTTCCTATCCTTCTATTCTACAGCATCGGCTGTGGCCTTGATCGACTGAGTTGGGATAAAGTGGAGGAGATGCTTAAGCAGGTATTCCAGCCCACAGATATAAGTATCACTGTGTATACTCTCCCTGTAAAACCCACAGGGAAACAAAGTTTCCATTGATGTTTTCTGTAAACCAAAGTAAATCATGTTTCAGGGACATTTGTTATGGTTATATTCTCTATCACCTTTTGTCATAGGCTCCAAGCCTGTGTTTTTCAACTCTTATGACAATGGGTTTTGTGTGAAATAAAACTCAGACATATTGTGTTGATTGACACAGCGTGTATTTTTAATTGCCAAGTTTACTCAGCATACGGATATGCACCTGTGCAAAGATTGCTGAAATGTTTACTTTCAAATGTTAATAAATGAAATGACAAAATGTCGCACTTTACTTTAAGAATCATATCCTTTACCGCCTAATCTTTATTTTACCCCTGTGTGTGATGGTTCTCTGAAATTACAAGTGCATATTTTCATGTTAATTATGATCCTTTATTAGAGCTATTCTCCACCAGATGGGGGCACCAATTATAGTTTTCTCCACATGGCTTCTGTGGTGTGATCTATACAGATTTGTCATATGCTGTAAATACCCTGTAATGTACAAGTACCTTACATGAGCATGACTTATGAAAACTAGATTGTTATTTTGCAGTAATAAAATCAAATGTGTTGCATACATTTGGCTGAACCTGTGGTTCTTATCATTTGTATATATGTTTAGATTGACTGTCCAGTGTAAATGGTGTTCCATCATCTCGATCACGTTCATCTTATGACTAAATGTATCAATATCACCCGTCATACCATACAGAAGGACAGATGATCTGAACAAATACATTAAGTCATTCCTAATACCATCTCTTCATCCACTGACTGGGGCTGTGCATCAGGCTTTGCTCATGAGTCACAAGCTTGAAGCTGCGAACTCTGAACGCTACCTTTTAATGTGATTCTAATGCTATGACCATCACAAAAGACATAGCGGGTTGCAGCTGCGGCAGATATGGCCACGGTATTGTATGATGTAATGTTGATCTTTAGTGTACCGTACTGTAAAAGCAGCTGAAAGACGATGCCGGCGCCAGATGTAAGGGAGGGTGGGGGAAGGGTATAGGGAATCTGACACCACAAAGTCAAACCCACAGAACCATTTTATGTTTAAGCCCTCCAGTACATCAAGCCCTCCTCTACAACATGAAACTTGAGTCGAATGCACACACAACCAGCCATCCTTTCGCTGGATTGCCTGTAGTTACATTACTTGAAAGGAATAGCATATTTTGCCATTTAAAATGACTATAAACCAAAATATGTTTATGATAACGCGAGCGTACAATAGTTAGCTAGACCGTGTACAGTCTGACAGGTCTTCTAGTGAAAAGACAGAACAGTAGTCTGCTGCCTGACTTTGCCCCCACCTATTCCCCATGCCTTCTGGGGCACCTTCAATAATTCATGAGGGAAATCCATTTGTCACTGGGTACACTGCAGCTACCTTAATTCCTCTATTCCTGGCTGGATGTCTTTCGGGCATCACTGCATTTGAACCCCTCCTCCTCCCATCCCCCTAACACAGCGATTAGACTACTCTGCATCGAGCCCTGGGAAGTCTCCCTTTTATCTGGCCAGAACATCACTGTACTGCATAGGTCCATCACACACTGCAGAAATGCAGTGGTCGTCTTTGATTGTGTCTCAAAAATCCTAACCATGGAAATACACTGAATCCTAGCTCGGCTTGCCTGTGTTTGTCCTATAGCAGCCCACTGATTTGCTACTTTCCTTAGTTCTCCCTCCTAACACTCACTCTGTTTCTCTCATGTCCATCTTCCCTTGCCTTCTTTTTTACGCTCTGTGTATGAATCTGTAGAGCTCGGCACTCTTGTCCACTTTAGAGAAAAGAAGAGCTTGGGGGAGGGGTCCTGATGCACCGTGAAACTGCCCCCTCCCAATTAAAGCACATCGCTTATGTTATTGAAGAGCAGCTCAGCCAATGAGGTGGCGATAAAGGCTGATACAGCATTAAAAAAAAAACAGCAGAACGAGTGAAGAAAAAACTGCTGTGTGTGTGTAGTTTTTATCCCTCCCCGGAGCTGATTTGTATTAATTTACTGTAGTAATCCATTAGGGTGTGTGTGGATGTGAGGCAAGAGTCCACAGTGTTCTAGAACTATGCACTAGTCCATTATTCTAACACTGAAAATAAGAGAAAGTAATTCTTGAAGGAATATTCATTCTCTTTTTTTCCATCTATCTCAGTGCCCTGAAGCTGCCAGAGACGTTTGCCCTGAGGAGGAAGAGACCCAGCACACAAGGTAAACTGCTTTTCACATCTGCTGGTGGGATGCTTTTGAAGTTCTTTTTTTTCCTGATTATAATTATAATGCCATATTGGAGCTAATTAAGTGATCATTCATTTAGAGATTTTTTTATTTTTAAATGTTTACATAATTGAGATAAGGAGACAGGGAAGGAGAGAGATGGCTTGAGCGGGACTCTGATACTCCAAGCCAAGTTACTCTCCGTGCACACGGTTGTCAAGTGCAGCAGTATCCCATTTCAGTCCATAGATAGTGGAGCTTCCCCAGACCCCAGCATCTTGCTGACATGGGACAGGGGGACTTAACATAACCATGCAGTTTTTGTGAATTCAGAGCAAACTTGAAGTTTCCTGGGACGAGGCATTAAAAAAAAGTTTTTGAAGTTTGACGTTGATGGTTCAAATGAGAGGTCAGGTGGACAGGTGCATCATTTCACGGTGAAACAAATGTACTGTATAATGATAATCCCAAAAGGGGTCGATGTGCGCACTCGTATGTGTGGACTCTCATTTTGTGTGCAGCTGTATGTCAATAAGGATATATAATGTAATATGATGCATGCATTTGGGTTGCTTAGATAACACATGCATTAGGAATGGTGTGTAGAGATTGATCTGTCTTAATTAGAAATGGTGTGTAGAGAACTTGATAGTTCACTAGGGCTCAGTCTGTACCTGCAGCCCCAGTGAACTATCTCACAGAGAGGGTATGCAGGGCTGGAGGAATCTCCTTCCATGGAAAGAGGAGAGTTTTTCTCTCACCCCTCAGTGGTCACACAGTAGGAACCGCAGAGGAAAGTGAAGGCTAAGGGCATTTTAAAGATTTTATGAAGGGCTACTGGACAGATAACGCAATCTAACAGACAGATGGGGTATTTTCAATATAAAAATATATTTTCTTGCGACTTATTTGAGGTGTATTTACACTTTTCTATTTTGCTCATCGTGATGTCATTTGATGTGATTATGACCTTGACATTTTTCTGTTTGACTAATCTACAGCGGCCAGCAGTAGGCGCTGTTTCTTTCATCTGTAGCCTATCTAAAAGATTTGTGACGTGAATAAGATAGTACTGTAAAATGAGTGAAGATGATCTTTTAATGATTTTCTGTTTATTTTTAGGGGAAGTTCTGCTCTCCACAGTTGTAGGCTATTTATTCAGTCTGGAAACCAGGTTCAGTATTCGTTTGGGAGAGTAGTGTGAAGAATCTGTGTTTGTAAAGGATTTACAGACCATGTCCTCTTTCTGTCATTGAAAAGGATACTCCCACTCAGTAGGAAGGACAGGAGGAAAGCTAGGGAGGGTTGGGGACCCATCCTCTCCTGACCAGAGCTGCTGACCCTTAGATCCTTGCTCTGTCGTAGTCTGACCCAATCTCCCAGAGACACGATAGCAGCTTTGTGAGCATATCCACTATACCGTGGCAGTTGTGGACCAGAAAGGGAGAAGCAAACTTTATTATTCATGTCTCTCTGCCTTTTGTGAGCATGGTGGCTCTTTCTCTGAGAGACTGCAAAGCTATTTTAGTGTGTCCCATCCTCAATATTTCAAACCAACGTTTTGTTTTACACTACACCACACACACTGTAGCACTGCCATCTAGTACCACAGTGATAGACAATGAGTAGTACTTCCCCAATTCTGTGAGCGACTTCAGCAACTGTCACATCTGTTCCTGTGCTTGCAAGTGGCCACAATGAATCACACATTAAAACACAGTCAGAACAATCATATTCAAATGGAAACCATGCTGATTCTGGAGTAGGCCTACCACTGCGTAGCCTAGACTCAGTGAGTTTAACATACATTTTTCAAAAATGACCAAACTATTCATAATAGGCTTAGATTTTTGCATTCTGGAAAATGAGTAATTTATGAACTAATGTATATTTTTCAGATGAGGTAAATGATTATGCCAACACCACTTTAATAACCATTGACATCCATGGAATTATGGAAGACTGTTCCTCTTCACATTATCCCGGGGATGAGGTTGAGAGACTCCCAGCAGGGTAGAGACATCACGCCGAGGAAGACACTGAGATAGCACTGCTGAGAAAACCCAGCTGCTAATAGCAACGCCGCAGTGACACCCCTCACTGTGTCCAAGTATTAGTTGCTGTCCTCTATAAGACTGAAATTGTGAGAAGTTGAGAACCACTGAAGTCTGAAGGAGCCCAAAAAGTACTTATCTTGAATTAGCATAGCGGGATTGAAACAGTGGATATCTCGCTGTTGGCTAAAATCATTTGAGTATTGTAATCAGGATAGAACAGCTAGTGGAAGGACTGGAATCAGTGTGGTCTTCAGTCAGAGGACGAATCACAGCAGCTGAAGGATGGAACCTGACTGTTGAATGAAATAGTATCGCACTTTACTATCCAATCACTCCTATGAAAGACACAGATCATGAATAAGGTCATGAAGTATCAGACATGTCCTGTGATATACAATGCATTCGGAAAGTATTCAGACCCCTTGACTTTTTCCACATTTTGCTACGTTACAGCCTTTTTCTGAAATTGATGGGGGAAAAAACCATTTCATTCATCTTCACACAATACCCCATAATGGAAATTTTTGCACATCTATGACATTTTTGAAACAGAAATACCAAATTTACATAAGTATTCTGACCCTTTACTCAGTACTTTGTTGAAGCACCTTTTGGCAGTGATTACAGCCTTGAGTCTCCTTAGGTATGACGCTACAAGCTTGGCACACCTGTATTTGGGGAGATTCTCCCATTCTTCTCTGCAGATCCTCTCAAGCTCTGTCAGGTTGGATGGGGAATGGTACCTGCACAGCTTTTTTCAGGTCTCTCTAGAGATGTTCGTTCGGGTTCAAGTCCATGCTCTGGCTGGATCACTCAAGGACATTCAGAGACTTGTCCCGAAGCCACCCCTGCGTTGTCTTCCCCAGAGCTGTGCCTCGACACAATCCTGTCTCGGAGCTCTACGGACAATTCCTTCGACCTCATGGCTTAGTTTTTGCTCTGACATGCACTGTCAACTGTGGGACCTTATATAGACATATCATGTCCATTCAATTGAATTTACCACAGATGGACTCCAATCAAGTTGTAGAAACATCTCAAAGATGATCAATGGAAACAGGATGCATCTGAATTGAATTTCAAGTCTCATTGCAAAGGGTCTGAATACTAATGTAATATTGTGTTTCTGTTTTTTATTTTTAATGCATTTACAAAAATGTCTAAAGCTGTTTTCACTTCCGTCATTATGAGGTATTGCGTGTTGATTGATGACGGAATTTTGGGGGGGAATCCATTTTAGAATAATGCTATAACGTAACAAAATGTGGAGAAAGGGAAGGGGTCTGAATACTTTCCCGAATGCACTGTAACAAATGAGATTTTAATGTTTTCGTTACCATCAGGTCATTGAAGGTAATGCCAAATAAGTATCATTTAAAACATTTGAATTCCATTGTTTTGAATTGAGACATTATGTGTTCATTCTTTTAGAAGCTTTGGACTTTTGGGTTAATAGATAATTAGGTTCACCTCTGCAGGTATACAATCCATTGTACCCATTGAGTGAATAGCACCTCAGGAAGAGGCAGATCAGCAGAAGTGTCAGGAGTCTTGTCATTGCTCATCCTCTCGGTGTGACACCCCCTGTCCCAGATTATGTGACACGTGGTGTTTAGTGCGCCCCTGTTACTGATGGCGAAGGCGATATAGCGGAGCCAACACTGCTGTCACCCTGACACCACAGTTAGCATAGTGCTTAGCTCCGCATGTCAGCCAATTCTACACTGTGAGCATTCCACCAAACCAAACTACATTACATTAAAACAACTACAGAGACGAACTGAATGGACTGAAATGGAGCCAGAGCTTTATAATGAGAAAACATAAGGCTTTGAATGGATAAAATGGTATGCAGAAGGGCACAATGAATATTCACAGAAGTTATCCAGCCCGTATGTATTGCTACCACTGAGAAAGAATACAGGAGACAGTAGAGGAAAATAGAGGACATATCAAATGATTAAGGTGAACAGTCTCTCCTTGATGAAGTGTCACCCTGAAAAATACAGTTGCGTGCGGGAGGAGAGAACAGTATAGTTGTGCATTGCTAGCAACCAAGACCAGGGCACCTCATCACACACCCCGGGGAAATGTGTGCTCAAAGTGAGCATGAGGATAGAAAGTGAGTGATTGAGGAAAGACAGAAATAGAGGGGATTATTAGGATGAAAAGAAAAAAGATGGGAGAGGAAGGGGACGTGAAAGGAAAGTGAAAAGAGATGGAGAATAAGGGAGACAGATGATGAGAGGAAAGAGCGGAGCGGAAGTATATGAGGGAGAGAGAGAGCGAGTGGGTGTGCGGTACAAAGCTTGGAGCACTGCAGCACATTGCAGTGCCCAGCCCCCGCTGTGTTCTTGCCATCCGGTTCCATGCACTGAAAAGAC
Organism: Oncorhynchus gorbuscha; assembly: GCF_021184085.1. Lineage (NCBI taxonomy): Eukaryota > Metazoa > Chordata > Actinopteri > Salmoniformes > Salmonidae > Oncorhynchus > Oncorhynchus gorbuscha. The sequence goes on along the minus strand of NC_060182.1, from coordinate 32,242,271 downwards.
CCCTGCAGCAGAGTGACATAGAGGGCTGCCTGCCTGCTGACGAACAGCACAGCAACCAAAAAAGCAGGAACACAATTGTTCTTTCCACTTGACCTGATATGTCTTTCTGTTATGCTGATTCTGGGGTACTTGAAGTGTGCTATAGAATGTTCAGAGCAAAGAGTTGAATTGACAATACAGGGCAATTCATCTCATGTTAAGGCTTTCCTGGATTATATAAACCTAGAAATACTGCACATTCAGTTCTGCCCAATTTGACCTGGTAGTCATGGGATTGTAATTTATTTCACTGTACAAGCATACTGTAACCATATCAGACCATGCCAAATGTGGCCAATAACCCCAGTACTGCTGTATGGTACATAATCTTTCCCCCACCTCCATGTTTCTCCCATTAGGAGCATTTGCACACATCACATGCTTTTGTCCCTGGGTAGGCTAGCCTAATGTCCTGGCAAATAAAGCCAGCTCCCTTATGGGACATGTTGAAATGACAACAATGGAAAGGCAAACACATGACCAGAAATCATTTGTGTTTGTCTCATAGCAGTCTGATGTGTTGTTGATGTGCTTTGTTCATTTGGCTTTTTAGTTCTGTTTACACCGAGCCCAGTGGTCAGCTTTCCATTCTAGACACTAATGCATTTTGAATCAAACAGGCTAAGCCTAACTATGGGATGCCTTGTCCAGAAAACTACTAGACACACGGTTGAGATACAGGACAGTGTTAATCTAGGAAATTGAAGATCCAAGTTATTTCTGCTTCCTCAAACAGTTATGTTTCTGCCTTTGGGGCAGTGGCTGAGGCATGAGAGGCTTATCTGCTGTATTTGATCTTAGTTACTATCATTTTGATCTAATGCTGAAGTAGCTGACTGACTGTGTATTTGGTGTTGTTTAGATGTATTAGTTCCCCTGAGGGGTTTGATGTTCAATCAGTGTTCCTCTATTTGAAGCGGGCTTGAGTCTGCTATGCCCAGCTGGGTGAGTGTTTGGACTCTGAAGTTTGTTTCCCCACAGCACACCATGCTAAACTTCTCATTTCAGCCGATTGTTTACCTGTTACCTCAGATTCACACTGAGTGTACAAATCATTAGGAACACCCTCCTAATATTGAGTTGCACCCCCTTTTGGCCTCAGAACAGACTCAATTCGTCATAGCATAGACACTGCAAGGTGTCAAGTGTTCCACAGGGATACTGGCCCATGTTGGCTCCAATGCTTCCCACAGTTGTGTCAAGTTGACTGGTGTCCTTTGGGTGGTGGACCATACTTGATACACACAGGAAACTGTTGAGCATGAAAATCCAGCCGTGTTGCAGTTCTTGACACACTCAAACTGGTGCGCCTGGCACCTACTACCATACCCCGTTCAAAAACGCTTACATATTTTGTCTTGCCCGTTCACTGTCTGAATGGCACACATACACAATCCACGTCTCATTTGTCTCAAGGCTTAAAAATCCTTCTTTAACCTGTCTTCTCCCCTTCATCTACACTGTTTGAAGTGTATTTAACAAGTAACATCAATAAGGGATCATAGCTTTCACCTGGATTCACCTGGTCAGTCTATGTCATGGAAAGAGAAGGTGTTCCTAATATTTTGTACACTCAGTGTTCATTTTAAAGAGCAAACAAGCAGGGCTGAACACATCCTAGGTTGGACATTTGTTTCTGGAAAAGTCTACCCTGTGCTGGAAATGAATGATTTAACTTGGTGAAGTAGTGTAGTTTGTTTAACACTTGTTTCATCCCCTGTATATCAAAGGCCTTTCTTTTAATAGAGTGGACTCTCACCAGTCAGTCCACAAATACATTGGACAGCAAAGAATTAGAATAGAGGGATCTCTTGGTCCAATTATGTTTGGGCTAACCATGTGTGTAATTGCTGCTTTTCTAATCTTTGTGTGTTTAGAGCAGGGATGCACAAATTTGATGGGGGTGGCTCTGAACTCATCATGGGGGGGGGGGGGGGGCGCAGTGGCTCGCGGGTCTGCGTACCCACATCCATACATATAGTCAGAGCCCTTTTGGGGCCCTAACCAACATTTTGGAAATGTTTAGACGTTGTAAATTGATCCGCCATCCGACAAAAGGGCTGCATGGCGCTAGTTGCCAATCCATGGTTTTTAGAGCATCCGCTACAATAAATTCACATGTCTATGACAACACATAACATGATGATATGATAAATGCCATGATGCCAGTATCAGAAATTTTCCTATAGCCTGACAAATGAGTGAACGAGATAGCATCAATCTTAGCATGAGTCTTACATGGCATGTCTTGCTACCCGCACAATGGCGCTTAGAGCAAAGCACTGTGATGTGTGTGTTGTGTGTCATCAGTGAGTGTGTGTTGTGTGTCATCAGTGAGTGTGTGTTGGCATTCTTGCACCGAAGAATGTCCCAGCCTTGGTCACGACGCAAGGAAAAATTCAAGAAAGAAAAAAGAGAGAGAGCGAGATAGAGATAGAGGCAAACGGAGTGAGAGTGTGTGTGATAAAGCAAGAGAGTGACAGAGTGTGAGATAGAAAGGGAGAGACGAGAGGATGTAGTATAATGTAGTTGTGGTGTGTAGGGGAGAATGGGGGTGGGGGTGAGCCAGCAAGCTGCAGCCGGGACTCCGAGTGCTGCATTGAGCTGCATAATTAATCCAGAGGGGGAGGAGAAAGGGGAGGAGCAAAAGGCGGACCTCCGGTATGAAGAATATAATGAGCGGTAGAGACAGTAATTCTGCTGGAACGGAGCCAGCCTATTCTTGTGTGAAATCTCTGTTCAGAAGGCATGCTGAGCTCTGGACATATTTTCATGCAAAAGCAAATAGGGCACAGGACCCAATGTGTTTCTATTTCTATCAGACATATTCAGTCAGAGAGACTCAAAACTGCTTGGAGCAGGGAGCAGGGAGCAGGGAGCAGGGAGCAGGGAGCAGGGCCAGGGAGTGAAGGTAAGAGGGGATGCATATTCAGAGGAAGCACCCTCAGCTGTTTGGTCCAGCTCCGCTCGGCTCTGTTATTCTCTGTGTTCCTGTCCCATCTGTTCTCTCGGTCCCTATTATCCAATCACCTTCCACTATACTGCGTGCCAGAACACACTACTTTTCTTTGCAGGGCCCTCTTTCTCTGACTCAGTCTGTTCATAATCAGCCAATTTGCTGTAAAATGCTTTCTTATTATTTGACCCATCTGGTGATAACATACAGATGCAACGGGGGCTTGATACTATGGGTGTTTCACTGATGTGTTGGGACCTTCGTCGAGGCTAATCCTCCCCTTTTAAAATGTTGTTCTTGAGATGGTGACAGGGACCTTGAGTGTTATGTAAGTATACGCGAGACCCTTTTTATGAAGCCTCCTTCCCTTCCTCTCTCTGTGAGGAGTGTGCAATAAAAGCTTCCAAAGCCTCCTCTCCTCGGTTTTATTTATAACCACTGTTTCCCTGCAGAGGAGACTTTCTGCCAGATCAGTCATGCATTCCACACTGCAGTTTCACACAAGCAATGTGAGCGGTGCGTGTGTGTGCGTGTATATATTTGTGTGGGTGCGTTTGTGTGTGAGAGTAAGAGTGTGCGTTCCTGTGGGGGGGCATGTGTGTCTGTGCGTGCGTGTGTGTGGCAGGTCTTGGCCAAGAAGATGGTGGTGTGTTTTTGGAGTTTACAGTAGGTCACTATCCCTGTCAGAGCTGGCTCCCCACTGGGACTCTGCTGTCACTGGTGATTGTATAATCTGGCCCGTTTCTTCACCCGTGTCATACCACCTGGGAGCACCTCTGTCACCTCACCTACCCATCACTGTGGTTCCCCCCATCTCATCCATTCTAATGCACTGTAACTTGCTAAATCCTCTTCACTGCTCTGAGATACTGCATGTGGCTGCACAGGTGTAGTGTCTCTATAAAACTATAGTTTAATACACTCTGAAATCTAATGTATGTATTTGTTGAATGTTTCCTGTGATTTTGTTGCTCCTTAAAAAAACACAATCAAAGAGCACTTTCATGTCTGTCCAGTTTTCTAATCACAGGTAACATTGTGGTAGAAATTGTTAAGTAAGAACTGTCATAGTTTCCTTTAAGATCTGTCTGTTTGTAGGTTGAGGTAAAAAAAATCATGGGAGCTGAGGAAGAACACAAAGGCATTTGAAATGCACCCCGTGTCGGCCCTGAATCTCCCAAAGCACAGCTGGGGAGCTTGTACTGTTTGCAATCTCATTCCCGTCTCCTGAGAGCCACCAGATCAGACTTAAATTACAAAACAAATTACCCTGTATACCCACTGCAGCAGTGCAAAGCTGATATCAAGCACAGAGGTGTGGTCCCTCCAGAAAGGTAAGTGTATATCTCAAATCCATGCTCATGACTTTCCTTTCCATACCTAATGACCAAAATCCTCTCTCCTGCACCTTATGGGTGATTTGTAGGCTGCTACAGTATTGGAGCTTTAAGGCATCCGCATGCTTCTCATCCGAAACAGTTCCGATCAGTTTGTGCATATATTATGACATTTTGTGAAGTTTTGGTCTTCCGAAAGGCTATTCGTGTATGCACATTTTTTGCTCGAGACATGCCGAAGTCTACACCCCTTCATTGGTCAACAGTATTGATTCTTCAATTAAGTGTTTGTTGTCATTCAGAGATAGACACCTCATTTTCATGCACATTTTTTTCACTTGGGAAATACCACACCAAACATCTTAGTTAATATCAAATTGTGCGACTAAGATCTCCTCGGCAAAAACTTCAAAATGAATGACAGATTTCTTGAGTAATCTTGGATTAATTCAGACTATTTTGAGGGCGTGTATGCTGGCTACAGCGTCTCAAGATGGAGAAACAGTACTATTGCTGCATTTTCTCGTCTTTCAAGTGAATGTCTTTTAAGGGGCTATGCGAGCACAATAGGGCCCCAGCCTAACCAAAGCACGCGGAAGGCTTTAGGGTGATGGGATCATAAAGTTGTCATGCTTCTGGTTTCCCATTCATGTTCTGCATGGATGTTTCTTCAAAAGGGCATTTGGCATACATTCTGATTTTAAGCTCTCTCCATATACACGCTCCAAGCAAGTGTTACACCATTAAACATAAACAGTGTTTATTTACATCTTCTGTCCACCAAAATAAATAAAAACGAAGAGACATATTCTGGCTCAGTTTTAATTCCACTCCCAGGGGCCTTTCTTTACAGTGCAAAAACAGAGTTGCCATCTCCCAGCAGTACTGGGAAAACTGACCATCTGACATTAAGAATGCGGGAGTGATGTTTTTGCCAGTTCAGAGAAGCTACTAGACCTAACTAATTCAATATCTTCTCAGAAATATTGTTACTACACTGTATTGACCAAATGATGTTATCACCTCACATTAAAAACCATCCCCTTTATATTATATATTTCTATTATGCTAGTTCTAGTACTGTGGTTTACCTATTTGATTGGCCAAACAGATGCTAAAGAAACACAGATTCCAGTGCTGGGAGAAAGTTTGCCAGAGAGAGTGGAATTGGTCCTTTAATGGCTCTGAGTGGTTGCTCAACGACAAGGTTGTTTCAATTCATTGAGTTTTGGAGGCCAGTGAGCAGAGGAAGGACACGGCATACAGAGCAGATCCTGTAGGCGCCATCAGTGCTGCTTCCTGCCTGTCACATTCCCCTTGGTTTTAGAACTCACAGAGAGAGACACATAATAATAACAGGATGGAAAACTCAATCAGAACACAAGAATAAATTATATTTTTGTTGTGCATACAGAAAGAATGGAAATGGCTTTTAATGGAATTGTAACGGCGTTCGTCTGTTGAATGAAGAGAGTCAGACCGAAATGCAGCGTAGTGGTTACTCATGACTTTAATGAAGGAAAATGGAATGATACATGAAATAACTCATAAATACAAAAACAACAGAACGGAACGTGAAACGAATTACAGCCTATCTGGTGACTACAACACAGAGATAGGATCAAACACCCACAAAATACAAAGCGAAAGTCAGGCTGCCTAAATACGGTTCCCAATCAGAGACAACGATAGACACCTGACTCCAATTGAGAATCGCCTCAGGCAGCCAAGCCTATACAACACCCCTAATTAGCCGTGATCCCAAATACTACAAACCCCAATACGAAAAACAACATATAAACCCATGTCACACCCTGGCCTACCCAAACATATAACAAAAACACAAAATACAATGACCAAGGCGTGACAGAACCCCCCCCCCCCTAAGGTGCGGACTCCCGGACGCACCTCAAGAGCATAGGGAGGGTCCGGGTGGGCGTCTGTCCATGGTGGCGGTTCTGGCTCAGGACGTGGACCCCACTCCATTAATGTCCTAGTTCCTCCCCTTCGCGTCCTGGGATAATCCACCCTCTCCGCTGACCATGGCCTAATAGTCCTCACCCAGACCCCCACATAACTGAGGAGCAGCTCGGGACAGAGGGGCATCTCAGGACAGAGGGGCATCTCGGGACAGAGGGGCATCTCGGGACAGAGGGGCATCTCGGGACAGAGGGGCAGCCCGGGACAGAGGGGCAGCCCGGGACAGAGGGGCAGCCCGGGTCAGAGGGGCAGCTCGGGACAGAGGGGCAGCTCGGGACCGAAGCAGCCCGGGACTGAGGGGAAGCCCGGTACTGAGGGGAAGCCCGGTACTGAGGGGAAGCCCGGTACTGAGAGGAAGCCCAGTACTGAGAGGAAGACCAGTACTGAGAGGAAGCCCAGTACTGAGAGGAAGCCCAGTACTGAGATGAAGCTCAGGCAGGTAGCAGGCTCCGGTAAATCCTGGCTGGCTGGCAGATCTGGAAGAGACTGGTTGTCGAGCAGATCTGGAAGAGACTGGTTGTCGGGCAGATCTGGAAGAGACTGGTTGTCGGGCAGATCTGGAAGAGACTGGTTGTCGGGCAGATCTGGAAGAGACTGGTTGTCGGGCAGCGCTGGGCTGACTGGCGGCACTGGGCAGACTGGCGGCGCTGGGCAGACTGGGAGCACTGGCCGCGCTGGGCAGACTGGGAGCACTGGCGGCGCTGGGCAGACTGGGAGCACTGGCCGCGCTGGGCAGACTGGGAGCACTGGCCGCGCTGGGCAGACTGGGAGCACTGGCCGCCCTGGGCAAACTGGGAGCACCGGCCGCGCTGGGCAGACTGGGAGCACTGGCCGTGCTGGGCAGACTGGGAGCACTGGCCGCGCTGGGCAAACTGGGAGCACTGGCCGCGCTGGGCAGACTGGGAGCACTGGCCGCGCTGGGCCGACTGGGAGCACTGGCGGCGCTGGGCAGACTGGGAGCACTGGCCGCGCTGGGCAAACTGGGAGCACTGGCCGCGCTGGGCAGACTGGGAGCACTGGCCGCGCTGGGCCGACTGGGAGCACTGGCGGCGCTGGGCAGACTGGAGACTCCGGCAGCGCAGGAGAGGAGAAAGGCTCTGGCTGTGCTAAACAGACGAGGCGCACTGGAGGCCTGGTGCGTGGTGCTGGAACTGGTGGTACTGGATCGAGGACACGCACAGGAAGCCTGGTGCGGGGAGCTGCTACCGGAGGACTGGTGTGTAGAGGTGGCTCTGGATAGACCGGACCGTGCAGGCGCACTGGAGCTCTTGAGCACCGAGCCTGCCCAAGCTTACCTGGCTCGATGCCCACTCTAGCCCGGCCAATAGGAAGGGCTGGTATGTGCCGCACCTGGCTCTGCACCCGCACTGGAAACACCGTGCGCTCCATAGCATAACACGGTGCCTGCCCGGTCTCTCTAGCCCAACGGTGAGCACAGGGAGTTTGCGCAGGTCTCCTACCTGGCATAACTATTCTCCCTTCTAGCCTCCCCCCAATACTTTTTTGGGGCTGCTTTTCCGGCTTCCAACCGCGTCGCCGTGCTGCCTCCTCATACCTGCGCCTCTCCGCTTTAGCCGCTTCTATTTCTTCCTTGGGACGGCGATATTCTCCAGGCTGAGCCCAGGGTCCTTTACCGTCTAATTCCTCCTCCCATGTCCAATTCTCCAAGTGGTGCAGCCTCTCCCACTGCAACTGCTCTTCACGATTAACAGGGAGAGTAGGCTCAGGTCTGACTCCTGACTCAGCCACTCTCTCTCTGCGCTCTCCCCTAATAAATATTTGGGGGTTACTTTCGGTATTCGCTCTGCGTCGCCGTGTTTTCCTTTTCGACTCCATTCATCTATAGCCCTCTTCGCATTGCTGCAGGGAATCCCAGGCGGGCTCCTGCACTCGCTCTGGGTCGGCCGCCCACCTGTCGATTTCTTCCCACGTCGTATACTCCATGCCTCTACCGTCCATAACGTCCTCCTTTAGCTCCTGCCAGTTTACACACTGCTCGGTCTGTGAGTGGTGGGTGTTTCTGTAACGGCGTTCGTCTGTTGAATGAAGAGAGTCAGACCGAAATGCAGTGTAGTGGTTACTCGTGACTTTAATGAAGGAAAACGGAACGATACATGAAATAACTCATAAATACAAAAACAACAGAACGGAACGTGAAACTAATTACAGCCTATCTGGTGACTACAACACAGAGATAGGAACAAACACCCACAAAATACAAAGCGAAAGTCAGGCTGCCTAAATACGGTTCCCAATCAGAGACAACGATAAGCACCTGACTTCAATTGAGAATCGCCTCAGGCAGCCAAGCCTATACAACACCCCTAATTAGCCGTGATCCCAAATACTACAAACCCCAATACGAAAAACAACATATAAACCCATGTCACACCCTGGCCTACCCAAACATATAACAAAAACACAAAATACAATGACCAAGGCGTGACAGGAATGGCTTTACTTGTATTGTGGCATATTCGTTTTCAAGAATTGTATGATATTTTTCTGAGGTAAAACAATCAACACATTTGCCACTGACGTCACCAAACAAACATTTCCATATAATACCATGAATTTGTGTTTGAACAGATTTGATGAGTATGAACCTGGATGGTCATAGTTAATTAGAGGATACTACTGATGCTGTAATGTGTACGAGCTGCCTTACATACACTATACAGTGCCTTCAGAAAGTATTCACATCCCTTGAATTTTTCCAAATGTTCTTGTGTTATAGCCTGCATTTAAAACGGATCAAATTGATGTTGTGTTACTGGCCAGCACACAATACCCCACAAGAAATGTATAACAAATGAAAAGCTTAAATATCTTATGTCAAGATGTCACCCGTAGCACGCGCTCCAGCAGGTATATCTCACTGGTCACCCCCAAAGCCAATTCCTCTTTGGTCGCCTTTCCTTCCAGTTCTCTGCTGCCACTGACTGGAACGAATTGCAAAAATCTCTGAAGCTGGAGACTCACATCTCCCTCACTAGCTTTAAGCACCAGCTGTCAGAGCAGCTTACAGATCACTACACCTGTACATAGCCCATCTGTAAACAGCCCATCTATCTACCTACCTCATCCCCATACTGGTATTTATTTATTTATTTTGCTCCTTTGCACCCCAGTATCTCTACCTGCACATTCATCTTCTGCCGATCTACCATTCCAGTGTTTAATAGCTATATTTTAATTACTTCTCCACCATGGCCTATTTATTTCCTTAACTAACCTCATTTGCACTCACTGTATATAGACTTTTTGTTTTCTTTTGTTCTACTGTATTATTGACTGTATGTTTGGTTTATTCCATGTGTAACTGTGTTGTTGTATGTGTCGAATTGCTACACTTTTTATCTTGGCCAGGTCGCAGTTCCAAATGAGAACTTGTTCTCAACTAGCCTACCTGGTTAAATAAAGGTTCAATTAAATAATATATATAAAAACAAAATAAGGATTCAACCCCTTTGTTATGGCAAGCCTTAATAAGTTAATGTGTAAAGATATGCTTAACATTAGTTGCATGGACTCACTCTGTGTGCAGATCTAGTGTTTAACATGATTTTTGAATGACTACCTCATCTCTGTACTCTACACATACAATTATCTGTAAGGTCCCTCAGTCGAGGAGTGGATTTCAAACACAGATTCAACCACAAAGACCAAGGAGATTTTCCAATGTCTCGTAAAGAAGGGCACGTATTGGTAAATGGGTCAAAAAAAAGCACACATTGAATATCCCTTTGAGCATGGTGAAATGATAAATTACACTTTGGATGGTGTATCAATACACCCAGTCACAACAAGGATACAGGCCTCCTTCCTAACTCAGTTGCCGGCAAGGAAGGAAGCCGCTCAGGGATTTTACCATAAGGCCAATGGTAACTTTAAAACAGTTACAGAGTTTAATGGCTGTGATAGGAGAAAACTGAAGATGGATCAACAACATTGTAGTTACTCCATAATACTAACCTAATAGACAGAGTGAAAAGAAGGCAGCCTGTACAGAATACAAATATTCCAAAGCATGCATCCTGTAAGCAAAAAGGCATTGAAGTAATATAGTAAAACATTTGTCCTGAATACAAAGTGTTATCTTTGGGGCAAATCCAATACAACACATTACTGAGTACCACTCCATATTTGCAAGCATAGTGGTGGCAGCATCAAATCAAATGTTATTGGTCACTAACACATATTTATCAGATGTTATTGGTCACTAACACATATTTAGCAGATGTTATTGGTCACTAACACATCTTTAGCAGATGTTATTGGTCACTAACACATCTTTAGCAGATGTTATTGGTCACTAACACATCTTTAGCAGATGTTATTGGTCACTAACACATATTTAGCAGATGTTATTGGTCACTAACACATCTTTAGCAGATGTTATTGGTCACTAACACATATTTAGCAGATGTTATTGGTCACTAACACATCTTTAGCAGATGTTATTGGTCACTAACACATATTTAGCAGATGTTATTGGTCACTAACACATCTTTAGCAGATGTTATTGGTCACTAACACATCTTTAGCAGATGTTATTGGTCACTAACACATCTTTAGCAGATGTTATTGGTCACTAATACATATTTAGCAGATGTTATTGGTCACTAATACATATTTATCAGATGTTATTGGTCACTAATACATATTTAGCAGATGTTATTGGTCACTAATACATATTTAGCAGATGTTATTGGTCACTAACACATCTTTAGCAGATGTTATTGGTCACTAACACATCTTTAGCAGATGTTATTGGTCACTAATACATATTTAGCAGATGTTATTGGTCACTAATACATATTTATCAGATGTTATTGGTCACTAATACATATTTAGCAGATGTTATTGGTCACTAATACATATTTAGCAGATGTTATTGGTCACTAACACATCTTTAGCAGATGTTATTGGTCACTAATACATATTTAGCAGATGTTATTGATCACTAACCCATCTTTAGCAGATGTTATTGGTCACTAATACATATTTAGCAGATGTTATTGGTCACTAACACATCTTTAGCAGATGTTATTGGTCACTAATACATATTTAGCAGATGTTATTGGTCACTAACACATCTTTAGCAGATGTTATTGGTCACTAATACATATTTAGCAGATGTTATTGATCACTAACACATCTTTAGCAGATGTTATTGGTCACTAATACATATTTAGCAGATGTTATTGGTCACTAACACATCTTTAGCAGATGTTATTGGTCACTAATACATATTTAGCAGATGTTATTGGTCACTAACACATCTTTAGCAGATGTTATTGGTCACTAACACATATTTAGCAGATGTTATTGATCACTAGGGGCGGCAGCGTAGCCTAGTGGTTAGAGCGTTGGACTAGTAACCGGAAGGTTGCAAGATCGAATCCCCGAGCTGACAAGGTACAAATCTGTCGTTCTGCCCCTGAACAGGCAGTTAACCCACTGTTCCCAGGCCGTCATTGAAAATAAGAATATGTTCTTAACTGACTTGCCTGGTTAAATAAAGGTAAAATAAAATATATATATTTAGCAGATGTTATTGGTCACTAACACATATTTAGCAGATGTTATTGGTCACTAATACATATTTAGCAGATGTTATTGGTCACTAACACATCTTTAGCAGATGTTATTGGTCACTAATACATATTTAGCAGATGTTATTGGTCACTAACACATCTTTAGCAGATGTTATTGGTCACTAACACATATTTAGCAGATGTTATTGGTCACTAACACATCTTTAGCAGATGTTATTGGTCACTAATACATATTTAGCAGATGTTATTGGTCACTAACACATATTTAGCAGATGTTATTGGTCACTAACACATCTTTAGCAGATGTTATTGGTCACTAATACATATTTAGCAGATGTTATTGGTCACTAACACATCTTTAGCAGATGTTATTGGTCACTAACACATATTTAGCAGATGTTATTGGTCACTAATGTAATGATCTTCGTCTGTTGTTTGTAGAAAGTCAGACCGAAATGCAGCGTGTAGGTTACTCATGACTTTTAATGAAGCTAATACGGTACATGAAATAACGGAAGAAGAAAACAACAAACGAATGAAACTAATACAGCCTATCTGGTGACTAACACTAAGACAGGTACAATCACCCACGAAATACAACGCGCACTCACGCTACCTAAATACGGTTCCCAATCCGAGACAACTAGAATCAGCTGACTCCAATTAGGAATCGCCTCAGGCAGCCAAGCCTAACTAGACACACCCCTAATAATACACACTCCCAATTAATACAAACCCTAATACGAAATACAACATATAAACCCATGTCACACCTGGCCTACCCAAACATATAACAAAAACACAAGATACATTTACATTACATTTACATTTAAGTCATTTAGCAGACGCTCTTATCTAGAGCGACTTACAAATTGGTGCATTCACCTTATGACATCCAGTGGAACAGCCACTTTACAATAGTGCATCTAAATATTTTAAGGGGGGGGGAGGGGGTGAGAAGGATTACTTTATCCTATCCTAGGTATTCCTTAAAGAGGTGGGGTTTCAGGTGTCTCCGGAAGGTGGTGATTGACTCCGCTGTCCTGGCGTCGTGAGGGAGTTTGTTCCACCATTGGGGAGCCAGAGCAGCGAACAGTTTTGACTGGGCTGAGCGGGAACTGTACTTCCTCAGTGGTAGGGAAGCGAGCAGGCCAGAGGTGGATGAAGGCAGTGCCCTTATTTGGGTGTAGGGCCTGATCAGAGCCTGGAGGTACTGAGGTGCCGTTCCCCTCACAGCTCCGTAGGCAAGCACCATGGTCTTGTAGCGGATGCGAGCTTCAACTGGAAGCCAGTGGAGAGAGCGGAGGAGTGGGGTGACGTGAGAGAACTTGGGAAGGTTGAACACTAGACGGGCTGCGGCGTTCTGGATGAGTTGTAGGGGTTTAATGGCACAGGCAGGGAGCCCAGCCAACAGCGAGTTGCAGTAATCCAGACGGGAGATGACAAGTGCCTGGATTAGGACCTGCGCCGCTTCCTGTGTGAGGCAGGGTCGTACTCTGCGGATGTTGTAGAGCATGAACCTACAGGAACGGGCCACCGCCTTGATGTTAGTTGAGAACGACAGGGTGTTGTCCAGGATCACGCCAAGGTTCTTAGCGCTCTGGGAGGAGGACACAATGGAATTGTCAACCGTGATGATACAATGACCAAGGCGTGACAGAACCCCCCCCCCCCCCCTAAGGTGCGGACTCCGGGACGCACCTCAAGAGCATAGGGAGGGTCCGGGTGGGCGTCTGTCCATGGTGGCGGTTCTGGCTCGGGACGTGGACCTCACTCCATAAATGTCCTAGTTCCTCCCCTACGCGTCCTAGGATAATCCACCTTCTCCGCCGACCATGGCCTAATAGTCCTCACCCTGATCCCCACATAACTGAGGGGCAGCTCGGGACCGAGGGGCAGCTCGGGACCGAGGGGCAGCTCGGGACAGAGGGGCAGCTCGGGACAGAGGGGCAGCTCGGGACAGAGGGGCAGCTCGGGATAGAGGGGCAACTCAGGATAGAGGGGCAACTCAGGACAGCGGGGCAGCCCGGGACAGCGGGGCAGCCCGGGACAGAGGGGCAGCCCGGGACCGAAGCAGCCCGGTACTGAGGGGAAGCCCGGTACTGAGGGGAAGCCCGGTACTGAGGAGAAGCCCGGTACTGAGGGGAAGCCCGGTACTGAGGGGGAGCCCAGTACAGAGAGGGAGCCTAGTACTGAGAGGAAGCTCAGTACTGAGAGGAAGCTCAGGCAGGTAGTAGGCTCCGGTAAATCCTGGCTGGCTGGTGGACCTGGATGATTAAGGTTGTCTGGCCGATCTAGAAGATCTTGGTAGACTGGCACTTCTGGCGGATCCTGGCAGACTGGCACTTCTGGCGGATCCTGGCAGACTGGTGACGCTGGGCCGACTGGCGGCGCTGGGCAGACAGGAGACTCCGGCAGCGCAGGAGAGGAGAAAGGCTCTGGCTGCGCTGAACAGGCGAGGCGCACTGGACGCGCTGGGCCGACTGGGAGCACTGGTGGCGCTGGACAGACAGGAGACTCCGGCAGCGCAGGAGAGGAGAACAGCTCTGGTTGCGCTAAACAAGCGGGAGACTCCGATAGCGCAGGAGAAGAGAACAGCTCTGGTTGCGCTAAACAAGCGGGAGACTCCGGCAGCGCAGGAGGGGAGAAAAGCACTGGCTGCGCTGAACAGGCGAGGCGCACTGGAGGCCTGGTGCGTGGTGCTGGAACTGGTGGTACTGGCGCGAGGACACGCACAGGAAGCCTGGTGCGGGTAGCTGCTACCGGAGGACTGGTGTGTATAGGTGGCTCTGGATAGACCGGACTGTGCAGGCGCACTGGAGCTCTTGAGCACCGAGCCTGCCCAAGCTTACCTGGCTCGATGCCCACTCTAGCCCGGCCAATAGGAAGGGCTGGTATAAGTCGCAGCTGGCTCTGCACCCGCACTGGAAACACCGTGCGCTCCATAGCATAACACGGTGCCTGCCCGGTCTCTCTAGCCCAACGGTGAGCACAGGGAGTATGCACAGGTTTCCTACCTGGCATAACTATTCTCCCTTTTAGCCCCCCCCAATATTTTTTGGGGGGTGACTTTCCGGTTTCCAACCGCGTCGCCGTGCTGCCTCCTCATACATACGCCTCTCCGCTTTAGCTGTCTCTATTTCCTCCTTGGGACGCCGATATTCTCCCGGCTGCTCCCAGGGTCCTTGTCCGTCTAATTCCTCCTCCCATGTCCAAATCTCCAAATGATGCATTCTCTCCCATTGCAACTGCTCTTCACGATTAACAGGGAGAGTAGGCTCAGGTCTGTTTCCTGACTCAGCCACTCTCTCTCTGCGCTTTCCCCTGTTACCTTCAGTTTTCGCTCTGTATAGCAATGCTTTCCTTCTCGATTCCATCCGTGTATAGCCCTCTTCGCATTGCTGTAGGGAATCCCAGGCGGGCTCTTGCACTCGCTCTGGGTCGGCTGCCCACCTGTTGATTTCTTCCCATGTCGTATAATCCCTGCTTCTGCCGTCCATATAGTCCTCCTTTAGCTCCTGCCAGTTCACACGCTGCTCGGTCTGTGAATCGTGGTGGGTGATTCTGTAATGATCTTCGTCTGTTGTTTGTAGAAAGTCAGACCGAAATGCAGCGTGTAGGTTACTCATGACTTTTAATGAAGCTAATACGGTACAAGAAAACAACAAACGAATGAAACTAATACAGCCTATCTGGTGACTAACACTAAGACAGGTACAATCACCCACGAAATACAACGCGCACTCAGGCTACCTAAATACGGTTCCCAATCCGAGACAACTAGAATCAGCTGACTCCGATTAGGAATCGCCTCAGGCAGCCAAGCCTAACTAGACACACCCCTAATAATACACACTCCCAATTAATACAAACCCTAATACGAAATACAACATATAAACCCATGTCACACCCTGGCCTACCCAAACATATAACAAAAACACAAGATACATTGACCAAGGTGTGACAACTAACACATATTTAGCAGATGTTATTGGTCACTAACACATATTTAGCAGATGTTATTGTGGGTGTAGCGAAATGCTTGTGTTCCTAGCTCCAACTGCAGTAATATCTAACAATTCACAACAACAAACACAAATCTAAAAGTAAAATAATAGAATTAAGAAATATATAAATATTAGGTTGAGCAATGTTGAAGTGGCATTGACTAAAATACAGTAAAATAGAATACAGTATATACATATGACATGAGTAAAGCATCATGTTATGGATATGCTTGTAATCGTTATAGACTGGGGAGTTTTTCAGAATAAGGCAAAATCCTAGAGGGAAACCTGGTTCAGTCTGCTTTCCACCAAACACTGGGAGATTAATTCACATTTAAGCAAGAAAATAACTTAAAACACAACCCCAAATCTACACTGGAGTTGCTTACCAAGAGTACCGTGAATGTTTGTGAGTGGCCGAGTTAAAGTTTTGACTTAAATCTGCTTGAAAATCTATGGAACTTGAAGAATTTATAAAATTATAATGGGCAAATACAGTACAATCCAAATGTGGAAAGCTCTTAAACCGTGTTCATATTGGCAGTTTGAAGTGACTGAAATCCTATTTATTTGCATATCTATTATTTTTCCCGCAGTCTGAACAGCCAAAAAATCACATGGAATCAGATATTTCAATCCATCTTACCCTAAGGATTTTGAACAGTCAAAGCAACTGAAAAACATCCCTGGCAGGCATTGTTGTCACCTTAGCTTGCTACACAACTTCTGAGTGATATGAAGCAGCATCATCACCAAAAAAACGTAGGAACAAAGTTTTGCCCACGGTGCAGGCTGCTATATCAGTCCGCTAATACAGACTATTAAAGACCCAATGCACTACCTTTGTGTGAAGAAAATATATAATCCAGGGTTTTCTTTAATTTGACTATTTTCTACATTGTAGAATAATAGTGAATACATCAAAACTATGAAATAACATATATGGATCATGTAGTAACCAAAGAAAAGTGTTAGACAAATCAAACTATTTTATATTTGAGATTCCTCAAAGTACCCTTTACCTTGATGGCAGCTTTTTTTTTTAACCCTGGAATGAGTAGGTGTGTCAGCTTTTTACTGGTACTGTATATATTTGTATTCTGTTTTTTTCATGGGGTGCTGCAGCACCCTCAGCACCCCTACCTCCTGCAGCTGTGGAGGGGTGAGAGAAAAAATAAGAATACTGTGACACAACAAAATGTGCAATAAGTCCAGGGGTATGAATTCTTTCTGAAGGTCACATTCAACCTTGATGTTGAGTTCCCCATTAAAAGTGTTTGAGTGGCAGGTCACGTAAGATTGTTTAGATTAGAAGAGAGAGGTGTGTGACCTTCCCCTCTCTGGCCATTGTGCAGATGCCACCCCTAAAGAAATACGACTATTGAATGAGATACGGGGGAGAAGTTAATTTATACTCCTAGGACAACTTGAATTGTGTGTCCCACCATATTGTTAAGAAGGCAGGCCTATTACTCTGCAAGCAAGGCAATCAATTGGGTGATTCTGTCATATTGTGGGACTCTCAAGTCCCAAATGGAATAAATCAGTTTTTGTTCAGTTAGCTAACCTTGGACTGCTCAATGAAAGTACAGTATAAAAGAGAATATAATAGAATATAGTTATTTATGACATGGTTTTGTGACATGGTTTTTGTGTGTCCTGCTCCATGGGCTTTTCAATTAAATTCCAAGCAGCTTGTAGAGGCGTTTTAGATTTCTCCAGTCCTGACAACAAATTGGTCAGGCTCTAAGGCTCCCAGCCCATCTCTTCCAATACATCAAATCCTATCATATTTAACATACAATATTGGCTTAAATTAATCACACTCTCTTCATTCTCATAATCTTTAAACAAATTGGTGAAGAGCTTTCTGAACACATAAACCAGTTGTAATTTTGTGCTGACCAATTGTCCTTCTTATGGTCACTGTAATCATAGTTGTCAATGCCTGGTACATATGTTGACTACGATGATGAATAATGCTTTGGTATAATTTACTTTACTTTGTGTCAAGTTGTTTATTGAGCCCGAGTGTTGTGTTTATTGCAGCATGTCTCTGAGTTCTTCGCAGTTTAGAGTAGTTGTGTAGTGTAATTTCTGACTTCTGCTCAGAATGTAAAAATAGATGTGTTAAATAGAGTGAGGGAACAAAAGAGGAGACCGCTCTGTTGTGTTGTACTATCCAATTTGTACCAAGCACCATTTTAAGACCTGCAGCGATTCATACAACGTGTATAACAATCTCTGACCGTGTTCCATCGCCTTGTTCTTATCATGAACAAACACATTCACTCATAGCCGCGGAAAGTAGGGGTGCTGAGGGTGCTGCGGCACCACATGTCGACAGTACCCCCACCCCAAAACATCTACCCACGGACATGCATTCACCTGCCCGCTGAGGAGAAAATAGAGCACATTGCATCGCAGGCTTATGTTATTATATCATTGATAGCTAGCTCTCAAAGCAACCATATCCCATTGCCAACAAAAGTATATTAGCATTTATACTGAAAATGTGGTCCGAGTACAATTATCCATTTACACTACTAAAAAGCATAACACACCAGATAGACTCAAGAACCACAGTCTGTTGATCCACCTGTACATTGTCCAAACGATGTTGCTGCATGAGAATGAGGGAAGAGAGGAAGGCCTATAGTGTCAAAAGGCGGATCGCTCAAAGAAGAGCTTGGCCCGACAATCTTTGCCACTGTTCTTGAAGTTCCCGAACAGCAACCCTGACTGACTGTCATAAACGGTCCATCAACAGGCTGCAAGGCCGTCATTTGCTGAGGAAAAGGGTATTAGTGGCTCCTTGCTCCATTCTTACATATCCCTAACAAGGTCTTTCAAGTCAGGTTTGATCATTCCTTCTCATCCATCTGGTTTGTGACAGAAACCCTTATAGACATGATGGTGGACAGTTAAGAGAGCATGGTAAATTATTCATTTGGGCTGTCTCACTCCTTTACGAAATGATGACAATTCAAGCTGTGGGCTGTTTTGTACTCCATATCCGTATGATATTGCTGTGCATGACACTGTGTTGTAGACTGTGTGTGTGATAGAACTGATGTAACTGTTGGGGTAGGAAGGCACCCCTGTGATTCTTACGAGGCTGAATTGCTTTTAAGGTAGCGGGCAACAACTCTTCTCCTCCCACGTAATTGATGTCCCGCTTTCTTCACATCACACTTTTTCTTGCTCTATTGATTTGTCATCTGCTTAGATCGCCAAGCAGTGAGCGTTACATTGCTTTATATGGTTCTATAAAGCAGGAATAGCCAGTGAGATGAATATTCTGCACCAAGGCAACAACAGGGTGTGAAATTGTGGAGAGAGTCCTGAATTGACATGGTTAACATTAAGAACAACCCATTGGTGTGTATCATATTAATATTCCTGTTATAACGAGAAAGAGCTAGGACTCATTTGATTGGTCTCTACTTTGATTGCATTTCCCTATGAAATCTTATAGCCATGAATAGTTCAATTCCTCTCTGCCACTTTCTGCCATTTAAAAATGCAGCGCTGCTTTAATTTCTTATCAAGGCGGCTGGAAATAGTATAACACAAAGCAAGCAGGAGGACAGATGACAGGAGATAGAGACTCATTTGATTAGGCAACGAAGCCTCTCTCACCTCCCCATTGGCCTTTTGGAAAAGCTGGTTGTTTCTATCCCACAGTGTTCAGTCTAGTTAACTCAGATTTATACAGTGGCTGTTTGGTGCTTCAAGCACAGAATCCACCTTTTCATTACTGGCCAGCTGCCACTAATCCACTAGGGTCTGAGACAATATTTTTGTGATTTAGCTGTATGCATGTGTTTGTTATTGCCTGTGTATCTGTTTCTCTCTCTCTCTCTCTCTCTGTGTGTGTGTGTGTGTGTGTGTGTGTGTGTGTGTGTGTGTGTGTGTGTGTGTGTGTGTGTGTGTGTGTGTGTGTGTGTGTGTGTGTGTGTGTGTGTGTGTGTGTGTGTGTGTGTGTGTGTGTGTGTGTGTGTGTGTGATGCCATTTTTTTTCTTCTGTCACGCTTAAAACAAGCATCCATTCGGCGGCACATACACCTACATTAATATTTTGTACACATTTCACTGTATGCAATATGCATTTCTGTTCTAGATATTGACTTTCAGTTTCACCTCATGGATGTCAAGTCCCTGAAGAATAGGACAGTAAAGCTGCATAGCAGCACAATTGCACAGGGCCGACAGAAAGTATTCACACCCCTTCACATTTTGATGTTACGACCTGAATTTATAATGGCTTCAAAATTGAGATTAATTCATCCCTGACCTACACATAATATCCCATTATGTCAAAGTGAATTATGTTTTTAGACATTTTTACAAATTCATAGAAAATGAAAAGCTGATGGATCAACAACATTGTAATTACTCCACAATACTAACCTAAATGACAGAGTGAAAAAAAGGCAGCCTGTACCAAGTAAAAATGTTCAAAAAATGCATCCTGTTTGCAACAAGGCACAAAAGTAGTAATGGCAAAAATAATTTGGCAAAGCAATTCACTTTTTGTCCTGAATACAAAATGTTATGTTTGGGGCAAATCCAATACAACGCATTACTGAGTACCACTCTCCATATTTTTGAGCTGCATGTCTCAGTCATGTTATGGGCAGGGGCACAACCTTTGTTTTAGAAGTAGGGGGGTCAGTTGGATATCCAGTCGGATAAACACTCCAAACAGCCTACCTGACCGCTCGGAGGCGTCCGCATGGTCCTAAAGCACACCGGAGCATCGTTTTGTATCACATTCCAATAATAAAATGGGGGAAGAAAAAAAAGCTATTTCAGAATGTGGGGGGGGGGGGGCATGTGAAAGTTGCACCCCTGGTTATGGGTGTGCTTGTAATCTTTAAGGACTGGGGAGATAAAAAGAAAAAAAAGTTGCTAAGCACATGCAAAATCCTAGAGGAAAAAATGTTTGAGTCTGCTTTCCACCAGACACTAGGAGATAAATGACCCTTTCAGCGGGACAATAAGCTAATACACAAGGCCAAATGTACACTGTAGTGGCCGAGTTACACTTTTGACTCAAATCTGCTTGAAAATGTATGGCGAGACCTGAAAATGGTTGTCAACCAATTTGACAGAGCTTCAAGAATTGCAAATATGAGTCTAACATGTATTGACTCAGGGTGTTGAATATTTATCTCAACAAGATATATTGGGTGTTTTATTTTTTCATTAATACTTTACAAATGTTAGAGTTTTTCTTCTACTTTGACACTACAGAGTGTTTTGTGTAGATCTTCAACAACATAAAAAGACAATTAAATCCACTAAATGTGGAAAGAATCAAGGGGTGTGAATACTTTCTGAAGTCATTGTATGTCCATGGGAATTGACATAGTCTCCTTATCTTTTCTGTGTGCTGCTGCCCTAGTATTACTGTAGGTCTACATGTATTCTAATGCTGCAGTAGAAAGGTCATGAAATGCCATCAACAGAGTGTTGTATACCAATGATTAGATCAGTTGTTAGAGCAGTCATTCTCCTGCCCAAGTGAATGACAATAGACAGCATTGAGTATGACAGTCTCAATTGCACATCATCAACAACATAATGAAAGCTGTCCCTGACTGTGTTCTTTTGACATATTTGGCATTTCAGGACATATTAATGCTCACTAACTGATCCTTCTTCAAACCCTACCAGTTAACAATGGTTAAAGTTGATGCCTACTAAGCCTGTGAACATTAACTTCATTCACAAGGCAGAGGTCACTTGATATTTTGAATGATGAATTCTGAGCATGTTCTTCTTAATGTTTGAAATAACTATTGAATCCAGCCAACCTTCCAGAGGCAAATCATTAATAAAATTGGTTGCGCTTTGAAAACAGTAATTTCATCATAGTTATCAATAATTTAAAACCCTCGAGGGCACATAGTTTCAGTCAGTATTCAGTCGGAGTCTGAGCAGTCGCTCTTATCTAAATACATTAGAATGATTTCAACTCGTGGGAATTAGGTAATTGCAGACCTTTGACTAAGGATGTTTTAACCAAAGCAAAGGGCTGAAACCCCCATCCTTGTATGCGTGAACATTCAGTTCTACTTAGGATCTCACCAAATCATCTTGATTTTAACCTGGGTAGACAGGGGTGGTCGGCAATGTGTTGCTTTCTTTTTCTTTATTTTTTTACCCTTTGCAGACAATGAAGTATGACCTGATGTTATTCTTACATTTTTTTCATAAATAACATCCCGAACTTAATCCTGTGTTTGTCTGCCCTTAGGCAGAGCTTAACAGGATCCCAGCATTACGGGCCTTGAGGTAAACTAATATTTAAGTCTTGACGCAGGACATTTTGTTCCTTCTGTCACTAAAATGGAGGCTGGAAGCTAAGCTCTGGATAAGAACTCAGTAACCCTACAGGAAAGATACAGGATTTGTGGACCAGGGAAACTCACCTTTGCCTGTTTATTAAGCCTGAATATGTTATGAGTTTTGGGGCAGGTGGGTCTTGAATAACTGCCAAGATGAATGTTTCCTCTGGGAGGCTCGTTGACCATATTTCTACACAAGTTGAAATTAGATTTTTTTTACAAACCTCATATACTGTACACCAATAAAGTATGTACCACACTGCTCGGGAACACTACCCAGTGCCTTGAAGTCTCAGGAGGGCAATGTCACGGCATGATGCTAAATAACCTTGTCTGTGATCTTAAGATTTGTGATAGCTCCCTATACTAATACATAGGCGTTTAGCTCAGTGGGCTAGTGGCCCTTAGGTGTGCAAACACCCAGAATTGGTCACCCATGCCCATATGGATACACATTCACACCTCCAACCAACAGGTCTGAAAGAACTGAATGGCACATTACTCATTTTGACTTCCTGTCAGGATAGACCCTTGCTTTTCCGACACAAGTAGTTTTTGAGGTACAGTGCTCCTCTCTGCTTTCTGATTCAGAATGGGTATAAACAGTGTATCTGTGATCAATGTTTCTTCAGTGCTACTGTGCCCACAGCGACCGTTAGCTTTGACAGGTAGCAGATGGTATGCTGTACACAGATTTACCACAGCATAGCCTTGGGTGCTGTATTTTTGCAAGCATCTCACAATAGGTTTTCCTCCTGAATAATTAATAACATGCTGCCAGTTGTATTTTCTGTATGGGCTTGGCCTGCTCGTCAAAGCAGAGGAGAGTTTTTTTGCACATATTCTGAGATGTTTCCAGACCCCCCCCCCCATCCTTATGATTTGATCATTGTGGTTCATGGTTAGCTCTGTTAACGTGTGGACATGGTGTTTTTGACAGTAAAAGGGAGCTGAGAAACATTGGATGAATGGTGCACTCCTCTCTCCTGAGATGCATGTATGTTGATTGAGTCAACGCTCTATCCTTTACATGAATCTTCCCATAATGGCTGTGGTGGATCGAGTGTTCATGCTACACAATCTACTATCATTTACAACCATCCTGTAGAATACTTTCAACATCACTAACAGAATAGCATATGCACTGCAAAAGGTCTCTAAACCTGTAAATGTATAGATTCTTCTCCCCACCAAAAGAGTCCCTCCTCAACATAACCTCTTGTTGAAGTAATGTCCATACATCATGATTCATGATAACAGGACAGAACATCTGTATCGTTCTGAGAAGATATGTAGGTAAGTATTTCATAATTTACTGTCTCTCATCATGGGCGGCAGGTAGCCTAGCGGTTAGAGTGTCAGGCCATTAACCAAAAGGTTTCTAGTTTGAATCCCCAAGCCAACAAAGTGACAAATCTTTTGATGTACCCTTCAGCAAGGCACTTAACCCTAATTGTTCCAAGTTCGCCATTGATATTGTCTGACCGTGACCCCAGTCCTTGATGGTGTCTCAGGAAGAGTTGGGATATGCAAAAAAACACATTTCCAATTCACACATGCTTATTAATACACACCTGTACATATAATAGGACTAATTATTACCAAATTATTAAGTAATACAGAGAGTTTTTTAAATGTTGTAATTACATGATAGAAACTGCCCAATAACAACAAAATGTGTCACACGAAGGCAACCATTTTGGACAATGAGAGAGGACAAGGACTTGATCTATCCATCTAGGAGTGAACCATTTTGGACAATGAGAGAGGACAAGAACTTGATCTATCCATCTAGGAGTTAACCATTTTGGACAATGAGAGAGGATGTTACGAATCCCTTTTGGCCCGACAGTCTAGGGGGGATGGTAATGAGACCCGTAACATAGGTCATGCAAATTATTATTGTGACAAAGTAAAAGTGTGCACGAAATAACCACGACAACAGAAATCTACCGTCAAACTCTAGGTTTATTTATAAACACACGGTAATGGGGGGAGCAGGAAAAGGGGCTGAGCTGGACCCAAGGAAAGAAACAATAAATATACAAAAACACACCCCTAAGCTAGACTAGCCTACTTTAACAACAACTAACTAACTAACCAAAAATACAGTGGGTGGTCCGCCCAGTTCTAACTAGTGTATTTAACAAAGTGATGATGGGGTTTTAAACCATGGGGAAGGAACTGTGATAGGATAGGAAGTAGGAGGAGGTGTGTCTTCTGATTGATGATTGATTGTTGACTGATTGGGGAGTGATGGTTTTCACCTGTGAGGGGAGAAGGAGAGAAAAGAAACACACACACAGGATACACACACACAGGATAACTGTATCCGTAACAGAGGACAAGGACTTGATCTATCCATCTAGGAGTGAACCATTTTGGACAATGAGAGATGACAAGGACTTGATCTATCCATCTAGGAGTTAACCATTTTGGACAATGAGAGATGACAAGGACTTGATCTATCCATCTAGGAGTTAACCATTTTGGACAATGAGAGAGGACAAGGACTTGATCTATCCATCTAGGAGTGAACCATTTTGGACAATGAGAGATGACAAGGACTTGATCTATCCATCTAGGAGTTAACCATTTTCAAGGGTGTTTCTGAAAGGGTCATCCAATCTGTGTACCGTAAAGTTAACAGCAGTTCACTGCTGGAAACTGATAACTCCGCAATTACCACAAGGCTCCTAACTGGGCATCGATTGGTCTTGTTTTCTCTCCCCCTGCCCTCAGCTCATCGATTGTTGATGCAGCACCAAGATTACAAGACTGGGTGAGGCCCAGCGGTAATACCCCTATGTCTGGCTGCAGGAACATCTTTGACCTGTGTGTGTACTGTGTGTGTGTGTGAGAGAGAGAGAGAAAAAGAAAAGGAAGAATGCCTGAAGTGTACCTACCAGTGTGTGACAGAAAAATGACTGCAAATGTATAGCTGTTTTCAAGTAGAATAAAATAGACTTCTCATTTCTACAGTAACCATATGAAGTGTTGTCAATTACGATTACATTTTCAGTTATGTGTTTGAGTAATTG
The DNA here is from genome assembly GCF_021184085.1 of Oncorhynchus gorbuscha. Taxonomy (NCBI): domain Eukaryota; kingdom Metazoa; phylum Chordata; class Actinopteri; order Salmoniformes; family Salmonidae; genus Oncorhynchus; species Oncorhynchus gorbuscha. Next base: position 32,216,994 of record NC_060182.1, on the reverse strand, counting down.
AACCGAGACAATACACACACCTTATTCTCCTCCAACCATCACCAAGGGAGTTTTGTCACATAACCTATTATTGAACCTAGACAGTGTGGAGCCTGGTGTCTGACGAGATCTCAGAGGGGTATTCATCCATGCCAGACCACTGAGTTCTACGAGCTCTACTGAGGTAATGGTACAATGTGGAACTTATGACCAGCCCATGATCACCAGCCACTGCTACTATATAGGTGTCATAAATATACTATGTTATGTCCTTTATGGAAGCATTCAGTTGATCTCAATGTCATTGATACTGTTTAAACTGTTCATGGACATTGCAATACAGTGAAAATAAAAATAACCAGATGCTGATGCCGTTTTGATTCTAATCACTCCTAAGATTCTGATTTAAAATGACAATCAGGAAACAATTGTATAATGGCAGGAGAGGCCCTTGAAAGATAACAATGACAGTTGTAATGTTAATTATAAGTGAGTGTGTTAAAGTACTTGTCCTTGCCTTTCCTCTAGTCTTCCCTGTGCTGGTATGCTTGGAAGGTCAGTGCTTAATTTGGTTTGTAATGAGATTAATTGAAAATGACTCCCTTCTACTTTACAATTGATCTCACAGTTAATTATCACTATGCTCTCAGGTCAAAGCGTTCACATCACAGAAGGAGACACTGAGCCCTAGAAGACACCATCGAAAACACTTATAAGTCCTGCAAATGGTAACAGCTACTTGGAACAAGTACCTTGAAAAAAACAATACCTTCTCTATGTACTGGCACTTCAGGATAAGTGCTTATTGTAATCTCTCAAGTGCTTAGAAAAGTCATTTGTCCAAGAGTCAAAAGTTTTTCTAACGCTAGAAGGAGTCATAGGTTTTCAGTACTTTGTGCCCACATCAGGTGTCAGCATAATAGGCTCCAAATGAGACGCCATTACTGTGGGCTGACCTTGGGAGAACCCTGCTGAGTCACTGGCTGCAGTCCTCCTCCAAGCTGCATATTCATTGGTTGTGTCCGAATACCAAAACTAGCTTATGTACTTAAACATTTAGCAGGTACTGTCTAGTAAAAAGTATGCAGTACGCCACAGCCGCAACGCAGTAGTGGCTCCTGATTGGCTGATTAGGTGAGGCTCAGCTGAGTGCTGATGGATTTTTCCAAATTCAACAGATAGGCATCCATTAACCAGCCTGATAATAGCTCATTTTCAATTTGATTAATTTCTCTAAACTCTGAATAGAATATGAACGGAGGTATACAGTGCATTAGTAAAGTATTCATACCCCTTCCCTTTGTCCACATTTTGGTACATTACAGCCTTATTCTAAAATGGATTAAATAAATAAAAAATCCTCATCAATCTACACACAATAGCCCATAATGACAAAGCGAAAACAGGTTTTTAGAAATGTTGGCAATTTAAAAAAAAAACTCGAACCCTTTGCTATGAGACTCGAAATTGAGCTCACTTCAGACCCTTTGCTATGAGACTCGAAATTGAGCTCAGGCGCATCCTGTTTCCATTGATCATCCTTAAGATGTTTCTACAACTTGGAGTCCACCTGGGATAAATTCAATTGATTGGACATGATTTGAAAAGACCTGTCTATATAAGGTCACACAGTTGACCATGCATGTCTGCGCAAAAACCAAGCCATGAGGTTGAAGGAATTACCTGTAGAGCTCCTAGAACACAGTGTCCTCCCATCATTCAGTTTGGAACCACCAAGACTCTTCTTAGAGCTGGCTGCCCAGCCAAACTGAGCAATCAGAGTGAAGGACCTTGGTCAAGGAGGTGACCAAGATCCCGATGGCCACTCTGACAGAACTCCAGAGTTCCTCTATGGAGATGGAAGAACCTTCCAGAAGGATAACCATTTGCAAAAAAATTATAAAAACCTGTTTTCGATTTGGCATTATGGGGTATTGTGTGTAGATTGATGAGTAAAACATTTGATTTAATAATCCATTTTAGAATAAGGCTGTAACCTAACAAAATGTGAAAAGGGTATTGTTCCTTGCCGAATGCGCTGTATAAAAATGTAATAAAATTGCTTAGTACACACCGAAACTTTTCAAATGTTCAAATCAAAAGACTTGCACAGAAGAACGTGGAGTCGGGAGCAGCAACATAGCTTAGTAAACTATAGCACTGATCACTGGGAACGAGATCAGAATGAGTGTTAAGGCTTGATCCAAAATGTAATAATTGATTAGGTAGCCTAGCCTACACAACTAAAACAAACCGTTCAAATCAAAAGGCCTGATTAACATGACATCAATAACGCAGCCACATCCCGAGTCCCTAGTAACAACACATTCATAAATCAAAAGATGGTTTAGTATTTAGTTTAAAAGCTCTGATGATGACCAAAAAAACACCTTTCAGTGAGAAAACAAAAATCCACGAAAAAATACTTATGTTTTCAAAGATGTAGCCTACGATGCAATACTCGTGATCATTTTAAGGAGAACTGAAACTACTTCGCCTACATTTGAACACCACCGCAGAAGTTCCGGGCATCTTCCCAATTAAGTAGTCTTGATTTGTTTTTGGCTATTTGAAAAGAACTAGCTAGGGCTACCACTCCCAGCCCACCTCTTCCACTGCATTGTGATGAAGAGCCAAAATGTGTATACATCCTGGCATTTAAACCATACTCGATTATTTAAATGTTGCATACTATTAAACATATTTCCGTGTACTGAGAATGTGTCATACGTGATTGCGTTGTTTCCCGCTATTCGTTGATTTCGGTAGCGCACCAACATATCTTGTAATTGATCAACTGTTGTCAAAGCCGAAGTGAGTATGATATCCGGGGATTAAACTATACTAGATTTTAAACGGCCTACTATTTAGGACGCAAGTATGGGTATTCGGACATAACCACTGTCTCAACCCTTACTTTGCTATTCAAGGAGATGCGTCAGGCCAGATTCTAAGTAAATTGCCTAGTCCGTTTTACATGCCAGTCATGTCTTAATTGCAAAATCATTATGTCACCCTCCCCCTTTATGTTGCGTGACTAGACGGTTTTCTGAGGTCGATCTGGTTTTCAAAGGGAAGCAGAGTTTTATTTTTGACAGCTGGCGCCGGTTTCCTAGATTTGGTTCACAGAGAGTGTGAATGCGAATGATACCCGTGAGCAGACACAGACAGCTTGTCTATCTCATGACCTACACTAACTCACTGACCACTCAATAACAGGGTCAGGCAGAAACTGAACCCCCTAGTGTCCAGAGTGGTAATGCCAGGATACAGACCAGCAGGCTCTTGAAGGTGGGTTTCATTCCACATCATGCTCTGGATATAAAAGGACTTGGTACTTGTAATGGGGTTTATATTGCTGGCAGTAGTATAGCTGTTCATAGAGTACAAAATGACTCAAACTTACTTGACAGTTCTGGAACTTTTTAAGTCCCCTTGTCAGTTGCTTTCGGTGCTTTTAGGTTGCCTCTATGACTTCATAGCATTTGAGTCTGGAGGGCTTCAGCCCCTCTTGTTATAGACATACTGTAGCTTAAAAAGAAAGCAGATTGATCTATTAATCATCATGAGGAACAAGACATTCTCTATATTTGCGTGATTTTTTTCATCATTATCATCATCATCATTTGTTTTTATATTGACTACAGATTTGGAGTGTTCTGGTACATTAGTTGGCAGCCACCACAGAGGGGAGTAATTAATCTTAAACAGTGTGCTCATTTATCCCAGTCTGCAGCTGACTGTTTGTTTCTCTGGCACTGGGTGATGGATGGCCTTATTTCTGTACATAAGCACAGCCTTCCTTGTCTCCCACTGAAGAAGCCAGGTAGCTAGACTAGAGGGAGGCCTGCAGGCTGCCACCACTGCCCTCCATCCACCAAAGATTTATGGCCTGCTGCTTGGTGAAAAATTGCATTTTGTTCAAAGAAGTGAAATGTGATAATCGGTTTTATACAAGTGTTGAACTTGAACAAAAAGTTCTGTATAAATAAAACAAAACAAAGGGGTTTCAGATGATGCAGGCATCGTATGTTTTAGGGTTTGAAGTAGAAGCCATTTTAAATCACTGAACCTCTGTTTTAGAGCACACGGTCCTTGAGTCCCTGTCATGGCGCTGTGGTCTCTGCGTTCTTACTGATAAACTGGGAGGGTTGACAGTTTAGAAGGACGGGAGAGAATAAACTTAGCTCAAGGTCAAGAGATGCTCCTGGTTTCTGATGATTCATCACACACAGAGATGAGCACTGTGTGTGAGAAAAAGAGAATAGTTTATTAATTGCTCTTTATAAAACACATTAAATATCCAATCTTTAATCATTACACTTCATGAATATTTTCACATGCATCGTTAACTTCGTAATAGGCTAGCTCTGAATCATTTCACAGTTGAAATAAACTCAGTTGAGGAGTTTGTAAGCCCATGATAGGAGTAAAGCTATACGGTCAGTATGCTCACTGAATTGGGCTGCAGCAAGCAGTCAGTGTATCTGATTTGATTGACGGTGTGGTATTCCCCCTCCTCGCTGTACTGTTCTGTATTGCCTATATCAGCAGTGTAAAGATTGGAGCCAGAGTGTCATTATGTAGGGTTGTTTCTGCTGACGGTGAAAGACACCCACTGTCAGCAATCTGTCATGTATTGTAGCCTAGCCTACACAACAACCATCATCCCCTCACCGCCCTCCCACTCTGGGTAACTCTATGGATCAACACAGCAGCTCGCAGAAACCTCTGTCTAGTACAGTAAGTGTCCATTTAAATCCAGATTAGATAAGAGGGAAAATACACTATATATACAAAAGTATGTGGACACTCTTCAAATTAGTGGATTTGGCTATTTCAGTCATGCCTGTTGCTGACATCGAGCACACAGCCATGCAATCTCCATAGACAAACATTGTCAGTAGAATGGCCTTAATGAAGAGCTCAGTGACTTTCAACGTGACCACGTCATAGGATGCCAGCTTTCCAACAAGTCAGTTCTTCAAATTTCTGCCCTGCTAGAGCTGCCCCAGTCAACTGTAAGTGCTGTTATTGTGAAGTGGAAACGACTAGGAGCAACAACGGCTCAGCCACATAGTGGTAGGCCACACAAGCTCACAGAATGGGACCGACCAAGTGCTGAAGCGTGTAATGCGTAAAAATCGTCAGTCCTCGGTTGCAACACTCACTAACTAGTTCCAAACACTCTAGAGTGATGAATCACGCTTCATCATCTGGCAGTCTGACAGATGACTGTGGGTTTGGCAGATGCCAGGAGAACGTTACCTGCCCCAAAGCATAGTGCCAACTGTAAAGTTTGCGGGAGGAGGAATGATGTGTGGCTGTTTATCATGGTTCAGGCTAGGCCCCTTAGTTCCAGTGAAGGGAAGTCTTAATTCTATATTATACAAAGACATTCTCGATGATTGTGTGCTTCTAACTTTGTGGCAACAGTTTGTGGAAGTCCCTTTCCTGTTTCAGCATGACAATTCCCCTGTGCACAAAGCGAGGTCCATACAGAAATGTTTTGTCAAGATTGGTGTGGAAGAACTTGACAGGACTGCACAGAGCCCTGGCCTCAACCCCATTGAACACCTTTGGGATGAATTGCAACGTCGACTGCGAGCCAGGCCTAATCCCCCAACACCGGTGCCTGATCTCACTAATGCTCTTGTGACTAAATGGAAGCAAGTCCCCGCAGCAATGTTCCAACATCTAGTGGAAAGCCTTCCCGAAAAGTGGAGGCTGTTGTAGCAGCAAAGGGAGGACCAACTCCGTATTAATGCCAATGATTTTGGAATGAGATGTTCGATGGGCAATTTGTTCATGTAGTGTATGTACGCCTAGGTGCGGATTTGCAAAGGTCATTTTGAATATTAGGATAAACCAATGAAAAAACTCTGGTGGAACAAATACACAGGACGTACTGTTGACTACTGCAGTCACAAAATTATGAAAATGCACTGTTGGAGTTGATTGACAAGTATACATAATCCTCTATATCCTATTTTTATTCAGACCACATATTTTTCTACTCTACCACACTTTATTTATACTGTACCATGATGCCAACTGGGAAGACTGATATGGAATAATGTAAAAGGAGAGAAAGCTTAACCAGCCACACACAGTCAACATCATTTTTTATTTATCCCTCTCTCGTCCCTCCTTATTTGCTCTCTCAACCCCTTCTTTCTTTGTTTACAACTCTTTTGTCAGCTGTTATCTAAGCGGCTGACTCTCTCCTCGCAGCAGTGAAAGCTTCAATTCCCTGGCCTATCTGCTGTCTTACTAATCATTTTCCTGGAGAAGACTGCTCTATAAAATGGGCCTGCATCTGCACGTTGGGGTGTCATGCTGCGGTCTTCTACAGGATATAAACCTGGGAAAACACTTAACCTCTGTGAATGAACCTAGCCTGGCCTAAATGGCTTTTATTTTATATGCAGGGGGGACCTTAAGATAGTATTGAATAATTATCTGAAGCATTCAAATTATAGGAATTGCCTGTGTGCAAAACTGAAGCACAGTGCTGAGTCTGTGCAAGGATTCTAGTTCTACACTCAGTGGTCAGTTTATTAAGTACACCACCCTGTTCACATGAATGGATTGCTCCTACAGACAGTGAGTCACATGGCCGTGGCTTGCTGTATAAAGCAGGCAGACAGGCATCGAGGCATCCAGTTACTGTTTGATTGAATGTTAGAATATGCATTGCAAGTGACCTAAGCAACTTTGACCATGGTATGATTGTCGGTGCCAGGAGAGATGGATCTAGTATCTCAGAAACAACCGCCCTCCTGGGCTTTTCAGACATGACCGTTTCTAGGGTTTACCGAGAATGGTGCGACAAACAAAAAGCATCCAGTCAGCAGCCGTTCTGTGGGCAAAAACAGCTAGTTGATGAGAGAGGTCGAAGGAGAATGGCAAGAATCGTGCAAGCTAACAGGCCACAAACAGACAAATAATGATGCAGTACAACAGTGGTGTGCAGTACGGCAACTCGGACCACACAACTCGTCGATCCTTGTCATGGATGGGCTATTGCAGTAGACCACCACACTGGGTTCCACTCCTATCAGCTAAAAACAAGAAGAAGTGGCTCTACTGGGCACGCAATCACCAACACTGAACAATTGAGGAGTGGAAAAACATTGCCTGGTCCGACGAATCCCGGTACCTGTTGTGTCATGCTGATGGCAGAGTCACGATTTGATGTAAGCAGTATGAGTCCATGGACCCGTCCTGCCTGGTGTCAACGTTACAGGCTGGTAGAGGTGGTGTACTGGTGTGGGGAATGTTTTCCTGGTACACGTTAGGTCCCTTGATAACAATTGAGCAACAAATGTTTCCGGCACCTTGTAGAATCCTTTTCCCGGAGAATTCAGGCTGGTCTGGAGGCAAAGGGGATTCCGACCCGGTACTAGATGGGAGTACCTAATAAACTAGCTACTGAGTGTATATGTGTAGGCATGTTACTGAAATGTGTTCACGTCTCCATGTTAAACCCCTGCATTGCAGCAGGCAGCCACAGCCCTTTCTTCGACTACAACCATCCACATCACAATAGAGGGATTACATTTGGGCCAGATCTCTCCAGTGTACAACGCTCCACTACACACAAACTCTTTCTCACATATACACACATGCACACATACATATCTCCCCATGTTCAAAGCTCCAGAGAGCTTGGGGGCAGCTGAGAGCTTTAAAAATCTCTTCGAAGCCACCACTGCCCCGTGTGAATTCACCCTCCTGTTTTGTGTGGAGAGTCACGTGTCTGTGAGGGGGAGAGAGAGAGAGGGAGGGTTAGTTAGGAGGAACATGGGGGGATGCTGAGGGGCTCAGCGATGCAAGGGGCTGTCTCTGCTGCTGCACAATAATCTTGTTAAAGAATAGAAAGGCTCTGTATACTTTGATGGTGAGCGACATTTTCAGCTGTTTTGCTTGTATGTTCCCCCTCTCTGACACAGTTCAGTCAGGGAGAAACGGTATTGGAGTGATAAGTGATTACACAGTAGGCTGCTGATTCAGAACACAGATGTGGTGATGTTATGTATGACTTGTTACAGCTCCATGTAATAATCACAGTGCAGCCGTCACCGTTGCCACACAGCAAATAAATTAGAATGGAAGTCTATTCCCCTTGCCTCGACTAACCTTTAAGTAAAAGGAAACGGCAATCGTGTTCGACGATGGAATTCTATATGGTGAGATATGATTCATACAGTTCCCTGGCGTAACTGGATTAGTATTGAACATAACTCCGTTTTGACATTAAGACAACTATGTTGGCCAACTCTAAAGATCAAAGAGAAGTATTACTCCTATTTTGACAGTTCATCAAAAGTAAATCCTTCTTCATTTCTGGCTTGGGCCCTGGGAGTCCACCTCTAAATGGTGGTTAAACCCTCCGGAGGCATCCAGCAACCAAAGCAAAGTGAAATTGTCCCGTTTACCAATAGCCAATTAAAGACAATCTCAGGCTCAGGCCCATCGTTGCTTGTTTTTCTCTGGTTTACTGTCTTCCCCAGAGGCTACAAATAGGAGGGACCGATCCAATTATCCTCAGTGGGAAAGAATGAGAAAGCAATCCCCTTTGAAGTGATTGTCTCACAGATCTGCCACATTAGGATTGATTTTGCCAAGATCTGTTGTGGACCAACAACTACCGTAATGTCATCAAGGTGATAGTAGCTGCAAGCAGTCGTGGTAACATTGGCCAATGGGTAATATTGTAATGTTTATATATATATATATATATATATATATATATATATATATATATATATATAGAGAGAGAGAGAGAGAGAGAGAGAGAGAGAGAGAGAGAGAGAGAGAGAGAGAGAGAGAGAGAGAGAGAGAGAGAGAGAGAGAGAGAGAGAGAGAGAGAGAGAGAGAGAGAGAGAGAGAGAGAGAGCATCAGCTCCACACATCTTCTCTCAATACTTTGCTCTGCTGCAGCCCATCTTTTCTGTGAAATACTGATTGTTGCCTTTTAGCTAGAGGTCTGAGTATGGTCTGGCCTGAGCATTGAGCTAATGGTAGGAAATGTTCTTCACCTCTCTGTCACTCAGCACCTGCAGCTAGCCATAAACACCTCAGAGCTCAGACAGTTTCACAGGCGGCTGCGGCACCACCATGGGCCTGGTGTAGAAGGAGGACTGTGTGGCTCAGTCATAACTCACTGTACTGGAACCTGGAGTCCTGAGCAGTCGTCTACGACCCATAAACTCTCTCTGTCAGCAGCAGCACACTGCAGACTGGGGCTGGGCTAGTTGCTTCACTCATACATTTGTGACATCATATTCTGAAAGGTTTTTGTATGTGACTACTGGCCATCTTGTTCTTGATACTTAATATTCTCGCTGCAGTGACAGTTTCCATGTATGCGGGTGACTCAACACTATACACGTCAGCCACTACAGCGACTGAAATGACTGCAACACTCAACAAAGAGCTGCAGTTAGTTTCAGAGTAGGTGGCAAGGAATAAGTTAGCCCTAAATATTTCTAAAACTAAAAGCATTGTATTTGGAACAAACACTCACTAAACCTCAACTAATAAATAATGTGTTGAGATGACTGAATTGCTTGGAGTAACCCTAGATTGTAAACTGTCATGGTCAAAACATATTGATGCAGTAGTAGCTAAGATGGGGAGATAATAAAGCGATGCTCTGCCTTCTTAACACTATCCACAAGGCAGTCCTACAGGCTCTAGTTTTGTCTCACCTTCACTACTGTTCATTCGTGTGTTCAGTTGCCACAAAAAAGGCCTTAGGAAATTGCAATTGGCGCAGAACAGGGCAGCACGGCTGGCCTTTGGATGAACACAGAGAGCTAATATTAATAATATGAATGCCAATCTCTCCTGGCTGAAAGTGGAGGAGAGATTGACTTCATCACTACTGTTATTTATGAAAGGTATTGCATTGATGAATGCACCGAGCTGCCTGTCTAAACTACTGGCACACAGCTCCGACACCCATGCATACCCTACAAGACATGCCACAAGAAGTCTCTTCACAGTCCCCAAGTCCAGAGCAGACTATGGGAGGCACACAGTACTACATAGAGCCATGACTACATGGAACTCTATTCCACATCAAGTAACTGACGCAAGCAGTAGAATTTGATTTTAAAAAACAGAAAAAAACACCTTCTGGAGCAGCAGGGACTGTGAAGCAACACAAACATTGGCACAGACACATGCATACACACACACACACACACACACACACACACACACACACACACACACACACACACACACACACACACACACACACACACACACACACACACACACACACACACACACACACACACACACACACACACACACACACACACACACACACACACACACACAACACAACACACAATAAAATATGCACTATACATACATATAGATTTAGTACTGTAGATATGTGTCAGTGGTGGAGTAGGGGCCTGAGGGCACACAGTGTGTTGTAGATATGTAGTAGTGGTGGAGGAGGGGACTGAGGGCACACAGTGTATTGTAGATATGTAGTAGTGGTGGAGGAGGGGACTGAGGGCACACAGTGTGTTGTAGATATGTAGTAGTGGTGGAGGAGGGGACTGAGGGCACACAGTGTGTTGTAGATATGTAGTAGTGGTGGAGGAGGGGACTGAGGGCACACAGTGTGTTGTAGATATGTAGTAGTGGTGGAGGAGGGGACTGAGGGCACACAGTGTGTTGTAGATATGTAGTAGTGGTGGAGGAGGGGACTGAGGGCACACAGTGTGTTGTAGATATGTAGTAGTGGTGGAGGAGGGGACTGAGGGCACACAGTGTGTTGGGAAATCTGTGAATGTATTGTAATGTTTTTAAAATTGTATAAACTGGCTTAATTTTGCTGGACCCCAGGAAGAGTAGCTGCTGCTTTGGCATCAGCTAATGGGGATCCATAATAAATACAAATACAGGAAGAGAGACAATGGAGTGATGACTAAGCAAATATTTAACATAATTATTTTCTCAAGATTGCACAGAATTAGACTGAATAAGATGTCCCTTTGGATGGCTTTATGAGGCACCTAGGGCAATTAAATCCTATGAATCATGAAATGAATTGTTAAGCGAAATAGTGGAGGAAAATAGACCTTGAATGAAAGACTCTCCAAGGTCTTTAAAATGCCGATGTGGCTGATTGACTATTCATTCAGACAGATCTTCTGCTGGATCTTCTGATGGCTGAAAATGTACACAAAGGGCCAATGTTATGCCACACATATCCTGTGTACAATGGATGTTTCTTTCACTGCATCCTGATGGATGTTACATGATTCTGACACTTTTCCCTTTTCAATGTATGGAACCCACTTACATTAATAACAAAGTGGGTCAGCTTGTGCTTCTTAGGAAATAATCAATCATTCCAAGTGTTCCTGGAATCTTGCATCGACAGTTCCCACAAGTCATAAGAAATATGTGTCTGTGTGAATAGCTCTGGGTTTTTGGGTTTATAATTAAACCCAGGCCCAGAGAACATGCCCATTCAGGTTTACACTTAATGCCAAATATCTGTCCCCTTCTGGCTCTGGAGGGTTGTAGGAGAACCCATTATTAAATGTCAGAGCTCTGTCCAAAAACCTGAGAGCTGGAGAGGCTTTGTTTGGAATCTTCCCCACTTGCCTGTTGTCTCAACTAGATTAGTGGATTAATGGAACAATCACTTACTGTAGCTCTATCCAAAAACCACACAGAGACGTTGAGCATACGTTCAGTACATGCAGTTGAAATCATGTGTGTGCATATGAGTGTGACTGTGCATGCTTGCTTCCGTACATACTTGCTTCAGTGCATTTATTAGTGCGAGTACGTCATCAGCCCACTAAAATATCTATGCACGACTAATGTAGTTAATTATACAGTGGACAGAAAAGTGTCTCTCGCCAGTTGGGATCGTGAAGGGCATAGTAACATGAATAACATTTGAGTGTTTCTTATTAGAAAATGGGTGTTTATTGTTAGAAATGTCCAGGTAGACCCTCTCTGTTTCAGTCAGCCTTCTTCTGTGTGGTGCCTAATGAAAATGACCCTGTGCCCTCCATTTGGTGTGTAGGCTTCTGTTCTGGGCCAGGCTGGGTTGTATTGGGCTGTTGTTGCTGAGTCTGTGGCAAAGGATCTGTGGGGGTGGGGAGGTGGGAGGAATAGCCATAACAGGGCTATCTTGGTCCTAACCTGCCAATCACAAGCCTCCTCAGCGATACCACCAAGAAATAATTCTGCATTACATTAATTCAATAAATGCAGAGCTGTAATAAGAGGAAGGAGAAGCTTCCAGCAACAGCAAGCACTCATTATTCTGCCTCTTTGTACCAGAGTGGCCTCCAAGCATACATCAGCATGCCCTAGGTGGGACTGAGACAACTGTCAGAACCTCTTACCGAGCGTACAAGTTGATTTAGGTTGCTTAACAGTTCCAGAGGGTATGCAGTCCAAATATGGGGGAGCAATATGTGAAATACACATATTTTTAGGTAACCCTTTGCACTCAGTTGCTACTGTGAGTTGCTACTCAGTTGCACAGTTGCTACTGTGTAGTTATACTGCCATTACTAAAGTAACACCATTTTATGAATTGCTATGGTAATTGCTTTGTGATAAACAGTTGGTCAGTTTTGGGGGAATCTCCATCATATTGTGACAGTAGAATGTGGTGAGGGGGGATTGTAATCATCTGATTCAGATATGGACCATACTGAGCAGATAGACACACTGAATGTCCTGCCACTTAGCCTGTCACACACCCAGATACTTCAGAGACTGTTTCATAGTTTACCCAGTACCAGAATGGAGCTGTCCAAGGCTGAAACAGACATTTGATGCTTCAATGAGATTTCACTCTGATTGTTAGTCCATCCACACTTTAATACAGGCAACTAGATTCAGCCACGGGACCATTTTTGTCGGAGCAGATGGTCGGGGGGGGGGGGGGGGGTGGAACATAGTCTAAAAAGAGATTTGTATTGGAATTTTTAAATATTTTCATATCTTGATTACATTGAGACATGATCACATATATTATTTTATTTTGTTTGTGGGAATACTTGGGAACAGATTTCCTAAATTAAACAACATTTGTGCTGGATTCCTGGTGATTTTACTATCAATTATTATACTTTTGTCTACTAAAAACCTTGAGGGCCCCAAAAAAATACTTGCAGTCAGGTTTTAGGTCCGCCGGCCGCTTGTTGTTGACCTCTGCTATGATTTAACTGTGTCATTATTTTCATGTTTCATTTCTAGATCTGCTTGAATAAGGCAACACTCTCATTTTGATTGTGTGGCTACCTATCAAGATTTGGCTGTGAGTATCTGGCTAAGAGGGCAGAATATTGGCATAAAAAGTGTATTTGCAAAGCTGTAAATCTTTAATAAGGGCATATCTGGTGGACTGAACTCACCAGAAGGGTTGCTTAATGGGAGAGAGAAGAGTAAAAGAGAGAGGAGATATAGAAGGAGCAAGAGACAGAAACTATTTATTGATTTATTTGTATTTTTTTGTGTTTAATTTTTTTTTTTACCCCTTTTTCTTCCCAATTTTGTGGTATCCAATTGTTGTAGAAGCTACTATCTTGTCTCATCGCTACAACTCCCGTACGGGCTCGGGAGAGACGAAGGTTGAAAGTCATGCGTCCTCCGATACACAACCCAACCAGCCGCACTGCTTCTTAACACAGCGCCCATCCAACCCGGAAGCCAGCCGCACCAATGTGCCGGAGGAAACACCATGTACCTGGCAACCTTGGTTAGCGCGCACTGCGCCCGTCCCGCCACAGGAGTCGCTGGTGCGCGATGAGACAAGGACATCCTTACCGGCCAAGCCCTCCCTAACCCGGACGACACTAGGCCAATTGTGCGTCGCCCCACAGCGCCCAGGGTTGCGGCCCTGGGCGCTGTGATGGCACAGCTGGCGCTGCAGTACAGCGTCCTTAACCACTGCGCCACCCGGGAGGCTAGAAACTATTTATTGAGTGCAGTCCTTCCTCAAGATGTAGCCGTCACTTCTATCACTGTAATTGGTCCTGGCCTCTTTAACCGGAGACAGTTCACTGCACAAACATCGTTACATGCTGCCTTCCCCTCTACTCAAACCTCCCTCAGAAAGATCATCATCTCTGTTAATTTCAGGAAGCCTTCACTAGTCTCTAGTCTTCCGTCTCTGCTGTAGGCTACACTGTGGGCATTGACCAGTCTTTGACTGGCCACAGTGTGCCAACTGCCAATGTCACCTGACATAGCATTCTGATCAAGTCGGGGCAAACCACTGAACTGACTGAACCAGTCGATGTAATTGATTAATGAATGACTTATCTTTACTAGAGAATGACTGATCAATTGGTCTTGACAGAGTATTAATCAGTTAAACAGTTTCCTACACTGTGTCAATGCAAATGATGATGTTCCCCTTTAGGAGCAACCATATACATTGCATTTGGAAAGTATTCAGACCACTTGACTTTTTCCACATTTGTTACGTTACAGCCTTACTCTAAAATCAATCTGCATACAATACCCATAATGACAAAGCAAAAACAGGTTTTTAGACATTTTTGCAAATCAAAAATACAAAAATGAAATGTCATTTTTTAAATGATTTTTTATTAGGATCCCCATTAGCTAACATCATAACGCTAGCTAATCTTCCTGGGGTCCAACACCAATTAACCAGACATTACAAACAACCACAATCAAGACTTCACAAACGTTCAACCAATAGACAATACAGATAATTATAATACCTGACAGGAAACACATTTAACATTCAGTTGATGCTTTCCATTTGTTGTCCAGTCATATGGTCTATCACATTAGATGCTGTTTTATTTATTTATTGAAGGTGGATTTACATTTTACCTGAAAAATATGGATTGGTAAAAAGTTCCATTCAGCTATAGGTCTATATAAAACTGTAGATTTAAGGTGATTTGTCCTTGGCTTGAGTTGTTTTAGCTGCCCTGAAATTGCCTGTCTGGTTTGGTGGGTACGCGTGTTGCTAGTATGTACTAATTGGACTGAAAAATACTGTGGTTTTTAAAAAATATAACATTCCTAAAGAAAATCAGAAGACTAGATAGTAATTTGTTTTTAACGTAAAGCAATGAAAGATTCTGATGCATTTTAATAATATTCATTCGTTTAGAGCAATGAAGTGATAATCTGGCAGCCCTGTTTTGAGCCATTTTGAGCTTTTTCATATCTTTCTTTGCTGCAGATGACCATATAACCAGACAGTACTCTAACAGTGCTAGATCTTACATACTCTGTACAGCAAGAAAATTCCCTTACCCATCTTAATAACAATATTATCTATGACACCCAGTAGTTTAGTTTTTTTCACTTGCTCTACATGTATTCTATTCATTCCCTTAAATATCTTAATAACAATATTATCTATGACACCTAGTAGTGTAGTTTTTCTCACTTGCTCTACATGTATTCTATTTATCAACAAATTAAATTGGGGGTCATCAGCAGGAATATATCTTGAACCAAATACAATACATTTACTTTTAGAAATGTTCATCACCAATTCATCACCAATTTCATATCAACCCACTCAGACACCATTCTTAGTTCACTGCTCAGTACATCAGTTAGCTCAGATTCTGATGCTGCACTATACATTGTTGAGTCATCAGCATTCATGACCACTCTTGCTTTGTTAATTACTGAAGGTAAATTATTAGTAAAGATAGAGTAGAGCAGTGGGCCTAGGAGGCTTCCTTGAGGACCACCACAATGTATATCTTTACTATTTGAAAAGCTACCATTAAAGAACACTTTTTGCCTTCTCCTGGATAGATAGCTTTCCATCCAGGATAGAGCTGCATCCTTAAAACCACAACACAGGCAGCAAGCTTATAGGATGACTATTATGACCAGTGAGTGCAGACTTTTTATCCTTTTTGTATCCAGATGTTTTATCCTTATGTAATGGTATAAACTTGAACTCTTTCCAGATTTCTGGGCACACCCCATACATCAAGCACTTATTTAAAAAAATTAGCGATTGGTGTAGTTACAGTATTTGGTTAGCTGTAACTCTAAGCAATTTGGCATCTAGATTATCTGTTCCAGGCGACTTGTTATCCGAAAGAGACAACAGCATTCTTGCTACCTCTTCCCTTTCTACTTGATGAAATTTGAACCTGTCACGGTCGTCGTTGGAAATATATGGGACCAACGTGCAGCGTGATCTGGGTTCCACATCTTTATTTGTGAAACGTACAAAAACAATAAACAGCAAACGAAACGTGCAGCAAATGCAGTGTTCACAGGCAACTACACAGAAACAAGATCCCACAAAACACAGTGGGGAAATGGCTGCCTAAATATGATCCCAAATCAGAGGCAACGATAAACAGCTTCCTCTGATTGGGAACCATACCAGGCAAACATAGAAATAAATGCACTAGATCACCCACCCTAGTCACACCCCGACCTAACCAAAATAGAGAATAAAAAGGCTCTCTATGCTCAGGGCGTGACAGAACCTGCATTGCCTCTCCTTCATGATACAATATTTTATAAGGGTATATGACATGGAGCCATCAGTTCGAATCATAGCATTCCTCAACTTGTCCACTTTGCCTGTAAAATATTTATTAAAGTAGTTTGCGATGTCATGTGGTTTTGTAATGAATATACCCTCTGATTCAACAAAAGAGGCAGACATGTTTGAATTCCCACCCATAATAGTGTTCAACGTTCTCCACAACTTTTTCCCATCACCCTTTACTTCATCAATGTTGTGCTGATAGAATCCCTTCTCTTTCCTTTGTTTAGCTTGGTCACAAGATTTCTTAATTTACTATAGCTTTGCTTATCAAACAAAGTACCTGATTTATCTGCTATTTCTTTGGCATCATAATGTTGAATCATTCAATTTCTCAGTTCATCATCAGTCCATGGGGCACCATTTGACCTCACAGTGCATTTTGTTAAAGAGGCGTGTGTAAAGGCGTTCGTCTGTTGAAAGAAGAGAGTCGGACCGAAATGCAGCGTGTAGGTTACTCATGACTTAAATGAAATAAATCGCGGTACATGAAATAACTGAATACTAAATACAAAAACAACAGAACGGAATGTGAACCTAATTACAGCCTATCTGGTGACTACAACACAGAGACAGGAACAATCACCCACGAATTACAAATAGAACTCAGGCTACCTAAATACGGTTCCCAATCCAAGACAACGAGAATCACCTGACTCCAATTGAGAACCGCCTCAGGCAGCCAAGCCTAACTAGACACACCCCTAATCATACACAATCCCAATGCTAATAAAACCCCAATACGAACCCAACACATAAACCCATGTCACTCCCTGGCCTGACCAAAATATATAACGAAAAACACAAAATACAATGACCAAGGCGTGACAGAACCCCCCCCCCCCCCCCTAAAGGTGCGGACTCCCGGACGCACCTCAAGAGCATAGGGAGGGTGCGGGTGGGCGTCTGTCCATGGTGGCGGTTCTGGCTCGGGACGTGGACCCCACTCCATTAATGTCCTATTTCCTCCCCTTCGCGTCCTGGGATAATCCACCTTCACCGCCGACCATGACCTAATAGTCCTTACCCAGATCCCCACATAACTGAGGAGCAGCTTGTGACAGAGGGGCATCTCAGGACAGAGGGGCAGCCCGGGACAGAGGGGCAGCCCGGGACAGAGGGGCAGCTCGGGACAGAGGGGCAGCCTAGGACAGAAGCAGCCTGGGACAGAAGCAGCCTGGGACAGAAGCAGCCCGGGACTGAGGGGCAGCCCGGGACTGAGAGGAAGCCCGGTACTGAGAGGAAGCCCGGTACTGAGAGGAAGCCCGGTACTGAGAGGAAGCCCGGTACTGAGAGGAAGCCCAGTACTGAGAGGAAGCCCAGGCAGGTAGTAGGCTCCGGTAAATCCTGGCTGGCTGGCGGAACTGGAAGATTCAGGTTGACAAGCAGATCTGGAAGAGACTGGTTGTTTGGCAGATCTGGAAGAGACTGGTTGTCTGGCAGATCTGGAAGAGACTGGTTGTCTGGCAGATCTGGAAGAGACTGGTTGTCTGGCAGATCTGGAAGAGACTGGTTGTCTGGCAGATCTGGAAGAGACTGGTTGTCTGGCGGCGCTGGGCTGACTGGCGGCACTGGCGGCGCTGGGCAGACTGGCGACGCTGGGCAGACGGGAGACTCCGGCAGCGCAGGAGAGGAGAAAGGCTCTGGCTGCGCTAAACAGGTGGGAGACTCCGACAGCGCAGGAGAGGAGAAAAGCGCTGGCTGCGCTGAACAGGCGAGGCACACTGGAGGCCTGGTGCGTGGTGCTGGAACTGGTGGTACTGGATCGAGGACACGCACAGGAAGCCTGGTGCGGGGAGCTGCTACCGGAGGACTGGTGTGTGGAGGTGGCACAGGATGGGCTAGACCGTGAAGGCATACTGGAGATCTTGAGAGCAGTGTGGGCACAGGACGTGCAAGGGTAGGGATGTGCACAGGAGGCCTGGTGCGTGAGGCTGGCACTAACTTCACCAGCCGACTAACACGCACCTCAGGTTGAGTATAGAGCGCTAACTCAGGTGCTATCAAATCCCCAACACGATCCGTCGGACGAACATTATATCTATAGCACCAAGCTACCAACTCCCTCATTACTCTCCACTCCAATTTCCCCATTAACTCCTTCACAGTCTCTCCTTCGCTCACCTCTAACACTGGCTCTGGTTCTGGTCTCCTCCTTGGCTCCTCACGATGAACAAGGAGAGTTGGCTCAGGTCTATCTCCTGACTCAGCCATACTCTCCCTGACGCCCCCCCCAATAATTTTTTGGGGGTGACTTTCGGTTTTCGCTCTGCGCCGCCGTGCTTTCCTTTTCAAATCCATTCGCCTATAGCCCTCTTCGCATTGCTGCAGGGAATCCCAGGCGGGCTCCTGCACTCTCTCTGGGTCGGCCGACCACCTGTCGATTTCTTCCCATGTCGTATACTCCATGCCTCTACCTTCCATAACGTCCTCCTTACGCTCCTGAAGCTGTCTACGTCGTTGCCAGTTTACACGCTGCTCGGTCCGTGAGAGGTGTGTGATTCTGTAACGTCGTTAGTCTGTTGAAAGAAGAGAGTCGGACCGAAATGCAGCGTGTAGGTTACTCATGACTTAAATGAAATAAATCGCGGTACATGAAATAACTGAATACTAAATACAAAAACAACAGAACGGAACGTGAACCTAATTACAGCCTATCTGGTGACAACACAGACAGGAACAATCACCCACGAATTACAAAGAGAACTCAGGCTACCTAAATACGGTTCCCAATCCAAGACAACGAGAATCACCTGACTCCAATTGAGAACCGCCTCAGGCAGCCAAGCCTAACTAGACACACCCCTAATCATACACAATCCCAATGCTAATAAAACCCCAATACGAACCCAACACATAAACCCATGTCACACCCTGGCCTGACCAAAATATATAACGAAAAACACAAAATACAATGACCAAGGCGTGACAGCATGCTTATCAGCTATACTCATAAATAATTTCAAATAAACATTTTTTTATTTGTCACATACACATGGTTATCAGATGTTAATGCGAGTGTAGCGAAATGCTTGTGCTTCTAGTTCCGACAATGCAGTAATAACCAACAAGTAATCTAGCTAACAATTCCAAAACTACTACCTTATAGACACAAGTGTAAGGGGATAAAGAATATGTACATAAGATATATGAATGAGTGATGGTACAGAGCGGCATAGGCAAGATACAGTAGATGGTACCATAAACAAACTTAGTGACATTTCAGGATCATCCTTACTAAACACTTCTAACTGTTGCGCATTCTTAATCTCATCCACAAATGAGTCCTGATAAAACTCTCTGTAGGACCTGCGGTAGATTATTTTAGGGCCAGCCTTTGGTATTTTAGTTTTCCTAGTGAGTGCAACCAAGTTATGATCAATGTAACCTAGTGCCACTGACACAGCTTTAGAACAATGTTCAGGCATGTTATTGAAAATGTGATCGATACAAGTTGATGATGTAATACCAGACCTATTAGTGAACGTTCTGGTTGGTAATGTCATAACTTGGGTTAGGTTACATACATTGGCAACAGAAATAACTTTTTGTCTTTGGACAGTTTATTTAAAAAAATCAATATTCATATCTCCCCAAAAATATATTTCCCTATTTTCATTCAACATTTCGCAAATTACATCAAGATATTTCACATCAGCACTAGGTGGCCTATAGCAGCAACCAACTAGTATAGGTTTCACATGTGGTAAATTGTACCTGTACCCATAGTATTCAGACCCTTTACTCAGTACTTTGTTGCAGCACCTTTGGCAGTGAAGTCTTCTTGGGTATGACGTTACAAGCTTGGCACACCTGTATTTGGGAAGTTTCTCCCATTCTTCTCTGCAGATCCTCTCAAGCTCTGTCAGATTGGTCTCTCCAGAGATGTTCGATTTGGGTTCAAGTCCGGGCTCTGGCTGGGCCACTCAAGGACATACAGAGACTTGTCCTGAAGCCACTCCTGCGCTGTCTTGGCTGTGTGCTGGGGTCGTCGTCCTGTTTGAAGGTGAACCTTCGCCTTGGTCTGAGGTCCAACAAAATTTGAAAAGTTGTCTGAATAGGGATCTGAATACTTTCCGAATGCACTGTCTTTCCCCTGTGATATGTTTTGGGAAGGCTATTCTGAAAATATAGTTCACTACGCTACCAATTACTTCACACTGTAAGAAGTTAATCTACACTTAAGCTACCCTTAAGAAAAATATAGTTTATTAACTAAAGTTACTTTGAAAATGTAGTTCACTACATCCAAACTACTTTGTGAAAGATTATCATATCTACATCTGATATGAGGAGGGGGTGCATGGAGTGGGTGTTGTGGGATTATTTAAGATACTCTTTGAAGAGGAAGTGTTTCAGATGTTTTCAGAAGAAGGAGGGCTAAGAGACCAGAGGTGGCAGAACGTAGTACTCGGTTGGGGTATAGGGTTGGAGCAGAGCCTAAACGTAGGGAGGGGCAGTTCTTCTTGCTGCTCGTTAGGCAAGTACCATGCCTTGTAGTGGATGTGAACTTCGACTGGACGCCAGTGGTGTGTGTGGAGGAGCGGGGAGACCTGGGAGAACTTGGAAAGGTTCAACACCAGGCAGGCTGCAGCATTCTGGATAAATCGCAGGAGTGTGAGGACACAAGCGAGAATCGCAGCCAACAGTGAGTTGCGGTAGTCCAGACGGGAGATGACAAGTGCCTGCATTAGGACCTGCGCCGCTTCCTTTGTGAGGTAGGGTAGGACTCTACAGATGTTGCAGAGCATGAACCTGCAGGAGCGAGTCACTGCTTTGATGTTTGCAGAGAACGACAAGGTGTTGTCCAGGGTCACGGCAAGGTTCTTTGCAATCTGGGAGAGGGACACTGTGGTAAGCACAATATAATTCACATCAGTTCCTATTTCACGGGCATAGCAGTAGTGTTATTATGTCACTTCAACATAGCAGGTTTTTATATGGTAGTGTCTAAAGTTACCTCATCATAGTAGGTATTTCTAGTATATATTATTTTATCTCGTTAGCATAGCAGGTATTTTTATAGGAGTGTTCATGTTACCCCAGAAACATAGCAGGTATTTATATAGGAGTGTCCATGTTACCCCAGAAACATAGCAGGTATTTATATAGGAGTGTTCATGTTACCCGAGAAGCGCAGAGTATCTTGAGGGGTACTTACTTGTAATTAATGTTTACTTATATAGTACATTACCCATCCTGACAACCTGCCCCTCATGTAATGGCTTCCCGATGTTCCATCCAAGTGGGAGGATAAACTGACTAGTACACCACAGAGTACATTATATATCTGCATTAATGTAATTAGACTCCAGAGACCTTTATTGCAGAGTTGTGTCAGTGTCACGTGGTTTGTGCACGTGCACGTTACACATACTGCAATTACTACCAGTTGCATGTAGTTATTACAGGTTAACTATGAATTATTGCAATTATTACAATACTTGTTATAATTACATATGTAATTAGACTGTAATACGGACCCCTTAAAAGGAAGTGTTAACAAAACCCTGTATGTGCATTGAATATGTATTCGGTAATTTATCATATCTGTAATGTTATTGATTTTCTATTGCTATGGCTCGAGCCAGGCATGTGCCATCACCAATCAATCAGATCGTGTTCTCTCTCGGTCTCTGTCTCTCTCCACTGCACAATGATTCTGTCCATTCAGCACCCCACAATGTGAATTAGCACTAGTATGCACAGGAATAATGTTAGTGGCATTTTGGAAATAACAGTGCTTTATGTCATTTAAAAAAATCTCAGTCAGGCTTTAAACATACTCTTGAAAGTTGTAAAAGTAGAATGGACAAGGTGTCAGTCTCTAAATGGGGTAGTGCATCATCAGCTCCTCTTGTCATGTTAGTCATTACATACCTTAGAGAGTTCCCCAATGCTCCCCGGGGCTCCTGAGTGGCGCAGTGGTCTAAGGCACTGCACCTCAGTGTAAGAAGTGTCACTGTCATGTTTTGTCATTAATTATCATGTCTTGTCCCTGTGCTTCCCCTTCTATTCGTTTCCCTCTGCTGGTCTTATTAGGTTCTTTCCCTCTTTCTATCCCTCTCTCTCCCCCTCCCTCTCTCACTCTCTCGCTCTCTCTTCTCTCTATCGTTCCGTTCCTGCTCCCAGCTGTTCCTATTCCCCTAATCATCATTTAGTCTTCCCACACCTGTTCCCGATCCTTTTCCCTGATTAGAGTCCCTATTTCTCTCCTTGTTTTCCGTACCTGCCCTGTCGGATCCTCATCTATAATTCACCGTGCTGTGTCTATGTTTTGCCCTGTCGTGTCGTGTTTCCCTCAGATGCTGCGTGGTGAGCAGGTGTCTGAGTCTGCTAGGTTCAAGTGCCTTCCCGAGGCAACCTGCAGTTCTCGATCAAGTCTCCTGTCTGTTCTCGTCTTTACGAGTAGTATTATGCTTTTTGTTTTGTAAAGTTTCTTACTGGATTAAAAACTCTGTTTTCGCCAAGTCGCTTTTGGGTCCTCATTCACCTGCATAACAGAAGGATCCGACCAAGGAATGGACCCAGCGACTACAGAGGCTCGTAACACTGCCGTCGAGATCCAAGGAGCCATGCTCGGCAGACACGAGCAGGAATTGTCTGCTGCTCGCCATGCCGTGGAGAACCTGGCCGCTCAGGTTTCCGACCTCTCTGGACAGTTCCAGAGTCTTCGTCTCGTGCCACCTGTTACTTCCTGGCCTGCCGAGCCTCCAGAACCTAGGGTTAATAACCCACCTTGCTACTCCGGGCAGCCCACTGAGTGCCGCTCCTTTCTCACCCAGTGTGAGATTGTGTTCTCTCTCCTACCCAACACATACTCTAGAGAGAGAGCTCGGGTTGCTTACGTCATTTCACTCCTTACTGGCCGGGCCCGAGAGTGGGGCACAGCTATCTGGGAGGCAAGGGCTGATTGTTCTAACAATTACCAGAACTTTAAAGAGGAGATGATTCGGGTTTTTGACCGTTCAGTTTTTTTGGTGGGGAGGCTTCTAGGGCCCTGGCTTCCCTATGCCAAGGTGATCGATCCATAACGGATTACTCTATAGAGTTTCGTACTCTTGCTGCCTCTAGTGACTGGAACGAGCCGGCGCTGCTCGCTCGTTTTCTGGAGGGACTCCACACAGTGGTCAAAGATGAGATTCTCTCTCGGGAGGTTCCTTCCAGTGTGGACTCTTTGATTGCTCTCGCCATCCGCATAGAACGACGGGTAGATCTTCGTCACCAGGCTCGTGGAAGAGAGTTCGCATCAACGGTGTTTCCCTGCTCCGCATCGCAACCATCTCCCTCCTCTGGCTCTGAGACTGAGCCCATGCAGCTGGGAGGGATTCGCATCTCGACTAAGGAGAGGGAACGGAGGATCACCAACCGCCTGTGCCTCTATTGCGGATTTGATGGACATTTTGTTAATTCATGTCCAGTAAGAGGCCAGAGCCCATCAGTAAGCGGAGGGCTACTGGTGAGCGCTACTACTCAGGTCTCTTCATCTAGATCCTGTACTACTATGTCGGTCCATCTACGCTGGACCGGTTCGGTGCTACATGCAGTGCCTTGATTGACTCTGGGGCTGAGGGTTGTTTCATGGACGAAGCATGGGTTCGGAAACATAACATTCCTTTCAGACAGTTAGACAAGCCTACGCCCATGTTTGCCTTAGATGGTAGTCATCTTCCCAGTATCAGATTTGAGACACTACCTTTAACTCTCACAGTATCTGGTAACCACAGTGAGACTATTTCTTTTTGATTTTTCGTTCACCTTTCACACCTGTTGTTTTGGGTCATCCCTGGCTAGTATGTCATAATCCTTCTATTAATTGGTCTTGTAATTCTATCCTATCCTGGAACGTATCTTGTCATGTGAAGTGCTTAATGTCTGCCATCCCTCCCATTTCTTCTGTCCCCACTTCTCAGGAGGAACCTGGCGATTTGACAGGAGTGCCGGAGGAATATCATGATCTGCGCACGGTCTTCAGTCGGTCCCGAGCCAACTCCCTTCCTCCTCACCGGTCGTATGATTGTAGTATTGATCTCCTTCCGGGGACCACTCCTCCTCGGGGTAGACTATACTCTCTGTCGGCTCCCGAACGTAAGGCTCTCGAGGATTATTTATCTGTGTCTCTTGACGCCGGTACCATAGTGCCTTCTTCCTCTCCGGCCGGGGCGGGGTTCTTTTTTGTTAAGAAGAAGGACGGTACTCTGCGCCCCTGCGTGGATTATCGAGGGCTGAATGACATAACGGTTAAGAATCGTTATCCGCTTCCCCTTATGTCATCAGCCTTCGAGATTCTGCAGGGAGCCAGGTGCTTTACTAAGTTGGACCTTCGTAACGCTTACCATCTCGTGCGCATCAGAGAGGGGGACGAGTGGAAAACGGCGTTTAACACTCCGTTAGGGCATTTTGAGTACCGGGTTCTGCCGTTTGGTCTCGCCAATGCGCCAGCTGTTTTTCAGGCATTAGTTAATGATGTTCTGAGAGACATGCTGAACATCTTTGTTTTTGTCTATCTTGACGATATCCTGATTTTTTCACCGTCACTCGAGATTCATGTTCAGCACGTTCGACGTGTTCTACAGCGCCTTTTAGAGAATTGTCTCTACGTAAAGGCTGAGAAGTGCTCTTTTCATGTCTCCTCCGTTACTTTTCTCGGTTCCGTTATTTCCGCTGAAGGCATTCAGATGGATTCCGCTAAGGTCCAAGCTGTCAGTGATTGGCCCGTTCCAAGGTCACGTGTCGAGTTGCAGCGCTTTTAGGTTTCGCTAATTTCTATCGGCGTTTCATTCGTAATTTCGGTCAAGTTGCTGCCCCTCTCACAGCTCTTACTTCTGTCAAGACGTGTTTTAAGTGGTCCGGTTCCGCCCAGGGAGCTTTTGATCTTCTAAAAGAACGTTTTACGTCCGCTCCTATCCTCGTTACTCCTGACGTCACTAGACAATTCATTGTCGAGGTTGACGCTTCAGAGGTAGGCGTGGGAGCCATTCTATCCCAGCGCTTCCAGTCTGACGATAAGGTTCATCCTTGCGCTTATTTTTCTCATCGCCTGTCGCCATCTGAGCGCAACTATGATGTGGGTAACCGTGAACTGCTCGCCATCCGCTTAGCCCTAGGCGAATGGCGACAGTGGTTGAGGGGGCGACCGTTCCTTTTGTCGTTTGGACAGACCATAAGAACCTTGAGTACATCCGTTCTGCCAAACGACTTAATGCCCGTCAAGCTCGTTGGGCGTTGTTTTTCGCTCGTTTCGAGTTTGTGATTTCTTACCGTCCGGGTAGCAAGAACACCAAGCCTGATGCCTTATCCCGTCTGTTTAGTTCTTCTGTGGCTTCTACTGATCCCGAGGGGATTCTTCCTTATGGGCGTGTTGTCGGGTTGACAGTCTGGGGAATTGAAAGACAGGTTAAGCAAGCACTCACGCACACTGCGTCGCCGCGCGCTTGTCCTAGTAACCTCCTTTTCGTTCCTGTTTCCACTCGTCTGGCTGTTCTTCAATGGGCTCACTCTGCCAAGTTAGCTGGTCATCCCGGTGTTCGAGGCACTCTTGCGTCTATTCGCCAGCGCTTTTGGTGGCCGACTCAGGAGCGTGACACGCGCCGTTTCGTGGCTGCTTGTTCGGACTGCGCGCAGACTAAGTCGGGTAACTCTCCTCCTGCCGGTCGTCTCAGACCGCTCCCCATTCCTTCTCGACCATGGTCTCACATTGCCCTAGACTTCATTACCGGTCTGCCTTTGTCTGCGGGGAAGACTGTGATTCTTACGGTTGTCGATAGGTTCTCTAAGGCGGCACATTTCATTCCCCTCGCTAAACTTCCTTCCGCTAAGGAGACGGCACAAATCATTATCGAGAATGTGTTCAGAATTCATGGCCTCCCGTTAGACGCCGTTTCAGACAGAGGCCCGCAATTCACGTCACAGTTTTGGAGGGAGTTCTGTCGTTTGATTGGTGCGTCCGTCAGTCTCTCTTCCGGGTTTCATCCCCAGTCTAACGGTCAAGCAGAGAGGGCCAATCAGACGATTGGTCGCATACTACGCAGCCTTTCTTTCAGAAACCCTGCGTCTTGGACAGAACAGCTCCCCTGGGCAGAATACGCTCACCATTCGCTTCCTTCGTCTGCTACCGGGTTATCTCCGTTTCAGAGTAGTCTGGGTTACCAGCCTCCTCTGTTCTCATCCCAGCTTGCCGAGTCCAGCGTTCCCTCCGCTCAAGCGTTTGTCCAACGTTGTGAGTGCACCTGGAGGAGGGTGAGGTCTGCACTTTGCCGCTACAGGGCACAGACTGTGAGAGCCGCCAATAAACGCAGGATTAAGAGTCCAAGGTATTGTTGCGGCCAGAGAGTGTGGCTTTCCACTCGCAACCTTCCTCTTACGACAGCTTCTCGTAAGTTGACTCCGCGGTTCATTGGTCCGTTCCGTGTCTCCCAGGTCGTCAATCCTGTCGCTGTGCGACTGCTTCTTCCGCGACATCTTCGTCGCGTCCATCCTGTCTTCCATGTCTCCTGTGTCAAGCCCTTTCTTCGCACCCCGTTCGTCTTCCCTCCCCCCTCCCGTCCTTGTCGAGCGCACCTATTTACAAGGTACATAAGATCATGGACATGCGTTCTCGGGGACGGGGTCACCAATACTTAGTGGATTGGGAGGGTTACGGTCCTGAGGAGAGGAGTTGGGTTCCGTCTCGGGACGTGCTGGACCGTTCACTCATTGATGATTTCCTCCGTTGCCGCCAGGATTCCTCCTCGAGTGCGCCAGGAGGCGCTCGGTGAGTGGGGGGTACTGTCATGTTTTGTCATTAATTATCATGTCTTGTCCCTGTGCTTCCCCTTCTATTCGTTTCCCTCTGCTGGTCTTATTAGGTTCTTTCCCTCTTTCTATCCCTCTCTCTCCCCCCCCTCTCTCACTCTCTCGCTCTCTCTTCTCTCTATCGTTCCGTTCCTGCTCCCAGCTGTTCCTATTCCCCTAATCATCATTTAGTCTTCCCACACCTGTTCCCGATCCTTTTCCCTGATTAGAGTCCCTATTTCTCTCCTTGTTTTCCGTACCTGCCCTGTCGGATCCTCATCTATAATTCACCGTGCTGTGTCTATGTTTTGCCCTGTCGTGTCGTGTTTCCCTCAGATGCTGCGTGGTGGCAGGTGTCTGAGTCTGCTAGGTTCAAGTGCCTTCCCGAGGCAACCTGCAGTTCTCGATCAAGTCTCCTGTCTGTTCTCGTCTTTACGAGTAGTATTATGCTTTTTGTTTTGTAAAGTTTCTTACTGGATTAAAAACTCTGTTTTCGCCAAGTCGCTTTTGGGTCCTCATTCACCTGCATAACAGTCACTACAGTCCTTGGTTCGAATCCATCCTGAATCGCATCCCGCCGCGCAGCGCACAATTGGCCCAGCGTCGTTCGGGTTTGACCGGTGTTGGCCATCATTGTAAATAAGAAATTGTTATTAACTGACTTGCCTAGTTAATAAAACATGTAAATTCCCGGATGGTAGGCCCCAAATTAAAATGTTTCTGAACCCCTGCTCTAGGTGAAAGTGTTCCCTTCCATCTCATCATGCCAGATTCAAAGTGGGCCAACCACAGCTGAAAGGCATCTTGTTTTGTTTGGAAGATGGGAGAGAATTACCTAAAAAAAGAGAAAGGGTAACATGATAATATATCATTCAAAAATCATGTTAAACACTATTTTTGCACACTGTCATGACCTGCCCTGTTGGTTGAGGATTATAGGTGCCAAATTTTCCTTCCTCCCCTCTCTCCCCCACCAGTTTTATGACCGGTCATAAATATAGTCCAAGCGGTTGGAGTGGTCTGTGGGCACTTAAAGAACAATTATCTCAGATCAATTTTGTTTTGGGATCCCATGAAGGACAGTATAACAACATAACTGTATCTCTGAATGTGTATATTTCCCAGTGATGAGATTCACATCCAAATGTTGGGGAACTGATAGGATTAAATATGAAACTATTTGTGAGAAGATGGAATGTGATGTTAGCCTTCTAAATGAGAGAATTGTTTTTCATATGAAGTCTTAACCAAGTCAGTGGCCACACCCATGTGAGCACAGGCATTATGTCGGCGTCTCAGACTGCATAAAATCCACTTCTGACAAAATGTACATTAGACCAAGCAGGGGAACGGTGTTGAACCGGACGTCACGAATGGTTAGACTCCACCAGACCAGCTTCGTGCAGCGCCAGCTATACACGTTGAAATGGTGAAGGAAACTACAAGACTACACATTCACAGTCTACAGCTTTATATGTAAAATAGTCTAGGAAACTCGACCGAAGACGAGAGAAGAACAATCCTCTCACCACTATAGATACCTCTAAACTATATATTCTAACGAAAAGATCCATTCGAAAGAACATTTCCCTTTCCAACGACCATTGGTACGTCTGGATGATCTGTTCAAACAGACACAACCAGAGACTTTGTCAAATTACTCCCCAGACAGACCACTGATTTCAGAGAGACAAAGGCATACAATCGTAAATATATACATTGCAATTATTTTCGAATGAGCGGCCGTTCATGTGCAAAGTATTAGAATTTCCATGAGCATAGTTATCAGCTGCGTGTATGTTAGTGAAGGCCTTTGTCATTTCACCTGCTCTTTCTTACATGCCCCTCCCTTTTCATTTTGTGTAACAAGCCGTCATATCGGTTTAGTCCACTAGGGACTTTTCATTGCAGTATACAGTAATCAATGAGTAACCTATTCTGTTTGTTTATGTAATTCTGTGTGATTTAGTTAGTAAATAAATAATTAAGCCAATTTGAATATCACTGATTCATTATTGATGCTAGGGTTCGTGCAAATATCCAAGGATTTTGCGATGTTCAGAATGAGACTGATAGATGGTAAAAAAACAGTTAATGAATGCCTGATTGACTGAAATGTAAGAGATATTTATACCTTTAGGAGTTCATTCGGAAAACGCTAACTCGTTAAATAAACTTTTTGCGTGGTGCCCCAAGTTTGCTGATGAGTTCATTGTTACATGAGTAATTTAATCATCGTATAATTACAGTTAATCGATTTGATAAAACAATCACCACATTAATGATAGCCAAAGACACGACAAAACAGTGAGTCCATGCAACTTATGTGACTTGTTAAGCTAGATGTGTACTATTTAGGATTGCCATAACAAAGGGGTTGAATACTTAAGTGAGTAAAATGGTCACACTGTAGAGCCCTGTACATGGCAAATCACTGTGACAGACTCAGTGAATTGACTCATAATTATTGGATAATTTCCAAGCCCGGCCTAGTAACCATCTATTGAGCATGGAATTGAAATGACTATTGTCAGGTCTTGCAGGAGCAGAGAACAAATTACACTTGCTCTTGTTTCTCCAGGCCTGAGTTGTGAAATTGAGAAAGGCCAACCCTCTCTGTTTCGTTCCCACTGATTGAGGCCTTATTGATTTCATTTTGGAGTGCTCATCGGTGGCCACTTAGGAGGCAGCTTCCCTTATGGGAAGATGATAATTTTCCGTGACACACTATAAAAAGCCCAGAGGGCTCTGAATTGTCTGGCTCAGCAAAGGTCCTACCGTACAGAGGCGCCATCATATACTATTTTTTTAAAGCTGCAAAATAGGACAAATACATGGACTGTGCTAGTACTAAGACAACCCAAATGAAGGTCTGAAACAGTAAGCGAAGGAAAGAAATCCATGAGAAAGCTAGTGTGTGTTTGCAATGTTTTGGACTACCTCTATCTTTAGTGTCCTGTTGGTTTTGATGCACCTATGAAATTACTACTGCTGTTGTGATTGTTATGACTACATCAACCAGTACTGCTACAGTAATACATAAATGAGATTGTAGGGCTACTGCCACAGTGATGACTGTAATCCATCTTTGCTTTTGTCACAGCAGTTTGGAAAAGGTGTGGCAAGGAAAGGTTTAGTCAGCAAGACCCACTGCTGATTCACAGCTTCTGTCAATCTCTTTATAGCTACTTGTGAGATGCCAGCTGGATTTGAGCCCTTACAGAAAATAGGAACTACAGTTAAGTTAACATTGTTCCATGCGTCCATGACTTACGAATCCCTTTTGGCCCGACATTTAGGTAGGGATGGTAATGAGACCCGTAACATAACTCATACAATTTATAATAGTGACAAAGTAAAAGTGTGAACGAAATAACCACGACAACCACGAACTCAGGGTTTATTAATAAACACACGGTAATGGGGGGAGCAGGATAAGGGGCTGAGCTGGTCCCAAGGAAATAAATAATAAGTATTCAAAAACACCCCTAAGTTAGACTAGCCTATTTCAACAACAGCTAACTAACTAACCAAAAATACAGTGGGTGGTCCGCCCAGTTCTAACTAGGGTATTTAACAAAGTTTACCTACGGGTAGTGTATGCCCATGGACGACTTTCCTTGGTTCTCCCTTTTCCCACCAGCAAACAAACACCATAACCAAAACAATACTCACAGGTGATGACAAAGTGATATGGAGGTGCTCAAACAAAAGATAGCTCAATACATAAAGAGAGTGAAACAGAGAGATCTACAGAGAGATTGAGCTCCAGAGCAAACAACTGACAGGGTTTTTAAACCAAGGGAAAGGAACTGTGATTGGGTAGGAAACAGGAGGAGGTGTGTCTTCTGATTGATGATTGGTGACTGATTGGGGAGTGATGGTTTTCACCTGTGAGGGGAGAAGGAGAGAAAAGAAACACACACACAGGATACTTGTATACGTAACAATAACAGTAACATTTCTGCTGCAAAGACTTTAGTGAGTGAGTGAGTGAGTGAGTGAGTGAGTGAGTGAGTGAGTGAGTGAGTGAGTGAGTGAGTGAGTGAGTGAGTGTGTGTGTGTGTGTGTGTGTGTGTGTGTGTGTGTGTGTGTGTGTGTGTGTGTGTGTGTGTGTGTGTGTGTGTGTGTGTGTGTGTGTGTGTGTGTGTGTGTGTGTGTGTGTGTGTGTGTGTGTGTGCGCGCATGTGTGACAGTGGACCAACATTAGTCATGTACTGTTGCTGTAGTGTAAACATGCCATACTCCCAGCTTCAAAGAGCCTAGTGAGCATCTGAAAGAGAATCTCTCAGCAGTCACTCATTCAGTGTCAAACTGCCACTTCTGGCTGTAGTGTGTGTGCCACAGAATGCTTTCTCTATTCTTCCTCTGTTCTCTCACTCTACCTTACATCCATTTTTACAGACTCTTACGCTTCCCATTGGCTCTTTTTGTACCCCCATCCTGTTCTCATGTTTTCTTTTTCCTCCTTTTCCTTTCCTGACAGCTAAACTCTGTATCGTTCCCCGAGCTGCTAGACTCTGTAGAATTCCCAGAGGTCTTGGGTGGGATTTGTTTCAAATGCCGCTAGGTTCTTGATGTGGGTTTGACAGTATTGCATATTGATTCTCTCAGGTTGCCCTTCAGTGTTGGAGCAGGGTGGCAGAGAGGAGTGCTGCATACAGCACAGGGTGAGCAGCATCTCAAATCAGGAGGCTGAGTGAGAGAGAGAGAGAGAGAGAGAGAGAGAGAGAGAGAGAGAGAGAGAGAGAGAGAGAGAGAGAGAGAGAGAGAGAGAGAGAGAGAGAGAGAGAGAGAGAGAGAGAGAGAGAGAGAGAGAGAGAGAGAGAGAGAGAGAGAGAGAGAGAGAGCGCTGGAGTGGAGGGAGGGGGTGGAAGATGCGTGGGAGAGGAGAGAGGGAAAAGGAGGGGGGATTCACTCAGTGGGGGAAGCAAAAAAGGCACAGAGAGGAGGGAGAAGAGAGAGAGATGAGGGAGAGGAGGAGGGGATTGAGAGAAGGAAGGGTGGGGGTTGTGAGAGAGAGAGAATGTGTGTGTGTGTGTACGTTCATGTGTGTGTGTGTGTACAGGAGAGTGAGTACTGCTGCAGCAGGAACAGTGAGAGGAAGACTGCAGTTTCTTGGGCTGATGGGCGAGCGATCGAGGGACGTTATTAAGGCACTGTTACATTAACCCTTAAGTGCCTCTCTGGTGAATGGGTTGGCCCATCCATTGTGGATAATAGGATCAAGGAGATTGCTCTGGTAAGGTGTATTCTAACCTTTCTTCCCTGCCTGGCTTTAATTCTTTATGGGGGAATATTGAAGATTATGCAATGGAAAGGAGTGATATTTGTGAAGTGAAACTAAATGCCGCTGTCCGGTGCTGAAACTGTACTGTAGGGAAACTCAGTTGGTGCTGGAGGTTGCACTGTGACTCGATGGATCTGATTTCTGCTTGCATTACACAGTTGGAGAATATTGGTGAAGGGATGTGTATTCTTTGCTTTGCATGTTCTTTTCTAGTGCATACTGTATACGCCTTTATGACATGCTCGGTCTTACATCTTGTGACATTTGTAGATTCTAAAAGATGGTGAAATTATGTAATTTACAAACCTCTTAGCTCCTTGTCTTATCTCAGTTTGTACTGTGACCAATTGCAGTTCTGGCTTGGGATATTTTATATATATATATATATATATATATATATATGTTGTATTTTACTTTAGGGACTTTGAATGAACACTATGGTTGTGAATATACAGTAAGTCACTCTCATTGGCCATGGCTCATTTAGCCTGGGTGGTTCTGTGTGTAGTGTAGTGGAGTAGCTACCTATTTTCCTGGAACATTTCCAGGAGGCAGCCCTGCTGACAGCTGCTTTGTTTATCCCACCAGCGTCTATTAACACTTCACCCTGTCCTGCACTGTCAGGAACCAGAACGTGGTGCAGCTACAAACACACGGCACCCCGCCTAACAAACACCAGTCTATTGCACTGTCTGTACCTGTTCTATGCTAGGACAGGAGCCTAGGGTGTACCATGCATTCAAATAAGAGTCTGTGTGTAGGCTAAGACAGGACAGAGGTGGAGCAGATAAGACAGAGGCTGACAGATATGCTGAGCAGTATGGAGAGAGGAGACCGAAGAGGGGCCATGGGGGTTTTATGAAGTGCTGTAGGATGCTTCTTTTTTTTTACTATGTGTAATGTGGGATGTGTAGCCAGCGCAGGCCGGCAGGCAGAGCTGTGAGGGGACAGTTCCAAGGACAAAGCCCTGGCTATCTGGGGCTGGTCACTTCACACCTCGACAGTGCTGCTGACTCGCATTGTTTGGCTTGGCTCTGCAGCAGCCTGCCCATACATAGTCAGGACAGTAAACTGATGGAGTTCTGCATCAGAACGAAGGATATGGATTATTTCATACAGCTTTTTCATATGAAAATATCACAAAGTGCCTTTGAATCAGGATACATGTATTTGTTGGTAGTTTTATATGTTATTGAGATGAGAGCCCCAAATGTTCATTGTTGTTACATGGTAATTTGAATCAAGCGTGTAAGTATTTCCGCCATTCCATCGGAAGTGGAAGTGAAGCGTCTTACGTACTGTAGACTACAGTCTCTGCCCTCCACCAGGCTCTGTGTCCTGAGGTGACTTCCTGGAATGCAAACCAACCAACCACATTGATCCTGTCCCTGGAGACAGAGTCTCAGTCTCTGCTGTTGTACCACTCACACTCAGCTAATCAATTTCAGGGGTCGGAGTGGTCACATGACTATCACAGTATGACACCACAATGCAAAGGGTGCCTAAGAATAATTGAAAATGACTAACTACACAATGATTTATCTAGTGTGTTTTTACGTTCAACTTGTACTTGCAATACATCTCATATGAAAACAAAAAGGCACCCTCATGGCCTGAAATCCATCATGGCCTGAAATCCATAGCACCGGTAAAACAACACCCTTCGCTTTCTGATTGCGGCAAAGAATTGCTTTAAAATGATCTAGATTGTGGACTGTTGGAAGATAACGTTCTTCAGCCTCCAACACGTTTATATCTCAGCCTGACGAATCCCTTGGTGGCTTTTCAAGTCCACCAGCTTTTGTTTTTTGTCAGCCTCCACCATGAATTGACAGCTGGTGTCCCACTAAAATAAACTTAGAATAGAGCCTCATTTGAACTACTCTGTGTGTCCTGTCCTCCTTTCCCACAGTGTACATACAGTGTCCACCGGAGTGTCCATTTTGCTCTCATCTCAAGAGCTCCTGCAGCTGTTTTGTAAAGAAACAGCCCAGTACTGCAAGTGACAGCTTTCAGATACTTGTCGCTTCCCTAATCATTTCCTGGGTGGAATCAATCATGATTTTTGTATTCATTCGTGAGTGATTGCCTATTTTGTATGTGGGTTAAGGTGTGTAATTCTCGAGTTGTAATGCATACTTCCTCATTCTTCATGTGCTTTACCCAGCACAGTCTTAAATGCAAATGTAGAGTCGGTTCATTAGGTATGGACTTGTTTGTTACGAGAAACGAGGGATAATACTATTTCTCCTTCACCACGGCTCTAATATACGAACGACTAGCAACAGCAAGCAGATCATGGGAACTAAAATCTTTGAACTTTATATATTTCAGTTGATACGAGACTAAAGGATGTTTTTCAAAGGCTGAACCCAGAGCATACATTTTGTATTTGTTCTCTACTAACAATCTCTCAAGGTCCAAATTCCGTTTGCAGATTGCAGAGCTACCAGCTATCAGAGGTCAAATGAATGCATATGATTAGTATTTGTGACTCTTTCATCTGATACGTCAACCCAACAATAACAACATTTGTGAATGCTCAGCTGTCCACCTTTTCATGCCAGCCAGGTGAAGGTGAGAGAGTGATAGAGGCGGTCTGGCCTCGTGATGTTGTGCTGCCTGCCAGGCAGATGGGTCAGAGAGAGGCAGAGTGGACGGTCCAGGCCCTGTCATCAATCCCAACCTTCTGCCAACCGCCATGCTGCTGACAAGGCATTTTCAACACTCTTTAATCTGCAGAGGTGAAAGATAAGCAGCAGGCCGCTTTTAGATCTGCAGATAGCTTTGGGTTGTTGTTGTTGTCCGGAAGTTGGCTAGATAATAAGTCTTATATTTACCGAGTAGAAGGGGACTGAATCTCTCTGCCAATGACAACGAGGGTTAGAGATTTCCAATTATTCTCTTGATTAACAATGTGTTATCATTATGTTTGGACAACATGGTTATTATTCCAGGTCTCTCAAACATGGTCTCTTCCGATTTCCTTTATAAAACGTGACTCGGAATGTCATCCAGTAACTGACACAGAAACCTTGGGTTATTGTTGCAGGAGCATCCATTGTGTTTGCCCTCCATTTTGAAACAAGAGGCTGTTGGGATCCCAATAGATGTCGTCCTATCTGCATTGCTGCAGAAGCCCGGCTCTTTCTCTGTTTTCACTACAGCTTCACATGCAGATTGGCTCACTATCTCTGTGGCAGTATGATTAATCGGCCTATCTGGGGACAGGCTGGGGAATGGGGTTGGGGGAGGGGAAGAGGAAGACATGGGACTGTAAATGATCCCAGCCCAGGACTCATACGGCATTCAAACAGCAACTCTGACCCTGAGTATTCTGAACGACCCCTCAGACAATAGCTGAGTCACAATCAGCTGCAGGTAGGAGTTAGCTACCATTGTTTTATCCACGCCAGACAGTTTGTAAATCCTACCTGTGGGACTGTCAGGACACAATGTTAAATGTTAGAGAAAGCTTTTCTTTGGTTCAGTTCAAACAGATCATCCACAAGGCTTTTCATTTACTTGGAAGTGGTTTTGTGAAGTGACACGAGGGAATGAAATTATACAAGCTATCGACCGTGAAAAGACTTGGATTGCACTGTATTGCAGGTGGATTGAACTTTAGCCGGACTGCCAGGTGTCCACAATACATTTAACAGCAGGGCTTTGTGTTCATGCGTGCGTGTTTGTTTGTGTGTGTGTGTGTGTGACTCCATGTCCCTGTAAATGTCCTCTCCTAAGGGACTGCTCAAGCAGAGCTGATGACAAAGTAGTGGTGATCAATGGCTGTATGAATGTGCAAATGTCACCCTCCCTGGTTATATGGCATTAAGCTGGAGAGATCCCTGTCTGTACAGGAATGGGAGAATTGGGGATGGGGAAGAATGTTCTTACCTACTGTAGGCATTGGTGTGGAAACCTGATAAGCTGAACCCTTTCCAGACCTGGTGCATTACTGAATGTCTTCTTGCTATCAAACATTTGTCTAATGCCCAGAGATTAGATTCCTCATTTGATATCTTTCAGAGTAAAGATCACAACCCAATGGCATGCTGTATTCCTGATCCTAAACTAATGTACTCTGATGTGGTCTTTGAGACGGGTTAACACTAGTAGACACGCATGCCTTTGGGTTTGATGAGACAGGGCTATAGGGCTGCAATGAGTCAGCTGGATACTGCCGCTCAATGCCTATTCATTAAATTGCAAGCTTTAATTAAAATAAATTACAGTTCCCTAATTGCAGACTAATACACTACTAGACTATTGGGGGCATTCAGTGTGGCACAAGCCCAGAAGGCTCCAGGTCAGAGTCAAACTGCAGGACACTACATTGTCTTTAGCCCTTTGAATGTGGGCACTCCATTTTGTAAGATTTGACCATAGTCTCTTGACATTTTGTAAGATTTGACCACAGTCTCTTGACATTTTGTAAGATTTGACCATAGTCTCTTGACATTCTCTGAAAGCACCCCGAAGCAGTGCATACATGCTTTGCGACTAGTTCCAAACGTATCTGACTCTGTCCTCGTTATAGACTGAGCTAAGAGCTCCATAAACCTGCTGGGAGAATGACTGTTGTTTGCTACATAATGGTTGTTGGCTGTGTTAGTAGAAAAGCTTCCGTCTAAAGTACACAGCTTTATTTAGATCACATTCCCCTAATATTTGGATTATTGGAGACAGAGGAATTGCTGCTGCAGATAATGTGTAGGAGGTTGCAGCGAGAAATACTGTCAAAGAAAATGGGGCAAACGCTCCAAACATTGAGCTAGCTATGTGAGAGGATTGCCTGTGTCTCTTTCTGACAGATCAAATACCACCGTTAGTCATCATCCACCAAATACAGTGGACATGAATTAAACACAGTGATTTGTGACATATTCAGCAGCCAGCTGTCTTTGAAAGCAACCCAGATAAGTACCAAAGTGTTTTCCACTGTCTCTTGTACTTATTATACTGTTATATTCAGTCCGAAAATATCCGTAATGACTGCACTCATGAGACATTTGTGGCAATCTCAACAACCAAATATTTGAAATAACTTCGTTTCAGAGCCAGTCAGTCAGTCCAGATCAGCCTCTTCATCTCTTTCTCCATCAGATGATACATAAGCAGAGGCAGCAGCCATTCTAGTAGTTTCACAGTAATCCTATTAAAACTTGTGCTCAAACTAGGCCATTAAGGCTCTGGGAGCCCCCGGTCCATTTCAGCAGGGGTAAATTGCCTTGCCAAGGGAAGTAAAGAGTTTAGGAAACAAATCTGCACATAATATCTAATTGAAATGGCACCAGAAGCCTTTTCCGCTCAACTTCTCTCAGAGTCAGTTAAGATGCGTGGACACGCAAGTTGACCTATTGGCTAGCATTCTAATGCAAAAAAAGAAAATCACGAAACGAATCACCTGAGGTAGGCCTATAAGCCTAGTAAGTATAAGAGTTGTTCTATAGGAGGAGGGGCTTAATATGTTTAGAGTGAAGGCTTGGGTACTCAGTCGAATAAAGAAAAACCACAATAGGCTATATCCAAAAAAGGTGTTCTGTTCAACCTTACGTCTGTCTGTCTGTCTGTCTGTCTGTCTGTCTGTCTGTCTGTCTGTCTGTCTGTCTGTCTGTCTGTCTGTCTGTCTGTCTGTCTGTCTGTCTGTCTGTCTGTCTGTCTGTCTGTCTGTCTGTCTGTCTGTCTGTCTGTCTGTCTGTCTGTCTGTCTGTCTGTGTCTGTGTCTGTGTCTGTCTGTGTCTGTGTCTGTGTCTGTCTCTGTGTCTGTCTCTGTCTCTGTCTCTGTCTCTGTCTCTGTCTCTGTCTCTGTCTCTGGCTGGCTGGCTGGCTGGCTGGCTGGCTCCTAATTGAAGTTATGTCCCTCTGTTCTTATAGGACTGGGATGATCAGCTCAAATAGACTCAGGGGAGGGCATCGTCAGGACTCCAGGAGTGAATCAACGTGACTACAGACAATATTTATTCTATTTCCATTAGCGTAAACAAACGCTGATGTACGTTTATGATGTCGCCGTGTCATGTCTTGGAGCAATTTTTTTTAAATGAATTTCTTTGTCAACTTATTGCAATTAATTTGTGCCAATAGTTGCTCTGTGCAATTTGGATGGATATAATTGCTCTGTGTTAAAATGGAAAGGACAAATATGTACACCTCTCTAGAAAATACACAAATCTAAGGCCTATAAAGGACTATCTGAGTAAAAAGGCTGTCTTGACTGTCTTCACTGCTCAGTACAATTTCCATTTGGCAGTAAGATGTCATTCAAATGAATGTATAGAATGCAGGCTGGATCATCTGCAGGTCATACGCACCACCCATACAGTCCCAGATGACAGGCAGAGGCCTGCTGTGGGGGGCTAATACTTCCCATTGGGGTCATACATGAGATCACCCTGTATCTCACAGAGCCCCCGTCAATGCTGTCAAACCTACCCTAACAGCCAACCATCACAGCGGCTGACCTTAGCTGAGCTAACAGTCCTTGTAAATATAACAGCCTTTTCACAATGCCCACCGTCCAATACTTAATTTACCGCCCGACTGCTCCCAGCATCCCAGCAACATGCCCCCCAGCCACAGCCCACATGCTCGTATGACCAATTTTCCCTTTACATGAAGTGACCATTTTGAGCTGAATATACAGAGTAATATCAGCCAGCTTTGCCATGGTTTAGAATGATGTATTTTCCTTCCAAGTAGAGTAAAGGGGAGTGTAATCAAAATGTTAGCTCACTTCCGGACACAGGCAGGGCACTAGCAAACAGCTGTGCAGGAGTGGGATGGAGGCGAGATTGTCAGGGACCAGGGGAAAACAGAGGACTTGTCCATCCGTCTGGCTGTAGGAGTGTGTTAATTAATCATAGTCAGGGAACTTGTTGTTGTGTAATGTAGCAGCTGCACTACTACTGCTCAGTGCTTAGTGCTCTCTGTCCTCAGATTATTTTCTGCCAGGACTGACCGGCGTGCTAATCAGCCCTCTGAGAAACAGAGACGCTCTGATGCATATAGATGGAGCTACGAGCAGCCCAGGCAGGAAACTCCCTTCAGCATGGATGATGTTGTCACACTGCCAGTGCATGTTAATCACATCCACTTCCTCCTACACCTCATCAGCATACTGTACATGTATGTTTTTAAGTGTATGTCTTAAGTATGTCACATCATCCACAGACGGCGAAGTATGATCTCTGTAGCTATATGATACACTATGTCTTGGTTTGTTCTATGCCCTTACTTGACTGTGGTAGGATAATTAGCTAAGCGCCTTGTCCATGGGTACCTTTGAAGGGTTCAGAGGGATCAGTTTGGATTTCTTTGCCATTGACCTGTCTGGCCCATAATTACATTTCACTTTTGTTTAAGCTGGGTAAT
This sequence comes from Oncorhynchus gorbuscha, assembly GCF_021184085.1. Classification (NCBI taxonomy): domain Eukaryota; kingdom Metazoa; phylum Chordata; class Actinopteri; order Salmoniformes; family Salmonidae; genus Oncorhynchus; species Oncorhynchus gorbuscha. The sequence goes on along the minus strand of NC_060182.1, from coordinate 32,177,005 downwards.
ATGTTAGCTAAGAGAACACCAGAACACACAAGGGAAACACAATGAGGTGTGTATGCATGTGTGTATGTGTGTGTATGTGTGCGTGTGTGAGAGAAAGATAGACTGATAGATAGAGAAATATCCATACTGAGGTGTCCATACTGAGGTGGCCATACTGAGGTGTCCATACTGTGGTGGCCATACTGAGGTGGCCATACTGAGGTGTGACTAGAATGTGCTTTATTCATTACTCAAGGGCTTAAAACCCCAAAAGAAAAATGACCTATAAATAATAAAACAAAGTAGTGCAGCAATTAGATTGTAATTACTGTAATGCCTTCTCTCTACCATAGCAAGATACACCCCCATTACTAATGTACATGGTAATGACAATTGAACAGATTGCCTCTTTATTGAAGTTTTCTGCCTAAGCTAGCTTTGCCATCATTCGTCAGTGAAACAGAGTAAATATTGAACTGAGGATTATCCAACGCTCCAACATTGAGTCTACCCAAACATTGTTGATTTGAGAAAGCCACGTTCCTCTCTGCTTACCGACAGTAATTCCCCTAGCATCCACATCTCAGCTGGTAGTTCGCAAAAATACTGCAAACCACAAATGAGCTGTATAATTTCCTACCTTTTGTGGTGTGATTATTTGAAGTCAACAACGGCTAAGAGCCCTTGATTGGCATCCAATTCTGAGGCAGTGTGCTTAGTGATGAGGGCCAGATCATACCAGGAGCCATGTTGCTCAGGGATGTGGAGGACAGCCATTTTGTTTGAAGTTATGAGGAGAAGTAGAGGAGTCACTAACTAACTGTGAGAAACACACTGAGAGATGGAGCTCTACAGATAAAGCTGTTTCTTGTCACAGATCTGTAGCTAGTTGTTTAGTTAGTACATTTTTCATTTAAAGCAGTGGAAGTAAGTATTTGCCAATGTTTTGTTCGTCTGATATGCTGCCTCTAAGGACACGTCTAGATGGAGTAAATGTTCCTTTAGAATTGTGATGGCAAGGTTTAGAAAAGCTCTGTCCAGACCAGTTGTATAGTCAAACAAAATGATCCATGGGAGACTGCATTTCATGTAGTATTTAGACAGCATATTCATGATAAGATATTGACCAGACTATTGTACACATATAGTTAGGGCATTAAGGCAGAAGAAAGACGTTCTATATATTGATATGTTTGTTTGGCTGTTTATTTGGCTTGTGTTGTAAAGGAGGTATTTCTCATTGAATTTAAAGCCCCCTTCAAAGGGAAAACACCATCTATAATGAATTCACCAGCAGTAAGTGGTAAGAGCTGATCATAAAGCAGGGATAATGACTGCCATGAAGCATTGGACTAACCCTGGTCCTCTGAGCCCTCCCGCGGCCTGCCACCTTTCGACAGGAGAAGACATAAAACGCTTCACCGCACCATCTCTCCCAATGTTAATTCAGTTCTGCATAGCCTAGTCTGCCCTGAGGGTCAAACAGAAGGATAAATCTACCCGCCTTAGAGCCTGGCTGGCTGGTGATTATCACTGGGTTGTTGCTCACACAACCCAAACACCCAACACTAAGTCTTCACAGCCAAGAGTTGGACTATGATGACTGTTGTTGGCTATGTGTGACACATACCTCATGTTTAACAAATGTCTGCCCCCTGATACAGCCCATCAAACTTTTGGCATGTTTTGTAACAGACATGACCCACAGCCAATCAGACGATAGCATGCTATTTGTAAGAATTTGATTGTGTGGGTTTGCCTTACACAGGTGGAGGATCCACACTGTGATTCCCCCAGTGGCTGGATGTCAGCAATTACTATCAATTCTGGGCAGAGCAAGTACAGACAGGTCGCCTCCCCTAACACCCCTGGCTTACAGGCTGGCTGAACATTCAAAGTCTTTGATGTTAATTTCACATTTACATTTTAGTCATTTATAGCAAACGCTCTTATCCAGAGCGACTTGCAGTTATTAATCTTAAGATAGCTAGGTGAGAATCACATATCACAGTCGTAGTAAGTACATTCAAGACTGAAATGTATAATCCTGTGTTGCTCAGTTGGTAGAGCAGGGCGCTTGCTATGCCCGGGGTTACATTTACATTACATTTAAGTCATTTAGCAGACGCTCTTATCCAGAGCGACTTACAAATTGGTGCGTTCACCTTATGACATCCAGTGGAACAGTCACTTTACAATAGTGCATCTAAATCTTAAAGGGGGGGGGGGGTGAGAGGGAATACTTATCCTATCCTAGGTATTCCTTGGGTTGTGGGTTAGATTCCCATGGGGGACCATTATGGAAAGTATGAAAATGTATGCACTCAGAGTAAATTGCTCTGGATTAGAGTGTCTGCTAAATGACTAAAATGTCTTATTTACGATACTCTGTGACCTATCTACTGTATTTCAGCAAAATAGAATGCGTTTAAATGGAAGAGCAATGAAATCCAGACCAGTTTCTGCCTCAAGAGTCTTGAGACAGAGCATTTAGGATGCGCAAGATGGTGGAGAAAGAGGAGAAACTATTAGGCGAGATGTCAGGGAAAACACTGTTTACATGGGGTGTGACACAGACAGCATGATGGTACACTATAGCTCCTGTCTGTAGACTGAAAATCTTCCCCAGAGAGAACATCTGAATGTAATGTGGTCTTCCCCACAATGCAAGTTATTTCTCCAAACATTCTTTATAAAAAAACACTGTAGTGTTTGAATAGAATCCTAACTGACTATTACTGTAATTGCGTGGGTGAATTTCCCTCCTCACTAACATTTTCTTTTAAAATGAAATGTTGCGGAAATGTGTTTTTAATACAACTACGGCTTATGATTCACTTCAAAAATTGTTATATCCTAATGGTCTTCTTTCGCTTAGCCAATTTAGTAGTTGCAGTCTTTCCACAGGCCATTTTGTCTTCTGCAACATCAACTTGCATAACGTCGCAAACATACGTTATTCTAGTGTCATACCACATTCCTAACTAGTTCTAGTCCCTCGGAATAATATACAGATGATCCTTTCTGTTGTCAACTTCATTCAATTGTTCACCTGCAGGGATTGAGACAGACAGTATCTTCATCAGTGGAGCGGAGGATTGGCGCTTGAGAAATTAGAAATCCTTTTTGTTTGCCAATATCGCCATTGCTTTAATGGAATCAGATAGAGAAGTCTCCTTTCATTAGGTTTGTCATCCTTCACAGCCCCTCTCTGAATCTGATTACAGCTCAATCACTCATCACTTGACACAATTCTGCTCACACTCCGCTGCTGTTTGTCTCAGTTTGACTCCTAGCCCCGATAACAGCTTTGTGACTAAATAACTGTTTTGACCACGCACAGAGCCAGCATCAGAGAATCAAAGCTGTCTTTTGCTGGCTCTGGCACTTAACTTCACACTATTCACACTACTACACTGATTTGGCTCAGGCATTTGTGATGCAAAATGCAAAGATAGATACAATGTGCTGCTAAAAGGAGCCGGTGTAGTATTACAAATGATGCACCTGAATAGCAACAGCCTTGCTCCAAGATTGTCCAGAATGTTAAGGACCTGTGTGTGGCCTTTATGACTCGGTGTTAACAGCCCTCTTTCTCTATTCATAGGGACTGTGTTTGGTCTAGCTGTCTAGGATGAAGTGGAACCTGTTCAAGAAAAAGCCCGAAGCCATGGTCGGACCTGAGCCCACCGGGGCTGCTGTCTTAACTGTGGCCCCTGGCCCCGTGGCCTCCACCGCAGCTGACAACTCCACAGAGGCTGTCAAGAACGGCGACTTCGACGACATCAAGAATAAGTTCCTCAATGAGATCGACAAGATCCCATGTGAGTGCCTGTCTGGTGAGAGGCTGGGCTGGATGTTGCACAGCAACTAACACTCAGACCTGTCCAGATGAGATTTCATGACTTTTATTGATAATACTCTTAAAAACAATGGCTTTGGAATTAAATCTGTTCTTCCCCTGAAGCCATTGACGTGCCCATTATGCCATTATTCAGTATCGATCAGGTGGTGTTGTTCCTAATGGCATTCTCTAAAAATCGAATTTGCCTCAAATGTAATTGTTAACTAAGCAAGGGCCTCTATACTGTGACTTTGGCCTCTCATATCAATCAGCAGGGAGAAATCATTGGTTGGTCAAATGTCAAACCGTTCTCTTTTTTTTGTTATGCGTTTGTGTGTGTCTGTGTTTGTTGTGTTTGTGTGTGTGTGTGTGTGTGCGTTTGGGTGTGTATATCAGTGCCGTCATGGGCCATCATCGCCATCGCTGTGGTAGCTGCTACCCTGATTCTCACCTGCTGCTTCTGCATCGTTAAGAAGTGCTGTTGCAAGAAGAAGAAGAACAAGAAGGGCAAGAAAGGGAAGGGTGAAATGGGAATGAAGAACATGAAAGAAGGAGAGGTATGTTCAAACCTGGGGGGGGGTGTGGGGTGTTGTCATGAAGGAGGACCCTGCATTTCACACAAACTAACTTTGGCGTACATTGCCTTAAAGCTATAATGACAAGAAAGCTGCAAAGCTTTAAAGATTGTGGATGCTTAACCTGAGGAATATGTACCAAATAATGCATCCACAAAAAATGATTTTTTGGATAATGGATCATTCCGACTTGGAAATAATAAATGTTTAGTTATAAAACATAAGAAATAAGATGTCAACAAACACTCAACAAAAAGTTGCTTTTTCAGTAGAATATTTGTCAATAGCAGCATAGAGGACCTATTGTCCCCTAATTAATAACCCACATCACTTAGTGGATGGCATGGTGAAAATTGAGCCATGTCTAGACATTTACAATTTATAGCAATTTAAATATTTTGTAGATACTTTAACCCATCATTGAACTGTCAACATCTCGAGAAAACATTCGCCCTTCCTTCTTCATTTGTTGTTGTTAAATATTGTGTATTTGTCAGAAATGTTTAGTCCTGCTTTCTCTTGTGCATTGGGACCTGGATAAAAATGACACAGCTGAGCACTTTTGCATGGGGGAATTATACTATTGTGGATGGAATATAAAGCGTACCAATTACATGTAGCACAAAACTGCCACGGCAAAATTACAATTCTAAATAGTCCATAGTGGTAATGTGGGGCTAAATGTCTAGTGTGCCATAGATCATTTTATGAAGTACATTTAGAGTCAATTTAACATTCAACAACAACAACAGAAATACCCAAGCACTGATGGAATTCATTAAAACACAGTGCCCCTTTAGAGCTTGGAGGGGAGTATGATTATGTTAATGTCTACAGTTACTGTCTCAGGTGGGTTCTAGGACTGTGTCATTTTCCCTTGGCCCTATAGTGTAGTTGTTGACTCTGCCTCTGCTCTAATTTCCCTCTCTGGTGTCTGCTGTGAGTTCAATATCTTCCTTTCTCTCTGCTCTCCTCTTCCTCCTTCCTGCTTTGTGTCTTATGTGTGCTCCGTGTATCTTGACTGTGGTGGACTTCTCTGCCTACGGTAGGTCTGACGGCACGCGGCGCCCCTCTCTGGCCACTCTGTGTAAGCGCAGACCAGAGCAGGGGGAAAGGTGGTGGTGGGCTGGGCTTGTGGAAGGGGATTGGCAATGATGACAGTGGGTGCTATGGCTTTCTAAGTCTTGCAAGCTTACTGTAGGTGCTGTGGGTGCTTGAGGGTCTAGCTATGGGAGCGATTAAGCTGCTTCGCAAGTCCACTGATTTGATATGTTGCCACATCGACTGCCATGATGATGTCTTGAGTATCCATGGAGAGGTTGCAATTTGGGTCAAATATATATATTTTTAAACGATATGACCTCTGAAGTGGAAATGTTTGAAATGGTTTTGAAATGAACATGAAACTCATCCTATGGTTGATGGTTGATGAATGATGACGAGTGCACTGAGGCAACCCACTAGAGATCACTAACATGCATGTGCAAAGGGTGAGGTTGGCCATTTGTCAAATTATGGGTGAAACTTTACCTCATTGAGATCATTAAACATGTTTGCACAATCGTGTTATCTAATCAAGCACATTATTGTGCATAGTAATCATCACAGAAGTATTTTACAGTAACTATAATAAAAGTATTTTACAGTAACTATAATACAAGTCTTTTACAGTAACGATAATACAAGTATTTTACAGTAACTATAATACAAGTCTTTTCCATGCTCTGCTTTGAGTGTGAAATTCATATGTCATTTCGACAACCTAAATTCAGCTGTGCAAATATGCTCAGGATCAAGGTGAGATAAAGTGGTTTGTATCTCTTGACAAAGACCAACTCAAGCCCTTTCAGAAGGTACCATTGAATGGCCACAACTTGACTTGAGAGTAATTATCCTGGATGACCCATGATGCTGCTGACCCATTAGGTTTTAGTCAACGTGTCCCTTCCTCCCTGGAGCAGTGGTGTTATAGTGGGAAAGAATGGTGGGCCAGAAAGTTTGACCACTGGTTAAAACGTGAGCCGCATTTGACTCCTCGTTAGACAGCATGATTCAAATGTACAACCCAGAGGTAAGTACAGTACACCAATTGACCGCGTAGATTTGGATTTCACAACTCCACGAATGAGCTCACGAACCAAAAGTCATCATAGTTATGACAATGGGGGCATACTTTCGGACATACCGTTCGGTATCCTTAAATCCCACTGCATGTATGGTCTGATTTAGACTGGAACTCTCCAAAATAGCATGACTTCCCATGGCTGTGCAATTTTCACGTACACAGTTTTTCAGGATTGCGAGGCATGCAATCTTGACTACCAAGATTATTAGTGTTGTTGATACAATCCTTACATGTACATCAGAAAACTATAAGAGACTGGGAAGAACTGAGTCATTTCATCTACATTTTGCTCTCTATACGGACTACTGTATTCTCCTGCATTGTGTGGCCTGGCATGCTCGAATGCAAAGCATTTAGCACAACAAATTGACAGAATGCCACTATAAAGAGATGGAGTGTGTGTGTATGTGTGCATGCGTGTGTTTGAAGAGGGAGTGTATGTGGGCTTGTGTGCTTACGTATGCTTGTTGTTGGTTAAAAGTATGCTCAGTTAATGTGAGGTATATACAGTATGTAAGGCTGTGTATGCAAGGGTGAATACAGTGTCTGTGTGAATGTGTTAGTAATTGGGTGGGTGTTTGTGTCTGTGAATGTGTGTTGTGTGTGGATGGCTGTCTGTGTTTTAGAATACAACGTAGAATGAGCTGCAGACTGCCCCGGTTCCTCTTCCAGGGTAAGCTCTGCGGTGAATAGCATGGCCCTACTCATTTACATATTGGGTAGTTTATGTGTCATGCACAATATTTAAAAATGAGTATTCAAAAAGGTATGCAAAAAAATCCCTTAAATGGGTCAGTAATTCTACCATTAAAAATACAATGTATTTCACCTTTATTTAACCAGGTAGGCCAGTTGAGAACAAGTTCTCATTTACCATAGTGTCATGGTTAGCTGTTTTGTTAATTGTATGATCATATGAACTGACAATGGGATTTGTAAATGTTACCAATAACTATAGATACTGTACAATACATCTGTAACAAGCATTGTGTATTAGCAGAAGTTATTAGCTCATATCTGCTATAGACAAGTGTTGCTTTTTCAGTAATTACGATGATTATGTCAGTGGAGGTGTAATCACTGCAGGACATGTTGTGGTATATTTGACTCTTATCACTCTATTATCACTCTGAGTGTTGCAATGGGATAGATCCTCAACGTTTCAGAAGCATGAGTAGTTACAGAGATCACAATCTCAGATCTGATCCAATCTATAGTACATGTCTGCCTCAAGGATGCTTTTACAAGATCTATAGGGTGCACAGCATTTGTCCTGCCTGGGGCTACCCCTGTTGCAAACTCTGACTACATATTGACTGTTTTACTTCACATTTTCTTATTTTTTTTACATTCAGTATATCCCTCTATTTCTCTCTTCTGTCAATGACTATACAGTAAATAATGAACGATGAATATATAGTGCAAAAGCAAATGGTGTCACCCAAGGAATAGTGAAATCAAGTCATGTTGCAACTAAGGTCATGTATGAAGAGATGTGCTCACTGCACTGGTAACATCTGGGTAAACAAGCGGGGGGGAAGTGGCAGGGAGATGGCTGCTGTGACTAACCAGACTGCTGAAGAAGAACCTATTGGTGCTTTTTACTCTCTCTGTTCAAATGTCTGACGACCCCTCTGCCCCCTCCGGCCCCCTTGTCATTCTAGAAACAGGACGATGATGATTATGATGAAGATGACGCTGAGACTGGTATGACTGGAGATGAGAAAGAGGAAGAGGTGAAGGAGAAAGAAAAGCTTGGGAAGCTTCAGTACTCCATAGATTATGACTTCCAGGACAACAAGGTGGGTGTTTTGACTTGAACAGGTGGCTTTCTTATGACCCATTAGCTTAAATAGACTATTTTACTGTGTTGGGAAAAAGTCCAAAAATAAGCTTCAGTGCACAAACGGCCTAAGCCTTTAGTCCAAGTTAGTTTTCAAACCAATTGATTTATGCCATTTGGTGAGTGTTTTTTAGCCTCCAAAAAATGCAGCTTTGAATGAATATGTCTTGGTTGGGCAAAAGCCAAGGACAGCAGCAAATGTGACATTTCTGACACTAAAGGATTGATTCAACCCATCATTCTACAGTTATCCTTTCAGGATAAAATCAGTCAAACTTTTACCAAGACTCCATTCCTTGTTTGTGTTATATAAGCAACGTATGAATGGATTTCCTTGACCTGTTACGCAGTGTTTGCTCCGTCCTCTTACTCTTCTGTGGAGAATCTTCTTTGTTCACTGAGACCTTGAGGACCTCACAACAGACTAAAGCATCGCAACGTGTTATACAAGCATAAAGCAAAGGGTTTCTTTCATCTGTTCAAATAAATATCTGTTCCAAGAACAGAAGGTCGTCTCCGGAACTGTGAGCTGACACTTTCTGGGTACATAGTGCATTGAGGCAGATTGACTGACCCCTTTGACCCTTGACCCACAGCTCACAGTGGGCCTCCTCCAAGCAGCTGATCTCCTCTCCATGGACAGCGGTGGCACATCGGATCCCTATGTCAAGGTCTACGTCCTCCCAGACAAGAAGAAGCATTTTACCACCAAAGTGCACAAGAAGACACTGAATCCTACCTTTAATGAGACCTTCATCTTCAAGGTAGGCTACTGTACTTTGATCTCTCTCCTATACCGTATATCAGAATTATAAAGATAAATCTAATAGTCCTAAACTATGGTGGATGACCAGACCATAACTCCTGCCAGACAGCCAGTTTCCCAAAGCCTGATGCATCAGCTATGCTTTCTGTCTCATTCGATTCATCTGCTGGACTGATGTTTCAGATAACACCTCATAATTATGTCAGCAGCATACCACCCTGCATACCACTGCTGGCTTGCTTTGAAGCTAAGCAGGGTTGGTCCTGGTCAGTTCCTGGATGGGAGACCAGATGCTGCTGGAAGTGGTGTTGGAGGGCCAGTAGGAGGCACACTTTCCTCTGGTCTAAAAAAAATATCTCAATACCCCAGGGCAGTGATTGGGGACACTGCCCTGTGTAGGGTGCCGTCTTTCAGATGGGACATTAAACGGGTGTCCTGGCTCTCTGAGGTCATTAAAGGTCCCATGGCACTTATCGTAAGAGTAGGGGTGTTAACCCCGGTGTCCTGGCTAATTTCCCAATCTGGCCCTCAAACCATCACGGTCACCTAATAATCTCCAGTTTACAATTGGTTCATTCATCCCCCTCCTCTTCCCTGTAATTATTCCCCAGGTCGTTGCTGCAAATGAGAACGTGTTCTCAGTCAACTTACCTGGTAAAATAATGGATAAATAAAATAATGGAGATTCCCCAATCCACTGCAGACTCCCTGTATCTGATACCAGCTAGCCTCCACAAGAGTAAGCGCCTTGCATGTGTAGATGCTCAGATGCTTTTACACACATGTATTCTTTATAAGAGTCGTCCCCCTTTAAAACAATCTCTATTTTTCCCTCGTGTTTGTTTAATTAAATTAGGGTAGAAATAAATCCCTATCTTATAAAACTATCATAAAAATGCCATATATCTGGTAATATCTGAAGTTCAAAGACATTATTAGATGATTTATGAACCATGACTTACAAGCTATTCTTCAGATATTGTGTAACCACTGTCTAATGTGTACAGTATATATATGACTCTAATTTCAGCAACCAGGAATAGCCTCAAGCGTCCCAATGTTAGAATCTAATTAAAGCTACAGTCTGTTCCCAGGTGCTTTCATTAATGTTAGTGGGTGTGTGTGTGTGTGCGCGCATCTGTGTGCATATGATGGAGTTCAGATGTATAGACTATTCATTAAACTCGATTCTGGCTAGAGAACGTAACTGGAAGAGCTTGGCCAGTGATAAAGCAGAACTTTTGAAGCCTATGAGCTGAGCTGATCTGAGCAGGGAATAGGATGGGATTGAGCTGAGCTGATCTGAGCAGGGGATAGGATGAGATTGAGCTGAGCTGATCTGAGCAGGGGATAGGATGGGATTGAGCTGATCTGATCTGAGCAGGGGATAGGATGGGATTGAGCTGAGCTGATCTGAGCAGGGGATAGGATGGGATTGAGCTGAGCTGATCTGAGCAGGGGATAGGATGGGATTGAGCTGAGCTGATCTGAGCTGGGGATAGGATGGGATTGAGCTGATCTGAGCAGGGGATAGGATGGGATTGTGCTGAGCTGATCTGAGCAGGGGATAGGATGTGATTGAGCTGAGCTGAGCAGGGGATAGAATGGGATTGATCTGAGCTGATCTGAGCAGGGGATAGGATGGGATTGAGCTGAGCTGATCTCAGCAGGGGATAGGATGTGATTGAGCTGAGCTGATCTGAGCAGGGGATAGGATGGGATTGAGCTGAGCTGATCTGAGCAGGGGATAGGATGGGATTGAGCTGATCTGAGCAGGGGATAGGATGTGATTGAGCTGAGCTGATCTGAGCAGGGGATAGGATGGGATTGGATTGAGCTGAGCTGATCTGAGCAGGGGATAGGATGGGATTGAGCTGATCTGAGCAGGGGATAGGATGGGATTGAGTTGATCTGAGCAGGGGATAGGATGGGATTGAGCTGAGCTGATCTGAGCAGGGGATAGGATGGGATTGAGCTGAGCTGATCTGAGCAGGGGATAGGATGGGATTGAGCTGATCTGATCTGAGCAGGGGATAGGATGGGATTGAGCTGATCTGATCTGAGCAGGGGATAGGATGGGATTGAGCTGAGTTGATCTGAGCAGGGGATAGGATGGGATTGAGCTGAGCTGATCTGAGCAGGGGATAGGATGGGATTGAGCTGATCTGATCTGAGCAGGGGATAGGATGGGATTGAGCTGAGCTGATCTGAGCAGGGGATAGGATGGGATTGCAATCCAGTTAAAGGAGAACGCCACCTCCCTTCCTCCTGTTTGACTGCTGACAGGCTGTACTGTTTGGTTCTGCTGAGTGAGCAGCACACAATTCAGGCTGGCTCTGGCCCTATGTTCCTCTTATCCCACTAATCATTCCCATACGCCCATCACTTCTCTGGGGGCAGAGAGAGCATCAGCTCTCATTGCAGGGAAATATAGTCCAGACCCATTATAGAGATGACCAAAGAGGTCCAAGATACTCTGCCCTCATTTATGCACTTCCATGTTGTGAGATTCTTTGGATGCTACATACAGCTATTTGTGCATGTCTGGCTCTCATAATTCAAGGTCAAAGTATGTAGAACAGGTTTAAAAAAAAATCTATAATGGCTTTGGCAAATCTGTTCTCAAAGATTCGTTAACACTCTCCTCAGCTAAGCAAAGGCGTTCTTGCTTCAGAGGGTAACATTTATAAAAGATGGTGCTAGTAATGTTGATGTTTTTCAGATTCCATTCCAAGAGATGGGTGGCAAGACTTTGGTCATGCAGGTCTTTGACTTTGACCGCTTCTCTAAGCACGACGTCATCGGAGAGGTGAAACTACCCTTGCACAAACTGGACCTGGCCCAGCCACTGGAGGAGTGGAGGGACCTGGACAGTGCAGAGAAAGAAGAGGTAAATGTGGAGTACTATCTCCCCACTTTCATTCAGTCCTTTGAAATATCATGTTCTGAATATCAGTTCAGAGCGATTTTTATCCTCATGGTGTGAATGGTTCCCTTATATAGGTGTTTCTTATGGGTAAGGACATGCATACAATGAACATTGAGGATGAATGTTATTACATTGAATACGTTGTGTTCTCCTCTTCGCCCTCTTCTCCCATCCCACACGCAGCAAGAGAAGCTGGGAGATATCTGCATCTCTCTGCGCTACGTGCCCACTGCCGGGAAACTCACTATCTGCATCCTGGAGGCCAAGAACCTCAAGAAGATGGACGTGGGAGGACTGTCAGGTGAAATATGGAAAGATAATCACTGTGAACAAAACACTGGAAACAGATGCACTGTGGAGTATAAGCTGTCCCTACTTCCCATATCCTGTTTCCATGTGTTCCCCTTGGTCAAGGACAAGGACATTGTGCTGTATGCACCAGTATTCTACCTCCATTCACACAGTACGAAACCCAAATCTGTATTCCCATTAGAAAGCTAATGAAAAAGAATACAGCTATTTTTAGTGTTTCTTTGTGTATTATAATGTGGTAGAGGCTAAATACCAGTCAAACCTTGCTGCAGACTACATTGCAAGCAGCCAATCTCCGGGGCGATTCAGTCTGTGCTCACGTGCTGACTCTGCAGTACCCACCACTCTCCTTTCAGTAGCTCCACTCCCTTCAGCTAAACTGCACTGCAACCATCTGCTGGCAGTTTACTGCATTGCAGCCACTGCTGGGTTCCTTTGTGTTGTTACTAGAGCGCTGATGGTAGTGAAGTATTGTGTTTTAAAGATCAAACTCTGCTGAAACTGTGATAAATGGGCAGGAAGCTAAATCTAGTAAACTACAAAAGAGCCATGTTTGTTAATTATCCCAATAGTGAGTCTGTGATCAGGCTTGTTTTAATACCTGGCTGTGTGTATCGCTCGCTCTGTGTGCAGATCCCTATGTGAAGATCAACTTGATGCAGAACGGCAAGCGTCTGAAGAAGAAGAAGACCACGGTGAAGAAGAACACTCTGAATCCATACTACAACGAGTCCTTCAGCTTTGAGATCCCTATTGAGCAGATGCAGGTAGAGTGTACAGCTGGGAACAAAGCACAGGCAGACAGACAGGCAGGCAGACAGGCAGGCAGACAGACAGGCAGACAGGCAGGTTAGGCAGGCAGGCAGGCAGGCAGGCAGGCAGGCAGGCAGGCAGGCAGGCAGGCAGGCAGGCAGGCAGGCAGGCAGGCAGGCAGGCAGGCAGGCAGGCAGACAGACAGACAGACAGACAGACAGACAGACAGACAGACAGACAGACAGACAGACAGACAGACAGACAGACAGACAGACAGACAGACAGACAGACAGACAGACAGACAGACAGACAGACAGACAGACAGACAGACAGACAGACAGTCAGTCAGTTAGTTAGTTTATGGAGACTTCCTCTTAATTACACAGAATGGTCAATGGCAAATGTGCCCGCGGGCAAAGGCACTTAGCTAATTATCCTACCACAGTCAAGTAAGGGCATAGAACAAACCAAGACATAGTGTATCATATAGCTACAGAGATCATACTTCGCCGTCTGTGGATGATGTGACATACTTAAGACATACACTTAACAACATACATGTACAGTATGCTGATGAGGTGTAGGAGGAAGTGGATGTGATTAACATGCACTGGCAGTGTGACAACATCATCCATGCTGAAGGGAGTTTCCTGCCTGGGCTGCTAGTAGCTCCATCTATATGCATCAGAGCGTCTCTGTTTCTCAGAGGGCTGATTAGCACGCCGTGCTAAAACCAGAATTAAATCACACCCCCTTGTGTATCATTGCTTTAATACCTGTGGAATTGGATGATACACCCTAAATGACAGTAATGTGTACAGCTGGGTGGGAACAAAGTGCCCAAAGGCATACAGTACATGCACCATGGAATTAGATGATGCAATTGTATTCTGTAAGATCATTATAAATGCCAATAATGTAACACCTTTCTTTCTAAACGGGTTGTCATTCATTCCCTAGAAAATCCAAGCTGTGGTCACAGTGCTGGATTATGACAAGATTGGTAAAAACGACGCCATCGGAAAGATCTGGGTGGGAAGCAAGGCGACGGGCACCCAGCTGAAGCACTGGTCCGACATGCTGGCCAACCCTCGCCGCCCCATCGCTCAGTGGCATCCACTGCAGCCCGAGGAGGAGATTGATGCTTCGCTGGCAGCCCTGAACGCCAAGAAGTAAACCTCCTCTACCCCAAACACCCATACCCAAACCTACCTATCCACCTCATCCCTGGTCATACACATCTCCCAATACTACATTCCAAACCAACATACCAACCGATTCTACACCCTTCACCTCAAAATATACATAAATATACATATCCTAATTGACGTGATGAAAACATTATAGAGTAGAAAAGCGTTGTATTCCCCCTCAGCTGTGCCATTCCACAAGGAGATGTTACAAGACAGATTACTCATTTGATTGCATTGGAAACATACATTTGTATTGGGGTTGCAGTTAGTAACATGTTATCATGAAGATAGAAGCCTAGCGTGCGAAAACAGGAGTCCGATGTGATGGAGGATGAGGAAAGGACAACCATGTATTCACTCTTTCTGTACCTTTTCAACCCCCTCCCCTTAGAGAAAATGTTTGCTTCAATACTGCTTAATACTTCAAATGCTTTATACTGCCATGTAATAGAAGAAAAACACAAGCAGGTTCATTCCTTGGGTGTATTGTTGCACCATGATCCACACCTGCCAGTTACTTACTGACTAGATGACATTAGTTTGAACTACATTCCTAGAGTTGGGTAAAGAGTAGGGATAGCCAATATCCAGATACCCCACACTGTTAACACACTGCCTTTTTGATCATTAGCTCATCTGCTCACCCATATTCTCAGGTACACTGAGAGAAAACTGAAACGTCATGCCTTTCTTTCTAAACGGGTTGTCATTCAAAATGCTCCGCAACATGATTTGAAAACCTCTGTCTGGTGCTGGATTGGTTTCTTGTTCAATGATCTGAGACTAGTCTAAGTATATCACTGAAATTAACCAGGGGATAGTCTCTCTAGAGTGTCTCTCGATAGCACAGTTTGTGGCTGTCAATCAACAGAGTTGAGATGTGAGACGTGTTTAGGATAAAGGGACTATGAGCCACTGTAAGGGTCTAGCTTGGGCTATGCTGGGAAAGCATGCGAGAGACAGAGAGAATATCTATGTGGAAACTCAAAGGACTGAATGGGACCCTGGTTGACACAATGTTGTTTGTCAGGTGTCTATTCTACTGCCTGCAATCTACCACCTTCTCCTCCAATGCCTCTAGTATATATAATCTATCTCCCTGTTCAGTGCTACTGCCATTAGTCATGGATTCACAACAAGGATTTCACTTCTTCAAAGGAATCCCTGTATCCGTCTTACAGTCATAAAGGAGACAAGCCTTCTAAGAAATGAAATAAGCAATTCTCAACTACCAGGGACGCCTTCCAATTAGCTGTGTTGTTTTTTACTCACCCTCTTATTTTCAACTTCAAACACTTTTATCCCTCAAGCACTTTAAATCCAAATGTTCTGTTCTGCTTATCCTACTCTCCAAAAACCAGAGCTTTAACAATTTATTTTATGATGAATAATTCCTGGTAAAAAAAAACAACAAAAAAAACAAGAGCAAGAGAGGGAATTTGAGTGAATCATTGTTTTTGTTTGTTTGGTTTGATCATTTGTAACCTTGCCTGTCTTGTGACTATACTTTGATTGTTCTGAGAACATTTTCTCTTAAGTTTGATTGAAAGGATAAGGTCTGGAAGGGGGTACTGTTGTGTGTATGTTATACACAGATGGCCAAACTGCTGAGTCCAATTGCACTATACTGGATATCACTCTGTTATGTGGTTATAGACGTTGTTCTTTGATCTATGTTGTTTTTGTGACGAGATGTTGTGAGTTTGAGTTGGTTGTGGAGTGTACAGCCACACAAGTCAGGTCTCATATTAGAAAGTCTGCTGATTGGGAAAGAGACACATTTTAGTCAAATGCTGCTCCTCGGATCCTTCACTTGAATGAGTGATTTTTACACTTTGACTTTTCTCTTGGGATAAATTTGATTATAAAAGTGGGCATATGACTGAATGAAATGTACAATTTGCTTACCCTCTTAAACATGTAAAAGTCCAAGCAAATATAGAATTAGATAAGAGGCCACCCTGGTCATTTGATGGAACATGAATTGTTCCTGTGCACCATCTTGTTCAAAAAACAAAATGGTACGAAAAACGACTCGATTGTGTTCCAGAACAAGCAAAGCAATTTCATGTTTTAACAGTTTGATAACTTTTATACTGGAAGATTTTTGGGAATTACAGTAGTGATTGTTGGTCAATTTATTACTTTTCTCTATTGGACAACCATTTCTTCATTTATATGTCCAGTAGGGGTCAGATTAGTTATGTTTTACATTTAGTTTCTTCTCTATGTTCAAAAAGCAACACTAAAGAAAAGACAACATGCAAGCAATCAAACAATCCATCGCTGTGTAGTTTCCTATATACATAGTTCATGCATGTTTCTACAAAATACTGTACATAAGAGCATGTTTTAGAGATAAAGCAATTATATCTTGTGTACGTACGTATGTGGGTGTCATTTGTCATTTGAATACTGTAACAATGGAGGAAAACGATGCACAGTATATTTTCGAAATTAATCAAATGTGTATTATTTTCCATGAATGGGTTATTTGAGAGAATGTCATAATATATTAGAAATACGATCCTGTCCACGCCTGAACTTTTGAGCAAGTGCGTTGTGAAGTACTGTGTGTGAGTTCATGTAGGATGAGAACTGTAGCTGCATGCTTGCTATCTAACTCCTTGTGCTATTTCATTTGGACTAATCATCATTTATTTCATACAAATTTATTCATACAATGTTTTATTTTGTGATTATTTAAGTGTATTGTTGTTTTCTTTACAAATATCAAACATTTAGGGGTCTCACAGTTCAAGAAATATATATATCCCGAAGTGGAACTCTCCAATGATCAGTGCCAATGCTGAAATGAGACAGAAGTGAATCAACACATCTCCACACTGTGGACAAAAAGACCCCCTATTTTCCATTTGTTGGTTTTGTTTGACTTTGCGTTGGTTTAATGACCTGATACCCTTTTGCAATTCTGGATATTTGACAGTGTTTATTAAAGGAATATGTCTATGTGTATACAGATAGTTGAATTAGATCAAAACTAAAGCCATAAGACTCAAGCACTAGCTCTTTAGAGCTCTGCTGAGTAACTAGAGTTAGAGAAGTGTTTTTGATGACACATCTATATATTCCTAGTTCAGTGTTTCTCTTCTACATTACCTTCAGAACTCTGTACTCATCTAGATTCCAGAAGGCAACATACTGAGCAGTTGTGAGTTTAGTAGAGTGGATGTGATTTTGTTTTCTACTATGAAGTTGTTGAAGTTGTCTTTATTTTCTAAATGTAGTAGCAGATTTTTTTCCCTGTGATGTCATTTGTATATGCCTTGTTTTGATAGTAGGAATCATGGGACATGGTCTTCTTATGTCAAAAGATGCTATCGGAAATATTCAGAAGGCGGCATGCAGAACATTTACATGATCCAACTGTGTGTCAGGCTGGTCTGTCGGTGATCCTTGGGCTGAGTGCAATTCATTTAGGACCCTGACTGCGGTCTATGGACCCCTCTATAGGAACTATGCTGTCACGGAACAGCTGAGTTTTCATCTCCAGTGGCTTTACAGACATGACTTATACATATGATATATCGTGATCAACGATATGCCAAACAATCTATATCTAACTTGTAACAATGCCAAGCCTCAGCATCATTGATTTGATCAACATCTGGTGCGTTCATGGTAACCTGTAAAGTTAAGATAAATCATCTACAGCATAATCTTAGCCACTTTGATGGAAACTAGCTGTGTCAAGTCGACATTTGGTCTAATGGCAACACTATTTAAATAATAACAGTGTTGTCTGATGTCCCATTCAACATGTTTGCAACAATGTAATAGCAGGATCATTGATGTTGCTTCTTCACTCAATGTTAAAATCGAACCTGTTGGACTGTGACCGAACCGAGGCACATTAATCCAGTTGAAGATTTCAGTGTCTTTCTAAAATACTGCCAGTATATCCATCTATATTTACAATTCTATGAAGATCCTCATCAGTAATCTGTTTGAATCTATTTCAGAGCCAAAATAATTCCACTGATGCGGATGCAGATTAGACGATAAGATAACTTTCATTAAAGGTTAATATACAGCACATTTGTGTCAAAAAGATTGTTTCAATGCATTTTACACTGCCACGGTCATTGCAATCAAGACCACCAGCTGGACAGTTAGGTCTATGGAGGAAAGAGACTGAGAACTGTGTGTTTGTCTGTATTTATGTATGTGTGTTATAGCAGAGGTTCTCAAACTTTTTGGGGCCGGTGACCCTTTTTGTGATAGCAAATTCATCAGGGACCCCCTCATAAAAATTTAAAAGAAATATATATATATATATATATATATATATATATATATATATATATAGCATACAGGGAGTTTTACTATGACTTCGGAAGTGCATGGCCAGACTAAGGAACATTTTAAAGGCCCACCTCTTGGCATCTGAGAAAATGTTGCAGTTTTCAAGCTAATATCCTGCAATTCTACACTATTTTGCAATGATGCAGAGAGAAAATGTTTCAGTTTTAAAGTTGGAAGTGTTTTGTTTTTTTGCCCTAACACCACACAGATGATTCACATGATTAAAGCGTGATGGTTATTTGAATCAGCTGTGGAGTACTATGGCAAAACCCAAAAGGTGCACCCCTTGGTGTCCTGAGGACTGACTTTGCGAAACCCTATATCTAAATTGAAACAATAACAAAGAAGTGTGTTTTGGTAAAAAGCTGAGTGATGATGGGCCTGGAGAAATGGAACAACTCTTAAATGCATAGACAGAGCTATGGATACAAGGACTGACCATCCACACAATCAAAATGATAGTTTTAACAATACGTTGAGGCTATGCAGTGTTTGTTTACGTTTACATCGTTTACAAACATTGGAGCAAAACAAGCTTATATTTTGGGTTCTGATAGGGTACGGTATGACAGTTGAACTAAGCTCATGAGGCATTTACAAGTTATATTATGGTATTCCATACCAAAAATGGATGTAGCAACTAAGGATTCTCGCTTTAAATTACAAAGCATTTACGTGTGGGGGAGGTACAATAATTATTCAGAAGAAAAATGGATAATTGGTGGAGCACTGTGGATACCATTATCCCTGTGAGCCTCCCAGGCCCATGTTGTTAAGAACATCGATTCTAGATGAATAATATGACATTGTATTACACCCTCTAAACTTATTCCACAGATTCATTGAACCTGAAATATGATTTGAGATATGACCATGGACCCCACTTTGAGAACCCCTGTGTCATAGGAACAAAAAGCATAGGGCCTTTCTAAAGTGAGCAGTTGCAGTGCAAAAACACAGTACTACTGCAACTTACTATACCTAAACATATATATCTGCATGCTCAGAATACATAAACCATGCCTAATTGTACATTTGTGGTGATGAAAATAATTAACAAACATGTTTTTATTTACAATGGTTAATAGAGTTTAAAATGATTGCTATTATAGGATTACAGATTTTTTGATAGATACAGTTTATCAATTTAGGCTACCTTATGCACAACTGCTTCAGAAACTAACTGTAGACTATATCTCAGCAGGGGAGAAACAACGGATTGAGAGCATGATGATTCACACACTACATACCACAGTTCTTTTGTACTACTGGCTGCTTTGTTTCTATTAAATGACATTTAAGTACATTATAAAAAGGGGTCAATGGGACTTAAAGAGAAACTCTCCAAACTAGAGTCCATCATATTCTCCAACTTCCATGTCTGCAATGTGTTAGGGGGTGTCATTGGGCATAGGTCACTCACCACCTAACGATGTGTTCTCCTGTCTCTGTTTGCGTAGCTCGCTTTGTACTGTAATAATCACTAGGTTAGTGTTGTGTTTCTTTGTGTTATATTAAGAATGCGAAACTGCAGTAGGGCCAATTGAAGAGACAATTATTGAACTTTTCCACCATGAAGTCACTGTTTTGTCTTACCATTAATGTGCTGTTGTTGTGGAACTGGACTCGCGGAGGTCTTTGGATCCAGAATTATAATGACAGATTTTCAGAGGAACGTCGTCCTTCACGTTTACAACATGGATATATATACAGTACTGCCAAAATGCGCAGAATAGTACCAACTCCTTCAACTTTTCCTTCACTCCTCATTCTCCATACTAGGATTGTATTCCAAAAGACTATCTGGTGTTTTCCTTTGTTCTCTCTTCATCCTCTTTTTAAGCCTCAGAGGACCATGAGATTGTGCGTCCTCAGGCTGTGTTTCTCTGTGTCTTAGTGTTGTGGTGCGTGTGTTCATGTCAGTACTTGTGCCTACTGTGGATCGCATGCTTTAGCCCTTGACTGGACACAAAACGTTGCTCAAATACAAACTCCCTACAGCCCGTCAGCGGATGAGCATCGAGGATCCTTGTAAAGTTATCGAGGGAACAAATAACTCAATACAGATCTATCATAAGTGTTACCAGCTCTGTACGAAACAAATAGGAAATAAAGGCCTTTTAATTAGCTTGGATTCATGTGTTGTCTGTGCATCATGGCTTGACTTTGTTCTTTACAAGGGGATTTCAACTTCAGCATCAGAGGGCTGGATTATGAGAGATATCTGTAATGTATGGCACATTGGTAGTGAGAACTCAGATGATTTATTATTTAACCATCTATAGTTTATTAAGCAAGTGATCAAACCACAGCTGTGTGTACAAGTAGAATGTCAGTATTTCGCTCTCGTATAACATTTACATACATGGTAAAGTTATTTCAACATAAAATACTGTCTTTAAATATACGTACAGTTCATTAGACTGATAGCTGTATTGGTCTTTAAGGAAAGGCACATAAAGAAGGCCCTTGTATGTTGTTCCCTGTGCATTACAAATCATGTACATGTTTCACTTGAAATAAAAAGAGGCTGTCCATCTTCCAATATAAGTTACTATGTGGGCTCCAACGGTATGGTTTAATAGGACACATTAATACTATATCGGTACAAATATAGTTGAGTATAGGTTCAAAGATTCTAAACCAAAAAATGCATAAATAAATTATTAAAATATCTATCAAATGTGACATCTCAGAGACTATAGTAGACCACACTGATGAGCAGCTCAGAGAAAAGGGTCTGTGACGGAAATTGAACTATAAACCATAAAGATTGATCATAAACAAGTCACAACATCTCACATCAGAAGCATTCATGGCAATGTGTAATGTTATCACTGCAATGAAAGATTATTTAAAGTAATTCCTATGAGTGCTTTTTCAGTAGTTTGAGAAAAATAAAGTTGTTTTTGCAGTGCACAATTAAGCACAAAATGAATACAGTATGTTTGTGATGTACAGGTAAAATATGTGGATGTGATATTGTTTAGATTGCTGGTCTGGAGCTTCGCAGTTTACTGTACCCCAGACCAACACTCTCTTTGTGCAGACGCTGTGTGCTCTTCACACCTTTGACCTACTGGTATGAAGTGGGCCTAAGAGCATAGAGATCAAGGGTCGAGGCAGGGGTCATCCGGATTTGGAAGGTTCCTCACCATGCCTCTGAGAACAGCTGGCAGGTAGGTGTCACTAAGCACCATGGTTCAGTGTCAGGGTGGAAGGGTACCGAATGCTAATGATAGTGACACGTTGCAAGCATCAGGGACGTGTCTGACTTTTTACAGGGGGCACCACCCTTTTACTTGGACAACTTGCTGATGACACGAATCAGAGCCCCGTTCTCGTCCTTCAGTCTTTGGTTGTCTGATTTGAGCTCTGTCAAGACCTACAGGAACAGAGAGAGCAGCATTAGATTGTCATGGTAGCTTGTTCTCTGTAGGGAACAGTGGTGACGCATACTGTAGACAGAAATATGTGGAAGGGACACTGCCTTGTCTATGTTCCTTCTGCTGAGGGACATTGACAGACATGATATAAACATTGTTTATCATTTTTAGGCGAATTAGGAATGATATTCAATATTTAAATCACCAAGAACTCATTGCTAAATGATTGAACTCTACAGTCACGACATGCAAAAGGTGGACAAAAGACTAGCTTTCAGCAATGAGAGCATGCTGATACAGTATGATAAGGACATTATTTGGGCGTATGGTTCTATTTGCAAACTGCGAACCGAAAGGGAGAGAGATGCAAGGCGATCAACTTCCTCAATCTAGGTCATCTCCCACAGCATGAGTAATGATTAAAAATAGCCACAATCTTTGTCAAAATCTCCCCCATCCCCCACAGACAGTGCAGTGAACAATAACATTTTGTGCTTGCATGAAAAAGCCAACACAGACGATGATGCACTCATCTCTTCACCCCTGTCTAGTCCAGTTACCACAATCAAATAGCAACATATTGTTATGTATTATATTTGATGATGCATACTGCCAATGCCCCTGGAGAACAAGGACTGTTTGTCCTGTTCTGTCTCCGTCAAAGCTGTATGTAGTACACCCACACACTAATGTGCACATGTTTTTGGGGCCAGTGGAAAAGGGTTTAGTGAGTTAATGGATGCCAATGAGATTACACATTCCATTGCCACATGATTGAGACAAAATGTACTAGTTCAAAATGTCAAATTCCCTGTCAGCCACTACATTGGACACTGTAGCAAGAGGCAAACAATGAAATGTTAATCCCTACACAAGGTCCCATTGGTGACTTCGGCACTCGGCCATGCAGCAGTCTCTCAAGCACCGTCCAGACTGTTTCTGGGTTCGTTCAAGCTGTTGATTAAGTGACTCACTTGACTATACTGTAATAATAACCACTGGAGAAACGTCAGGCTGCAACTACTACTGTCCTGGTCTCTACACAGCCTAGTAATTCGCCTATGCAGCTATGTAGCTCAAAATAGATTTAAAGGCAGCGGTCACAAGATTATTTAGGGAGTGGGGTTTTAGAGTCAGCAAGAGGTATGCCACATGAGTGAGAGAGGCCAAAGGTGGAGTGAGAGGTGGGCGGAACCTGCCTGAGAAGAGTACAGCAGCACAGCAGCAGAGAGGGGAGGAGGTGCAGCAGGAGGAGAACCAGGAGGAGGAAGGCAGAGGAGGATGTGTGGCTGAGGAATAGGGGGGTAGAGAGGTGGAGGCTTGGGGGACAGGGGGGTTAGAGGTCCTCTGTATCAGGCAGGGAGGCCATCTGGGAAAGGTGGGCGAGGACACGCAGCATGGCCCTGTTCTCAGCCAAGAGACGCTCATTGCCGCTCCGCAGTGCCAGAACAGGGAGGGCCTATACACACAGGAAGATGGAGAGACAGAAAGACAGCGCAGGGGGGTGGGCCAGTGCATGGGAGGAGACCGAGATATAAACACACACAATCACGCACAGAGGCAGACGTACACACTGAGGAGCTCCTCAACAACATTCACACAAATAGATACTGTAAAAGGAAACAAGAAAAATCTATGCAAAAGAAAAGCTAAGCACAGCAAGGAGCTATCCTTAGTTCTGCTCTCCACAAACCTGGGCAGTTTTAAAAAGGCAGTGGCTGGGGAGATGCTGTATGGATTACATAGGTTGTCAGTCATGCTGGGGTGAGAAGTGGGCAGGGGACTTTCAATATAACATTACATTTCAGCATAAGTAAGAGAGCCCAATAAGTTATAGGAAAATGGATATTATTAATTTCCCTGGGTTCCCTGTCAAGACTGAGGTAAACATCAGGTCTGGGGATTGACGCCGTTCCTAAGGGAAACCACAGGCACGCAAGGAGGCAGCACACACACAGAGACAGAGGAAAGTCGAGCCCCATGTGGCTCAGAGAGTGGCCTCAGAGGCTTCCCCTCAGCAACCCAGAGAGGAGAAGAAAGTCAGGTAGAACAGGAAGAAGTTAAGATTAGCCTGAAGGGAAGGGAAAAGCTGGGGGAAAAGGAAGAGAGATGCCCAGTGAGGAGAAGAAGGCTAGAGAGAAAGAGAGAAGACTAGGGAGAAAGAGATGGAGGAGATCCAGCTGCTAACACCCCAGGGCACTTAGGAGGAAACCATTTCAAGTCTGCCTTTACTCGGACTGAAAAATTCATGGATATGTAAGACTGTTCCTCTGTGCTGTCTCGGTAAGCCTTTCACAACACACTGTTCTGAAGGACCACCATTGAAAAGTTTATCTTGGAGTGGAGAGAGAGAGTAGAGAGGAGAGAGCCAGAGGGGTGAGATTGACAGAGAATGCATAGTTATCCATCATGGTGTTTTAACGCTCTTGATCTCTTTGATATCTACCAGAGCTGACTTCACTAAGCCCTGTAGATAAATTCCCAAATGTTGCCAGAGCTGAAGTTTCAGAGGCTGACAGGAATAATCCTAGCCCTTTATTCAAAAGAAGAAAACCAAAGATCAGTGAGCCATAGGGAGTAACCAGAATTTCCACACATTGGACAGACACTGTGGCACAGAGAAAAGTATAGAAACACACCAGAATATGTGAATAGGGGAAAAGCATGTCAGTATAATGTTGCATGTGCATATCTCTATCCCATTGAGCAAAACTGGTTGCAATGACATACAAGCAACCTGGTTTCTTGTTGTAATGACATTACAGCCAGCCTGCTGGGATATGACTTTACATACGTATCTGGTGTATGTACTGTAACGTGTGCAATGTGTATGTTTGTGTGCACAGACATGTGTTCATGCCTAGGTCTCTAAAGAGGTGAGGTGACAGGCAGGTGTCAATCACTTCTCGGTGGCGACCAGACCACTCACCGTCCCGTCCCCCCTCCCTGGCCCTGAGCCAGCCTGCCTCATGCTTGGGGCTCAGGGCTGGTACCCACAGCGGAAATTTCTCACTGGGGCAGCTTCCTGCTGAGGCAACATGGGGTCACAACATGGGGTCAAACATTCTGTTCCCGTCTTCCGTCTCACATCTCTGTGTCACATGCTGAGTAGTCATCATAACCTTTGGATATTGCTAGAAGTGGTTCCAACTTACATTAGGTTCACGTCTACTCAGTCCTGAATGATATCCTGCTGCTGTTTTGCTCTCCCCCTTGCTCTTTGAAATGCTAAATATGTGTAGCCTATGACAGACAGCAGGCTGTGCTGCTGGGTGTGTGACAGTAGCAGCGTGGAGTTTTTCACTCCCTTTCCTGAGCCCTGACCTTGGCAGGGGATACTCAGAATGATGCTGGATAATGACCCTGAAATTTGGCCTACTCCCTCAACCTCACCTGTTTTCCTATAATTACCAAGCAGAGCCTTGTACTGACCTCCGCCCTTCCTGTTACAGTGAAGGCCTTACCTTGAGCTCCTCCTCCATGTCTGTTACCCTCTTCTCCAGAGCCTGTTTTTCCTGAGAAGGGTAAATGTTAGAACAGGTCGTTCGGGTCAGAATCAAAATGGATGTTAAGATTTCTACTTTTAAGTTAATGATAATGAGCCCATAGTGGAATGAACATACAGAAACCAACACACAGTAATATGACATGGAAGAGATCAGAAGAAAAGAGATTATAAGGGCACAAGGTGAGACCCAAATGCAGACACAGGAGGCAGATGGTGGAGCTCCGATATTTATTACACCAAAAGAGGTAGGCAAAAGACAGGTCGGGGACAGGCGACAGTTCATAAACCAGGTCTGAGTCCAAACAGTACCAGGGGATAGGCAGGCTCGAGGTCAGGACAGGCAGGGGTTCAGTGAACAGGTTCGAGTCCAAACAGTACCAGGGGACAGGCAGGCTCGAGGTCAGGACAGGCAGGGGTTCAGTGAACAGGTTCGAGTCCAAACAGTACCAGGGGACAGGCAGGCTCGAGGTCAGGACAGGCAGGGGTTCAGTGAACAGGTTCGAGTCCAAACAGTACCAGGGGACAGGCAGGCTCGAGGTTAGAACAGGCAGATTCGGCGCCAGGACAGGCAAGGGTCAAAACCAGGGGGGCTAGGAAAGAACAGAGACTGGGAAAAATAGGAGCTAGGAGAAACGCTTGTTGACTTGGCAAAACAAGACGACCTGGCACAGAGAGACAGGAAACGCAGGGATAAATACACCAGGGACTAATGGGGAAAACAGGAGACACCTGGAGGTGGGTGGAGACAATCACCAAGACAGGTGAAACAGATCAGGGCATGACAGTACCCCCACCCCCTCTAGGGACGCCACCTGGTGTCCTACCTGGGCGCATACCTGGCTGACCGGGATTTCGGCGGTGAAAGTCGGCAATGAGGGCCGGGTCCAGGATGACTCTAGCGGGAACCCAGCACCTCTCCTCTGGGCCATAACCCTCCCAGTCAACCAGGTACTGTAAACCCCTGCCCCATTGTCGAACACCAAGGAGACGTTTAACCGTGTATGCTGGATGGCCATCGATGACACGGTGGGAGGGATGGGCCTGGAGACAGAAGATAAAGGGCTGTGAGGCACGTGCTTAATCCTAAACACATGGAAAGTTGGGTGAATACGGAGGGTACGCGGTAAAACAAGATGGACAGCAGGGGAACTAAGGACCCTAGAGATGGGAAAAGGACCCCATGAAATGGGGCAGGTCCCGAGTGGAAAGACATACCCTCTGCGATAGTGGGGAGCTGGAGGCTGGTGGTGGTCCGCTTATCGACGATACCTGGAGTGGGTCTTGAGAAGTGCCGCCCGAGCTCTTCTCCATGTACATCGACAGCAGTGGACAAACATCTGGTCTGAGGGTACGTTAACCTCCTGCTCTTGTTCTGGTAAGATTGAAGGTTGATAGCACTCAAAAGGGGAGAGTCCCGTGGCTGAATAGGGAAGGGTGTTCTGGGCATACTCCACCCAGACCAGTTGTTGGCTTCAGGTAGTGGGGTTGGTTGAGACCAGGCATCTTAGGGTGGTTTCTAGGTCCTGGTTAGCTCGCTCCGACTGGCCATTGGATTGGGGATGGAATCTGGAGGACAGGCTGGCCGAGGACCCAATAAGGGTGCAGAACGCCTTCCAGAACTGAGACAAGAACTAAGGACCCCGGTTGGAGACCATGTCCAGCGGAAGTCCATGGATCCAGAAAACGTGCTGCACCATAAGCTGTGCCGTCTCCTTGGCAGAGGATAGTTTGGGGAGAGGGATGGAATGGGCAGCCTTGGAGAACCGGTCCAATAACGTCAGAATGACAGTGTTACCATCAGATGGAGGGAGCCCAGTGACAAAGTCCAGAGAGATATAGGACCAGGGACAATGAGGGACAGGTAGTGGCTGAAGGAGGCCAGAAGGAGCTTGCCGTGGAGTCTTGTTCTGAGCACGTGGCGACGAAGGCAGAGATGTCAGGAACCATTGTGGGCCACCAGAAACATTGTCGAACAAACGCTAGGGTAC
Source organism: Oncorhynchus gorbuscha (assembly GCF_021184085.1). Classification (NCBI taxonomy): domain Eukaryota; kingdom Metazoa; phylum Chordata; class Actinopteri; order Salmoniformes; family Salmonidae; genus Oncorhynchus; species Oncorhynchus gorbuscha. The sequence goes on along the minus strand of NC_060182.1, from coordinate 32,149,478 downwards.
AACGGGAACCTGGATGACAGGTCAGCCTGGAGGAATGAGCCCATTCCAGGACCATATTGAGTTAGGGACAAACAACCGGTTAGCCGGGCCCCATTTAGGTCCAGGCTGGAAGGTTTCAATACCCCAATCCACTGAAGCCGCAAGGCATGAGGTAGGGAGAATGGTTTCGGAGACCGGGGGTGTGGCAGAGGAACTGTATAGGCGGGAGAGGGTGTAAGGGTTCACATTTTTGGAACCTGGGCGATAGGAAATGGTGAAGTTGAATCTGGTGCACAATAAAGCCCACCAGGCCTGCCTGGAGTTAAGGCGCTTGGCTGTACGGAGATATTCCACATTTTTATGGTCGGTCCAAACCAAGAATGGCTGTTCTGCTCCTTCCAGCAAGTGTCTCCACTCTTCCAGCGCTATCTTGACAACTAGGTCGTAGTTCCTCTCTGCAGAATTGAGACGATGGGACAGGAAGGCATAGGGATGGAGCTTCTGGTCCTGGGCAGATTTCTGGTGCAGGATAGCCCCCCCACTTCAATATCAGAAGCATCAACCTCTACCACAAATTGACGGGATAGATCCGGATGGACGAGGATGGGTGCTGTGGTGAACCGATGCCTCAGGTCCACAAGGTCTCTGTCAACCGCTGGAGACCATGTGAACGGCCCCGGGACCACCCATACGTAGAATGTATGCACACATGACTGTAAGTCGCTTTGGATAAAAGCGTCTGCTAAATGGCATATATTATTATTATTATTATTATTATTACTTTGGGAGAGGTGAGTGCAGAGAGGGGTGCTGCCAGGGTGCTGTAGCCCCGAATTAAATGGCTGTAGTGAACCTCAGGAAACATAACTGCACCCTGGATGTAGGTTGAGGCCACTCTACCACTGCTTCACTTTTTCAGGATCCATTTGGACATTTCCATCAGTGATGGCATATCCCAGAAAGGAGATTGTAGAGCGGTGGAACTCACACTTCTCGGCTTTTACCAACAATTGGTTCTCCAGGAGGCGCTGAAGGACTTGTCTGACATGAAGAACGTGTTCTTGGGCAGACCGGGAAAAAACAGGATGTCGTCAAGGTAGATGAACACGAAACGGTTTAGCATGTCCCGGACCACATCGTTTACCAGAGCTTGGAAGACAGCGGGGACATTGATCAGTCCAAACGACATGACCTGGTAATAATGTCCACTGGCTGTGTTAAATGCTGTCTTCCACTCATCTCCTGGAGAGGTTCAAAGGCCGAGGAGAGGAGTGGTAGGGGAGTAACAATTCTTGATCGTTATATAATTCAGACCCCAGTAGTTAATGAATGGACGCAGGTTCTTGTCCTTCTTCACAAAGACAAACCCCGCGCCGGCAGGAGATGCAGACAGACGGATGCCTCCAGTACCTAGAGAATCCTTAATGTACTCTTCCATGGGCTTGGTCTCCGGGCCAGATAGGGAATATAGACGACCACGAGGTGGTGTGGTGCCTGGGAGGAGATCAATGGCACAATCATAGGATGGTACGGGGGAAGAGAAGTAGCCCGTGCCAAACTGCCAGTTTGTACTATAAGGGCACAAAGTGAGACCCAAATGCAGACACAGGAGGCAGATGGTGGAGCTCCTATATTTATTACACCAAAAGGGGTAGAAAAAGACAGGTCGGGGACAGGAGAGAGTTCCTCTACCAGAGTCCAAACAGAGTCCAAACAGTACCAGGGGATAGGCAGGCTTGAGGTCAGGACAGGCAGAGTGGTCAGGCAGGCGGATTCAGACTCAGGACAGGCAAGGGTCAAAACCAGGAGGGCTAGGAAAAAACAGACTGGGGAAAAATAGGAGCTAGGAGAAACGTTGGTTGACTTGGCAAAACAAGACGAACACAGGGATAAATACACCGGGGACTAATGGGGGAAACAGGGGACACCTGGAGGTGGGTGGAGACAATCACTAAGACAGGTGAAACAGATCAGGGCGTGACAGAGAAGAAAAAAAGAGGAGAGTGAAAGAAAATGTTGACGTCAAGCTGTCAGGATTGAAGGAGAATTGGAGTGGTGAAATCAAGTAGATGAGGCAGATGGCTTCGTGAAAAAAATGAAAAAGATGCCCTCAAGATTTTAGAATAAGTGATAAATACCCTTTTTTCTGATTCAAGTACAGTGGATCTTTCAGATATTCTGTCCTGTTTCTGTAAGACAGAGTGGCACTGTTATCACAAAGTGAAAAAATAATGCAGTGGGTTGATTTAAAATGGGATAAAACTGAATTTTATATACAGTATGTTTGACAACTTTGTGGGGGGTACACTGGTTCATTCTCTAATCATCTTGCGGTTGCTTTGAACAATGTATTGCTAAAATGCAATATGCATGTTGTTGAGACGTGTGAACTAGACTGAGCTTAATTAAGACATGGCTATACAGGACAGTGTCAGTGTTGTGTGCAGTATTACTGTACCTGGTTGACTTTGTCCAGCTGGGAGCGGATCTTGGTCAGCTCATGTTTGCTGTCATCCAGCCGGGACTTGAGCTTGTCATTCTCTGCCAAGGCGTCTTCATACATCTGAAAGAGGACAAACCAAAGGGTTAATGCTTATGCCACTTGGAGATACCTTATCATATGTAAACATTTGTCCTATGATAGTCCAGCTCTGCACCAGGTGAATCAAAACTGTCATCAAGGCAAAAGGTGGATATCTTGAAGAATCTCAAATATAAAATATATTTTGATTTGTTTTAAACTTTTTTTTTTTGGTTACTACATGATTCTATATGTGTTAGTTCATAGTTTTGATGTCTACAATGTAGAAAAATAGTAAACAATTTAGAAAAACCCTTGAATGAGTAGGTGTCTCCAAACTTTTCACTGGTACTGAATGTTTAGTTTTTTTTGTTTATCAGTTAGTCTAAGATAAAAAAATGTTTTTTTAAAAACAGCTTCCCTTCTGGGTCCGACAGTACGCCTTACCTTCTTGTAGTCCCTGGGGCTGGTGTCATCCTCCTGCTTGTTCAATGCTGCCAGTCTGGTCTCTCTCCGTGTGTAGGAGCTGGTTCTGCCCAGGGGTTCAGCCTTGCTGTCCCCACCACCAGAGTCCAACCTGGGAGGAAGACGGAAGCACACCTCCTTGAGTGGGTGGTTTACAGCACCAGCAACACAGCTGACATTGCAACAGTGTTGAAACACTGACATACATTGTTGTTGAAACATTGACATAGATATATATATATTTGGAGTGCTGTATGTACAGTACCAGTCAAAAGTCTGGACACAGCTACTCATGGAATCATGTAGTAACCAAAAAAGTGTTAAATAAATCAAAAATATATTTGAGATTTGAGATTCTTCAAAGTAACCAACCTTTGCCTTGATGACAGCTTTGCACACTATTGGCATTCTCTCAACCAGCTTCATGAGGTAGTCACATGGAATGTATTTAAATTAACAGGTGTGCCTTGTTAAAATATAATTTGTGTATTTTTTTTCTTAATGCATTTGAGCCAATCAGTTGTGTTGTGACAAGGTAGGGTTGGTATACAGAAGACAGCACTCTTTGGTAAAAGACCAAGTCTATATTATGGCAAGAACAACACAAATAAGCAAAGAGAAACAACAGTCCATCACTACTTTAAGATATGAAGGTCAGTCAATACAGAACATTTCAAGAACTTTAAAATATTTCTTAAAGTGCAGTAAAAAAAAAAAAACAAGAGCTATGATGAAACTGGCTCTCATGAGGACCGCCACAGGAAATAAAGACCCAGAGTTACCTCTGCTGTAGAGGATAAGTACATTAGAGTTACCAGTCTCAAAAATTGCAGCCCAAATAAATGCTTCAGAGTTCAAGTAACAGACACATCTCAACATCAACAGTTCAGAGGAGACTGCATGAATCGGGCCTTCATTGTCGAATTGCTGCAAAGAAACCACTACTAAAGGACACCAATAATACGAAGAGACTTGCTTGGGTCAAGAAACAGGAGTAATGTACATTAGACCTTTGCAGATCTGTCCTTCGGTCTGATGAGTCCAAATTTGAGATTTTTGGTTCAAAACCCTGTGTCTTTGTGAGATGCAGAGAAGGTGAATGGATGATCTCTGCATGTGTGGTTCCCACCGTGAAGCATGGAGGAGGTGGTGTGATGATGCTTTGCTGGTGACATTGTTGCTGATTTATTTAGAATTCAAGGCATACTTAACCAGCATGGCTAACACAGCATTCTGCAGCAATACGCCATCCCATCTGATTTACGCCTAGTAGGACTATCATTTGTTTTTGAACAGGGCAATGACCCAACACACCTCCAGGCTGTGTAAGGGCTATTTGACCAAGAAGGAGAATGATGGAGTGCTGCATCAGATGACCTGGCCTCCACAATCACTCAACCCAATTGAGATGGTTTGGGATGAGTTGGACCACATAGTGAAGGTTAAGCAGCCAACAAGTGCTCAGCATATGTGGGAACTCCTGAAAAGCATTCCAGGTGAAGCTGGTTTAGAGGATGCCAAGAGTGTGCAAAGCTGTCATCAAGGCAAAGGGTGGCTACTTTGAAGAATCTAAAATCTAAAATATATTTTGATTTGATTAACACTTTTTTGGTTACTAGATGATTCCATATGTGTTATTTCATAGTTTTGATGTATTCACTATTATTCAACAATGTAAAAAATAGTAAAAATAAGGAAAAACCCTTGAAGGAGTAGATATGTTCAAACTTTTGACTGGTTCTGTATATCTCATGAGCTAAAAAACAAAAATAGCTCTCAAATTTAGAACGCAAGAGAAGGAATATCTAAATCTGTACTTACCTTGATGCCCTGTCATGCTGAAAATGAACAGAGAAAAGTGAAGTCAGAAACTTAATCACAAACAGCTTTTACTGTATGAAATCAATCTGAGACATTTCCATTGTATGAAGTATCAACCAGAGACTAAAATATTTTCCATTAGGACACCATGCAAAGAAAAAGAGAACCTTTGTAACATCCAAGCCACATTGTGTTCAGATGCCTTGTGTCCCAAAGGACAGGGATTGCATAGGCCTACACAAGTGATCTGCTTGTGATATATCATTCACGGGACCCGGCATGCTCTTCTCTCCTTCTCTGGCACATCCTTCTCTAGTAAGCCCTGTTAATCTTTAAGTGAGTGTTTGCCATCATGTCTCTAAAGGTCCCAGTTTACTGGGTGACAGACTCCAGCTGATGACCTCAGGGTATCCGCCATATCATAATGGTTGTGTCTCAAATAGCACCCCATTCCTTATTTAGTGCACTGCTTTTAACCAGAGCCCTATGGGGATGTAGGGAATAGGATACCATTTGGGACATATTCTGGCTTGGCGTGATCTGGTCCTGACTATATGACTGCAAGGCTGCCCAGGCCTGACCGGAGGTGTTTACTGCCTTTCAGTTGGGTAAATTGTGTACGGATATTAGCCATTTACTTGAATAAAGTGTAAAGTCTAGAATATGTCCGGTCCAACATGTTTCTCTTCAGTTTCCATCTGTGCTCTCTGTTCTTAGTGAGGAAGGCATCAAATATGGTTGTCTGCACTCAGTGATGACTAGGCCTATCAACACTATGTTCAAATTAAATCAAATCACGTACACAGTTAGTAGGTGTTATTGCAGATGCAGTGAAATGCTTATGTTCCGAGTTCAAATGTCAAACAAGCACCTAATACATTTTTTAATTTTTTATATACAGTTGAAGTCGGAAGTTTACATACAATTATGTTGGAATCATTAAAATGCATTTCTCAACCCCACCACAAATGTATTGTTAACCAACTATAGTTTTGGCAAGTCGGTTAGGACATCTACTTTGTGCATGACACAAGTCATTTTCCCAACAATTGCTTACAGACAGATTATTTCACTTATAATTCACTGTATCACAATTCCAGTGGGTCAGAGGTTTACATACACTAAGTTGACTGTGCCTTTAAACAGCTAGTAAAATTCCAGAAAATTATATCATGGCTTAGGAAGCTTCTGATAGGCTAATTGACATCATTTGAGTCAATTGGAGGTGTACCTGTGGATGTATTTCAACGCCTACCTTCAAACTCAGTGCCTCTTTGCTTGACATCATGGGAAAATAAAAAGAAATCAGCGAATACCTCAGAAGAAAATTGTAGACCTCCACTAGTCTGGATCATCCTTGGGAGCAATTTCCGAATGCCTGAAGGTACCACGTTCATCTGTACAAACAATAGTATGCAAGTATAAACACCATGGGACCATGCAGCCGTCAAACCGCTCAGGAAGGAGACGCGTTCTGTCTCCGAGAGATGAACATACTTTGGTGTTAAAAGTGCAAATCAATCGCAGAACAACAGCAAAGGACCTTGTGAAGATGCTGGAGGAAACAGGTACAAGATAATCTATATTCACAGTAAAATGAGTCCTATATCAACATAACCTGAATGTCTGCCCACCAAGGAAGAAGTCACTGCTCCAAAACCGCCATAAAAAAAGCCAGACTACGGTTTGCAACTGCACATGGGGACAAAGATCGTACTTTTTGGAGATATGTCCTCTGGTCTGATGAAACAAAAATAGAACTGTTTGGCCATAATGACCATCGTTATGTTTGGAGGAAAAAGAGGAAGGCTTGCAAGCCGAAGAATACCATCCCACCCGTAAAGCACGGGGGTGGCAGCATCATGTTGTGGGGGTGCTTTGCTGCAGGAGGGACTGGTGCACTTCACAAAATAGATGGCATCATGGGGAGGGAAAATGATTTGGATATATTGAAGCTACATCTCAAGACATCGGTCAGGAAGTAAAAGCTTGGTCGTAAATGGGTCTTCCAAATGGACAATGACCGCAAGCATACTTCCAAAGTTGTGACAAAATGGCTTATCGACAACAAAGTCAAGGTATTGGAGTGGCCATCACAAAGCCCTGACCTCAATCCTATAGAAAATGTGTGAGCATAACTGAAAAAGCGTGTGCGAGCAAGGAGGCCTACAAACCTGACTCAGTTACACCAGCTCTGTCAGGAGGAATGCGCCAAAATTCACCCAACTTATTGTGGGAAGCTTGTGGAAGGCTATCCGAAACATTTGACTCAAGTTAAAAAATGTAAAGGCAATGCTACCAAATACTAATTGAGTCTATGTAAACATCTGACCCACTGGGAATGTGATGATAGAAATCTGAAATAAATCATTCTCTCTACTATAATCCTGACATTTCACGTTCTTAAAATAAAGTGCTGATCCTAACTGACCTAAGACAGGGAACTTTTACTAGGATTAAATGTCAGGAATTGTGAAAAACTGAATTTAAATGTATTTGGCTAAGGTGTATGTAAACTTCCGACTTCAACTGTATATAAATAGTATGTCAAAATGTTTAAAGTGACCAGTGTTCATGACTATGTACATAGGGCAGCAGTCCTTAAGGTGCAGGGTAGAGTACCTAATTTTAGCTGGCTAGTGACAGTGACTAAGGGGCAGGAGTAGGGTAGGGTGCTGGACTGAGAGTCAGTAGACATGACCCATGGTTGCTGATCCTTGATAAGTGCACATTATGACATCACACTACAGAGAACATTTTGAAATTGTGAAAAAGAGAGAGCGATAAAAAGAGAGAGGGATTAAAAGAGGGAGAAACAGGACAGAGTGTGATATCCTTGTGATGTCTGGACAGATCTCATGTTCTCTTGCATTCTTTGAGATTTTTGAGCTGTTCTCCTGCCTGGGAAAGAGAGCCCTTTAAACACTTACAAAGAGATCAGCTTATTACCTGGATCTATACTTTGTGGAACCACTCTGGATGACACTCTGGTCTGTCAGTGTTGGGGAAGCTACTCTGAAAATATAGTTTACCAAGCTACCAATTACTTCACACTGGAAGAAGTTGAGCTATAAAGCTACAGAGAAATATAGTTTAGAAAGCTAAAGCTACATTGGAAAAGTAGTTGATTACATCAAAACTAACTGGTGAAAATGTATCATATCTAAATCTGAAACCTTGTTTTATAATTGCATTGCAGTTCACCATTCAAATACTGCAGATTCCTTTTGTATGGATAGCTGCATGTGATAATGCACTGTTGTTTAGTTTATCAGGATCCCCATTAGCTATTGCACATGCACCAGATACTCTTCCTGGGGTCCACAGAAAAACAAAATACATTGCAGAGTACAGAACAGTTATAGACAAGAACAAAATAAGACATTACATACTAAATTAAATAAGACTTATATATTGTCGAGACAACAAAAATACTATTAACACAATATTCATTTATACATATCAATATAATTTTACACAGTACAGTTAATGAGAGCTCTCTTATTGTAATACGTTTGTTTTTTAAAGCTACAGTTTGCTGTGAGTCTATGCAGGACAAACCCAAGAGCAGAAGCAGACCTAAGTGCCTGGTCTTTATTTGGAGGCTCATACACTGTAACATCCACATGGAGGGGAGGTCAATTCAAGGCGCATCATGCGAGAGAGAGTCCTCTCCTCTGTGAATGTTTATACAACACTGCCAAAGCTGCCTGGCCTTATGTGGTCATGTCTTCGACTCCATCCAGCCTCATCTCCATCCAGGGACAGAGGGATCCCAGTGACATCTGATGAAGAAGGGCCAAGGATGAGAGGGCCAGGATGACTGCTCTGATGAACTGTACAGAATAAAACACTAACACTGGGTGATCTCATGTCTTTGACAATCTATCTACAGTTTCACAGACAGGCAGCTCACTTGAGTCTCACTTGAGGCGACAATTAGTATCCAAACAGACATACATTCTCACATTTGATGTACTTAAGAGTGCTAATTTGTACTGAACTAATAGTAAAGAAATGTGGGCTTTGAGCAACAAGTCTCCATAAATATTCTTACACTGTGAATAATGGCACTAGTCATTTCCAGGTACCTCCTGGAGCTGGTTTGAAGATAGCAGGGGTACCTAAACCAGTACCACAGTTTGGGAACCACTAATCTAGGTCATGCAGAAACATCCATTGTGAAATTTCTAAATCTCCTTCTATTTTAGCTCCAATAGCCTTAGAGTGAGCGGGCCAGAGGCTCGGGGATCAGACATGTGGGAACTATTTCACAGATTAATGAATTACAGAGATGAATTTCCCCAATGTTTTTTTCCCAGAGCTAATCAAAAAAATCTTGCCAAGTTAATTTATTTCTAATTCTTTTACAATGTGTATGCATCCTGAAACATTGTAAATGAACATAGTCAAACAGTGATGTGGGCTTTGATCTCACCTAAAAACATCTGGGTTCCTCAGCATTGGGCCAAAACGCTGCAAAACTTTGTAGTGGGGCCGAGCGGCTATGGAGATGGGCAGTAGGAGTGCCTCAGGATGCAGTTTAGGGATGCAACCTACACTGTGTTCCGAGTTATCTAGTAGGACCTTATAGAATAACAAAGAGATATATGATGGGACCCTGATGGCACTGCGCCTGGTCATGGCACTGCGCACAGTCCTCGCTCTCTATTTATAGAAAAAGCATCAGAATCGGCATGGGACTGGGACTGGATAAGCCATATAAGGCCTAACAGATGCCTGGGGAGTTAACAGGTTAGAAATAACAACACAACCTTAGATTGATGAACTGCACTGTGCGTTCAAACACACAGCCAATGGGTTTACAACTCGTCACGACCAACCAGCACACATTGGGTCTGCTGCTGTACAGTACACATGCTGGGGGTTGACTGGGCTGCTGTGGAGGATCTCTCCTTTAGTACACTCCCTACAGTCCCTTCAGAACGTATTCACATGCCTGGACTTTTTCCACATTTTATATTGTTACAAAGTGGGATTTAATAAACACTGATATATATATATATATTTTTTTTTACAATACTAAACTTACACATACAAATGACAGCATACAAACACACACAAACATCAATGACGTCACTCTACCCAGACCCACCTACTCACACCCCCATCTCCAGCGCCCGCATCACTCTCTGCCACATGGCCTCAAACTGCACCATTTTGTTTCTCTCACTGCACCCTCATATGCCATGTCTTTTAATATGCAGACTGATTCAAAGTAAATGTACGTTGTAATTCTTCTCACAGACAACTTTCTAACTCTGCCCATAGCTTTTGGACTTTAAAGCATTCCCCGAAGGCATAGATTATTGAGTCATTGTTAGTTTTACACTTAAGACATGACTGTGCTGTACAATTTGTGAATGTTGTCCCTTGTATAATACATTCTAGATTAGTTTATACTGGAATAATCATACATTTTAGTAAACTGTAATTTCATTAGTTAAGTTCCTAATTCCAATATCATTTCATTTAAAATCTTGGTTCCAATAGTTCATATTTTTCCCTTAGAGATGGTCTGTTGGATAGGCTCTCTTGCAAGGTTTTGTATATCTTACCTATCATATGAACATCCTTTTCTGACTCAAATAGGATTCCCTCAAGATTGCTCAGATGTCCAAAAGATTTCAAAATGTTGTGATATGAAACTTTGAAGTTGCATGTATTTAAAAAATATCTACATTGGACAGTCCAAAATGGCTTTTTAATTCTGTAATGGAAATAATTGTATGTCCTATTACCCTCATAATATATGGTTTCTATGCCTTTAGTTTTCCATGCATGCTTAACATTTACTTGATTGTAATTTTTTCTCAACTATCTAAACAAAATACTAATGTCAAAGTGGATGAACATTTTAAGATTTTATTTTTAATTAATGGAAAATAAAACACTAATAACACTAAACACTAAAACACAGATTATATAAGTATTCAATACATGTTAGAATCGCTTTTGACAGCGATTGCGGCTCTGAGTCTTTCTGGTTAAAGGCTCTAAGAGCCTTGGACACCTGGATTGTACAATATTTGCCCATTATTCTTAAAAAATGTCTTCAAGCTCTGTCAAATCTGATGAAAGGCACAAAACACGACAGGACAGGGTGATACACAATCCCAGGACAGGACAGGGCGAAACTCACAGCATGGTGAATACAATACAAGGAACCCTGAACAGGAACGGATCACAAAGGAATAAATAGGGACTCTAATCAGGGGATGGATCGGGAACAGGTGTGTGGAAGACTAAATGATGATTAGGGGAATAGGAACAGCTGGGAGCAGAGAGGAAATCATGGTTGTTAGACAGACATTTTCAAGTCTTGCCATATATTTTCAAGATGATTTAAGTGAAAGCTGTAACAATGCCACTCAAGAACATTCAATGTTGTCTTGGTAAGCAACTCCAGCGTATATTTGACCTTGTGTTTTAGGTAATTGTCCGGCTGAAAGGTGAATTTGTCTTCCAGTGTCTGTTGGAAAGCAGAGTGAACCAAGTTTTCCTCTAGGATTTTGCCTGTGCTTAGCTCTACTGTAGTCCTTGCCGATGTTCAAGCATACCCATAACATGATGCAGCTACCACCATGCTTGAAAATATGAGGAGTTGTACTCAGTGATGTGTTGTGTTTGCCCCAAACATAAGGCTTTGTACTTCTACCATGCGTCTACATCTGCATTGCTTGCTGTTTGGGGTTTTAGGCTGGGTTTTTGAATAGCATTTTGTGACATCAGCTGATGTTAAAGGGGCTTTATATATACATTTGATTGATTGAAATGTGATTGTATTCAGGACATAAAGTGTATTTCATTGCCACATTGTTTGCAGTACTTTAGAGCCTTATTGCAAAAAGGATGCATGTTTTGAATATTTAATTTTTTATTTTTCTCTGTCATTTATGTTAGTATTGTGAGGTAATTACAATGTTGTTGATCATCCTCAGTTATCTCCTATCACTGCCATTAAACTTCATAACTGTTTTAAAGTCACCATTGGCCTCATGGTGAAATCCCTGAGCGGTTTCCTTCCTCTCCGGCAACTGAGTTAGGAAGGGTGTCTGTATATTTGTAGTGACTGGGTTTTTGATAGACCATTCAAAGTGTAATTAATAACTGCACCATGTTCAAATGGATATTCAATGTCTGCTTTAAAAAAAAATCCATCTACCAATAGGTGAAATTCACCACTTGACTGAGGTACCTTACAGATAATTGTATGTGTGGGGTACAAAGAAGGGGTAGTCATTTAAAAACCATGTTAAAAACTATTAGTGCACAAAGAGTCCATGCATCTTATTATGTTACTTGTTAAGGACATTTTTACTCCTGAACTTATTCAAGCTTGCCATAACAAAATGGTTGAATTCATATTGACCCAAGACATTTCGTTTTTTCATTTTTTACATTTTTGTAAACATTTCTTAAAACATAATTCGACTTGGACAATATCCGGACATTGTGTGGAGATCAGTGACACAAAATCTAAATGTAATCCATTTCAAATTCAGGCTGTAACACAACAAAATGTGGAACAGTCAAGGTGCGTGAATACTTTCTGAAGGCACTGTATATAAACACTCCACAGTTACCATCACTCCCCCCCTACACACTATCTATGCTTTATAATCAGCTCCCGCCCTGTCCCAGCCCTGATGCAAAGCCTATCAGAGCGAGGCTGTGCTTAATATTATTGCTCTGCAAAGTGTTTCATTTCTTGAAAGACTGTTTTAATGGTCAGCCCCCTCCTCTCTCTTCTTCTCACCTCTTATCCCCGAGGCTGGCTGCCTGGACTCTTGCCCGTTCACCCGCCTGGAAAATATGAGTGAGTTCCACCCTACCGGAATGACCATAGGCTACTGTACTATACACATAACCATAAAAGCCTATGCTGCTTTTCCAGCTATTCACTGCAGATCTCGCATGTTTCTGGCCATAATTTAGGAAATTACTGATAAGAGTAAACAACTAAAGTACCTCCCCATTTTGGCTTATTATTCTCACTTTTCCTCGTCTAAGTACTGAGAGGCGTCAGGACTTCTGGCCAAATTTACGCTCTTGTCCAAAGTTTAACATTAAGCATTTCCTCCGAGGAGGCAGACGTGTTTGCTTGTTTACAATCAAGGCCCGTAGCTTAATGTCTGCTGCTTTGCTGCACACAACAAAACATCTCCCTTGGCAGAGAGAAATGCGCCATGTTTTCATCATAAACAATGAGGAGAGTTCTAAACATATCACACCATGCCATTTCCAGTCACTTTTTTACGTGCACTTTTTTCTCCCAGGAAAATATTGCAAATATGTCTTCATTCTGTGCTGACATCATGGAAACTTCATGCCTGAGCTCCAGAGCTTTGGAATTCTCCTGACAGTATTGGGAGACCGTGACACTGTCAGTACTGAGGTAGTGGAGGGCCATGGTACTCTACTGTCAGTAATGTAGTAGTGGAAGGCCATGATACTCTACTGTCAGTACTGTGGTAGTGAAGGATAATGATACTCTACTGGCAGTACTGTGGTAGTGGAGGGCCATGATACTCTACTGTCAGTACGGTGGTAGTGGAGGGCCATGATACTATACTGTCAGTACCGTGGTAGTGGGGGCCATGATACTATACTGTCAGTACCGTGGTAGTGGAGGGCCATGATACTATACTGTCAGTACCGTGGTAGTGGGGGCCATGATACTATACTGTCAGTACCGTGGTAGTGGAGGGCCATGATACTATACTGTCAGTACCGTGGTAGTGGGGGCCATGATACTATACTGTCAGTACCGTGGTAGTGGAGGGCCATGATACTATACTGTCAGTACCGTGGTAGTGGGGGCCATGATACTATACTGTCAGTACTGTGGTAGTGGAGGGCCATGATACTATACTGTCAGTACCGTGGTAGTGGGGGCCATGATACTATACTGTCAGTACTGTGGTAGTGGAGGGCCATGATACTATACTGTCAGTACTGTGGTAGTGGAGGGCCATGATACTATACTGTCAGTACTGTGGTAGTGGAGGGCCATGATACTATACTGTCAGTACCGTGGTAGTGGGGGCCATGATACTATACTGTCAGTACTGTGGTAGTGGAGGGCCATGATACTATACTGTCAGTACTGTGGTAGTGGAGGGCCATGATAGTTAAACCCCTGTCTCCATTACTTCCATCTGAAAACCAACTTTTATTGATCTTTTCTTCTTGTGCTTTTTAATGATTTAAATGAGCATATTCCGCTGTGGCTCTGTGCTACCAAGGCAGAGGCAAATACCAAGAGATAATCAGGTAATAAATAACACATCAATAAACGTCAACCATATCAGTTAATAAGACACTGTGAAAAACAACAGGAAATCACAAATGGAATGTTTCAATACCTAAATATTTTCCAGACTATACTGCCAGGTACCCCGTGCTTCTGAAGCAGATTCTCCCCAGTCCCACCTCTCTCTTTCAAGGGTTGTGCAACAGTCAGGTGGTTGGCACAGTGACATGTCTGGTCATGTGTCCAGAGCACAGAACTAAATACATCTAATCTACAGAGAAGCATTTTCTCTCTCTATGAGCAGCAGATCAAATGAGTCTGGATGATATATCAGATACTAACACCCACGTAATGTCAGGTGTTTTTTTTTAGGCTTAACGTAGAGTGATATTGGATCAGCACACTAGAGGTGACAATTACAGTAAGAGCTGGGAGTAAACCGGCCACAACATAATCATAATTTAAGAGCCTTTGATAGCCAAGGCGCCTGCCCGCCCGCACGCACGCACACACACACACGATTAGGGACTATCAGTGATATTTAAATAGAATTCGTAGGAATTCAAACTAGTAGAGAACACTCGTTTCTACAGTTCAAATAAGATTCAAGCGGAAACAGTGGCTACAGAAACTACTCTGAGGATCCGACAACAGAGAGGTAACAGTTGGTGTCTTACTCTGAAGTTCTTGGCCGTGGGAGAGGGTGAGGAGGGTGGTGAGTCTGACAGAGACTTCCTAGTCCTGGACAGCTCCTTGGTGCGTGGGTACATAGATGACATCTCCACACTCTACCCAGAACACAGACGCAGGTCCGGTCAAGCCTCGACAGTACCGTCCACAGACAGAGGCTTCCAATCCAGAACAGAGGAACAGATCCACAGACTGTGGCTGCTGCTGCACTTAGCCTCACCGGGATCCTGAGCAACAGGTGTATGCGTGTATGAGGAGTCCCGATCCACAGTCCAGACGGCTGGAGAGAGAGAGCGCTGCTAACTCTGGAATTATTTCTGCTGATATGAACTCGCCCTCTCTTCCTCCCCAAAGTGTAGACAGCAAAACAATCATTAGACAAGAATGAAAACAACCAAAATAAAGTTATCCTCTTAACTCGTACAACTCCTACAAACACACGCACCCCTGTTTTACTCAAGAGGTAGACTAATCAACTTAGTTGAGGATTGTTAGACCACAGCGTCAGCACTCAGAGACCCTGTTGTACATCAAAGTCCTCGCACCCAAAGACAAACCCAAGCACAGTGAACAGTTTGTTCCAGATGATCTCGCTTCCCATGTTTCTCTAAATATTCACTCTCTCCATCTCCCTCCCTCTCCCTCTCCCATCTCCCCAGTCCCAACTGACTCCCTCACCCTTCACTCACTCCCCTCTCTCCCTGCTCACTCCAGCTCTGGCAGTACTCTCTGGCAGGCTGCCAGAGGCTCTGTTGTGTACAGGCTCTGGGCTAAAACTGTCCATTGATGTGGATGAGGATAAGGAAAGGGGGGAGTAGACAGACAGAAGTAGGGGGGAGTCGAGATCAACAGTGACCGGTCAAGTAACCCTGTCCTCCCATGACGCTTCAGGGAGAAGTGATGTTAGTACGAGTGTTGACATTTGGATGTACGGCCACTGCGTCCGAGCCCTCTCTGTTTTTCAAAATCTGTTTCATGGTACTTGCCATGCTGCTGTAACAACCATGACAGTGAGCTGAGCTCATGGGCTAATTTTACACTTGATTTCTTCCTGTGTCGTCGGTTAGCACACACAGAGGCAACAATGACTCAATCTGTGGCAACTGCGTGGGGTTCTAGAAGACAGAAATATTAATAAGTCGCTGCAGGATTTCTCTATCTTACACAACCACCCAAACCCCTGTTCCCCCATCCCCCAATCCTTCCTCTCAGTCTGCACACACAGGCCATAGTCTCACTGTTACTTTCCTTTTATAGAGTTTTGCAGCGATGTGGCTGTTCCTGAACTCTTTTATCTTCCTCATTCATCTACTGAAAAAGACAGACAGACAAAGCCAGAGAGAGAGAGAGAGGGAATGAGAGAGAATGAATTCTGGCCTAGTGGTCTAGTTCTGAGCCCTGGCCTGGTGTCCCCTTCCGAACATCTGAGTTATACTGAGGACTGAGGTCCGTCTCTTTGCACAGGGAAAATACAGCCATTCAACTGTAGCAAGGCAATGAGACAAAATCAGAGAAAGTAAATCTGCTAACTGAGATCTGAGTACATTTTCACAGTTTGATCTTTTTCTTTTTAAATGCACATTGGTTTTGCACATTAGACCTGTGTGATTTAAAACCTTAGTGTGATTTAAAACCTGGAGTTTTTGACTTGTGCCATGTCATCTCAATGATACACTATCTGTGCTTTATGGTCCATAGATAAGAACCATAGAAATTTCACATTTATCAAATATGAGAATCCAATCTGTCCGTATGAATTGTTCCAGTTCATATTCTACCCAGCCTGCCTCAATGGCCATCTGTGTGCTGGAGAGTCTGTTTGTATCCCAAATGGAACCCTATTCCCTACAACATGCACTACTTTTGGCCAGAGCACTATGGGCCTTGGTCATAAATAGTGCACTATATAGGCAATAGGGTGCTGGACAGTCTGCATTTCTACACAGGAAGTCCAATAGCTTCTCTGTGGCAGTGAACTGCACTGGTTCTGGCTGTGGAGATAGGCCTGCTGAGACCTATATAAAGAGTTGATTTCAGCTGGAGTTCCCCACACTGGATCTGGGGCTTAGGTTGAGTAGACTGACTCTTTCCTTCATGACTTTCCATATGGAACATTCTCATACATCACTTGGCTATGGTCTCCTCCTCTCCTTTCCTCTCTCCCCCTCCGACTCAGAATAACTCTGGTCCTTAAACACTTACTTTGAAGTAATCAGGTTAATGTCATCATATGTTACTCTGGCAGATGTACAATAAATACTAAATAAATACTAAATACTTTTCAAGGAGTGGATAGTGGCTGCTTGACTAGTTTAAAGGGAAAATTCACAATTTTCCAACTTCATATTCATCAATTCCAGCACCACCCCAACATCAACATATGTGAAAGTGGCGCTTTTCTATGTTTTGTAGTAAAAAAGATAGAAGATCAGTGTTTCCAATGACATCATCAGTATGCATCATGTGATTTTAAACAGTTATGAGTGGGCATTGTCTACTAATTGGTTGATGATGTCATTGGAAACACTTATCCTCCTCTATGTTTTTCCCTGCAAAACATAGAAATGCGCTATTTTCAAATATGTTGATGTTGGGTGTGTTGCTGGAGATGATGAATATGAAGTAGATTTTTTTTAAATGTCCCTTTAAGTGTTACTGGCAGAGACAGATCCCTGGTGTGGGGTCATTCTACAAGTCTAAGAGAGGCCAAAACCCCAACAGTCACGGGGAGACAGACACACATAATAACACATACAGATACATTCAGACAGTCAGACTCTCTCTCCATCTGTTTTCTTGCCTTCGCTGGTCTGTCAAGATCTTTAGCATCTTTACGGGGGGATGAGCTGTACCTTGGCCTAAGTCACAGCTTAGAGATGATGAGTTCTAAGAACCTCAGAGTTTACAGATACTCTGGAGTTCTAATACTACTCTCAACCCTCCTAAGCCAACCTGCTCTCTGCAACAACAGAGCTGCTGAATCTCTGTAGCACACACAGCTAAGCTCCTTGCCGTGATGGGCTATACAGAACGAGCTCTCCTTACACTTAGAGTAGGCCTGTCAAACACTCCTGTGTTTATCTCTGAATAATGGAATAATACATCATAATAACGTTGGGAAATGAGGAAAGTAGAGGGAACAGGAAGCTCTCTGATAACATAATATCGACGTCAGGAGCTGAAGAAAGTAGAACTTATGCCTAGGAGCAAAGTCTTTCTCTCTAGGGTTTTTTTTCTTTCTTTCTCTCGTTCCCTCAGCCTCCACGTTAATTATCCCATTTCAGAGTAGTGAAAGACTGGAGAGGACTCCAGCTGAGATCTACTGCACCTGTCTCTGGCCTGGGTTCTGCTAAGATCATTATAGACACAGAGGCAAGCAGAGTTCATTGTTGGTAATGTGGCCTGTGGTCACCTTTCCGTCCTTTCCAGATAAAACCTTGCTGTCTGGTTAGGGGGGCGATTATCACAGTCAGATTTAGGCCAGGGTTTAAAAGCTGAGGAACGCTCACGTTACGGACTGTCCATGTCTGGGATTCCGCCATGGGACAGCCGGACTGCAATAGAGACAGTGAGCTCAAAAAGCAATCACTACCCCTCTCACACTACAGTACACCATCCCCAAGTTAATCTACATTCTTCTCTGGGACTCCCCTCCACTGCACTGGCATCCCCCTTTCCCCACTGTTAGTATCTGTTTCTGGGAATCTCCATTTCACTGTAGGGGGAGAGTGGGGTAAGTTGAGAAATGTTTTACATTCAGCATTACTCCATCAAGGGAAATATAGTATTATTTCTAACAAAGATATTTACATATATTTGAGGATGTTGTGTATCCCTGGAAATAATCCAAATTCATGTATACATTCCAGTTTTTAAAACATACCGTAGCTTGTCCAAAAAGGTGGTCTCTTGGCACAGATGAGCCTCGGGAAAGTACGTTAAGCCACCTACAGATTTCTGTAATGAATTAAACATTACCACTACCGTTTTAAAACCATGCCTATCTTCATTTCCCAAACCCAATTTAACACAATGCAAAAGCTTTTTTGCCTTTTAATAAGTACTTATTTTA
Source organism: Oncorhynchus gorbuscha (assembly GCF_021184085.1). Lineage (NCBI taxonomy): Eukaryota > Metazoa > Chordata > Actinopteri > Salmoniformes > Salmonidae > Oncorhynchus > Oncorhynchus gorbuscha. Next base: position 32,130,653 of record NC_060182.1, on the reverse strand, counting down.
ACACACCTAACAAACACAGTGTACTTTTTGAACACTTTTAACATAGGCCAGGCCAGGTTGTTACCTCACATCCCAGCCATAATGCCTTGCATTACTTACGCCTGGGACAAAAACACAGCCCATACAAGGATGCACTTTCACGCTAGGTTTAGGACCTCATATTGAAGCTTCTAGAGATCCCAACTGATTTCTAGAGCAATCTTAAAAGTACCTGCTTTGGTTTAGATGCAAGCATCATGAAACCTCTAACACAGGGATAGGCAACTTCGATGTAGGTGGGGGCCACCAAAAATCTGAACTCATCATGAGTGGCTTGCGTGTCTGCGTACCCACATCCATACCCACATAAGCCTTTTATGGGGCCCCAAGTGAGATTTTATTGTGAGCAAAACATTTTTAGTGTGCCCCCATCTTGACAGCAGAGAGAACATTTTTACATTTTAGAGTTCATTTCCTGCAATTCTACACATTTTGCCATGGGGGCAGAGAGAAGATTTGTGCAGATGTCTAACCTACAAGTAGAAGGAAAACACCATTAGAGAAAGACAGACAGAGAGAGAGAGAGAGAGAGAGAGAGAGAGAGAGAACAGTATGATTCTGGCTGCAGAATTCAAGGCTAAGACGCAGGAGAGAAGCTCCCCATTTTGCCCAATATGGTATGGAATGTCAAGATACCTGGAGCATGTGATGTGGTTGAAGAAGGAAAGGGAAGGAGAGGGTCACAGTTGTAAATGAGAACTTGTTCTCAACTGACCTACCTGATTAAATAAAGGTGAAATCAAATTAAAATGGGGTTTGTGGGTGCTGCTCCCTGCCCTGAACACTCTCCCAGTGTGACACAACAGCACTATCACAAACATTCAAACTACACTAACATTGCAGTACAGCTCCTCTGGCAATACACAACACTTTCATGGCCTGTGTATGCGACACTACTGATCAGATGTTAATCAATACGTTGTATCAAAGAAAAGCAAGCACATGTAAACACACGCACACACATACAGTGCCTTTGGAAAATATTCAGACCCCCTTGACTTTTTCCACATTTTGTTAGGTTACAGCCTTTTTCCAAAATTAATATTGTTGTGTTTTCATTAATCTAGACACAATACCCCATAATGATAAAGCAAATATTACATTTACATTAGTATTCAGACCCTTTACTCAGCACTTTGTTGAAGCATATTTGGCAGCGATTACAACCTAGAGTCGTCTTGGGTATGACGCTACAAGCTTGGAACACCTGTATTTGGGAAGTTTATCCCATTCTTCTCTGCAGATCCTCTCAAGCTCTGTCAGGTTGGATGGGGAGCGTCGCTGCACTGCTATTTTCAGGTCTCTCCAGAGATGTTCGATCAGGTTTAAGTCCGGGCTCTGGATGGGCCAATGAAGGACATTCAGAGACTTGTCCTGAAGCCACTCCTGCGTTGTCTTGGCTGTGTGCTTAGGGTCGTTGTCCTGTTGGAAGGTGAACCTTCACTCCAGTCTGAGGTCCTGAGAGCCCTGGAGCAGGTTTTCATCAAGGATTTCTCTGTACGTTTCTTTAATCTTTGCTTCAATCCTGACTAGTCTCCCAATCCCACATCCCCACAGCATGATGTTACCACCACCATACTTCACCGTAGGGATGATGCCAGGTTTCCTCCAGACATGATGCTTGGCATTCAGGCCAAATAATCTTGGTTTCATCCGACCAGAGAATCTTGAAGAGAAGCAGGCTGTCATGTGCCTTTTACTGAGGAATGGCTTCCGTCTGGCCACTCTACCATAAAAGCCTGATTGGTGGAGTGCAGCAGAGATGGTTGTCCTTCTGGAAGGTTTTCCCATCTCCACAGAGGAACTCTAGAGCTCTGTCAGAGTGACCATTGGGTTCTTGGTCACCTCACTGACCAAAGCCCTTCTCCCCTGATTGCTCAGTTTGGCCGGGTGGGAGCAAAAACAGCTCAGCCGCAAAGGTGGTAGGCCAGTCAAGCTCACAGAACGGGACCGCCAAAGCACATAAAAATGGTTTGTCTTCGGTTGCAACACTCACTACCGAGTTCCAAACGGCCTCTGGAAGCAACATCAACACAATAACTGCTCGTCGGGAGCTTCATGAAATGGGTTTCCATTGCCAAACAACCGCACACACGCCTAAGACCACCGCAGGCAATGCCAAGCTTCGGCTTGAATGGTGTAAAGCTCGCTGCCATTGGACTGGAGCAGTGGAAATGCGTTATCTGGAGTGATGAATCACGCTTCATCATTTGGCAGTCTGATGAAAAAACCTGGGTTTGGTGGATGCCAGGAGAACAAAACCTGCCTGAATGCATACCGCCAACTGTAAAGTTTGATGGAAGAAGAATAATGGTTCGGGGCTGCTTTTCATGGTTCGGGCTAGGCCCTTTAGTTCCAGTGAAGGGAAATCTTAATGCTACCGCATACAATGACATTCTAGACGATTCTGTGCTTCCAACTTTTTGGCAATAGTTTGGGAAAGGCCCTTTCCTGTTTCATCATGACAATGCCCCCGTGCACAAAGTGAGGTCCATACAGAAATGGCTTCTCAAGATTGATGTGGAAGAACTTGACTGGAATGCAAAGGGCCCTGACCTCAACCCCATCGAAGGCCTTTGGGATGAATTGGGACGCCGACTGCGAGCCATGCCTAATCGCCCAACATCACTAATGCTCTTGTGGCTGAATGGAAGCAAGTCCCCGCAGCAATGTTCCAACATCTAGTAGAAAGCCTTCCTAGAAGAGTGGAGGCCGGGGATCAACTCCCTTTTAATGCCCATGATTTTGGAATGAGATGTTTGACGAACAGGTGTCCACATACATTTGGTCCCGTGTGGCTCAGTTGGCAGAGCATGGCACTTGCAATGCCATGGTTGTGGGTTCGATTCCCACAGGGGACCAGTATGAACAAATATGAACATTTCAACGTGGCATTCAACGTCACTACTTTAAGTCACTCTGAAATTAGAGAGTCTGTGAAATTACTAGAATGAATGAATGAATGAATGAATGTGAATGTAGTGTATTTCAAGAATCATAGAAATCTCCTGCTATTACTCTGACAATATAGTCAGTGAAGTGTGTAATAGAATATAATTACAACTCCCCATTGCAAATGCAACTAATGTTGCTCAACAAATGGCCCATCATCTGGGAGGAGAATGGCACTGTACTGAAATAATACTTTCTTTTGTCACCACCTAGTGGTAGCAGAAAATGTCACAGATGGAGTTTATATATTTTTGTTGTTCAATTCTGAAAAATGTCAAATCTATGAGATCATAGCTTTAACGTTGGTAGTGAATTTGATACATACCTTAAAAGTCTGGTAGGTTTCATCGGCCTCTTGGTCACAGAAGCAAAGATGTTTCTCTCTTGTGGCGAGGCCACGTTTGGAGGGATCCTCAACGGGGTTCTGGTTTTCATCTTTCCATTCAACTTCTACAGTATTCACATGATAAGATACAATCACTAAACAGTTACTGCGCCTAACCATGCCAAGTTATTTCTCCTATAGAGTTCTTTAAAAAATAACAATAAAACAAATTAAAACCGATGGACTGAGACAGTTTTATAGGACGAAGGGTGTCAGGTACAACAATTTATTCCTATGGTACATCATGTACATCACATGAGAAGGATATATCGATACAGTAAAATTTCTGTAGCAAATCAACTTCCTTAAAATGTGCTTGAGTAAAATACAAACATATCAATGTTGTCAAACATGTCATTTCTGTGTGACTGTGTACAATGTGTGGTTGCTGACCTTTGGAGAATGTGCGGATGGCCAGGCTGGAGGAGAAAGGCAGGGTATAGAGCCCACTGGCAGAGGGAGATATGAGCCCTGGTCCTGCAGTGGAATACTCTGCCTCCATGGTCTCCAGCCTTGATCTATGATTTCCAAGCTTAAAATGGAAAAACAGTGCATCAATACTTGGCTCATCTGAACCTTAAACGACACAGCTACTATAGTACAAGATGACCTCTCACAAAATGTCATTCATAGATTATCTATAAACAATAACCAATGACAATAATAAGATCCTGAGGTGAAAGGTCAATGCTAAATGACTCAAGTTTTATCCCCACCTCGTCTAGCTCCCTGCTCCATGTAGGACTGTGATCCTCTGTCTCCACATACTGGGCCAGGCTGGACCTGGCCTCTCCTCTGTCCTCCGTAGACCCTCTCCCAGGCAGACAGGACCTGTCAGTCAGTCTGCTACATCCATCCTCTGTCTGTCTGTCTCTGTCCAGAGGAGACAGACTGTAGGTCCTCTGAGCCTCCTTCAGTTCAGACAGGGTCACACCCTGACGAAGATGCAGACAGTACATCCTAAGATCAACGAGATACTATAGATCAGTGGTTCCCAAACTTTTTATGGTCCCGTACACCTTCAAACATTCAACCTCCAGCTGCGTACCCGCCCTAGCACCATGGTCAGCGCAATATCAAATGTTGTTTTTTGCCATCATTGTAAGCCTGCCACACACACAATATACAATACATTTATTAAGCATAAGAATGAGTGTGAGTTTTGCCCCAACCCGGCTCGTGGGAAGTGACAAAGAGCTCTTATAGCACTGGGGCACAAATAATAATATCATAATAATCAATAATTTTGCTCTTTATTTAGCCATCTTACATATAAAACCGTATTTGTTCATCAAACATTGTGACTAACTCATCACAGGTTAATGAGTAGGGTGTGCTTGAAAAGATGCACATAACTCTGCAATGTTGGGTTGTATTGGAGAGTCTCAGTCTTAAATCATTTTCCACACACAGTATGTGCCTGTATTTAGTTTTCATGCTAGTGAGGGCTGAGAATCCACTCTCACATAGGTACGTGGTTGCAAAGGGCATCAGTGTCTTAATAGCGAGATATGGCAAGGCAAGAAATTGAGCAGAGCCCAATCCAGAAATCTGGCAGTGGCTTCTGATTAATTCAAATTTTCACAGATCCGCCTGTTGCAATTTCGATGAGGCTCTCTTGTTCAGATATCGGTAAATGGACTGGAGGCAGGGCATGAAAGGGATAACAAATCCAGTTGTTTGAGTCGTCCGTTTAGGGAAAGTACCTGCGTAATTGCGCAACCAGCTCACTTAGGTGCTTCGCTATATCACATTTGACATTGTCCGTAAACCTGAGTTAATTTGCACACAAAAAAATCATACAATGATGGAAAGACCCATGTGTTGTCCTTGTTAATGCAGACATAAAAGAGCTATAACTTCTCAATCATAGCCTCAATTTTGTCCCTCACATTGAATATAGTTGCGGAGAGTCCCTGTAATCCCAGATAGGCCAGTCGTGTGAGAAACTCGTCATCATGCAAGTGGTCAGACAAGTGAAAATGATCAATGGTCAATTCAAAAAAATGTGTCAAAACTTTGCCCCTTGATAACCAGCGCACTTCTGTATGTTGTAAAAGCGTTACATGGTCGCTGCCCATATCAATGTATAATGCAGAAAATGTTCAGTGGCCCATTTTCACTGTCGTGTCCAAAACGCCTTTCAAGCTGTCAGGCATTCCCTTGGCAGCAAGAGCCTCTCGGTGGATGCTGCAGTGTACCCAAGTGGCGTCGGGAGCAACTTCTTGCACGCACGTTACCACTCCACTATGTCTCCCTGCGATGGCTTTTGCCCCATCAGTACAGACACCAAAGTCCATTTGATGTCACAAAGCTGTCCAGCACTTTAAAAACATCCTCTCATGTTGTCCTGGTTTCCAGTGGTTTGCTGAAGAGGATCTCTTCCTTAATTGACCTCCTATAAACGTAACGGACATATAACAGGAGCTGTGCCAAGCCCGCCACATCTGTTGACTCATCCATCTGTAACACATAATTCACTGGCTTATATGCGAAGCAGTATTTGTTTCAAAACATCTCCTGCCATGTCACTGATGCGTTGTGAAACAGTGTTGTTTGATGATGGCATTGTCTGTATAGTTTTTTGGTCTTTTCCCCCAGCATTGCCCCAGCCATATCTGCGGTAGCATGAAGAATTAAGTCCTCCACAACAGTATGGGGCTTGCCTGTCCTAGCTCACTATATGGTATCTGTTGCTTTTATACATTTCTTACTACTCGAAAGTCATCTTTATTCACGCTCAAAAAACTCTTGTGGCTAATTTTTCAAATGGTCATGTTTCGTTTCTAAAAGTCTGCGAAAGAGTGAAGGTTTGCCACGAGACAGTAACGGTTAATGTGATTGGATGTTAATTATTTGTCTAGGCTACCTGTATTTGACTTTGTTGTTCTTTCGCTGATTTTTGGCAGTGAAACAAGGCTACTCAGCTGAGAAACAAACCTCACTCAAATTTTTACACATGGAATAAACAAACATACAGTCAGTAATAAAATAGAAAAAGTCTATATACAGTGTGTGCAAATGAGGTAGGATAAGGGAGGTAGGATAAGGGAGGAACCCTAACCCTAAGGCAATAAATAGGCCATAGTAGTGAAATAATTACAACATAGCAATTAAACACAGGAGTGATAGATGTGCAGAAGATGAGTGTGCAAGTGGAGATACTGGGATGCAAAGGAGCAAAATAAATAAAATAAATAACAGTGTGGGGATGAGGTAGTTGGATGGGCTATTTACAGATGGGCTATGTACAGGTGCAGTGATCTGTGAGCTGCTCTGACAGCTGGTGCTTAATGTTAGTGAGGGAGATATGAGTCTCCAGCTTCAGTGATTTTTGCAGTTCGTTTCGGTCATTGGCAGAAGAGAACTGGAAGGAAAGGTGGCCAAAGGAGGAATTGGCTTTGGGGGTGACCAGTGAAATATACCTGCTGGAGCACGTGCTATGGGTAAGTGCTGCTATAGTGACCAGTGAGTGGAGATAAGACGGGGCTTTACCTAGCAAAGACTTATAGATGACCTTAGGCCAGTGGGTTTGGCGATGGATATGATGTGAGGGCCAGCCAACGAGAGCATACAGGTCGCAGTGGAGGGTAGTATATGGGGCTTTGGTGACAAAACGGATGGCACTGTGATAGACTATATCCAATTTGCTGAGTAGAGTGTTGGAAGCTATTTTGTAAATGATATGGCCGAAGTCGAGGATCGGTAGGATGGTCAGTTTTACGAGGGTATGTTTGGTAGCATGAGTGAAGGCAGCAATTGTTGCGAAATAGGGAGTCGATTCTAGATTTAATTGTGGATTGGAGATGCTTAATGTGAGTCTGGAAGGATAGTTTATAGACTAACCAGACACCTGGGTATTTGTCCACTTATTCTAAGTCAGAACTATCCAGGGTAGTGATGCTGGACAGGCGGGCAGGTGTGAGCAGCGATCGGTTGAAGAGTATGCATTTAGTTTTACTTGCATTTAAGAGCAGTTGGAGTCCACAGAAGGAGGGTTGTATTGCATTGCAGCTTGTCTGGAGGTTAGTTAACACAGTGTCCAAAGAAGGGCCAGAAGTATACAGAATGGTGTCGTCTGCGTAGAAGTGGATCAGAGAATCACCATCAGCAAGAGCGGCATCATTGATGTATACAGAGGAGAGAGTCGGCCTGAGGATTGAACTTTGTGGCACCCCCATAGAGACTGCCAGAAGTCCGGACAAAATGTATAGCCCTGTTGAAAATATAAATATACTGTTTGAAAATGTGAATAATTTATTTTATTTTATTTGGTGTACCCCCAACGGCATTTTGAGGACCCCAGTTTGGAAATACCTGCTATAGATAAATAGCACAATAAAACCACATGAATAGTAAAGCATATCTTGGGGTTGGGTTCCCTGACACAGACGAAGCCTTGTCTTGTATTCCTAATGGAGAATTTCCATTGACCATGCATTTTCACTCCAGGACTAGACTTAATCTGTATCTGGGAAATTGGCCCTTGTGTTGTACCTGTGTGGATCTGCGGGTTTGCCTGGCCTGGCGAGACCTGGCCTTCCTCTGAGACTCTGCCTCCTCATCTCTCACCGGGGTTAGATATGACCTGCAGGGTTGGAGACAGGACAGCTGCACTTTTGAGGACATAGCTGTCATGCCCTATAAATAGTTTCAATGAACTTTGGACACACTGTCACGTAGTACTCGAACCCAGCAGGCAGTAACAAAGTATCAGGGTGAGTTGACATTAGGCTCAAATGATCATCACAACCTTTAAGAAGAAATAAGAGGGTAGCAGTGCAATCAAACACATCCATAATCTTCATGGGAAGTGATCACTCTGAAAGGTACTACCAAAACAGATATTCAGAGCAGGTTACATGTAATTGCGTCCTCATTATGTTGAAGTGGCTCTTCATTCCAACAACGTAAACAACTTAGTTGTTCATATCATGACATACTTAATGAAAGACCACAGACCGCAAATCACAAAAGAACAATGGACTACACAAAGTACACAATAAGTTCACAATAATAACCAAAGGACTGAATCACCTCCTCAATGCTTGGCGCTATAATCAATAGTACAATTCTCTTAGGACTGTGTGGTATTCCTTTCATGATTAGATTATGTTTCATGTCTCAGTAACCAATCAATGAACCCTGAGTGACAGCCACGTAAGCAGGCATTGAGTTCCAAAGACAGAGAGAGGAAAAGTCGAGTAAGCAGCAGTCAGGGTAATGTTGTTCCCACTAGTACCGGCTACAGGCTGCTCTCCCTCCCTGCCTTTTACTGTACTGAGTATTGCTTGATCAGCCTCTGCTCTGCCAGGGAGGCACCCTCCACACCCTCCATCCTGAGAGAAAGCCTAAGTAGGCTGTCTGTCAGGACCTCAGTCTACTGCATTATTTAACACTGATTAAAAGGCTGTGGATGGTTACATTACCAGCAGCTGGGATTCTGTAGCAACATTACAGTCATATTTCTACACAGTAGCAGATTCACAATCACAAAAAAGACTTTAGGCAAAAGTGATATAGGAGATAACATCCTTTTGCATACGTTTCAAAAACACTTGATTTAAGCATGTCAAATTTGAGACCAAATATTTCTATAGGATGCATTTGGGGTTGGGGTTGTAATTTAAACATGCTGGTGGGAGGTATTTTAGTTCCAATGCACCAGCATCTACTATTCCATTTATAATGGCCGTATTATTGAACCTGACCAACAAAATGTAATGACCCTAAATGGGGTTCGTGAAGAAACATTTATTTCCTTCCATTGAGTGTACTAAATATGTACAGCACTTTAGCTATACACTCTCACTCCTGGGTTGTGCGCTAACACACACAACCCAGGGGCACCAACTTCCCACGCAGTACAATACAAATACCAGGGAAGGGAATTACCGTCCAATACCAAACACCAGTGAGGGGGCCACACCAGTGAGGGGGCCACCCCACCATCTCGGATCAAAGTAAAATAAGTAGCTAGCTTTTTCATTCTGCATGTAAAAACACAGGGAAGTCATGCAGATAAGGGGATAGGATAAGGGTCGGGGTGAGTTCCATACCTGGGCAGACAGGCTTGCATGGTCCCAGGCTAGCTGAAGGTCAGAGACTGAGGCCGGTGGAGAGAGACTGCAGTGGGAGAGGCCGGATAGGATCCTGGGAGAGGGAGGAGTGATAACAGGGAGGGGAGAGAAGGAAAAGACTGTTTCCTCTCCATCAGCTAGGCAAGGCGAGGCACAGCGCAGTCAATACACAGACTCATACAGTAGGCGGGCCGCGAGGCAATCTGAGCCAATTGTGTCTCCAAGAGCCTGATGCAAGAGCTGCAGTTTACACACTACACAAGCGTGCGAGGGGATTGGCCTGAGCAAGCTGCTGCAACGATTCGCTAAACTTTATCACATTACGAGGGTGCAAGATGATTTGTAGATCAGTGATTCAGTGCAGATACACAAAATGGTTGTAGTCTTCACAAATTTAGAAATAATTGCATAACGATACTAATCCATTGTGCATTGTTACAAAGCAATGTCATGTTTGTGTTGTATTTTAGTTTGTTTTACATTGCATCTGATAGTGATTCTATTTTGTCTTATGAATTGTACACTGAGTATACAAAACATTAGGAACACCTGCTCTTTCCATGACAGACTGAGCAGGTGAACATGTCCCATGTTCTTCCATGGCCTGCATACTCACCAGACATGTCACCAATTGAACATGTTTGGGATGCTCTGGATCAACCTGTACAACAGCGAGTTCAAGCTCCCGCCAATATCCAGGAACTTCACACAGCCATCAAATAGAAGTGCGACAACATTCTACAGGCCACAGTCAGCCTGTTCAACTCTAGGCGAAGGCGATGTGTCGCGCTGCGTGAAGCAGATGGTGATCACACCAGATACTGACTGGTTTTCTGATCCACACTCCTATTCTTTTTTTTAAAGGTAGCTGTGACCAACAGATGCATATCTGCATTCCCAGTCATGGTCATGTGAAATCCATAGATTAGGGCCTAATTCATTAATTTCAATTGACTGATTTCCTTATAGGAATTGTAACTCACTAAAATCTTAGGAATTGTTGCATTTATATTTTTGTTCAGTGTACATCATAAATTGTTGGGTGTGAACAAGTTTGCCAATATTTCTGATCAATTGAATGATTTTCAGGTATGCAGTAGTATTTCAACTCAGCTTAACAGGTATAATAGTAAACCATAGTGGCAGTACCAAACCAGAGTTCAAGTCATTATTCTTAACTAGAGGAAAGATTCTACACAAAAATGCAAAGGCGTGTGTTACCACACCCACACACACACACACACACACACGTCTTCGTGCTTTTCAGCATTTCACCATGAGTCATTCCTCACATGGCATGCACGGACATGTGGAATAAAATGATTATAGACACTCACCCTTCCACAATATATCTATGCTGCAGTTTCGCACCAAGTGGGACTACTTCACAGCAGTACATCATTAGAAAATGTAAAAATGGCAACACATTAGTTTGACCTTGGTGAAGGTGACTCAGAAGCAGTACAGGGCAAATAAGTGTGTCACTGTGACCACTTTTTTCACTCCCTGTAGGGACACAAATACACCATTTTAATCCATGAACAGAAATGTAGGCATTTTCTGCAGCTGTAAAATGACGAGGCCGTGACAAAGATGTTCACTTCAGTTCATATGAGTTACTATTCAATCAATCGTAGAAAAAATAAATGAGGAGACTGAACTTTATGTAAAAAAAATTCCAGAGGATAGCCCAGGGTTTATTTTATAAAAGATACATTACAGAGATCTGAGATGAACGGTACATTGTGAGAGAAGAACCCAATGCCTGGGCAGTGACAGCGCACTTTGTGTACAGACAAACAGTTTAAAGAAAAAAGTCAATAAAAACAACTAGACTAACAATCTTCAGTAAAACTGTACATAAATGTTAGCATTTCACAGATATGGCCCTTGCTAACCCCATGCTATTCCTTTAGTAGGCTGTTATTTGTTTACACAGGAATTAGGACTCTTGTTCTGTATATCTTAGTCTAATTAAAATCCCAACAAGACATTTCAGACAATGACAAAAAAGAAAGCCAATTTCATATCAACAAGATGGGCATATTTTATGGCTTTGTTAAATCGTGTGAGTGAATTTGTGTTTTCCTATTGGCTGTTTAGTTAGTCCTCCTTGTCACTTTGTTTCAACTGAGCTTGCAAAAAAAGTGACATTTTGGTGTACGTAAAATAATCTGTAGAAAGAGCTGTGTTAAAATAGATTAAGGCTTTGAGGTTGGTATTGGCAGGTGAGTCCTGAATATTATTAACCATCGCCTGACCAGTTAGCCCTCTCATACACACGTTCATTGATGTAACAATACTGATTCTAGAGAATTGTGTGAATCCTATTGACCTGATTTTTCCCCTTGGTGAGAAAAAGTGAATGTTTATTGCACCTCAACATCGGCAATGCCTTCCCATTTATCATGATGCAGACTGAACGTGTCCATTATCCTCTGTGGCTGTAGAAGACTTTCCTTGCTGTTTACATTCACCCTGTAAAATATAATACCATTAGTTATCAGAGAGATCAATGGTAATGTTTTTTTACTAAAGGCCCTGGAGCTGACCAAGAAAATCAGAAAAACAACATTTCATACACTATTGCCCACAGTAACCTTTAGTGAGGAACACTGCTCAACCAATGAGAGACGATATTGGCGTCGGTAACACATTAAGTTGCTCTTATATCTGTGTAATTACACTGTAATTAGACTAGTAACATTGCATTAACACATTAATGTTCCTCACTTGAAACAATTTCAGGCCAAAAGAGGTAACAGAGTAATTGTAAAATCTTTGAAATAAAGATGGATACACTCCTTACATAAAATCGGGCTAACGAAGAAATTTGAGTTTGAAATGCATTTTAAGACAGACTTACATTCCTCCTCAGGAGAGGCCTCATCTTCTTCTGTTTTTTCGTCTTCTTCCTCCCCTTGCTCCTCCTCTGCTTCAGAATCCTCCTGGTCTACATTCTCTTCTGCCAACCACTCTTCCGGTCCTGCCTCTGCCAAGTCCTCCTGCTCCTCGACCATCTCCTCCTCTGCAGGAGCAGTCTGTTCCTCTGTGAGAGCAGAGTCCTCCTGTTCAGCAGGCTCCCCATCCAAGTGAGCTGCCTCCTTCTCCACCACCTCCTCCTCAGCAGCCTGCTCCTCTTCCACCTCCTCAGCAACAGTATCAGCAGCAGCCAGAGCAGTCTCTTCCGCCACCTCCTCCTCCTCTTCCACCTCCTCAGCAGCAGCCAGAGCAGTCTCCTCCGCCACCTCCTCCTCTTCCACCTCCTCAGCAGCAGCCAGAGCAGTCTCCTCCGCCACCTCCTCTGAGGGCTCATCTGTTTGAAACCCTCCTTCCAGCTGGAACAGACAGAATTATAGTGAGTTAGTACTTAGGGGAACTACAGGGCCTATGGTGACTTTGTAATCATGCATTTGGCCTACATTGCAGTATATGAATGGGAATACAACATTTACCCCAAACTCAGAGAATCCACAGCAGGCAATTAGCCCCTACATACTAATGGTTTAGTAGCAATCTCATAAAAGTTCCCCATGGACACATGCTGGGTAAAAATACTTGCGAGAATGGATATGCTCCTCTGTACAAAATAGTGCAACATTTTTTGCCATTACAAACACCAATGTTGAGATGAGAAAAGATCTATATATTTTTTTAAGTAATAACCTGTGACCGGTCCTGATGTACCTGTACATCCGACTATTCATTAAAAGAAGAAAATACTATTAGTAAGTCTCAGTAAGTACTATTAGTTAGTAAATTAGTAAGTACTATTAGAAAAATGTAAAACAAACTATTTTGGCTATATTTGAGGGTGACCCAGTCCACTACATATCACAGAACAGGAGTGGGTTGGAGCGAGTGGTCGCATCGGCACTTCGCTCCCGCGGGTAGTATAACCTTTTCATTACTTTTCATTATATTTCATTATAGCACAACGGTTTGATTTGTCTAATCTTAGCAATTTCTTCTCAGCTAGCTACATAGCCGTCTTTGTATCAAAGATAATTGCGTAATTATCGTATTTCGCCGTCCTAACGTAGTCTTCACTAGCCAGCTAGCTAACGTCCACTGATTAGCTGCACTGGAGAAACTATTACACTCAACTGAACGACTTGATTAGTGTAGTGTTAGCTAGCTACATAGCTGTCTTTGCTGTCTTCGTATCTTCGTATCCAAGATAATTGTGTTGTTTAGGTTTAGAGTGTGTAGTCTTAGAGTGATTATCTTAATTTACCGAGGTTAGCTAGACAGCTATTTGTCGTCCTTAACGTAGGAGACTCTGCTAGCTAGCCAACGCTAGCCAACGTCTTCTGAATAGAACTCAACAACCCGGTCGCATTCACAGGTAGTATCACATTTTCACTTCATTTCATTACAGTACAACGGTTTGATTTGTTTGATCATAGCTAGCTACATAGCTAGCTACATAGCCGTCTTTGTATCAAAGATAATTGTGTAGTCTAGAGCGATTTTCTAGGTTCGCTAGCCAGCTATTGTCGTTCTTTTAACGCAACGTAACGTAAACAACACTGCTAGCTAGCCAGCTAGCCCCCGAATAGCAACACTGCAGAAACTATTACACTCAACGGAACGACTTGATTAGTGTAGTGTCAACAACGCACCCACTGCCAGCTAGCCTACTTCAGCAGTACTGTATCATTTTAATCATTTTAGTCAATAAGATTCTTGCTACGTAGCTTAACTTTCTGAACATTCGAGACGTGTAGTCCACTTGTCATTCCAATCTCCTTTGCATTAGCGTAGCTTCTTCTGTAGCCTGTCAACTATGTGTCTGTTTATCCCTGTTCTCTCCTCTCTGCACAGACCATACAAACGCTCCACACCGCGTGGCCGCGGCCACCCTACTCTGGTGGTCCCAGCGCGCATGACCCACGTGGAGTTCCAGGTCTCCAGTAGCCTCTGGAACTGCCAATCTGCGGTCAACAAGGCAGAGTTCATCTCAGCCTATGCCTCCCTCCAGTCCCTCGACTTCTTGGCACTGACGGAAACATGGATCACCACAGACAACACTGCTACTCCTACTGCTCTCTCTTCGTCCGCCCACGTGTTCTCGCACACCCCGAGAGCTTCTGGTCAGCGGGGTGGTGGCACCGGGATCCTCATCTCTCCCAAGTGGTCATTCTCTCTTTCTCCCCTTACCCATCTGTCTATCGCCTCCTTTGAATTCCATGCTGTCACAGTTACCAGCCCTTTCAAGCTTAACATCCTTATCATTTATCGCCCTCCAGGTTCCCTCGGAGAGTTCATCAATGAGCTTGATGCCTTGATAAGCTCCTTTCCTGAGGACGGCTCACCTCTCACAGTTCTGGGCGACTTTAACCTCCCCACGTCTACCTTTGACTCTTTCCTCTCTGCCTCCTTCTTTCCACTCCTCTCCTCTTTTGACCTCACCCTCTCACCTTCCCCCCCTACTCACAACGCAGGCAATATGCTCGACCTCATCTTTACTAGATGCTGTTCTTCCACTAACCTCATTGCAACTCCCCTCCAAGTCTCCGACCACTACCTTGTATCCTTTTCCCTCTCGCTCTCATCCAACACCTCCCACACTGCCCCTACTCGGATGGTATCGCGCCGTCCCAACCTTCGCTCTCTCTCCCCCTACTCTCTCTCCTCTTCCATCCTATCATCTCTTCCCTCCGCTCAAACCTTCTCCAACCTATCTCCTGATTCTGCCTCCTCAACCCTCCTCTCCTCCCTCTCTGCATCCTTTGACTCTCTATGTCCCCTATCCTCCAGGCCGGCTCGGTCCTCCCTCCCGCTCCGTGGCTCGATGACTCATTGCGAGCTCACAGAACAGGGCTCCGGGCAGCCGAGCGGAAATGGAGGAAAACTCGCCTCCCTGCGGACCTGGCATCCTTTCACTCCCTCCTCTCTACATTTTCCTCCTCTGTCTCTGCTGCTAAAGCCACTTTCTACCACGCTAAATTCCAAGCATCTGCCTCTAACCCTAGGAAGCTCTTTGCCACCTTCTCCTCCCTCCTGAATCCTCCTCCCCCTCCCCCCTCCTCCCTCTCTGCAGATGACTTCGTCAACCATTTTGAAAAGAAGGTCGACGACATCCGATCCTCGTTTGCTAAGTCAAACGACACCGCTGGTTCTGCTCACACTGCCCTACCCTGTGCTCTGACCTCTTTCTCCCCTCTCTCTCCAGATGAAATCTCGCGTCTTGTGACGGCCGGCCGCCCAACAACCTGCCCGCTTGACCCTATCCCCTCCTCTCTTCTCCAGACCATTTCCGGAGACCTTCTCCCTTACCTCACCTCGCTCATCAACTCATCCCTGACCGCTGGCTACGTCCCTTCCGTCTTCAAGAGAGCGAGAGTTGCACCCCTTCTGAAAAAACCTACACTCGATCCCTCCGATGTCAACAATTACAGACCAGTATCCCTTCTTTCTTTTCTCTCCAAAACTCTTGAACGTGCCGTCCTTGGCCAGCTCTCCCGCTATCTCTCTCTGAATGACCTTCTTGATCCAAATCAGTCAGGTTTCAAGACTAGTCATTCAACTGAGACTGCTCTCCTCTGTATCACGGAGGCGCTCCGCACTGCTAAAGCTAACTCTCTCTCCTCTGCTCTCATCCTTCTAGATCTATCGGCTGCCTTCGATACTGTGAACCATCAGATCCTCCTCTCCACCCTCTCCGAGTTGGGCATCTCCGGCGCGGCCCACGCTTGGATTGCGTCCTACCTGACAGGTCGCTCCTACCAGGTGGCGTGGCGAGAATCTGTCTCCTCACGACGCGCTCTCACCACTGGTGTCCCCCAGGGCTCTATTCTTGGCCCTCTCCTATTCTCGCTATACACCAAGTCACTTGGCTCTGTCATAACCTCACATGGTCTCTCCTATCATTGCTATGCAGACGACACACAATTAATCTTCTCCTTTCCCCTTCTGATGACCAGGTGGCGAATCGCATCTCTGCATGTCTGGCAGACATATCAGTGTGGATGACGG